>NW_026542595.1:86987907-87598652 GCF_028750875.1 Macrosteles quadrilineatus
CACCCAGGATTATACTACTGCAGTTAGATGAATTAGTATTAGCCTTGAAAGTAACCGTCGATTTTGACGGGTTTCAACTAGTATTATATTAATGTTCTTAAAAAAAACATTGAGGGTTCTAATTTAAAAAACTATCTACTTCAGAGCCTTAAAAACTTTATTTATTTTATTTTAACTTGATTTATTTCTATATGAAATCAACGAAGCCGAATTTTGTTTGATAATTACTTTGTACGTTCTCTAAAAAAAGAGTAAAAAATGTGAGAATAGTTGTTTTATAACCCATTCTTTTAAGCTAACATGAGACCTGAGATCTGAAAAACTCTGTTGACCATGATTTTGGCCTACATGATCGTTGCAGAGATAGTCTGTACAAGACAAGGTTCTGATGCGAACGTTGTAGATGTTGTGGACAAGGAGTTTTTGCTGGAAATAAGGAAGACAATGCTAACGTTGAATGTAAAGCATGGAGTTAAGTTTTAAACAGGACAACTAACCAAGCAGAGCAATATATTATGTCTCTAGTGGCAAAATTCACAGGAGGTAAAAGAGTTAACTATTGCTCTAGAGGTTCATATAGAAGACGATGTATAGGAGCCTGCCTTAGTCACACATCAGAACCCGGGTGGCACTTGAGTCCATGGAAAAAACACAATAGGAAAAGTCCAGGGGGAGTATTTAAGTCAAAAGTAAGCACTAGAGTACAATTGAAATGCAAAAGATCTCTAGCTTTCAGCCTACTAAGTATCAGTTGGACTATATCCAGATTGTTATTTTTTTGCAGATGAAGATATCTGGAACTCTATTGTAATGCTGCAATCTTCAGTGGTAAAGTTGTCTACCATGGTACGTGGAATCAAAGAGGCAGTAGTAGCGCAAGGCTCTATGGTGTTACCTGAACCCGACGAAGAACAAAATTACATCCTCCAAATGATTCCTCTCACAACAGTGGAAAATTTTAAAAATTGGATGGAGATTTACAGACTAACCAAGCTCTACAGACCTAAATTGTAAGTTAAGTACTTTAGTTAAGTACATTACTGCTAACATTATTTAACATTTGGGCAACATAAATATTTTAAAATCAATATTTAAAATAATTTTTATCGTATGAAATGTAGAGTAAAAATCTGTTGTCCCCATTCTATTCCGAGATGATTTGTATGGTTTAAAAAAACTACAGTAGAATCTCACAAAACTGACTCCCTGTAACTCGACAATTTATTCAGTCAATAACTTTAACTGTAATCTGGACTCAAATTTATAGCAAAATGTCTTTCCTATGCCATAATGTTGTTCTGAAAAACTCCACATTGCTCATATTCAACAGGGTCTATCTAGGTCCACGTTGTATTGAGTTTTTCACTGTAATAACTAACTGGGAAACAAAAAAAGTAAATTAATGTTGTGTTGGAATTTACATTGTGAGTTGTGCAAATATTTCAAATACTTATATTGCAAGCCTACTTTCTAATTCCTCTTATTCTTTTTAAATTAGGACAAAGGCAAATCTTCATGTAGGCAACCAGTTTATGGACATGTTTCGCAACAAATACTGGTTGTTTCACATTGATTGTTTGACAGTTTTTCTCCATCTCAGGTGCTGATCCAGTTTTCATTAAGAAGAGCAGGAAGTGTTATTTTATTCTTAATTTTTTGTATGTTTACTAGTGAAAAGTTGGCCTACAGAATTGTGTGTTATTTTTCAGGTCAAAATATTTAGGTCTTTCGGAGGTAGGGACGAGAAGTGGCTCTGTCTTAACATATTAAAAAGATTGATGACTGACACCCTCGGAACACTTTTTCTTTTACTGGAAAAAAAGGAACAGCTGAAGAAAAAACTTTTCCTTTCCGACAAACGGAGATTTGCAAACAAGTTTTAGGTCAAGAAACACAATTAATTACAATTTTAAATGCTAAGAATAACTTGGTGATGGTGTTTTGGCTAACCAAATAACAATTATTTTATGATTGGAAAGTTATAATACATGGAGGTTAATCTTTTTAGTGAATGTCCCTATTGGGAAGTAGCTGTTACCATAGGTGGTATGGTAAGACCTAGGCCCGGGACCGATGTACTTTTTCATTTTGATGTCCCCAGAGGCCAAATACACCATTCGTTCAAATTGTTATACATATATGTATATATGTATATTTATATATATATGTGTGTGTGTGTATGTGTTGGTTGAGTAATTTTTGGCCGATTTAGATTAAATTTGGTTCAAAGGTGTAAAGCGGGATAAACTGGAATGAGTTCGCGAACTAGTATATCAAAGTGTTTTTGTACGGTTATTAGTAACGGGGGAAAAAAATTGTTAATTTTAAATTCCCATTTTATTCTTGAGAATATTGTAGAATGTCGTAGTTTGCTTGTTTATGGGTATATTTTGATCAAACATGGCTTATTTATTATTTTGTGCTAAGCTATTAAAATTTTACTAAAAACGCTTTTTTAGTTTCCTCGTAGCAGCAAACCTAGGTCGTTAAACCTAACGTTATTTAAAGATTTAATTGAAAATCAATTCAGACAAATGGAAATTTGCTTAGTCGGCAGGGTTGCTGCGGCTGGGTTATTTTATTTTTTGAATTTTCTACCTGCCTATTGCAAGTTAATTAAAGGGTGAGTGAATAATTGATATTTGTTTTGCAAGGTAATTTTTTCACGTAACAGAAAATTTCATTTCAATATTGGATCACTATTGAACTGTCTCCTAAAGAGAAATTCAAAACAATATTACAATACAAATTATCTATATTATGCATTATAGCAGTAAATGTGGGCCATTAGTTGAATTAAATAAACAGAACTAAACTTATCCTCGGGAGGAACTTCAACCATAACAATTTGGTTTGCCTACCAAATTTTTATCATGCATTTGAATAGGGCTATGTGCAATCATTTTGTATAGATATTTGTATTCAACTTTTTCTAAATTCCTTAATTTCTTTTTTTCAGTTGCTGTTATGGCTTCGTTTCCTGGAGCAACAGAAGCGTCCATTGCAAAAAACATTATGTGTTTTTTGAACCAGTCAAAAACCAGGATTGCACGAAGTAAGTTTTCCTTACCTCAACACAGCCTTTTTGACAAAATCCAAGGTAAATTACAGATTTTTAAAACTAATGACAAATAAATCCTCCTTACAGTGTCAAACGTGTCTACTATTGCAGTGTATTTATTTTTAGCATCATACTATCTGGAAGAGTAGGCCTATAGGTATTTCTTTCATGCATCCTTAGGTTTGAGAAAACAACAAAACTTCAACTACCATTGAACATTTATGCACAGAACAAATAGAAAAAAATATAAATGAAACATTACAGACAATTTAAAGCTTCAACACAAAAGTTGGTAGATACTTCAAATTCAATATATTTAGTTATACCTCAAGAACCCCTCAAGGGAGGGGAATCCTTATGTGAGTTACCTCTTGACACCTAGAAGCATCGGTCCACCCTAATAAAACATACACACAAACAGAAAAATAACCAACTGTACTAACATTCTATTTTTAAAAGACTAAGACTAATATTCCCCGCATCAGGGGTTCTTTCCATTATAAGAATGCAGTATGCTTCTGTCATGCTAGGACTAGAAAAACTGTTGTTCATATAGCTTTTACTATAGGTCAAAATTTTATCTAATTACAGTATCATAAAGTTCTCTACCTTCCATTACAATAAGTACCAGGGTGACCGAGCCGTGCTCGATAATAATTTACTCCCCCTCGCCTTGCCAACCTCTCAAAATCAATGGCACTTTTTATTTAAAAATCATTGCATTGCTGTGCAAGTATCTTCTCTTCTGGTACAATAGGAAACTGAAACCTCATGAATACTTTTAACGTCGCACGTCGTCTTCAATGTCATCAACTCGTCAAAGTTAAGCTCACCCAAAAATACTACATAAAATTCACAATTTTAGGATACTTAATTCCTAAAAAATACTGTTTCAGGAGATTCATTCCGTACCTCCAATTTCTCTACCTTCTTAGTTTTACAACAAACAGCAACGGAAAGCATTAGACTGTGATTTGACAAATTTGATGTCTGCATTAGTTTTTTATTAACAACATTTATTTATAGGCTACCTTATGTATTTTGTTAAAGTTTTTTAATTCAAATAAGCTCAAATTGCTGCTACAGGAACACTAATAAAGTGTGTTTTTAATAAAATATTAATAGCTTAGTATAAAATAAATAAATCCACCAAGTTGTATATCCAAGAAAAATCTATTGTAGAAGCCAACTACAACATTTTAAAATATTCACCATTAGAATAACATTGGAATTTTAAATGAACAATTTTTTTATTTTCCTCCATAACCAATAACTGTACAAAAACACTTTGCTATACTAAATTCTTTTGTTGTTAAGCTGTTAAAAAAGGTCTGTAGAAAAATTGATAACTTTTTTTAAGGGTAAAATATGTGAAACCCCCATTTTCACCCCATAAAACCTGATCATGATAAGGTCCGATCATGCTGATTGGCGAACTCATTCAAGTTTATCCCACCTTACACCTTCAAACCAAATTTTATCAAAACCGGAAAAAAATTACTCAAGTTATCTCGTTCACGGACATATATATATATATAAATCAACATATATAAAATTTTGACGAATAGTGTTTTTGGCCTTTGGGGCATCAAAATGAAAAAGTAAATCACTCCCGGGCCTAGGTCTTACCATGAGGCCTACGGTGATTGCTACTTTCCTATAAAATTCTCTAAAACTATTACGGATCCTAGTACAAAATATACAGAGGCGCCGATGGACATTTGAAAATAAAGTAACTAGACTAGGCCTATATGATTTTGCAAAAGGTTCGCTTAATTGTTTAATACTGAAATAAATTTAAAAAAATCTCTATGTATTCTAAAGTCTAGTCCAAAAACTTGCAAAAACGGTCGTAGATTCTTACTCATTTCCATAATCAGTGACACGTGACTTGATTTAAAAGTAGAATATAACACATCACAAAACTTTATTTACTGGTCTGGTTAAAAAGTTAACTGAATGGTTCAAACTGTCGCCAAGTCGCGTAAAGAAAAGTTGCGGCAAAAAAGTCACCAAGTGTGACCCTGGCCTTAGTTAATGACATTAATTTCTTTTGTTTTAATTTTTATGTATTTACTTTCTCTACACAGGAGTTTATAAACATGACATATAGTTCACCTCTTCCAGGTGATAAGAAAACTCAGGTGACAAGGAGAGTACATTATATATTTTTATGTTTACGGGTTTTTATGTTGTTTCCAACATAGCAAACCATAAGGCCTGATGTTAAATTTTTATGACTTTCAATTTCATATTAATTCTTACGTACTCAGATTTTTGTTGGCAGTTTTGACAGCATAAAGCATATAGCATAAAGCATATTTTTGAGCCAGAAATGTAATAATTTTAAAATTAAGTTATTGAATCATAATTTTTGTTTTGCTGTTTCAGAGAAGCAAAACTAGCACCGGCACTGGAATTGACGACCCCCTGTAAACACTCTTGGACCAAATCCCTCAAGAAACGTGTACATATACATATAGTCGGTTGTACAGTTTTTTTTAGTTTGATTTCTTTGTTTTTGAATATTCATACAAAATTTAAAAATTGTATGTTGTTTTTTTTTTAGATTTAACCTTTATTAGTATACCAAAATATGTTTATGACAAACAAATCTGTGAATTTATTGCCTATCCAACATAAACAAATTTAATACGCAAACATTGATGATTGGACAAAATGGAGCTATGAGACTATTTTTAAAAGAAATTACAGCTTTTGATTTAATAAATAAACCTTTATCAGAAAGTAACATTTATTTTATGCTGTCTCAAAAAGATTTTGTTAGCTGTGAAATGTATAACTGTCAATAAAAGTTACTAGTCAACAACTTTTAAAACCTAAATATTTTATTTATCAGTTTGAAAAAAAAAACCATTTGATGTAATTTAATTACCAAGATCTTGTAACAAATTGAAGATATTTTTTACATTCACAGGTAGAATTCTTTGCTGAATCACATTTAGTGCACATTGGTAGCTTTTGGAAAATCATCTACTAAGATAACTTACTTTAAATACTGTAATAAGCATTCTTTAATATTTATATTTAACATATAGTGCATATTCATTGTATTGTGTTGAAAAACATCGTTTTCTAATTTAAGAAATACAACTAGAGCACATTCATATCAAGTACATTTCGCAAGCTATGTGCAAAGATTACCTGCAAGTGTTAAACAAGCATTCTTTGCTAACTTGAGAAAAACATCCATTGCATGTTTGCAGCAAGATGTCTTTGCAAGTCATCTGCATTCATTCCCTGCAAGTGTTTATCAAGCATTCTTTGGTAGCTTGAGAAAAACATTCATTGCATGTTTGCAGCACGGTATCTTTGCAAGGCATCTGCAATCATTCCATGCAAGTGTTTAACAAGCATTCTTTAGTAGTTTGAGAAAAACATTCATTGCATGTTTGCAGCACAGTATCTTTGCAAGTCATCTGCAATCATTCCCTGCAAGTGTTTAACAAGCATTCTTTGGTAGCTTGAGAAAAACATTCATTGCATGTTTGCAGCACGTTATCTTTGCAAGTCATCTGCAATCATTCCCTGCAAGTGGTTCGCAAGTATTCCTTGCAACATTGCTTCAAACACACAGTGAAACTTTTCAGAAAGTCTGAGATGGGTTTACTTTTATACTTGCTGCAAGCGTGTTACAAATGAAAATGTTTGCAATGCATACTTGCTGCAACCATCTTAGGTTGCCTCTGAAAGTTTATTATGAACTTACTGATAGCTTTCTCTGCTATCTGGGGTTGATCGTCATAGTTTTTAACATTAAGCTCACTTATTATGGCATCAACGATGAGACTATGGTTGCCATCCTCTGTACTGACATTATCACTCTAGCCACCAAGTGGATATGTTTGCACATATTATTTTTTATCCTGCTATCTATACAGCTACATATGTATTCGTGGAAGTAGGAGTCACAATGGTCGCATACTAACAAGCATGTCATGCATGCCTTGATTTTGTTACCCTGTAAAAATCCCTGGCTGAAGAAGAAAGAACATGCCATTCATTGTCTCTCTCCTTTAAAATGAAGTATTCACTCAGGGCATGACTGTCTTTATGCCTTTTCCTTAAGTTCTGATATTTCTTGACTACTTTGCCTTTTTGGTTTTTAATGATAAGGTCAATGAGTTTATCTCTCAATAAATTTAAAAGTGCACAGAGAGTCTTGTCTAAGCGTTTAGTCTTTTTCCCATTCAGATAGCAATTTTAAGTCCACTGGACTCGAACATCAAATGTGCAAAATGTTGTTCATAAAACTTTTGAGGACAAATGGTCAGAGCTGAACCAGTATGGATTTTTATAACACCCTCCGATATTATACAACGATACTTCCACCATTTGATCGACCAAGCTAGGGCTAGGCCTAAACTCCTCACTTTCCACTTGATGAACTTTGAATTTCCCTTTTGTAAATTTGGTAGAACCCTCCTTGTAATTACAGGCTTTGCTGAATGACCTATTTTCTTACAAATGTGGCACTTGTAGTTACTGCAAGGACACACACTAGCTCTATGATCGGCACTTGCACCGCGGTAACACTGATTTAGGCTAGGCCTATTTGACGTCACTTTTATTTCCAGCCAATTTATTCTTCGAGTTTACACTGATATTAAAGTTTCTAGCGCCTGTTGGAAAATGTTGGAAAATAAATAATTCCTCACATACCTTCACATTTCAATGCAACAATGGCGACAAATGTGACAAAAAATATGTTGGATACACCAATAGGTCATTTTATCAAAGGTTCAAGGAACACAATGCCACCAAGCAAGTTAATCCAACGTCGATTGTTGCTCAACATCTTCAGAGTAATAAGGGTCACAAAATTAATTTTGAAAAATCATTAAGTGTTTTAAAAAGTTGTGGCCAAAAAAACAAAGCAAATGTATGAGAGGAATTATTTATTTTCCAACATATGAGAGGACACGGCAATGAAACTATCCTATTCCTATTCCTATACTCTAATACGAGCAATGTTTGCTTGTATGTATGCTTGCACCAAGATCTCGAAAACGGCTCCGACGATTTTCTTCAAATGTTGTAAATAGTTTATTTTTGGCCTAAAAACGAGTTTACTGCAGTCGTAACTGCCAACAAAAATCTAATTACGTAGAAAAATGAAACTGAAAGTCACATTTTTTTAACATTAGTCTTATGGGTTGCTAGGTAACCATGTTGGCTGAATTAAATAACAAGGAAAAAGTAAACAACAGACTTGAAGTTGTAGCATGTGTTCATAATAAGCCAACTACCCACAGTATACTAGCAAATTACAAATACAGTACAAAAGAAAAAAACATCACTTGTTAATATCTAGCAAAGATTATACTGAAGATTACTCGATACATTGTAGTCAAGGGTAGCAGTGCGAAGTCTGGGATCTATGTTTATGACGATTGGATTAAGGTATCTGCAATCCTAAAATGCTATGGGAAGAGAAGGAAACAGGTCCGTGACGTAGGAAGTGGTGAAGGAAGTAGTAAAGGCAATTATAAAATGCTATGGGAATAGAGGGAAACAGGTCCGTGACTTAGGAAGTGATGAAGGATATATTTAAAAGGCGAGCAGTCCGGAGTGTGGAGACTGTTTATGACGATAAGATTGGGGTACCTGCAATCCTAAAATGCTATGAGAAGGGAGGGAAACAGGTCCACGACGTAGGAAGTGGTGAAGGAAGTAGTCAAGGCGAGCTGTCCGGAGTGTGGGAACTGTTTATTAGATTAAGGTATTTGCAATCCTAAAATGCTATGGGAAGGGAGGGAAACAGGTCCGCGACGTAGGAAGTGGTGAAGGAAGTAGTCAAGGCGAGTAGTCCGGAGTGTGGGAACTGTTTTTGACGATTAGATTAAGGTATTTCCAATCCTAAAATGCTATGGGAAGGGAGAAAAACAGGCTCCCGACGTAGGATGTGGTGAAGGAAGTAGTCAAGCCGAGCTGTCTGGAGTGTGGGAACTGTTTATGACTATAAAATTAGGGTATCTGCAATCCTAAAATGCTATGGGAAGAGAGGGAAACAGGTCCACGACGTAGGAAGTGGTGAAGGAAGTAGTCAAGGCGAGCTGTCTGGAGTGTGGGAACTGTTTATGACGATTAGATAAGGGTATGGGCAATCCTAAAATGATATGGGAAGGGACGGAAACATGTCCGTGATGTAGGAAGTGGTGAAGGAAGTAGTCAAGGCGAGTAGTCCGGAGTGTGGGAACTGTTTATGACGATTAGATTAAGGTATCTGCAATCTTTAAATGCAATGGGAAGGGAGGGAAACAGGTTTTCGACGTAGGTAGTGGTGAAGGAAGTAGTAAAGGCGAGTAGTCCGGAGTGTGGGAACTGTTTATTAGATTAAGGTATTTGCAATCCTAAAATGCTATGGGAAGGGAGGGAAACAGGTCCACGACGTAGGAAGTGGTGAAGGAAGTAGTCAAGGCGAGCTGTCCGGAGTGTGGGAACTGTTTATTAGATTAAGGTATTTGCAATCCTAAAATGCTATGGGAAGGGAGGGAAACAGGTCCGCGACGTAGGAAGTGGTGAAGGAAGTAGTCAAGGCGAGTAGTCCGGAGTGTGGGAACTGTTTTTGACGATTAGATTAAGGTATTTCCAATCCTAAAATGCTATGGGAAGGGAGAAAAACAGGCTCCCGACGTAGGATGTGGTGAAGGAAGTAGTCAAGCCGAGCTGTCTGGAGTGTGGGAACTGTTTATGACTATAAAATTAGGGTATCTGCAATCCTAAAATGCTATGGGAAGGGAGGGAAACAGGTCCACGACGTAGGAAGTGGTGAAGGAAGTAGTCAAGGCGAGCTGTCCGGAGTGTGGGAACTGTTTATTAGATTAAGGTATTTGCAATCCTAAAATGCTATGGGAAGGGAGGGAAACAGGTCCGCGACGTAGGAAGTGGTGAAGGAAGTAGTCAAGGCGAGTAGTCCGGAGTGTGGGAACTGTTTTTGACGATTAGATTAAGGTATTTCCAATCCTAAAATGCTATGGGAAGGGAGAAAAACAGGCTCCCGACGTAGGATGTGGTGAAGGAAGTAGTCAAGCCGAGCTGTCTGGAGTGTGGGAACTGTTTATGACTATAAAATTAGGGTATCTGCAATCCTAAAATGCTATGGGAAGAGAGGGAAACAGGTCCACGACGTAGGAAGTGGTGAAGGAAGTAGTCAAGGCGAGCTGTCTGGAGTGTGGGAACTGTTTATGACGATTAGATAAGGGTATGGGCAATCCTAAAATGATATGGGAAGGGACGGAAACATGTCCGTGATGTAGGAAGTGGTGAAGGAAGTAGTCAAGGCGAGTAGTCCGGAGTGTGGGAACTGTTTATGACGATTAGATTAAGGTATCTGCAATCTTTAAATGCAATGGGAAGGGAGGGAAACAGGTTTTCGACGTAGGTAGTGGTGAAGGAAGTAGTAAAGGCGAGTAGTCCGGAGTGTGGGAACTGTCTATGTGGATTATATTAAGGTATCTGCAATCTTAAAATGCTATGGGAAGGGAGGAAAACAGGTCCGCTAAGTAGGAAGTGGTGAAGGAAGTAGTCAAGGCGAGCTGTCCGGGGTGTGGGAACTGTTAATAACGATTAGATTAAGGTATCTACAATCCTAAAGTGCTATGGGAATGGAGGGAAACAGGTCCATGACGTAGGAAATGGTGTAGGACGTAGTAAAGGCGAGCCGTGTGGAGTTTGGGAGTGGATTTATGTATCTCCAATACTAAGACTGCTTTCAGAGTGAACTGACGATTTTTTCCGAGCAAAGCTCGGTCCCCAGGTACTGTTAAATAAAAGAGAGTAATATTCAGACAAAATCACCTATCAGCTGTTCTGTGATGTAGATAACACAACTGGAAATAAGAACCGCCAGTCAGCTGATACCGTGACGTCACTCTCCCGTGTTCAAGTTCCTCAGTCGCCCGGTCGAGGTTATTTTTATTTAACCGTGCGTACGCAAACATGTTTACGGTACCTACAACTGCAAAACGCGTGTGTGTTCTTTGTATATATTTCCGTGTGTTCGCATGTGTATATATAAACTGTAAGTAGGCAACAAACATCGTTTGATGTGATTTTTTTTAATTCAAGAATGTTGCTGAAGATGAGCTGTAAGTAGCTCGAAACATGTACAGCATATGTTAACATCTGACACCTCAGTGAAATCAATCTAAATAAAAAAAAAAAAAAAAAAAAATCAGTAAGTGAATCTTATCTATAGTAAAAAATCTTCAGGATTTTTTGTCATTTTTTTACATTTAATTTATAATTGTGATTTTCCTATAAAAACCCATAAAATATGGAAAAAATTTGATTTTTTCGAAAATGGGAACAATTTCGATACAAATTTAATATGTTACAATTTAGTGCGATATAGTGATTTGAATTCTGAATAATATATCCTTTTGACGATTGCGAGGATATAAGCTCAGCTGGAAAGCTGATTCTTCTAATAAAGTACTGTTTTTGAAATTCACTGGACCAAGAATAAAACGATCCCACGGAATATGGCTTTAAATAAAATTAAACATTAATAATAAATAGGCATTTAAAGAGTTCTCTATTTCACGAGGAAACCTTGAAATCATTATGAACGACAACAAATAACCTTTATCTTGAAAGCTACTGTTTGAAAAAAAAAAATTTAAAGGCTGTTTAAAAATCTCGCAATGTTAAATATTCCTTAAATTGTAGTAGAATTACATATTAAAATATTTGCTTATTCATTCGTTTCATCTTCGGAAAAATATTTTGTTATCATCTTTTTAATAACATAAAAATAATAAAAGGTAAAGTAAATTTTAGTTGGTAGGGCGCTTGTTATTTTTTATAAATAGATTATGTTTTTCTTCGTGGACTGTAAAAGTCATAGTAACATTGTAAGGAGTTGACTTGAGAATTCTCTTTCAAAATATCAAATCTACTTTAGTAGATTTTTTTACAATTTAAAAAAAGTATTGGCAAATAAGCTATCTGATTGATAGCTATGTGATTACTTATGTGATGTAAGGTTATAAAATATTTTGTCAAATGATATTTAATGCTGATCGGACCTAAAGTTTTGGCAGTGTTATCGGACTTGATTTCTCCCAAAACAGTTGACGAAAAGTCGTTTGACGAACTAAAGTTTTTCGAAGACCATTTTTCGCCTAACAGACTTGTCGTGGCAGAGCGTTACACGTTTTAAAGCCGTTGCCAGAAACCAACCGAGTCCATATCTGATTTTGCAGTGGCAATTAAACACCTTGCGAGTACATGCAAATTTAACTCGTTTCTATTCGATACATTAAGGGATAAACTGATTTCGGGCATAAATAATAACGTAATTACTGTCTGAAGAGTTAGATTTCAAGACTTTTGCCTTGTCACTCCTGTTGGGACAAGGTTTCTAAATTCAGTGTTCGGAACAATTCTCTAACAGGCGCTAGAAACTTTAATCTATACTTATTTAATACGCAAGCAGGTTTTTGTGACAATTACTCCTCCGAAACTACTGAACCGATTGACATGTTTTTGGTGTCATTGGAATGAGCGTAACGTGAAGTTGTGCAGGAAACTTTCTTTTTAGGGAAATAATTAGAGAGTGAGGCCCTGGGGCCCTTTAAAGTTTTGTATTTCTCCATAAGATTAACATGGTAATCAAAAATTTTTAAGAAACTCCAGCTGTTGTCAGAAATAAAAAGTGAGAAGAAGTACATATGTTAATTGTAAACAGTCATTAAATTTGCTAAATTTAACAGTTTACTACAAACATTTACTGACTTTGAATTTTATTTACTATTTGAATTTGGGTTGGTGTAGATATTACAATGGAAAAAAGCGAGAGAGCCTGGATAAATTGATATACTAATAAGACAACTTAATTAATTAACACTGTGCTGCATTTCTTAATAATCATTGAAAGACCCGATTTGCAAACTATGGAAATATAGGAAAGTCATAGAACACAACTAAGGAGAAAAAAAATAAATGTGTTTTTTTTTTCGAATTTATAATCGCTTCTAAAGTTATCAGAAATTATGACTGTTAGTCGTTTTAAAATAACGCCTGTAATTCTTAGCAATAGCTCGAATTCGAGCAACAGGGACCCTAGTATCAGTGTAAACTCGAAGAATAAATTGGCTGGAAATAAAAGTGACGGTGTAACGGGTCAAATGTGTAGGGGGTAAAATAACGGCTAAACCACGAACATTAAACAGCTAAACATAAGCTGTTGAGTAAGCCTAGTCGCGACACTAAACTGACATCATACCTAACCTCAAAATTCAAGACCGCAGACGACGTCGGTGTCAGTTGGTTGTCTGGTTGTTTGGTTGGTGCCTGCCTTCGCTGCCAGCTTTTTCTGTTTCTGTAACTGGTTGACCAATCAGAGAGTGTTTTAACCTTCGTCTCGAATTGTGAGGGAGGTGAACGGAGAAGAAGAGAGAATTGTCATTCGTACTCCCGGCTTTGAGTAGTTCGTTTTGAAGAGTTTTCGTTTCGTTAAACTTCGTCTAAAAGTTACATTTCGTCTTCGTCAAGCTCGGAAAGTTTGTCAAGAAGTGGACTTTTTAAGTTTCGTGGTGCGCGAAAAATCGTTTTGCAGTGCTATTACTTCGCTTGGTAGGTTGTGCAATAAACTTAAACAACTTAAGGTCAAAAGGTTTCTCTGCCAGTTGTGTTCCGGCAAAACTTTGTCGAAACTCGAAGGCTAGGTCTGCGTCTCAGCCCAAGCCCTACGATATTGTAACCAACCAATTTAGTTAAGCATTGTAGTTGGTGGCTTACTGTTTCGATTTCGCCTTGAAAGTTATTTTGGGAACTTCCTTTAAGAAATAAATCTGTTTCAAAGTTCCTTTAGCGTCCCGAAGTTTGCCCCAGCAGACAGGTTTCTGCTTGATAATTATTGCAGAAGTTTGCTTAAGTTGCCCACGTGAGTAGGAAAAAGTTTTAGTTTTCTCGTTTTTCAGCTCAAGAAGCGGTTTTATTTTTAGTTTCAGTTTTCTCTCGTTTCGTGTCTCACTTGTGCAATTTAAGCCAACTTGTTTTCTTGTTTTAGTAAATTCGGACTCTGTGGGAGTTAGGCTAGGTTAGGCCTATCTTGTACTAACCTTGTTTGTTACAGATTGAAGATTTAACTCCGTAGGTAAGCGGAGTGACTACTTAGCTTACTTGTTGATTCGTTAAGTTAGCTAGTAGTGTATCATTTAGATATTTGCCCACAGAGTCAAGTCAAAATTATTATTTTCCCCACAAGCCCTAGGCTAGAGTGGTGATTTCTAGTTGGATGTTTAGTAACCCGTAACGTTCGTCTCGAGCTCTGACAACGAGGGCTATCAAATTTAGGCTATCCGAATCACTATCGACTCCTGGGAAACTCCCCGCGACCAGACTAGGGCGAATCCTGGGATCTTCGTTTTATTACCGGTGGCGTAATTTCCTACTTGTCGTCCGCCAGGAAAATTACGTCACAACGTCAAATAGGCCTAGCCTAAATCAGTGTTACCGCGGTGCAAGTGCCGATCATAGAGCTAGTGTGTGTCCTTGCAGTAACTACAAGTGCCACATTTGTAAGAAAATAGGTCATTTCAGCAAAGCCTGTAATTACAAGGAGGGTTCTACTAAATTTCCAAAAGGGAAATTCAAAGTTCATCAAGTGAAAAGTGAGGAGTTTAGGCCTAGCCCTAGCTTGGTCGATCAAATGGAGGAAGTATCGTTGTATAATATCGGAGGGTGTAGTAAAAATCCTGGCTACCAGGTAAGACTAGATATAATAGAAAATGTGTCTGTTAATACGGAAGTAGATACTGGTTCAGCTCCAGTGGACTTAAAATTGCTTACCTACTCTGGTAATAAAGTGAAGGTTATGGGGGAAACCCAAGTAAATGTTGTATGTAATGGTCAGTCATACTATTTGTCGCTCTTGATAAATTAATCGACAAAACCAACCGATGCTACTATGTTGTAACTGACTTAATTATGTTCAATTAGATTGGAAATCAATATTTTCATGCAATTATTCAGTTTTACCCCTGTATAAACTTAATGGTCAGATGGTCACAGGTAATGCTCGTAAGATGAACAAAGCACCGTCCATTTGATCCGGTCAGTGTGCAAGCATGGGTTGAATCAATGAAACAATATGAAAACATTTCACTCATTTATTATAAACCGCAAGGGATCAAAGATGAATGTGAGCCCAGTTTGGAAAATTGATGATTTCATTCTTATATTTATGAACAAATCTCAGGAGTTGTTTAAACGATTTGGAAATGATGTTATACGAGGTATGGATATGCTATGGCTTCCAGTTGTACACCATGTTGGTAATGGATGAAAGCAGGGAAGGGTTTCCTGTTTCTTTCTTAATAAGTAATAGGGGTGAAATTAAGACGTTCACATTGTTCATAACAAAAATAAAAGAAGAGATTGGACCCATAGCTGCCAATTGTTTTATGTCAGACATGGAGGACAGCTAGGCTTGAGTGACAGTCATGGGCCCTGATGTGGAACAGCTGTAGTGTCCATGGCACGTTCTAAAATCGTGGATGCTGAACACAAGGGAAAAAATAAAATAAAGGAACACAAGCACTTACTTTAAAAATTCTCCAGGGCCTGTTATATGAAATGGACAAAGAAACATTTCATCAACTGTTGGACAAAGCAATAGAAAATCTAAAAAAGTTTTCTGAAACAATTGGATTTGTGGAATATTTCGTAGATCAATATGTAAGGCATGAAAAGTTTAAGAGGTGGGCATACTGCTACCGACGTAATAGTGGTATAAATACTAATATGAGTGTAGAAAACTTGAATAAACTGTTCAAGTACTGCTATCTGAATAGGAAAATTAATAAAAACTTAGACAAGAATCTCTGTGCACTTTTAAATTTATTGAGAGATAAGCTCTTTGACCTTATAAAAAAAAAATAAAAAGGCAAAGTAGTCAAGAAATTGCTGAACGTAAGGAATAGGCATAAAGACAGTCATGCCCTTAGTGAAGACTTCATTTGAAAGGGGAGAGACAATGAATGGCACGTCCTTTCTTCTTCAGCCAGGGATTTTTCAGGGTAAAAAGAATCAAGGCATGCGTTTTTAAACATGTAGTATGCATGTTTGCATACTAACATGCTTGTTAGTATGCCAACATATCCACGAATACATATGTAGCTGTATGGATAGCAGCAAAAAAATAATATGTGCAAACATATCCACTTGGTAGCTCGATTCAACAAATCAAGTGATAATGTCAGTACAGAAGATGACAACCATAGTCTCATCGTTAATGAAAATGAACTAATTGTAACAGATACCATAATAAGTGAGTTAATGTAAAAACTATGACGATCAACATTCTGTTTGAAGTATGTTTGGAGAAATTGCTTAATGGCTTTAGGAAAATGATTCAAGATAATGTTACTACCATCGATCAATTGAATTTTGCACGAAAACAGTTTGCATCTATTTCCTTATGCTTGAAAAAATCTTAGGTTATATGTAACGTGTAACTAACACCTTAAACAATATTCAATATAATCAAAAATAAAAACGCACTAGTTTATTATTGTATTAATTCTGGTTGTAAGAACTATAGTAGCTTGAAAGATGTTCTCAAGAGTATAACTATAGATGGTGATTTGTATGTAAAGGGGAGGGACAAACAAAAATTTATTTCAAAGCTGCTCGAAGAATCTAGGGTTAATGTAGTTAATCTAGAAGACGTGGGATGTCCTACTTAAACGTGCTTAGACAACAAACTAATCTTAAAGTAATGAAACCTTGTTCATTCAATCACAATGCCAAACACTGTGCATATGTTAATGTGCATGTACTATTAGACTGGTGGAAATCAGAGCAGGTATTTAAAAAAAGGTTTGAGCAAGTAAATCAAGCGATTGAGCAGTGTTTTTACAAAAACTACAGTCTGATGGATGAAATCTCGATGAGCCACTTACCAAAATCATTTGTTGTCAATTATATCGATGATGTTGATGCAATTTTTGATAAGTTACCAGAATCTTTGAGAAATGATAAAGATGTATTGAATAATTTGAAATGTTTGGATCACTATTTTTGCATGTCTGGCAATTTCAATCCTAAACGGAAGGATTGTTACTTTTTTTAAATGCAAAATTGATTGATACCATTGTTTTTTGTTTTGTGCAGGAATATGTCTTCATCCTCAGAGAAACAAACAGTGAAACTCCATGCTGTAATGTATTTAATTTTTCAAAGAGAGATTTATTAAGATCGGGCTTTTATCAAACTAAATCGTTCGATAGTGTTTTGTGCTGCGGTTGCGGTTGGCAATCGAGCAACACAAAATTAGCTTTGAAACATATTCATTTTCTTAATAAAATTCAGAACCCCAATTGTAAAATGAGTAAACAAATAGATTTTGATGTCAATAATTTTGTTAAATACGCTAAGTATGTAAAAGAGATCAAACAGCTGTTGAGGGACACGTTTGTTAATTGGCCTAAAGTCAAACCGTCTGTTGACGAGTGTTCTATTTCTAATTTAAGAATATTAAACACACATCTTGTTTCAACAAACTCTATTTCCAAACTCAACCAATGTTTACAAAAACATGTTTACAAAAACCATCTGTCAACAAAAGATATTTAAACACAAATAAATCATATGACTAAAAGAACAGACTTAATACAACATCCCGCCTCAAGATGTCTACATCTTCATGAAGCTCGGTACCGCCTCGGTATCTTGATGGACCTTCCGTAACGGGTAACTGGGGCTCGGCCGATTTTAGGGTAAAAATTTTAGATTTTTATTTTTTGTGTTATTTTTGTTTTAAATTTCATTAGCTTTAAAACGGAATATTACTTTTTTTGATATGTTGTATACTTTTGGAGTTATGGGCAATTTCCCAAATCATTACACACGCATTTTCACTCTATTTTACTCTTATAATAGACCTACTCCAGCACTTTTTACTGTACGTCTTTTAGGTAAGTAGAAGTAATTTAGTTTCTATGTTGGTAGCCCTGTTTACTGCAGACAATCAGCAGTTGTTTTCAGCTAGCAGAATGTTTGTTGATGTTGTGATGTGGTTATGTTTACAAATATTGTGAAGCTCATTGTTTGAGTTGTGAATAACTTATGTTTTAGTTTTTGAGTGGTGAATACGTTTTTTTTAGTTTTTAATTTGCTATTGATTCTGAGTGACAATGCCAAGACTAAAAGTAAAAAAGCGGAAACATCAATTCTATGGAGTCCAAAAACAGAACATATCACTAAGTTCTGACGATTGTCCTAGACCATCTACTTCTACTTCGTCTGACTCTAGGCCTAGCAGTGATGAGGAAGTAACTGAAGGGAAATCAAGTGCCTCAAAAAGAAAAGTACATTCGAACTTGGGTATTTATGATAAGTATGCTGATGATGATAAATGTAATGACATTATTAATCTCAATAGGCTAGAAAACCTCTTGGAAAATATCGCTGTATGTGGAAAGTGCGGTGGGTCACTATCAATTTTGACAAGTGATAGGCTTGGCCTAAGTGTTACGGTAATAATTAAGTGTAATAGTTGTAAGTATGAGGTATCTGCCAAAAACAATGAACATTTGGGTGGTGGAAGGATGGAGGTAAATGTAAGATCGGTGTATGCGTTCCGATGTATAGGGAAGGGGGAACAGGCGGCGAAAACAGTATGTGCCGTTATGAATTTACCTAGGCCTATAACGTTTAAACGCTATAATAAGCTTCTTTGTTCTGCTGCAAAGGAAGTCTGCACTGAATCAATGGTTAAAGCTGCAGAGGAGAGTGTAGTCGAAAATGATGGGGATTCAGATATTACGGCTATTTTTGACGGTTCATGGCAGCGTCGCGGCCATCAATCCCTGAATGGTGTTGTATCAGCAATCGCTGCTAATACAGGCAAAGTTGTATATGTAAGAATTTTGAGCAAGTTTTGTAGGTGTAAGAAAAGAGTTGAATATGAGCATGACATGGACAGATGTGAAGCCAATTAGCCTATAATGGTTCAAGTGGAAATATGGAGGTGGCAGGTGTCGTAGATATGTTTGTAGAATCGCAACGCACAAGAGGGGTAAGGTATAAACATTATCTTGGAGATGGAGATAGTGCAGCTTTTCCAACTGTACAGAAAGAAAACCCATATGGACCAGAATGCCAAGTTGAGAAGTTGGAATGTGTTGGGCATGTGAGGAAAAGAATGGGGACCCGGCTTAGAAACTTGAAAACCTCGATGGGTAAAAATATACTTGAAGATGGAAAAACTATCGGAGGCCGCGGTCGGCTTACAAATGTTATTATTGATGAGACTTATTATGGTTTAGCCATCCAAAGGAACACAGACAGTTTAGATAAAATGAAGCAAGCTGTGTGGTCAACCTACTTTCATCTAATGTCATCTAACGAATCACCCGCTCATGGTTTGTGTCCAAAAGGAAGCGATACATGGTGTAAATACCACAAAGCAATGGCTGAAGGTAACCCCTATGACCATAAAGCCCACACTCACCTGCCTAAGTCAGTCATGATGGCAATCAAACCCATATTCAAAGACTTGTCAAACGACCAGCTGTTGACACGGTGTCTTCATGGAGGGACGCAAAATCCTAGCGAGTCGCTAAATAACGTGATTTGGTCGCGCGTTCCCAAGACAACTTTTGTAATGAAGACTACCTTAGACCTTGGAGTATATGAAGCTGAAGTTGTAAATTCACAAATGCTAGACAAGAGTAAAAATATGTATATTTTGTAAAAAGATAAAGTGAACAATAATAATTGAATGAATTAGTAAACAAATAAATATCATCTGTTAAATAAAGATTTATATACAGGTAAGTAGTTAGGCACTACAGTACCCCCTTGCCAGTGGTTGAGCTGTGTAGCTGAGCAAACACGAAAAAAATCAACTCTGGAACCGTACTGGAAAATGAACTTGCCTCCCAGAGCGCGTAGTTAATGGTGTAGATCTCAGAATAGGTTTAGATGTCAAGGTACCTCGTTGTTGAATGTCAGAATGAGAAAAGTGAGGAGTAGAAGTTATGGTGTCTCTGGAAACGCTGGTATCATCATGATCGAGTTGTAAGGAATAGACTGGCTTAAGTCGATCCATCGAAATGGTTACATCATTGCCTCGCATCCGAATAACTGCAGTCTTGTCAGATCTTCTAATGACGAGGTAAGGACCTGAGTAGGGGGGATCGAGTGCACCCTTAGAAATGTCGGTACGTACGAAGACATGAGTGCATTTTTTGAGATCCTTGAACACGAATGGCGTCCTACCTCCATGTCTTGTTCCATCAACTGGTCTTAAGTTGTTGAAATGTTGACGCAGATCTTTGGCAAAACTTTGTGGGTCAAGTTCATGGTTGGAATCGCTAAGTGTAAGGAACTCTCCAGGTAGGCGAAGTGGTTGACCATACAGGAGTTCAGCTGAAGAAGCTTGTAGATCATCACGCCATGCTGTCCGTATTCCCAAAAGTATGACGGGCAATACCTCAGTCCATCGTGCTGTTGCGTGGCATCTGATGGCTGCCTTCAGTTGACGGTGAAAACGTTCAACGAGTCCATTTGACGATGGGTGATAGGAAGTTGTTCTGAGACGAGTCGAACCTAACAAATCTCCTAGGTGTTTAAACAGGCTAGACTCAAATTGCCGACCTTGATCTGTTGTAATTCGTAGTGGTGTTCCGTATCTCGAAATCCAAGTGGTAAAAAGTGCTCGTGCTACTGTTTCTGCTTCTATGTTTTCGATTGGTACTGCCACCTTGAGAAACGATCGACACAGGTCAAACAGTACCTGTAACCTTCGGAGACAGGTAGCGGACCAACAAGGTCAATGTGTATGTGCTCAAACCTGGAAGATGGAGGGGCGAACATACCTACAGGAGTCCAGTTGTGACGTGATATCTTGGACTTTTGGCATGCCATACAAGAACGGGCCCATCGACGACAGTCAGAGTTCATTGAAGGCCAGACAAAACGTTGACTGACAAGTTTCAATGAAGCTTTAATACCTGGGTGAGAAAGATTATGTAAACTGTTAAAAACGGTTTGTCGAAATGGCCTTGTGATGAAGGGACGAGGGATGGGAGTAGATATGTCACAGTAAAGCAAAAACTGTGTTCCTGGTATTGGGACCTGTAGAAGTTTCAGGCTGGAATCAGACTGTATGTGACGTATTAACTCTTCATCTTTGCTCTGTGAGTCTGCTAATGCCTGATAGTCCAATGGAACGGTAATCGTCTCAATTCTGGAGAGGGTGTCAGCTACCACATTACCTTGTCCAGAGATGTGACGGATGTCTGTTGAGTACTGCCCAATGTATTCCAAGTGACGAAATTGGCGGGGAGAGCATTTGTCAGGTTTTTGGTTAAATGCAAAAGTGAGTGGTTTGTGATCTGTGAAAATGGTAAACTGCCTACCTTCTAACATATGTTTGAAGTACTTTACCGATAAATATATTGCTGTCAACTCCCTGTCGTAGGCACTGTAATTTTGTTCAGCAGGGGTTAATTTTTTTGAGAAAAAGGCCAAAGGCTGCCAGTTATCACCTATCTTTTGCTGCAACGCACACCCCACAGTATGGGCGGAAGAATCGCAGAAAATGGCCAATTGAGCATCTGGTACAGGGTGAGACAGCATCACAGCTTTACTAAGGCTTTGCTTGCAAGCCTCAAATGCTTCATTACTTGCTGTGGTCCAGTTGACAGGGGAATT
This sequence comes from Macrosteles quadrilineatus, assembly GCF_028750875.1. Taxonomy (NCBI): domain Eukaryota; kingdom Metazoa; phylum Arthropoda; class Insecta; order Hemiptera; family Cicadellidae; genus Macrosteles; species Macrosteles quadrilineatus. The sequence goes on from NW_026542595.1 coordinate 87,009,662, forward strand.
TCCCTTCACATTAGCCTTCAGTAGTTCGTTTAGTAAACTTTGATGCTCCGCCGTGTTAGGCAAAAACCTTCGATAAAAATTGATCATACCAATAAACCTCCTTAGTTCCTTAACTGTTTTAGGTTTAGGATATGAGTTGATGACTTTAACCTTTTCAGGCAAAGGTTTGATACCTTCTCCAGACACTTCATACCCTAGAAAGCTAACGACTGATGTTCCTAGAACACACTTACTTGGGTTAATGAGAATCCCGTAAGTAGAAAAACGGTCAAAGAGCTGTTTTAAGTGTAATACGTGTTGTTCTTCTGACTCTGAAGCTACTAGGATATCGTCGATGTAAGCATAGCAGAAGTCTAAGCCCCTAAGCACGCCATCTATAAAGCGTTGAAACGTTTGAGCAGCATTGCATAGTCCAAATGACATGTAAGGGAATTCGAACAGGCCAAAAGGTGTAGTAATTGCTGTCTTGTGGACGTCCTCAGCAGCAACCGGGATCTGGTGATAAGCCTTAACAAGATCTAAGGTGGTGAATATTGTCTTACCATGAAGTTGGTGAGAGAAATCTTGAATATGGGGAACAGGGTACCGATCAGGGATAGTTCTAGCATTCAAAGCCCTGTAATCTCCACATGGCCTCCACTCATTGCCTTTTTTGGGTACCATGTGAAGGGGAGAAGACCAGCTACTAGAAGAGGGTCTAGCTATACCTAGTTGTACCATGGATTCAAATTCTTTTTTGGCGAGTTTAAACTTATCCGGTGCCAGGCGGCGGGGTTTACTGAACACCGGAGGTCCTGGTGTTGTCTCGATATGATGTTCTGTGTCATGTTTGGAAGTACAATCAGGTTTACCTGAAGGTCTTGTGAGGTTTGGGTATTCATGAAGTAATTGAGAGAAAACTGTTTGTTGACAAGACTTAATAGTTTTAACACTACTCACTAAATGAACTGAAGGAGTCTGACCTTTGGAAAAAAATGAAGTTGACTGGTCAACTAAACATTGACGTCGTACATCAACAAGCAGATCATAATGGTGTAGAAAGTCTACCCCTATTATTGGTTTAGATACATCAGCTGCGATGAAACGCCAAACAAATGAGCGGTGTAGACCAAAGTCTAAAGGCAAAGATACAAGACCATATGTCGTAATTTCAGTATTATTAGCTGCATATAGGGTATAGTCAGTCTTGGGTCTTTTTTTATCTAACATATTACGAGGGTAGACGCATACATCAGCTCCCGTGTCAACTAGAAATTGTTGTTTGGTTACCTTATCGGTGACAAATAGGCGACGGGAACATGTGAGGTCGGAGTCGCTTGTCGCCATTAGAGACTCCCTGGGTCGTTTCCCGATCTGCTTCCTTTGAATCTGCAAGGGTCGGTGCACTTTGTTGCTGCGTCGCCGAACCGCCAGTGATACCAACAGATGTCATGGCGATCAAATCGATTCTTGGAGCGTTGCCATGATTGTCTACGTGGATATGTGTCTGATGTCTTGTGGAAATTTGGACGTCTCATGTCTTCTTTGATTCCTGCTATTTCTTGTTGAAATTTGTCTGTTATTTCTCTAATATTTGATGTCAACGTGGTTGTAAAGCGTTCCATCATTTCTTCCATCGAGGGAGCTGATAAGGACGCCTCCGATACTTGATGGTGAGGACTGACATCATGGACAGCATCCGCAAGCTCCGCCAGTGTATCGAGGTCCGCAGCCTTTTGTGTTACCAAGATGGCTTGTGTTGCTGAAGGAAGACGGCTAAGCCATTGAAACCTCAGTAGTGGATCAGGTATCATGGTTCCGGCTAGGGTACGCATGTGCCTCAAGAACTGTGATGGTGTTCGATCACCTAACTCTTCTCGTTCCAAAAGTTGTTTCGTCTTCTGTTCCTGGGACAAGGTAAACCGTTTTATAAGTTCTTTTTTTAACTTGATGTACTTTTCTTCTGCTGGAGGGTTGGTGAGGATATCCCTCACTTCCGCTGCGTATTTCGCATCTAGGTTACCGCAGACGTAATAGAACTTAGTTTCGTCAACCGTGATCCCCGCTAGAGAAAACTGGGTTTCAATTTGAGCAAACCACAATTCTGGGTCTGAGTGCCAGAAAGGAGGGATCTTGACTTGAATTCTGTCTACTGATTGTTCTCCGTTGGACATTTCGAATCACGTCGGAGTCACCAAATGAAGTTGTAAATTCACAAATGCTAGACAAGAGTAAAAATATGTATATTTTGTAAAAAGATAAAGTGAACAATAATAATTGAATGAATTAGTAAACAAATAAATATCATCTGTTAAATAAAGATTTATATACAGGTAAGTAGTTAGGCACTACAGAAGCCATAGGAAGTTACAATATGGGAAACATAGTAAAGTGCTTGATTTTAGAAAAATGTGGTGTAGTACCTGGTTCTAAGTGTGTGCGGGAAATGAAAAAACAGGACGAGATTAGGATTAAAAAAGCCGAGAAAAGTCTTCAAGAAATAGAAAAGAAATGCCAGAAAGCTCTCGCCATTGCTAAAAAGAGGTTGGAGGATGAGTATGAAGCCATGGAAGATCCAGACAACCCATCATATGGTGCTGGAATGCATTAAAGGTAGGTTTGTTTTACTTTATTAGTTTAGGCCTACTAATAAGCTGTTTCTTTGCGTTTCCCCGGAAACGTGTTTTTTTTACCTTAAGGAACATTTTTCTCAGGAACTATAAAAGATATCAAGTTAATTTTTTTTTGTTTTCTTCCTCATGCCACAAAGAATTAAACAAAGTTGATAGTTTTCAAAAATATTAAAGTAACATTTTCAAATATATGCACAAAATTAAATTTAACGTAATTATTTTTACTAAATTTTGAAAAAATCATAAAAATAAATTCCTACAGATTAAGTAAAAGATTTCAACTTAAATTATGCTTCAAAGTATGAGTAAAAAGATAAAAAAAAATTGTAAGATTCTATCTTTATTAGTATTTGAGAAAAATGTTCCTAAAAAGCGCATATTTAACATGGGGAAGATAGGACCGGCCGACCCCCCTTTTAATTGAATCAGGGTTCTACTATGTAGGGGAATATGATGCCACGACTTGCATGTCGTGTGGTTCAACACTCGATGATTGGAATGATTCGGATGTGCCGAATGTTGAACATGAAAAAGGAAATCCTAATTGTGAACTCTTAAACATGTTAATAAATTATTGATTGTTATCTAAGTTTTTTTGTTTTCCTTATTCCTTTGTGATGAGCAAGACAAAACACTTACTGCTACCAATTATAACAAGCAATAACCAACACTGTGTATAAAAAGAATTTAAAAAATCGCTAATGGTTGTAATTGTTTAATAATTTATGATGCATTGATTCAGTATTCACCCCTTTTGGGGATTGTAAAGAAAATCATGAAAAAAACGGTGAATAAATTAAGTCGTTTTTTCTTAAATAACGAGTATATTTATTGCTGAATAACATAACTAATATCATACTACACTATATACACAATTAAGAGAACATACCATAATACAGAGAACATTGATTTCATCAGATTTAGGCAGTTTAAAAAATCAACACAAATACTGAAAAATTAAGTTAGTTTTTTTTTTTAAACGAGGATATTTATTTCTGAATAATATAATATCATACTACACTACATACACAATTAAAAGAACATACCATAATAAAGAGAACATTGCTTTTATCAGATTTTGTCAATTTAATAAATCAACACAAATACATCACACAGTTAAAAAAATCACCGCTAATACGGTTTACAATATGTAATTGCTGGTTGATAAGGTTTGTGTTGCTGGTAGATCAACACAATCAGAACAGTTTTACAATCAAAGAAACAAATTACACAAACTTTGGTTCATGTTGATAAAACTATTTCTTGATTTCTTTCATTGAACGAAAGCTTTTTTAGGGAAAAATGACCATACGGTAACGTATCGATACCGTTTTTACAAATGAATCTTTTGTCGTCATTAGAACTGAGAGCTACTTTGTTTCGAACAACAGTCTGTATGACGTGTTTCTTTGATTGAAACAATCTTACATTTTTCCTTATTTTAATCTTATCATACAAACATTTTTTGTAATCATTGAAAGTGATATGATTTTTGACTACACATTTTGTAATACCTTTTGCTTTTCTTAGCGTCATTTTCTTGTCAATTTCTAAGTAAAAATCATTCATTGTTTTGAAAGTATACAATTTAGGACGTAGACCAATAAATTCAATTATAATGATTCCATTGACTTCGTCTTTGAAGAAACCTAGTTTCTTTTTATTCTCTGCCGAATAACACTTGTGACTGGTAGGATAGTCTGACAAATCTAAATATTGTTTGAATTCTGGATTATTAAAATCCTCGTACAGATCGTCTGTGTATACTTGATAGAAATAACTGTCTGTATCATGGTATAGTAATACTACTTTTTTACCTTTAAAAAACTGTTTTACAATCTCTTAATGAAAGTGATACATATGGAGCTTGCTGAGCTCCAATACTGTAAAGCTTATGTAGATGGGTTTGTTGAAACACATTGTTTCCCTAGCCAACTCTACAGCACAAAGGTTTTCATTGTAAATTATTTTGTTTTTAAAACGAGTTTTATTAATCAATCTATTGAGACGTTTTTCATTAGTTACCAGCTCAATATTCGTACGTTTTCTTATGTTTTCTATGCTTTTACCAAACAGTGCATTGTTTAACAGCTTATAAAAGTTCTTATCAAAATCGTTTTTGGCGACTTTCCTTTTCTCTGTATTAAAATCTATGTACGGTTTTAACCACCTACTCTGATTAAACTTAAGTATTCTACGTATTTTTATCAAAACTAGACCGTGATCAAGGGCTTGTTTTAAATTACGGTAGTGACACACGTAATTGTGCTTATGATCAAGTGTTGTTAGCAATTTTTCTTGCTTCGACCACACAGGACATTTCTTTTCAGGTAAAAATGGCAGATCTTTGTGTTCATCGTGGAGATACGATGGATAACCGACATCGCATTCCAGGATGAACCCAACATCCGCATCGTCTGGTGCAACCATTGCATCAAGGTTCTCCACTTGTTTCTTACTTAGCCAGTTAAAAGATTTAATAGGAATGTAATCTACCATACTATTTCCATACAAATTGTTTGCATCGAGATATGTTAAATAAGATGTTTCCTTTGAGGAATCGTATAAAGACTTCATATAGGGATTATTGGCTACAGCGTGTCGTTTAACACACGTTGTTACACCACCTCTTATGACTTTTTCTAAGAAAAGGTATTTATCGTAATCTAGGAGTAACTCCAGCTTAACATTCGTATATTTTAACATTGTATCAAATGTTAGACCGGGCAAAGTTATAATCTTTAAGACATAATCTTAATAGATTCTAAATCATAATCTTTAAGACAAATAGTTCGAAATCTTTCAAAAACATCGGCTAAAAGCAATACGTCTAATTTCAAATACAAATCACTGTATTCTCCGAGAGTTTTACAATTAAATACATCCCATTTAAACTGAAACAAAACAGGACAGTGCTTTAATTTCTTAAAACCAATAAATAACAATTTTTTAAATGTTTATTTTTTCGCAGTTTTTTTTATTTATTAAAATCTTTGACTAACAAGTAAATAATATTATTATATTAGGAAATCAAAATCCTTATCACCAAAAAAATTAGCTTAAACCAAAGACCGTTATCTGCAAATATAACTTTATTGAATTTGAAATGAAAAATAACACAAAATAAATGTGGTAATATTTAAATTTAAAAAATGTTTCAAACATAATACTTACTTAACAAAATTGATAAAGCAGCAAAAAGGTGCCATCAAATTCAGAAGTCATTCGCTGATCGTTCGATCGCTGGTCGATCGTTTTTGGAATAATGTCCTGTCAAAAACGTCTTGTGTTGGCAAGTTAAACTGAATCAAAACGGGACAGTGCTTTAATTTCTTAAAACCAAAAAAAATTTCAATATTTATTTAATATCAAAGTTAATTTTTTCGCTGTTTTTTCATTTATTAAAATCTTTGACTAACAAGTAAATAATATAATTTTGTTAGAAAATCAAAATTCTTATCACCAATATATTATTGGTTAAAACCAAAAGCCGTTATCCGCAAATATAAGTTTATTGAATTTGAAATGAAGAATTTATAACCACACATTATATATATAATCAAAAATCTTGACCGTAAATACTCGGTTGTGTAAAGAATGGGTTTATTTATTTAGTGAATATTTGAATTAAACAGACAAAATACATAACACCTTATCAAATAAATTAATCATTAAAAGCTAATATCACAAATGAATTCCCATTTAAATAAATAATAACTTGAAAAGACTTTAAAGTGAACCAAGGGTCAGTTACACAGACTTATACCCACATACCTGCTAACACATTCAGTAGAATCTAGATGCTGGTCGTTCGACTGTTGAGATGATTGTATGTAACTCTAAACTCAACAGTTCGCAAGAACCTAAACTGCAACCTCAAGAGTGGTGGGGCTTATGACGTTAATGCAGGTTTCCAAAATTATCTCAAACCATATTTAGCAATGCCGATAATGTTGCAGCTTCTAAACAATTGCAGAGACTGTTGCCAAATTTTTGGCTAAGCTCTCTGCTAAAAATATAAACTGAACTAAACCAGATTGTAAATCAATAAATTTTGTCAAAAAAAGACAGCATGTTATTTAAATGTTTATTTAAAAAAAACCTAAAATTTATTAAACTGTCTAAGTATCAACAACTTACCTTGGCGAGAACAATCTGTAACCGCTACACTGACAACAACAGTCTCTGATGAAACGGGGTAAAACTTAGTTAATTAAACACAAAAACTGTGTGATCTCATTTGCCAATTATTTGTCACGTCCCACACCACGAAGGAAATTGTTTAACTCGTCAATTACATTGAACTGATTCCTATGCTCAATTAATACAGCCTTCTCAGAAAATTCTTCTTCATACAAAGTTCCATCTATTATCCACAGCCGATTGTTAAAATTATTTTATGTGAAATGTTTCTCATGCAAATCATTTAAATCAATTAGGTATTGCATGGATATTTTTCTTTCTCCTAATTCCTACTTCTGCCAATAATTCTTTGCATACAAGTTTGAGGATCTCTTAAATACAGAGTCAAAGTGTCTTTATGCTCTTTCAATAAATCAATTGTTTTATCTTTGATATTGTCCAAAATAGCTTTTTCCGCTTTGTGGAGTACATTGCTGCTCAAATACTCTGAAATAGTATATTACGTTACTAGTCCTGAAAATAAGTGTTTACCGGACGAGTGTGGTCGTTCCCGTGCGAGACGAAGTCGAGTACGGGATTACCATACGAGTCCGGTACACACATTTTGGACGAGTTACGTACGATAGTTTACGCCATATTACTAAATCTGTACAAATCCTTATATATTACTACCAACTAAAGGACTAAAAATCACTACTGTAGTCATAACCTCTAAACGAGGTTATGTTTTTGTTTACAACCACTCATTGCCACCCAAAATACAGTATAATCAGCTGATTGGTGTCCGGTAAAACTCATTACAGTACAGTATTACGCAATGAAACCCCATTTGATTAAGCTGGCGGCAAACAGCTGTTTTCTGGACTAAATACTTGCGTGGGAAGTTCGTTAAAACAGTGAAGTATGGCGTAAATATGTTAATTACACTAAACGAAGAACATTCCATTATTACAACATGGTTTGCTTTTGAGAACTCTATTGCCTTTGTTTCCACATGTCTCATGTCGGTTAAAGCATTTATTTGGAATGCAAAAGACCATCTGTCTTTGTCATCGTAGTATAATTTTAATAAATTTTCTCCATTACAATTAACCCAATCCTCAACCGGTTCTGGAAAATAAATCACGTTGTAAACAAAAGACCGTAGTGTTTTACTAAGATACTGTCCATATGTACTTTTACCTGCGCCAATATTCTTACTAACAAGCTAGAACGATGTTGTGCTTGAAAACACTTAATTAGATACAAGGCGACGTAATTAAACACGTTGGTGTGGGTAATTGTTCTTATCGGTACGCACACAATTTTACCACGATTGAAAATAAACCGACAGTGCACTGTGAGTGCATACGGGAGTTGACAAACACTGCATGCTAAATATAGCGGTCGTGAAGGCTGGTCGCGCGACTCAATGCCAGAAAACTCAACAGAGGGTACTGGCCAGTACCCGGCCAACTACTGTGTAGTGTGTACTAACCGCGATAGACATGGAAGAGGTGTCATACATAGCATGGTAGGTATGTCATAGTATGTGGACCCTTTCTTGCCAACTACTGTGTAGTGTGTACTAACCGCGATAGACATGGAAGAGGTGTCATACATAGCATGGTAGGTATGTCATAGTCTGTGGACCCTTTCTTGCCAACTACTGTGTAGTGTGTACTAACCGCGATAGACATGGAAGAGGTGTCATACATGGCATGGTAGGTATGTCATAGTATGTGGACCCTTTCTTGCCAACTACTGTGTAGTGTGTACTAACCGCGATAGACATGGAAGAGGTGTCATACATAGCATGGTAGGTATGTCATAGTATGTGGACCCTTTCTTGCCAACTACTGTGTAGTGTGTGCTAACCGCGATAGACATGGAAGAGGTGTCATACATAGCATGGTAGGTATGTCATAGTCTGTGGACCCTTTCTTGCCAACTACTGTGTAGTGTGTACTAACCGCGATAGACATGGAAGAGGTGTCATACATAGCATGGTAGGTATGTCATAGTATGTGGACCCTTTCTTGCCAACTACTGTGTAGTGTGTACTAACCGCGATAGACATGGAAGAGGTGTCATACATAGCAAGGTAGGTATGTCATAGTATGTGGACCCTTTCTTGCCAACTACTGTGTAGTGTGTACTAACCGCGATAGACATGGAAGAGGTGTCATACATAGCATGGTAGGTATGTCATAGTATGTGGACCCTTTCTTGCCAACTACTGTGTAGTGTGTACTAACTGCGATAGACATGGAAGAGGTGTCATACATAGCATGGTAGGTATGTCATAGTATGTGGACCCTTTCTTGCCAACTACTGTGTAGTGTGTACTAACTGCGATAGACATGGAAGAGGTGTCATACATAGCAAGGTAGGTATGTCATAGTATGTGGACCCTTTCTTGCCAACTACTGTGTAGTGTGTACTAACCGCGATAGACATGGAAGAGGTGTCATACATAGCATGGTAGGTATGTCATAGTATGTGGACCCTTTCTTGCCAACTACTGTGTAGTGTGTACTAACCGCGATAGACATGGAAGAGGTGTCATACATAGCATGGTAGGTATGTCATAGTCTGTGGACCCTTTCTTGCCAACTACTGTGTAGTGTGTACTAACCGCGATAGACATGGAAGAGGTGTCATACATAGGATGGTAGGTATGTCATAGTATGTGGACCCTTTCTTGCCAACTACTGTGTAGTGTGTACTAACCGCGATAGACATGGAAGAGGTGTCATACATAGCAAGGTAGGTATGTCATAGTATGTGGACCCTTTCTTGCCAACTACTGTGTAGTGTGTACTAACCGCGATAGACATGGAAGAGGTGTCATACATAGCATGGTAGGTATGTCATAGTATGTGGACCCTTTCTTGCCAACTACTGTGTAGTGTGTACTAACCACGATAGACATGGAAGAGGTGTCATACATAGCATAGTAGGTATGTCATAGTATGTGGACCCTTTCTTGCTTGTAACAGCAATATCTGACTACTAATCGGCAATAATTTTAAAAATAATGGTTTCCAGCCTGGTTACAAACTCAACAGAAAACCTATACAAGGGCAGAAACAATCGATAGATAAAAAACAGGATATCACATTTTCACATTTTCACAGGATATCAGGGGTATATCTGATTCAATGCAACAAAGGCGACAAATGTGACAAAAAATATGTTGGATACACCAATAGGTCATTTTATCAAAGGTTCAAGGAACACAATGCCACCAAGCAAGTTAATCCAACGTCGATTGTTGCTCAACATCTTCAGAGTAATAAGGGTCAAAAAATTTATTTTGAAAAATCATTAATTGTTTTAAAAAGATGTGGCCAAAAAAACAAAGCAAAGGTATGAGAGGAATTATTTATTTTCCAACATATGAGAGGACACGGCAATGAAACTATGTTAAATAAATAAAAAGAGAGGAATATTCAGACAAAATCACCTATCAGCTGTTCTGTGATGTAGATAACACAACTGGAAATAAGAACCGCCAGTCAGCTGATACCGTGACGTCACTCTCCCGTGTTCAAGTTCCTCAGTAGGCCTACAACTGTCGCCCGGTCGAGGTTATCTTTATTTAACCGTGCGTACGCAAACATGTTTAAGGTACCTACAACTGCAAAACGCGTGTGTGTTCTTTGTATATATTTCCGTGTGTTCGTGTGTGTATATATAAACTGTAAATAGTCGACAAACATCGTTTGATGTGATTTTTTTAAATTCAAGAATGCTGCTGAAGATGAGCTGTAAGTAGCTCGAAACATGTACAGCATATGTTAACATCTGACACCTCAATTAATTCCTAAAGATACTATGGATTAGTATCTACATACCAAATTTCAACAAAATCAGACTACAGGTGTGGTCTGTAGCTACATGTATACACACACACACACACACACACAGGTTTTAGAGATCACTTCAAAAACCACTTTTTTGGGTCCAGGCCTCAAGGGGACACAAAAAAAATGTATATCCAATCAAAACTCAATCTCCAAAATTTTAACGAAAACAATACTTTCTCCATTTTCTCTGGTATAGGGGGAGAAAGTCGAAAGTATTGACAATTACTGTAGATTAAGGCTTTGATGTTTGTTTGCCAGCTAACAATGGGTGTAATGTTTTTAGGTAACCCTAGATGTCTGAAGTTGTTGGAGGAGTGGGGGTTTCAGGTGTATGAAGTTGTTGCGGAGGAGTGTGTTACTGTATGTTGTGGAGTCTGTATGTGTCTTGGATTTACATCTGTAGGCCTATATAAACTTGTACATAAGGAATTCATTCATTGGTAGGCTAATAGTAGAAGAGAAAAATTGTTTTTGTGTATCATAAGATGTGTTATTTAAAAAATGTTCCTGATTAAAAGGTTTACTTTATTTCGTGTTTGTATATCCTTGTTCTTCTCAATAGATTAAATATGGTTATTTTAATAGTTTAAACACCCAACTTAAAAATACATATGATGTTTTTATACATTAATCTGATAGTTGTTAAATACTGTGACCTTGTTATTCTCACATGTAAAAGAGCTGGGAGGGTGTTAAATAATCAAGTTTTACATTTTATAAGGGATCTGTCAAAACCCTATAGGCTTTTTAGTTGAAGTCAATGTTTTGTTAGGTAGCATTGTTAGGCAATAGCCTAATGACAAATGGCTTCTGGATCTAGAAATGGAGTTATATGGAATCGAACCAGTGACCTTTAAATTTGAAGGCTATCAATATAACCACTATCAGTTCAGGGTCTGGCTACCGTAAAACACTCATACAGTCACAACACTGTTTGAGATACACTGTTTTTACATTATTTTACTAACTATTTATATAGGCCTGCCATTTATTTTTATATATTAAAACAAGTGTTAATAAATTCTTATGAGAAAGTGCAATGTCTTTACTGCATTTGTTGGTTGTTGGGAGTGATGTGACTGCCACAGTCCAGGAACAAGGGCACAAGCCAATAAGAAATGGGAAAGTGAGGCAATATGTCACTAGTTTACATGCCCTTAGGTAAGTTGCTTGGCGACTGTCTAGAAACATGATGCAAAATATGTCACTGTAAAAGGCTAGTTTACATACCCTTAGTTAAGTTGCTTGTCAACAGTCTAGGAATGTGAGGCAAAATAAAATACAACCCAACAGAACAACTATCAATGCCTAGGGGTGTAGATGAACATTTTTACAGAAGAAAAATTTATTTTACAATGCTCATGAAGCTTTTGCATAGATTACAGAAGATTAATTTAAAAAAACATTGGTGTTCACACGTTTGGTGTTAACGCTTTGCTCTATGATAAGGAATATTCCTTATCTCAAACTGTGATACATATGATCCTAGTCAATTTTTTTCAGAGAAGTGATTTTTATAATGCATTTAGTGTTGTACAAGTCAAAAACAAGCTATTCATTAAGAATTACCTTGTAAAATGCCTTCAATAAAAAAATAAAAGGCCATTAAATTTCAACCATCAAAAAATATCCAATCAATATCATAAATTGCTGATTAAATTATATTTCCCGAAAGACCATGAACGATTGGAATTGCACAGTAAGTAAAACGACTCATCTTTGACACCCTGAAGTGGTCAATTATGATGGCCACAGGCTGCTTGTCCACTATTTATCCCAGGAGCTGCTGTAATATTATGTACGTGTGGAACAGCCACCAGTTGAAACTCGGATGAGAGTGATACCACCCGATCACCTTCTGACATCGCCCCGTCTGCCCCAACAGTTTCGTCGCCTCTTTTTGGTACAGTGTATAAACGTCCATTGCTTTCGGAACAATGCCCTAGTGTCAACAGACATAAGACTCCTTTCTATTAAGTATTCTGTTTAGTCTGACCAACACAACATAGAGAATGATTTTAACAGTTTTTGACCCAATATTTTAAACTAGATTTCTACCCTAATTGTAATGCCAAATCTGTTTGTAAAGGTCTTGATCCATTCCAAAGTTATGAAGACTTCATAACTTTATTTTTATCCCATTTTAAGATTGTGCATTTACAAACTAAGACCATAATCTCAAAATAGTGCTAGACAAAGATAAGTATACACCACTAGTCATTGTCGACCTATTTTCACTTGGTTATGACGGATTTAGTTTTTTCGGTGGTCATCTTGGATCCGCAATTTTGAAATTTGTTTTAAGTATGATGGTGGTGTTGTGACCCATCATTTCGAATTATATTTTTAAGCTGAGCTCAATGCCACAATCCGTTTTTGTTATAAAGTTTCCTTTATGAAAAATTGAAAATTGTTATTTAAATGTTAAATGTTGATATGTTTGTCCTGAGAAGTTTTTGAGGCATAATAATTTTGTTAAACACTTGGAAGATGTATATTCCTAGCTAGCTCAAACTATTACACATATTTTAAATGACCAAGATACTCGGGAATATGGGGAGTACTTTGTACAGTAGACCAGAGCAGTGGGCCTATTGCTTCCATATTGGTTAAGGGTTCAATACAAACATGTATTTAGAATCATTCCATTGAAAAACATTGAAGCATTTGTACCTGGAAGGGGAAAAAGTTAAGTGTTTGGACAAAACTATCAACGCTGTCATGAAAGTGGCACGTGATAGTTTGTTTAAACGTTTGATTAAACTTCATAAAAAATCTCCTTCTGAAAGAGTCTTGATAATCAACAAGTCCCTTAAAGCAAGTGAAGCAATAGGCCCATCTGCCTCAACTGTTGTTAAAGAAGGGGAAGAGTGGCGTAACCTCCTCAAATGGGGTAGAACATTACATTATAACCAAATCACAGACTTTTTGTGAAGACGGTTGTGTGAGGTGTTCTTTGTGTAATATATGTATTCATATTTTTAACCCTCCAAGTGTCTCCAGTTTTGGTCTTAATGTTCGCCCATTTATTGCGCAATCGCAGGGTTTTATTAAAATGTATCTTAGAAACTTAAAAGCAATGTAAAGTATACAGTTTTATATATCATTTTGTTTGGAAAATAATGGCCTTCAATGTAACATATAAAACATTACAAAAAAATTTTCAACAATTTTTGTGGGGTTAACATTTTTCAAAAATTATAAAATATGAATGAAAAAAAAATAAATATGTTTGCGCTCAATAAATTGTTATAATTTATCGGTCTACAAATACTTTAAAATAGCCACTTTGTTTAGAATTTTATGAGGATTCCAAAAATATAGTAATATAAGGAAGTAGATGTGCAAATAAATAAGTTATGGGAAAAAACAGATTTCGGTACATAGCGTTTAGCTAAGAAAGAATGCATAGCCTAACCATAGCTAAGAATCTGGCTGATAATTTACATCAATATCACTACCTACTTCTTCAGGATTATCAACCAGCCCTTCAAAATCACTTAAATCTTCTTATAATGCACCACGTATATCACTACCGGTACTTTTGATTTTTAACACTAAAACAATGATAAACGTAATAAAACACATCAGTCATCGGTGCGAGGTTAACCAAGCTGTTTACAAATACGCACGTCAGCTGTCTGCTACAATTATGATCGGCTCAAGAAAAAAAACGCTTAGAGACAGACTTCGGGAGAAAGCTTAGAATCTGCCAAAAAAACTATACCTAACTCGATCCAGTTCAATCCGATTTAGTCAGTCATAGAGCCTTCGCCGTAAACAGTGTTTGTGAGTCGCAAAAGCGACACAAAACACTACACAAAGTGTGTTATGAGTCGCTTTTACTACACATAACACTCGGAGGGATAAGTGCTCTTGTCATGACAATGTTATAATAAAAATGAATATTTGCAAGCATATTCATGCCTGATGTAGGGTTTTTGACCTAGCTGGACCTGAAATCAGCTGTGAAAATAATGTAAATACTCTTATAGCCCAGACAAAGGTTAATACAAATTTAGCTAAGTCACGGCAATTAATCAACAAAGCCAGCAGGATCCTAGACTTGTTAAATAAAATCAGGTTAAGCTATGATGATTGCAAATCAGTTGAAAAAGAATTAGATGGTGCAATAAGTTTGCTAAACTCGTTATCAGGTAAGAAACTTGAATGTAAAGGCAAAATTAATACAAATGCAAATATTGGACCTCAAGCCAGACTGTTCTCTGTTAAAAAGAAGGCAATGCGCTTGAAAAGGCTCAATAAACCTAAGTTATATTCAATGAAAGTATTAACATCATTCAAGGATTAACATGTAATTCTCAGGTAGTGATGAATGTTCACACGGGAAATGACCACACATATATTATAATAATATATATATTATACATATTACATTATTTTATTGTATATTACATATATACAGTATGTATTATATATTATAATAACATATATTATATTATAATGATAAGTGCTAACGTCTTGTACAAGAACTATACTCTGAAGTTACTTTTACATTACTGAAGGTACTTTTATTCCTACTGATGTGTTTTTTGTACATCCTTATATATAATACGTGAAGGCGATTTCTACAAAACACTACTCCTCCGTTAATAATGGACGGATTTTTACAAACGAAGTGTCAAAATAAAGTATTTTTTGTCTAGACGCCCCCTTTCAACAATTCCTGTAATAAAAGTCCTCGGGCTTTGCCCCACAGGCCATCAAAGTTGGAGTTTCTCCCATAAGATTAACATGGGGGAATCTAAATATTTAATTGGAAACTTTGTCCCCACTAATTTGAGAGAACGGCTGGGGGTAGAAACTTGGTAGAGGTGTCTAAAGAAAGGTCTTGGTCTGTAGATGAGTTATCAAACGAAAAACTAAGCAAAATCCATTAGGACTCTGCCCCAGAAGCCTTTAAAGATCCTTCCACAGAGTTGTTTACATTTTGGCCATGTGAATAATACTTTTTAATGAATCAGCTGTTCATTTTTAAATTGTATTTGAAACAACACATATTTATTGGAAGTTACTGAATTCTGATTCTACCAAATAAGTATTTGCAATGTTATTTTCTGATTTTAAAATTGATTTTCTTCTTTATCATGTCATGTTTTCCAATATAACGTTCCATTACGAAATCAGTGGAAAATCCTTTTATCAGAGCAATTCTTAAGTTATTTCTTATTGAACTATCTTATATCTATTGTACGGGTTAGTGTCTGCCTTTTTCACCACTTTTGCCTACATCTATTATATTATTAAAGTGATACAATCAAATTTTATGTAAACGGTTAAGGCCATTTACCAAATAAAAATATAGGCTTATGGCACGTGAAAATGAAGCTTAGAGTGTGTAGATTTGCCGAAAAGTATTGATATGGATGAATGTCCTAAGGGCTCTGCCCCACAGGCTGATTTCCAAAGGGCTACGCCTGGCATGCTTCCTAAGTTTACATGATTTAATTTAATTTAGCTAATGAAACAGCTGGTCAGTACAATGAACCGGTGTTTGTTTATTTACTCGAAAAAGATGTTTGTGATGATTTATGTAGATTTAGGAGGGTTATGTTTGGTTTTAAAGAAAGTTTGTATACGTTTTGTAAAGAATTGGTCAAAGTTTCATTTGTAATTTATATAGTAAGCTACATGTAAACAGGCTTGACTAAAGTTGAAGAATTATGGTAAAACTTGTCATTCGTGAAGCATCAATATGAAGCAATTGCTATTGCTACACTAAAGGTATGTTGTCATATTCTTTTGGATCTATTAACATCAAAAGTAAGGGTTTGAAAATAAGCAGGTTTACACTTTTAAATCAGTTTAAATTTGCAAACTAAATCATAGAGTTGCCGTATTTTAAAACAGACATCAGAATTTCTTTAATAAATCTCTAGGTCACATTTTCTTCCCGTTGCAAAGCACGGGTATAGCAGCTTGTTTTATCATATTATTCTACACATATAATATATTTATGTCGAAATATCTGCTCTTATTGTGTCTAATAACATCCAAACATAGAAACATTGCCTAAAATTGTACCCATGTTGACAAATTATTTGCACCTGCCTATATTATGTACTTTGGCGCACTGGGTTGGTAACATTATTGAAAATAATACGACATTTTGGCTGTAAAATATGGTACAAAGAGAAAATACTATTTAAGCAGCTACTGGCATGACAGAACGGTCATATTCTTTTTAAACTAGATCACATAATCCTTTAAAAGATACGTTGATTAACAATATGTCAACGTCAATATATACGTTACAGCCAATTTACAGTATTTTTGCTTTTTGGAAATGTCCCATTGCTATATCATTTGCATTATTTGTTGCCAATGAAGCCGCCAAGACCATACGAACAAGGAGGCCCCTAACAGTTCAAGAATAAAAGCCAACTTCACTTCAAGTACTCCAATACACCTAACATTCCGTAGAGAAATTATATTGATAACTTTATGTAACTGATAAGGCTGAGACAACTAACTGACATCCCCATGTCAAAGAATTCCAGCTTTAACAGTAACCCCACGACCAATTTCTCAAAACTATGCTAGAGGGTTCATTCATTGGCACAGTAAGATATGAACTGGCGCGACGTGACGAAGGAAAAATCAAACTTACGCTGTAACGGATTAACCTCCCTTTGAAGTTAGAATATGTCTTCCCAAAAATATTTTCTTTTCAAATAAAATCATGTTACACTGATGAAATCACGGAAGTGCTTAACTACAAAAGATTCACCAATACGATTTTAATACTATTTAAGGGTTCTTCCAAAGGAAATGATACCATATAACATACTAATAATAACTCCGATGATGTACAGTATAGGAAATATTTTAATCATTGAATGATCAACCAAATTAATATCAGTAATGTTTTTACATTTATTACTCTTTAAACAATGCTAAATGCTCAAAATATGTATATTTCACCCAATTTATCACAGTTAGACGAATTAACGTAAGCCTTGAAAGTAATCGTCGATTTCGACGGGTTTCACTTAGTATGTATATGATTGTATAAAGTAAAAATAGATATAAATACTGCAGTGCTAGGTCTTAAATAAAACTGTTTGAAACCAATATTACTTTTATTGTCTCATTTTATAACCTGAACGGGACAAACTTTGATTATACTGAAAACCTATTCCTATAGTGTATAACTAAGGCCTTATCACAGTACAAAAGTTTTATTACTAATCTTAAGATTTAAAGAAACACATGAAAATAACTTATATTGGAGATATTGTCAATGATAAAAAGTATAACTAAATTTAAAAGTTGAAAAAGTCCAATATATAATAAATTGTTTTTTATAATAACATGACAATAGTTTTTTTTTATTTTTTTTTATTGAGTCTTCTAAAATTAAAAAGTATTTATTTATACATCTATTGAAAATTGAGATATGTATCGCTTATTTCCTTGTACTTTATAGGCCCAAGAGGATAAGTTAGGTTGGTCAAAAGGACTAACTTATCTTTAATGTAATGGATTGTAGAGTTGACTTTTTGAATTGCACTTAATAACTCATCAAAAACGATATTGGCAATCTTTCAAGGTAAGACATAATTCAAGTGTTGAGTGAAAGGGTAGAGGATTTTAATTAAAAGTATTCTGTGACCAAATAGGGCGTCCTAGACGAGCGGTCTTGGAATACTAGATCAAGCTTCCATGAGTACAGAAAACACTAGACATTCCATCCCCATGTTAAAGTTGTAGCCAGGTTTTTCATAAAATGTGTCTTAGTTGATGTGAGCCACCTGCAGATTGCGCTGATCCAAATTACTGATTTCTGCCAATTACACGATGGTTTTTACCAAGTCAAACTGATGGAATGACTTATTATGTGCTATAGCAACTGTTGTGGCCCAGCAACTATGTCAGTAACAAAAGATAAGGTCCAAAATAGAGTTTTAGACACTAGTGCAATCTGTGACTGGCTCACACAACTACATTCTTTGTTAGTAAACAATTTGTGACAGCTGATCCATATAGATGGGATGTCTTCTTCTGTATCCAATAGCCAATGGTACAGGCATAGTTAAAACAAATCCCTTAGTAAAATTCCCATCCTTATGGAACAGCTGAAGCCATTTATATTGTTAGTTCTGTCCGGTTTTCTGTAGATGTAATGTTTTGTTTTCAATTTGTTTATATTATTTTAGGGTTAGTTTCTCATAATTTGTGTCTCACTGTTTGGTTATATAGCTAGTGGACGAGTTATTGTTTATGATTAGATAGTTTTATTTGGCTAAACGAGGTTTTAAATTACTGAAATAACAAGAAACAAATTGTAAACAAAACACTACATCTACAGAAAACCAGACAGAACTTACAATAAAATTGGCTTCATCTGTTCCATGAGGATAGCAGGAAATCTACTAAGGGACTATGTTTTATCTATGGTACAGGACTTGAGTCTACATAAGTTTAATTGTAGTAGACCTGCACTGTTTTAATTCAATGAAATAGATGTCACCTTAGATCCTATAAACTAGGACCCGTATGTGGAATATAAGGTAGGCCTATTCTTATCCTTAATTGTAAAATTTCTACCTTTAACCTAACCCATATTAATACATTAAGATGATGCCACAGGTAAGGTAATTTGAAAAAAATCCAATTCCACTCAGCCATTTTGGATAAATAAGAAGGTAACTTAAATGCAGTCAATACGTAGAAAACATACGTAACTTAAATTCTGAAATTAACCGCCTGTTAGGCCAGGCCAACTTCATCTCTGTGTTACAAAGGAACCTAATTTATCACATTCTTTTTTATCATTCCAAAAGCTTTATACAGTACCCTAATCACCACTTTTGATAAACAAGAGTGCTATTTACTTTATTCAGGCCTAAGACACAAACATACAGTGTGAAGCGAAGTGCTCAACTTAGTTTCAGCACAAACTAAATACTTAAACTGGCATAACTTAACTTGCATAATATTAGTTTACATATTTTGAGATAGGCCTAGGCTAGTTTAGTTTACACCTATTAATACATTAAAGTTCAAGTTTAATTTGCAAACTAGGCCTAACTTTCAAGGAATATGTTACTGTAAAGTTTTTTATTGAGACCTAGATCCATAATTTTTAATTGTGATATAGCCACATAGCTGACTCAGAACATGGCGATCTCAAATACAGTAAGATTCTTTCTAACCAAGGCAGAAACTAAGGATAGTAAGTAAATATTATAAAATTATTGAGACTTTAGAGGAGGGAGGTCAAACGGATACATAGCGATATATTATGTAGGTTAAAATAGGCCAAACAAGTAATAATGCTTTGGGCGATTAACAAAAACACCGTCTATGGAGCCCTAATAATTAGTTGTGATGTGAGGGGGAGGACTTGCACAAGAGATGATGAGAGAGGAGAGATCCTGTCCTAAACAAATAAACCAAACCAACGGATGAGCAAGAACCAGAAATTATACTAAGAAAGCAAAGCACAGGCTAGTTGGTAAAAGTAACATTGTAACAGATAAATCACAAATCTGATATATGTCACAGTTCCACGTAGCAGTTTACTCGCGCATGCGCATTATCAGGAGTAATCCGCGATTGAAACGGATATGTGGGCGGTGGTGGTCTGTCGGGAAGTTCTCGTCTGATGACTAAGCTCAGCGGCGTGCTGCATTACCATCCACTACCGCGACCCAAGTGCCAGCGGCCCGAACTAAGTCAGCTAAATCGGTAACAACTAATAGCAACAACTAATCATTGTATGCTATTTAAACTTAGCTTGTCGGCTGTTTCACCCAGGGGCTTTCAAAGCGCCTATGTTAATCATATATATATGTATATACATATCCAATGTCGGACTTCTGTGGCACAAAGAAGGTCTCCAACCAAATTCGCAGACTACTTAGTCGAAAACTACATATGCGAAGAATCAATGTTTATGCCTAAGATATGGACATCCTTCAACGGAGAACTACTAACCAGCATCAAACAATCCGTATGAGAATTTCCACTCAAAATTTAAAACAAATTTTTATAACAATCATTCGGACATTTTTGTTGTTAAACAGTTAGTCGATAACCAAATAATTGTTGACATAAAACGTCAATCTTTCGAAGAAACCCAGAGGAAAAGTTGGAACTCGCTTACTCCTAAACTCACAAATATGACTTCAAAAGAAAGCTAATCACAAGAAAAATGTACTGAAAATGTGCATGTAAAAGATATAGTAATGTGCAAATAGGCATAACCTTTTGTAGGCCTAAATATTTTGTAAATATATAATGTGTATATGCATGGAAGTTAATAATAAACCTTTGTTGAAATCTTGTATTTTATTTTATACTACTGCCCTTGTAAAAACCTTGATATTGCTTTAAGATGTTAACTTGAGTGAGATTATTAGTATAAAATAGTATTAATTTCAAATTCTAATCATTGATATAGTGACTTTAGGGATCACACTCAATCAAACTCATCTGAAATGTCTACATAGCCTACAAAAAATAGTGCTGCTAGGGCAAAAAAGCAAACATGTACCAAGCATCTTATGTACCAAAGAAGGTAATAACCTGTGAAAAAAAAAATACACTGCAATAATGCAATTTATTTCTTGGGATTTTCAACCATTTACTGTTGTAGAGGATAAGGGATTTAAAAATGTAATGACAACTTGTGTTCCCTTGTATGAAATACCATCAAGAAAATACTTTGCTAATAGACTCTTACCAGCTTTAAACGAGCAAAAGAAAAATGAAATAAAAGAAGAACTCAATTTAGTAGAGACGGTTTTTCAAACCAAAACAATCGAGCGATTTGATAAGAAAAGTAAAATCCATTGTCTCATAATTTTAAGAGTAGCAATGCTGCTTGTCAAGTATCAAGAGCAATCAGGCTCAAAACGACAAAAAAGTTACTCCAGGTTGTGATTACACGATGGAACTCGACATACTTTATGTTGGAGAGGTTTAATTTATTGAAAGATGCAGTTAAACACGCCTTAGCATTGTCAGATTCAGGCCTCATGTCATCAACTCCAGAAGAATGGGACATTTGTGAACAGTTGGTTGATCTTTTGAGTCGTTCTTTGAGGTACCTAAAGAAATAAGCGGTGAGAAGTATCTGACAGCAAGTTAAGTAAGGTAATGCCGGTGACATATGCTTTAAAGGAAGCTGTTTCAAAAATGATTCTGACAAACGAATCGGTACAAACGGTGTTGAACAAACTAAAGAGGGGCAATGAAGAAAGAATTCCGTTGTTGGGAAATATTAAAACATGATGCCTATTCACTTTTCTGGACCCAAGCTACAAACGTCACTTGTTTCAACTACCAAAGACAGCGGAAGCTACCAAGAAGGATGCTATTGAATTGGTGACCGGCCTCATCAACAAATGGAAAAGAGAATCAGGCGAAAATGAAGACTATGCTGTCGAAAATGAACAACCCATTGAAAATCCTCCGAAGAGGACAAAGAAGTCTGTTTGTGATGATGTTTGGAGAGACATTGATGTAACTATAAGAAAAGTCCGGCCTAATTAATCTTCTTCAGCTCAAGTAATCCTTAAGGTAAGAAACTATATGTAGCTGGTAAAGAGTTCTATTTCTTCAGTCAGTAACAGTTTATTCCATTCTTACTAGTGCACCTGTTGCTCGAACTTGAGCAATTGCAAACTATTACAGGCGTTATTTCAAAACGAAATAATTTATAAATAAAAAACTTTTTCAAACAAAACGTTTTTAAACGCCCTAAAAAGTAGAAAATAATTTACAAATAATTTATAAATATGTTGAGAGAGTATAAATACTTGTACGATTTAAAACGAAAAACGTTGGGTGCATGCAATTAACATGTTCGCTACCACAATTATATGGAATTTACGTTCGCATAGACCAGCGACGCAATTGTGCGTCGACTCGTTTCTCACAATAGACGACCGACGCATATTTGCGTCAGCTGGTCACATTGAAATAGACTAACGACGCACATTTGCGTCGGTGCTCTAATGTTATTAATCTGCGTATTTCTTAGCAACGGTCTATTTTAAAGCCCTGATTTTATCGTATCGGTCTAGAGGGATATCTGCCGCAAATGTGCGTCGCTTGGTCTGTGGATATGACGATTGGTTACGTCACACAACAGTTGGCAACATTGTGTATTCCGCGACATCACAGAACAGATTTTACATCTCTAACCTCTGCAGTTTTGGCTAGTGTTTAGTGGAGTTTCTTTATTTGTTTGTGTAAAAGCTTGATCATGAAACGCAATAGGCCTACTAGGCCTAAAAACCCATCTTTTTTATATACTGATAGTGAAATTGATCGCATGATCAGTAACGAAAGTGATAGTGATTCTGAACTAAGTTCATTGTTTTCTTCCGATGGAGCCACTGAATATATCCCAACTTCGGATAGCGATGATTCTTCATCTTGTGAACAAGACTACCACGAACTACAAGAAGACATGGCGATAGATGCAGCTTGTGAGTCGTCTACTGTCGAACAGAATATGGACGAGGTATTTGAACATTTCAATAATGAAGTTGAAATCGAGGTCGTCAATGGAAATATGGATGTTTTTCAAGAACTAGAGATTCCTTTTACTGTTGAACAAAATAATGATGGGGAACCTGAAAATGAAATCAATGGGGTTAACCTTGAAAACAACGACCAGAACAGTGAATTACCCTATGTAGATACTAATGTAGAGTTTGTTGTTAATTCTATCCACAATCATTACGAGGCTGTTGAAGGGTTATGGAAGGACACAAATAATGCGCCACAGCAGTTTGAGTTTACTGGCCAAGAGAAAGTAAACATAGAAACAACAGATCCAATTGCCATATTTAGCTCTATTTTTGACGACGCCCTCATGGATAAGATCGTGGCATGGACTAACAAAAGAGCTGCAACATCTCGAGGGGAACCCCTGCCAAAATATGCAGCACTGAACAGATGGACTGATGTTACCAGAGAAGAACTAAAAACGTTCTTAGGCCTAACCATACTTATGGGTAATGTAGACATCCCCACATTAAAACACTATTGGTCGAAAGATCCACTGTATGAACACCCGATATTCGGCAGTACAATGGCTCGCAACAGATATGAGAGTATTTTACAGTGTTTATGTTTTTATGATCGGGATACAGATCCCACCAACCACAAAATGCACAAAATTGATCAGGTACTAAATCATGTTTTGGAAAACTGTAACAAAGTTTACAGTCCTGGGAAAAACTTATCCCTTGACGAAGCAATGGTCTTGTTTCGCGGACGCCTATCGTTTCGCCAGTACATAAAAAACAAAGCCCACAAGTACGGAATAAAGCTTTATGAACTTTGCACTTCCGACGGCTATATTCTCAATATAATTATTTATCAAGGGAAAGGCACACTGACAAACGAAGAGAAGGGTCACACCTATCAAGTTGTAATGAAGCTCATGGAAAACTACTTACACAAAGGCCATGCTGTGTTTTTGGACAATTTTTATAATAGTGTTGATTTGGCTGAAACCCTTTTGGAGCACCAAACGAACATGTGCGGGACCCTGCAGGCTGACAGGTCTGCTAATCCGCAGGTTGTGGTGCAGGCCAAGCTGAAGAAGGGAGAGTATATTAGTCGACAAAAGGGTGACGTGACAGTAATGAAGTGGAGAGACAAGAGAAACGTGCTAACCATTTCCACAACAAATGGTCCAGAGATGGAGAATGTCACAAACAGAAGAGGCGTGGTGATAAAGAAGCCATCAATGATTGTAGCCTATAATAAAGGTATGAGTGGCATTGACAGAAGCGACCAGATGCTATCTTATTACTCAACTCCACGCAAGTCCCTTCGCTGGTACGTGAAGATATTTCTCCATTTGTTGGACGTATCACTTTGGAATAGTGTTTATCTCTTTTCTAAGCTTAACGGAAAGATGACATACCTTAGCTACAGGGACATCATTATTAAACACTTCCTTCAAGTGGAGCCAGTAAAACGTCCTCTTCGCACTAGCATCTCATCAGCAGTGTCCCAACATTTGCCTATGAAATTGGAAAAAAGAGTAAGGTGCTACGTTTGCAGGTCAAAACATAGCAAGAGGACCGATACATTTTACATCTGCAACGTTTGTAAAGACCCTAAGGAGAAGGCGTTGGGATTCTGCATCTCTCCATGTTTTAGGGAACACCACGGCAACTAAACCAAACCACTGATGGCAAGAAAAGACATTTTTATGTGAGTTTATTAGAATAGAAATCCAAGACATTTTTATGTGAGTTTATTAGCAATACAAGACATTTTTATGTGAGTTTATTAGCAATACAAGACATTTTTATGTGAGTTTATTAGCAATACAAGACATTTTTTAAGTGAGTTTTTTTTAGAAAGACAAGACATTTTAGCCCAGTCAGTTTAGGTAAGAACCTAGACATGAAAGATGTAAAGCTGATTTTTTGCGTGGTGATAGTATATAAAAGGAAGGGTGTTTTCTGAAAGTTCCCCGAATTTCCCCCCCTTGCTTCCCCTTAAACCCCCCCTCCCCCCCAAACACCAGTTTGAAAGTGTAGTGTTTTAATAATTCACCTATATCTTTTTATGTAAAAGAGCTATCAGCATAATTGTTTTTTCTTTGAACTCCCCGTTAAATTTACTTTAATAAAATAACCTTACACGTAGTATTATCTCTATTGGGTGGGGTTTTATATGTGATACAAAATAAATATTATTTTATTTAAAACATGAAGTTGTAGATTAGGCCAAACGTCGGTTTTGCAGCATGTAGTATGTCATTGTAAAAACAATTTTTACCTATTTTATGAACTTTCCAAAAATGTATAATGATATATATTTTAATTTAAATTGTTACCGAATGAAGCCATTTAAATCCATGCTTCAAACAGCCACAAAGCACACTTAGCCCATCATTCAAACTTGTCCAGTAAATATTACTATCTATTTCTATATATAATTCAGTTTAAAAAATATTTGTAAATCTAGAGTTCTACTGGACCGATTTTATTAACTATTGTGTCGTTGGAAAAAGCTTAACTCGTGTAGATTTGCAAATAATTATGAAAGTTTGTTTATGTTATGATTTATGGTGAAAAATAAAAAAATCTTTCCATAAGAAATACATTGAAAACTGTGTTTTTCACACATTTTTTGTTCGGGTGCGACTTTTGGCTGCTTATTTTGAGTATATTCAAGAAGTGCATGGTACGAATTTGTAGGCAATTTTATCCTCTTACAGAATATCACATCCACTTTGGTCGATTTTCCCTTTATTTAAAAGTTATTAGCAATAAGCTAAGTGATCTCCAAATGTTAAGCGGTGAGAAAATTCTAAATTAGATATATTTTTTTAAACTTTGTACAACTAAATTGATTGTATAAAGCATCGATTGTATAAATTCACTCCCACCCTTCATTGACGAAGGAACTGACGATGATGAGGGAAAGGAAAGTTGATATGTACTGTATCTGATAGGTTATGCCTTACTTTAAGTGTTTTTTTTTTTTTTTTACTGTAATTAAATAAACTTGTTGAGCATATACTGTGGTGATTGGTACTCAGTGTGACAAACATTTTTGATGTAAGTACAAAGTCAATGAAGTGTGATGATGCATATAAAAGGTTCCAAGTCTAAAAATTAGATTCTCAAAAAATTATTCTATGTTTTTAAAAAATAACTATGTTTTTAAAAAATAACTATGTTTTTAAACTTAATTCAGCTATTTCTCAATTACCTGTATATAGATTTTAGTAGATGATGTCATTTTCGTGTTCTACATTAAATTTTGAATAAGAATAATAGAAAATTACGGAGAATCAGTTGTAAAACCCCCATTGTAAATAGATTCAAAGATAAAAATTATGATTTGAATAAAAATAAAAATAAACATGGGTCTGTTGCATTTTAATTTTTCACACCCTGTATACAAGAAAGTGTCCGAATATGTTAAAAGCTGGGCCATTTTATAAGATTTCCAACCATATGCTCTACTATTGAGGTTTAGATATTCTTTTGTTTTAGTGGTTTGAATGCCAGAAAAGAGGGGACTTTTTTACTGCTTTTACTGTTCAAGCTGAAACAATAATACAAGTTTTGCTTAATACATACCAACTTTCTATGTTTGAAATGTTAAAGGCACCATGTTTTGTAGTCTTCAAACCACTAAAGCGTACATAAGCAGACATAAAGCTCAATGGTGTAGCATATGGTTGGAAAAATTATAAAATGGCGCAGTTTTTACCATATTCGGACACTTTCTTGTATACAGGGTGTGAACAAATGCAATAGACCAATGTTTTTTACATTTTTATCAAACATCTTAGTTTTTATCTATGAATCTATTTACAATGGAGTTTTTACAACTGATCCCCCGTAATTTTATATTATTCTTATTCAACATTTAATGTAGAAGACGAAAATGACATTAGATATTATCTACTTAAATCCATTTACAAGTTGAGAAATAGCTGTATTAAGTTTAAAACATAGTTATTTCTGAAAAACACAAAAATAATTCTTTGGGAAGCTAATTTTTAGACTTGGAACCTTTTATGTGCATCATCACACTGCATTTACTTTGTACTTACACCAAAGAATTTTTGTCACACTGAGTACCAATAACCCTGTATTTGCCTTTTCTTATAACTACCGATTACTTCATTTTCAATCCTTGTGAGTACTTATTTTCTTACTATTTTTAAATTCAGTGTTCTTAATTTGCTTGTTAAACACACTCACAGGGTGTGTACACAATAAATGAACAAAAAGTAATCAATTAGTAATATTTACTGGACAATTTGGAATGATGCGCTAAGTGAGGTATGTGGCTGTTTGAAGCGTGGATTTAAATGGCTACATTCGACAACAGCTTAAATAAAAATATATATTGTTATACATTTTTGGAAAGCTTATTAAATAGGTAAAAAGTTATGTTTGAAACACATTGACGTACGATCTACTGCAAAACCAGAGTTTGACCTAATCTACAATTTCATTAAAAAATAAATATATATATTTTGTAATATCACAGATATAAACCCACCCAATAGAGATAATGCTTCATGTAAGGTCGTTTTGTTAAAGTAAATTTAACGGGGAGTTCAAAGAAAAAACAATTATGCTGATAGCTTGTTTATATCAAAAGATATAGGTGATTTAGTAAAACACTACACGTTCAACCTGGTGTTTGGGGGGAGGGGGGGGTTTAAGGGAAAGCAAGGGGGGGAAATTCGGGGAACTTTCAGAAAACACCCTTCCTATCATACACTATCACCATGCAAAAAATCAGCTTTACATCTTTCATGTCTTTGTTGGCCTTGATTTTTAACTAAAGTTACTGGGCTATTTTAGGTGAGTTTAGTAGCTCAAAGTTTTATATGTATGACATCTATATCAGTAATGATGTAATTTTTGTACCAAATGCAAGTTTTATACCAAAACAATTTTTATTTGTTCAAACTTTTCCTTCAAACAACCAAATTTACAACGACGCTTACGTGCGTCGCCTGGTCTATTGTAACGAAAATGTAATCTTTTTGACTGGATTTCATTAAATAGACTTTTAAAATTTGCTCAAAACGATAAATAAAAACAAAATTCATTGCTTACTAATTCACTTATGGTTAATATAAAGTCAATTAGTCCATTTAAACGATATTTCTCTTTTGGTCTGTCGGCAATGTTATTCCTATATCACTTGGTCTGTAAGCAACGTCATGATCATTCCTTTTGGTCTGTAGAAGTGACCGGACCGACGCATATGTGCGTCGCTCGGTAGCGAACGTGTTAATTGATAATAATACATTAGTTCAGTAGGTGAAGGTAATTGTAAACTATCTATTGCATGCACCCCACGTTTTTCGTTTTAAATCGTACAAGTATTTATACTCTCTCAACATATTTATAAATTATTTGTAAATTATTTTCTACTTTTTAGGGCGTTTAAAAACGTTTTGTTTAAAAAAGTTTTTTATTTATAAATTATTTTCTATTTTTTAGTTTTTTAATGCTTGAGGATGTTAAATCTATTTCAAGCATCTATATCGGATTAAGACAAAGGCATGTGGGAAATCTAAGGTTTATTTGAGTTTGTTTTCATATAATTATGTATTAGATTGAATGTATGGCCTACCTACTAACTATAAATATATCAATCTATTTAATTTATTGTTTACTTTATAGAACATTAAATAAATAACAATTTACATTATTAACGAACATCTTTACATCTGCAATCAGATTGTTTATCTATATTTTGAAATGTTTGTATAACGAATCTCTTGGGAGCATAACCTGTACCTCTTAACCTCTGCTCTTTGAACTGTCAAATTTAAGTATTTACAGCTGACTTAAATTAATTGATATATTTATTTACATTCTTTCAAAATGTAAACATGAAAAATTTGGAAGCCCATGGGCCGTAGCCCAAGGGAAATATAAAAAATTAAATGATATAATATTGCATTGTCATGCATTTGTAAACTATGTTTCAAATTTCAAGTCTCTAGCTTATCGGGAACATCGTTTAAAATTGATATCAAAATTTGTAGGAAAGTGAGCTAATAAAAACAAGCCCATGGGGCGTAGCCCGAAAGGAAATATGAAAATTAAATGATATAATATTGTAATGTCATCCATTTGTGAGCTATGTTTCAAATTTCAAGTCTCTAGCTCATCGGGAAGTATCAAAATTTGCAAGAAATCGATTTAATAAAAACAAGCCCATGGGGCGTAGCCCAAGGGAAATATGAAAATTAAATTGTATAATATTGCATTGTCTTCCATTTGTGAGATATGTTTCAAGTTTTAAGTCCCTAGCTCATCGGGAAGTTAGTCTAAAATCGGTTGCAAAATTTGTAGCGGACAAGAAAGCGACCTAATAAAAACGTTTTAATAAAATAGTCATAATTTCCAAAGACTTAAAAGAGTCAACTCAAAGATAATGTAATTAATGACTCCACTCCAGTTATCGAAACTGAAAACGAACTACTCTGAAAACGATCGCTCTTGTGTGTATCTTGGGTTTAAACAGCTCTAATTAATAAAAAAATACTCGTCTGTTTAAGTAAACAAAATATTTTCTTCGTACGAAATACATTGGGATTTTGATGGCCTGTGAGGCAAAGCCCGAAGACTTTTATTACAGGAATTGGTGAAAGGGGGTGTCTACACAAAAATACTTAATTTTGACACATCGTTTGTAAAAATCCGTCCATTATTAACGGAGGTGTAGTGTTTCGTAGAAATTGCTTTCACGTATTATATACAGTGTAAGGATTATCCATGTCTTTACTTGATTTATACTAAAATGGAAGTGAGTGTTAAATGATTTTAGTGTAGCTACTAGCTAGCTTTACCGATCTTAAATTTTTTTTTGGCGATGTTTAGGTACAGCGTTACGTGGAAGATTCATCGATCCTGAGGACCTGACCCTCTAAAATGGTGGAAGGATAACCACCACCTCTACCCAAATCTATTCTGACAAACACAGATGTGAAAGTCAGGGACATCGTGGGAAGTTTGCCATTACAAGGCCACACCTCTCTATATGACAGTGACTATTGTGGTCAAGTAGAAAATTTACGAAGAAGTTGTTGAAGAAGAACTAGGTCTAAGCCTATGCGAAAGTCTAGTGGGGGAGTACATGATCCCAGTAACAACATCCAACATTGACCACAATTATGATGGTCAGAATTCTTCAGAAATCACTGCAAGATGTCAACAAGTCAGCCTCGATCGCCTCGGTGAAGAATCCAAAATTGGAAAAGCAGTCAGGCCTGTCCCCTGAAAGCGAGAAGATCCCACTAGGCCTGGGCCTAGGTATAAAAAGAACGCATGAAGAAGATTCAGTATTCCGAAGCAAATTTAGTGTAAAGAACCTTAGAGCACCGGTGTCTTCGTGCCTGAACACTTCAAAAAAGAAGAAATCAGCGTTTGATACTTCAGTAACTGGAAAAAAAATGGAAGACTTAACCAAGTGCAAGTTGGAGCTAGTTCAGTCAGTTCAAGAAAATGTTGAAATTATGATTCAAAATTGGAACAAAGATGAAATATACTTTCGACCATACACACAAGTAATGGAGGAAAATCATGATGAATATGGCCCGAAAGAAAATGTAAAAAACCACTTACTATTTGTGTATCAAAATAAGAACATGAAAAGAGTGTACAAGAAATATGGTAAAAATTCAGTATGCCCTTCCTCTTTTCTTTTTGGTTGTGAATACAAATGTTAACTATCAAGTGGTAGGAGTGATCATCACTCAACCAAATGTAAACCCTCACTTGGATTTCCCAGTAACAAGTAAATCTACCCATGGCCCAGTTCTAGGTGACAGTAAAACAGGCGTTGAGGTGCACGTTGTCCTAAGATCTGACGAAACGATTTACGAGCCCCCGCAAAATATCATTTTGGAAATTTGGGAAGGGAAGACCCTCTTCTACCAATCTTTTCAGTCCTCTCATAGCGTCCATTCAATTTCCCTCAGCTCTATCCTCAAAGGAACTTTGGACTAGCTCATAGGACACCAAAACCATTTTAACAACAAATTGTCACAGTATGACTATTGTCCCGTTGCCTTCTATTGTCCGAACCTCGTTTCTCACATTTCAGCCGTGAAGAGAGCCTGTGCAGCGGTCAGCCAGTGAAGTGTACATCCAAGCCACACTAAAAAAACAGGCCGTACTGCTCGTCAATCATGACGTCACGATAGAATACGGCAATAACGTAATTAAGGTTATTTTTTTCTCCATAAAATGATTAAAACAAGCAGCTAGTCACAAACGACAAAAATACGTAATTGCCGTCTTCTATCGTGACGTCATGCTAGACGAGCATTATGGCCTGTTTTTTAGTGTTCGCTAGAGTTAAAGTCAGCCTGAGGTAAACATGGATGCTGCTAGTCGATATAGTGAACAAGACCTGATTCCCTGTGAACAAGACTAAATTTACTGTTTAAAAATCCTTTGCTTTCTCATCTTCACCAGCTGCACTTGCTCGAAAGATTTTTGAACATTGTTCAAAAGGGTCTTGAAAGGAAGATCCATTGAACAATAGCAACTCCTCATAATGAAGACCTTCAAGAGGATGATGAAACTTTCATGCAAGTTATTTCTGGCCCCCTACAAGTAATTTTAGCTCAGATTTCAGACATTCAGATCGAGGTAGGCCTAGTCCTAGACGAGGTAGAAGCGGTTCACGACGATGTAGAAGTGTTTCTAGAAGGGGTAGAAGTGATTCAGGACGAGGTAAGGCTAGCTCTGAAAGTCTCCTTACGTCATCTACGCAAAGTCCTTCTACAGCTCGTAGAGGAGAAAACGCAAATTTGTAGATAGTGATTGGTCTTGGCTAGACATTAACAAGACACTGGAGATTATCAACTTTTCTGGCACACCTCGTGCGAATCCTCGTAATTGGGTAGCATGGTAAGTGATCCTACTGAGCTAGAATGTTTTTATCATTTTTAGAGGAGGGGTTCAGGGATATGTTATACATAAAAACAAATGACTATGCTTAAAAACAACTCCAGGATGAAAGTAGAAAATCCCTTAAATCAGATGACCAATGGCAACCTGTTTCAAAGGAAGAAATGGAGGGTTACTTTACTTTGCCCTATATGTTCTTATGGGGCAGGTCAGGAAACCCTCTTTCCAATCCTATTGGTCTAATAGGAAAGTAATTGAACCCCCAATTTTTCTCAAACCATATCAATGCAACAGTTCAATCTACAACTTGCATTTTTATGACGAAAATGTTGAAACCGATCAGGGCAATAAGTTGAAAAACTCGTCTTGTTTTTAAATATTTAGAAACTTAGTTCTACAAGATGTACGAACCTGAACAAGAAATTGCAGTGGATAAAACTTTATTGAAGATGCGCTCTTGGCTATGCATCATACAATTCAATCCAAAAAAAGAGAGCCCAATTTAGTGTCAAAATCTATAAGGTTTGTGAGTCAAGTTCAGGCTACTGTTCAGTTTTTAAATTCTGCGTTGAACATTACAGAGTCGATGATGTTTCTGCCACAACATCTGTCACACTGGACTTCAT
This sequence comes from Macrosteles quadrilineatus, assembly GCF_028750875.1. Lineage (NCBI taxonomy): Eukaryota > Metazoa > Arthropoda > Insecta > Hemiptera > Cicadellidae > Macrosteles > Macrosteles quadrilineatus. The sequence goes on from NW_026542595.1 coordinate 87,042,304, forward strand.
GCAGCCTCTTTTTGAAAAAGGACGTGTAGTTTTTCTCGATAGTTGGTATTTATCCTCATTATTGTATACAGTACCTCTGTTTTAGAAAAAAATTTTATGCAGTCCGAACAACACTAGCACACAGACAGCATAGACCAGTTCACGCCATAGAAGTAAACAACATTTAAAGCGCCAGAAGAAACTTGTGAAAGGTAAAAAAAAACTGATAATGAGTCAAATAGTATATTTCGTACCAAGGGCCGAAAATGAGGTTTTGCCGGCTCGAGATAGTTTTTAAGTTCGAGACGAAGTCGAGAACTTAAATCGATCGAGAGCTGCAAAACCATTTCGGTCCGTGGTACGAAGGCTATTTTTCACCACACTATACCATATTACCACTATTCGCCACTATAATAACGCACACTGATAGTCAACACAACTACAACTTTAAGGTTATGTGAAGAAATAATTTGAGGAATCAGCAAAAATAAAAATAAATAGTTGCTAGGCAACGGTGACAATAACACAATTCTATTGCAATGCTATGGATTTTGATTGTGTATTTGAAATGCATTCATGTTTTAAGTAAGTAAGCGGACAGCTGATTTTGCGGCCCCGGCCTGTAAAAACCTGCTCGGTCCCCAAATTACGATGACAGCTGGCATGGCCAGCAAAACGTAACTTTCAGCCGCCAATTAACGTATGTAATACAGCCAAAAACATCATAGTGTGGTGAAAAAATTAAAATATCGTTTTTGAAAAACAAAGCTCAGCCCGTTTCAACTGGTGAGTTAGTACAACAATGGTGCATCTAATTTCAAAACATGTTTCCGGCAAGTGTCTCTGAAAACTCATGCATTGAAGTAGGTGAGTTGAAGGTATTTCTGGTAAGTCTTAGTGTAACCATGAAAACAATCTACAGTCAACAACTGCATTGTCTAGGAACACCCAAAGGAAACACTCTCAATAAAGAAGAAGGTGTTTTTGAAATTCCGTATTCCGACTGGGTTCGTGTAAAACGCACAGATTCAAAGTTCAACTGGGATTTATTGCAATATGTCATTAAAGAAACAGCAAAGACAGTATCTTACGCAAATTGTGTGATTACGTTCACAAGCCACAGATTGAATCCCAAAGCTAAGGTGGATTTGAAAAGTGCTATCCCAGTTGTCGTGTATTATGGCAGATGCAAATTTGATACATGCCATAGACAGATTGTGTTTAAAATCTACGAATCGACTTCTTTGTTGTTGAAGGTATTTTCTAATGATGTTCCAAACCATGAAGGTGGACAGAGAAGCAGTCAGCTTCGAGGGTATGAAAGGGTAATTGTTCAGGAAACACTAACGAAAGTTCTCCCGCAGGCATATAGGATTATTATATAGTATTCGTGCGATACTAAACTAAATAGGATTATTATTATTATTATTATTGCATTCAAATTGTTTACGTTTAAATATCTTTGACACATGTATACTATTTAAACTGAAAAGTTCATAGGTTATTTAATAAATTTAATAAAAACATGATAGTTTAATAATGACTCTTTAGTTCTCCTTTGTAACATAACGTTCTTACTAAAAATATTGTTGATTCTAATTAAAAACTATTTACTTCAGAGCCTTAAAGGCTTTATTTTTTTTACTTGATCTATTTCTATATGAATCGCTAACTGCAGAAAGGGAACAGGTCCACAAATGAAAATTTTCAGGAACAGCAAAAAACTTATTCCACTATGTACTTTTAAGTTCAGATTTTCCAATTTTTTCTACATATTCTACTTTTACTTTGGGTCCTAAAAATAAAATATAGCCCCCAAAAAACTTTTTTTCTAACCGCAGGAATTTTTTTTTTTTTAACATGGACATGTTCCCTTTTTGCTGTAAATGAGGTTTAAGAACGAAAAAACACTTGGTTAAAACGTAAAAAAATCTTTATTTATCAAACACTTTTGTCCTAATGCTATTGTCATTGGCTTAGTACAATAAAATGTGACTGGCAGATGGCCCTATAACTTTTAAGCATTATTCATTCATTATTCCGTTCATCTTGTTCAGGAACCGTAGTTACGGGCCATGCTGTAATTTCGTTCCAAAATCTGATTTTACCATCAGGAATATAAACAAGAGTTTTCTTGATATCCCCAACCTTCAAGTGGTTAATGGGTAAAATAGTTGAATAGGCTTTATTATTCGGCAGTGCAAAGTCACCCACAGTATTTCGTAAACGGAAAGTATCACTACGCAATCCAGCAACATTCAAACTGCACTCAATGTGTGTCGGTTCTGTAGAATAAACTGACATTTCACGATACTTTGATATGGAAAATGTTACCTTCTGGTCTTTTGGTACATTTTTTCCATAAGAGTCTTCGCTTAGACAGGTTTCTTTTGTAATACTTTAGCCACCAAGCTGCATAATCAATAAAGTCATTGAAGGATACTTTTTGCACCGTAAACTTCCCAGGAATTTTTGATGAACCGTTGATCAGATCTGTTACTTCTTCTATTTCATAATACCTCTCTTTTTTTTCTTAACTTTCTTCTTATAATCCCAAAGTCACGGTCGTTAGGCATAAATTAATGTCCTCTTATTGGAAACACCAAATTAATTGTATCAAATCTCGTAGTCTCACAGAGAGCCATCATGAGTCTCACAAGGGCGTGGTTTTTATTCTGACCAGCACAGTTGTCACCGAAAAGATGTAAAATTCTAACTTCATCTGACATTTTGTTTTTAATGTACCACATGATCATAGAGCATACTTCATTGCAACCTTTACCACCTTCTCCTTCATGGTATACAAAAACTAACAAAGACTAACTTCTTCATCCGAAAAATTCATTTTAACAAACAATAATTAATTCTAAACCGCAACGAAATGGACCTATGCCAGTCACAATCCCAATCACAATGTTGGTTTATAGGTTAAACTAAAAAAAAATATATCAAATAAAAAAAATAAAAAAAAAATATTTCAATGAAAACATAAATATGTAAATAAACAAGGGAAAATTAAATTGTTCAAACAAAACGTGTGCTTAGATCCAAAACATGAATCCTTTTTAGCCTGTATATACTGGTGCTGTTGTCCAAGAGGTTTAGAGCCAGGTGATTAGGGTGATTTTCAAGTTTCTTTAGATATTTTGCACTAAATTTGGTTATTTCCTCTTCAACCGTAGGAATTCCACTGTCCTTGTGAAGGATATTGTTATTAACATACCACGGGGCTTGCAGAATGAACCTTAAAACTTTTGACTGAAATCGTTGGATAATGTTTATGTTCGACATACTGGACGTTCCCCACAGTTGGATTCCATAAGTCCAAATTGGCTTCAGTATTACTTTGTATAGTAATAATTTATTTGCAATGGTCAATTTTGATTTACTATTTAGGAGCCAGGAAAGATTTTTAAATTTTAAATTTAGGTACATTCTTTTATACCAGATATGGGTTTTCCAGGTTAATCTTTTGTCAATCGTCATGCCGAGATATTTCACATCGTGGGATTGCGGAATTTGGACATTATTTAAGGTTACAGGAGGACAAGTACCTAATCTGGTAGTGAAGGTCACATGAGTAGATTTGCTCTCATTCACTTTTATTTTCCATGTTTGCAACCATTCTTCTAAGTCATCTAGGGAATTTTGAAGATTAAGTGAAGCTACCACTGGTTTAGGATGGGACGCTAAAATAGCTGTATCGTCAGCAAAAGTGGCCACAGAAGTATTCACATTTTCAGGTAGATCGGCTGTAAACAGAGTATATAGTACAGGTCCGAGAACACTTCCTTGGGGAACGCCAGCTTGAATTGGGTACAATTTTGTAATGCTATCTCCAAATTTAACTCTGAAATATCTGTCGGTTAGGTATGATTTAATTGTCATATAAAATGTATGAGGAAGACTCAGATTGAGTTTATAAAGTAGGCCTGTGTGCCAAACTTTGTCAAAGGCTTGACTTACATCGATAAAGACAGCTGTACAATAGTTCTTTTTCTCAAGGTCTTCTTTAATTGTATTAACCAATCTATGTACTTGTTCAACTGTGGAATGCTCCCGTCGAAACCCAAACTGATGATTTGGAATCAGCGAGCACATAATAATAATAATAATAGAGAGGACACGGCGTTTAACCAAATGCACTGAAAGTGTGGCCAAATCCGCCATCTTGGTCCGTCATACAGCCTGAATCCAAGACCCGCGAGCTCAGTTTGCATTAAAAACCCCGCGACAAATACACGATCATAAACAACATTAATAGTTGACAAAAAATTCTGAAATTTTGCTCACTTGTAGATATGATACTGAGGAAAACGATGGTGTTAATATAAAATTAATAGTAATGATAGTAATTGAGTTATAAATATGTTTAATACATTTGTAGTTTAATTTTTCAGATTTAGACATGAAAAAGTTGTATTGCGAGGAATTTTTTTATTTTTTGGTCAGAGAAATTTCGTCAGCGGGAAAGTTGTGGATAAATAACCAAATTTAACTATCCGATTCACCAAAATTTTTTATCGTGTTCGGTTTTCTAAAAAATCAGGTACAAAAGGGATCCATTGCCGCTGCTCCGCGCCACGCCCGCTGCCCCGCCAGGCCGTCGACTATACATTTAGCGTGCAGTGTTTTAATGTTTTATACTGTTGTACTGTAATATTGTATATATTAAAGAAATTTTCAAATATATTGTCTATGAAGAATTTTTAACCGTTTAGCACAACTTTTTAAGGGCTAATTAGCTTTCAATATCATCCAAGAATTCAATATCACTAAAGAAAATTCTGTAATTTAAATTAAACTTCCCAAATATATTTGTAAAATTACACTCAATTTATTGTCCAGAAAAATTACAGTTTTATTGAGATGTTGCCTGATTTTATTTTTGTGAAGACTTTTGTTACTTATTTTACAGTAGTAGCGAACTCTAACATTGAAATATTTTTGAACAATAATTTTAATTAGGTACTAAACAAAAATGATTTTTGTCCATATTGTTTCATATCCTGAGAAATGTTTTCTATTTGGAAACAAATTTACTCCTACACATTGTCCAAGTACTTTCTTCGTCAAGTCCTCAATTATATTGTTTTTCTTAACACTAATAGCATTAACTTTATATCTACACTATTCTCATCAAGTATAGCAGACGACTAGCGCGCTGCACACGCCGGGACTACTGTCTGGGAAATAAATATGTGCTTGAGTTTGAGCCTAAATATCTCTTGAGATTAATTATCCGATTTTTTTGAGACAAAAATTAAATATAAACTGGTTTAAATACATTTTACGTGGTAACAATTAAAAAAAATTTCGTTTACCAGAAAAATTTTTATAGTTGAAAGATTCTAAAAAGTATCGGTTTTTAAGAAACTCTGCACTAACACTGAAGTTTTAAACCTAATTGTAAACAAACCACTAAGCCAATCTTTCTGAAATTTGTATGGCTTGTTGGATTTATTGTTAACAGTTCCATGTATTTTAAAATTTTTACTCACGATAGTTTTTATGCTGATGTTTATTTTTAAAACGTATGCTAACATCGTTAATAAGACGCTAAAAATTTCGTTCAAAATATTATCGTGTTTGTCGTGACACAAGTAATAACACCAATATGACGGATCAATAATGCGAAATAAGGTGTTTTTTTTAATATATATATTTGTAAATAAAACTTTCTCCCGCAACTGGCAGGCTGATTGGCTCAGTGGTTTGTTTACAATTAAATTTTAAACTTCAGTGTTAGTGCAGAGTTTCTTAAAACCCGGTACTTTTTAGGATCTTTCAACAATATAAATTTTTCTGGTAAACGGATTATTTTTATTGCTACCACGTAAAATGTATTTAAACCAGCTTAAATTTAATTTTTGTTTCAACAAAACTGGATTATTCATCTCTTGAGATATTTAGGCTCAAACTCGAGTGCACATATTTATTTCCCCGACAGGTAGGCTAGCGCCGCCATCTTTGTCCGTTTCGCCGGCTAGTTAAGACTGCCACGCTCCTGCGCTCCGAGTAGCGCTTCTATTTTGTTATGTGTTCGCTGTTTGGAATCAAGTTTCTGTCCTCTACTTATTCAAGTAGACGATTCAAGAAGAGCCTCTCAAACAATTTGGATGTTATTGGAAGTAGACTGATAGGTCGATATGAACTTGCTTGTTGGGGTGGTTTTCCTGGCTTTGCTATCATGATTATTTCTGAAACTTTCCATTGTGACGGGAAATACTCAGTCCGTATGGCCACCAGAGCTACAGGTGATTGGATTAATGTTTACAGCAAAAAGGGAACAAGTCACGGGACATGTTCCCTATCTGCAGTAAATGTAAAATTCACACTGTTGCCATGGCCATACAAATGACTGGGACATGTTTTCTTTTAGCAGTAAAAGGTGTGTCAATGCATTTAGAACTGATATAAGTCAAAAAGTGAATTTATGATTTTTGAGGACTTGTTTCCTTTCTGCAGTTAGCGATTCATATGTAATCTACGAAGCCAAATATTGTTTGATCATTACTTTGAAAGTTCTCTAAAAAGAGAGTAAAAAATGTGAGTGTAGTTGTGTTATAACCCATTCTCTTAAGCTCTCGTGAGACCTAAAAAGTCGTATAAAATGGTGTTTTTGAGCACTAAAATTCGGAAAAATTTCCGGGGGAGGACCCCCAGACACCCCGGTGAGTAGGGCACCCTACTTACATGGTTCCTGGATATGTCCCTGAATGAAGGAGAGGTAGTACCTAGACTGGAAAGGATAAAAAGGGTGTTAGAACGGCTATAAAAGAAGCTGCCAGTGGGGCTTCAGATAGTAAAGAAAAAAGTGTCAAACTTAAAGCACGATCTGAAAAACTGTTGACCATGTTTTTGGCCTACGTGGTCGTTGATACGATGCGGACTTATAGATGTTGTGATCAAGGAGTTTTTGATGGAAACAAGGAAGGCATTAGCTAACGTTGAATGTAAAGCAGAGAATTTAGTTTTAAACAGGACAACTAACCAAGCAGAGCAATATTTGTCTCTAGTGGCAAAATTCACAGGAGGTAAAAGAGTAAACTATTGCTCTAGAGGTTCATATAGAAGGCGACGTATAGGAGCCTGCCTTAGTCACACATCAGAACCCGGGTGGCACTTGAGTCCATGGAAAAAAAACTCAATAGGAAAAGTCCAGTGGGAGTGTTTAAGTCAAAAGTAAGCACTAGAGCACAATTGAAATGCAAAAGGCTTTCAGTCTGAACGGACCACCAAAAAAGAGAAAACAATTTTGTTAAATTATCAGTGGATCTGCATGATCGTACGTGCTCTTAGTTTTAGTTTTAAGTTTATTATATTAAGTAGAGAATATGCAAACCCACAACAAGAATAAAACAAACTTAGTGAGTTTAAAATCCCATTCATTCATGTGAGTGAATCATATACAGACAAATACTAAAATGCACTCGGATTCCTGTATAGCCTACGATTAATTGTGTCATTACAATATTAACTATTGTTGCCCGTTCGTATTCATTGCATTCACTTTGTAGAGACAGCTCGACCGATGAGGGAAAGGACGGTTGATGGGGGACTGACGAGCGAGCGCTACCTTAGCACAGCGTGTCTCAACGCAGCCTCAGCCTGAAGGAAGACTGAGGACTACACTAGCAGCTAGTCTGGTATAATTTTGATGAACTTTAGACTACACTGCCGGTTCCGTCAGTACTGTTACGGTTACTGTTAGTTCCGCGACCGCGAATGGTAGTAGAGTGAACTCAAAAAATCAATTCTATAGATTGAGGTTATGTTTACAGTATATTGTCTTCTTAGAGTGATTGATTAAAGGTGTCTTTAAGCCTTGTTTTGTTTAAAAACAGTTTTAGGCTATACCTCATGATATATTTCATCATATCCGTATAATAAATTATTATTATTATATCAGGATGGGATGGTACTGTGGATAGTCGTAGTTCTCACTATTGCAGACGTTAATCCACACCAGGGAGTATCTCATCCACAGATATACAGGGTGGAACGAAGTTGATGTTAACATTTTTATGTGTTTAAGTACTTAGTATTGGGAACAAAATGGCACTAATTTAGGTTTCTTTACCCTCACAGGTAGGGAATAGCAGACAAATTGATATTTATCCAAAATATTTGTATTTGCTTACATAAAATGGCAATAAGTGCACTAAAAATTGTTTTTATTTATACCTTATTGTCATTTTTAAAATCCTAATTAAATTTCCAATAATATTAGTACAAAATCATTTAGATGAAACACCTGTATAAGTCTTTATTCTGCAACGGGAGTTTGAATTTGTGATATTTGGGAAAAATGAAAAATATTTTATATAAGTTTTTCTATGTTAGGAAAAAATGAAAAATATTTTATATAAGTTTTTCTATGTTAAACTGAACTATATAGTGTCAAATATTACTAAAAACTCATTAAGTTAATAACCTTTAAAATTATGTACAAAACCCTACTGTTTCTTTGCTTTTTCATTCTTAAATTTAAGCGTTTCTCTTGAAAAACACGGAATGACCAAAATCGCATTACTTTAAAAATAACATAATTGTAATTTTTAGAATCCTTGTGAGATCTATTATAAGAATATAAAAAATCTATTAGGATTAACATCCATTTATGTTATGGTTAGTAATATAATAATAAACTAGTGTGTTTTTATTTTTTATTATATTAAATATTGTTTAAGGTGTTAGTTACATGTTACATATAACCTAAGATTTTTTCAAGCATAAGGAAATAGATGCAAACTGTTTTCGTGCAAAATTCAATTTATCGATGGTAGTAACATCTATCTATATCTATATATATAATAGGCTAAGCCGTTTTTTGTTAATCAAACTCCTCTGTTATTATTCGCCCGATTTTGACGTTTGAGGTCACGAAATAAAGGTTAAAACGTGTAGTTGTGCCCAACGATATTAACTTTTTTATAAAGTCGTTGGTAAGGGCGTCAGAGGCCCTTAAAGTCAGTTTTTTCTCCATAAGGTTAACATGGGAGATAATTTTTATTTATAAAAACATATGTTTTTGGTTGAAAATAGTCAAAGTCTACTACATAAGAAATCGGTGTGTATTATACCTGTAAATGTATATTAAGTTTAATCATGTTTTGGATACCTTAAAGTGTACTCATAATAGATCATACTACTTTATTTTAATGTGAAGAATAGTGAAATTTAGTTGAGAATAAGTTACCATGATTTACAAAACTCTACTGTAACATTCAAAATCACAAATCTTTGACAATCATTAATTTGACATGAAACAGCTGATCTACCAGACAATTTATTTATAAATCAAAACAAAACAAATCTTCTACTTCAAGTTTGTTTCTATACAAAAATATGTTTTTTTATTAATTGTTGTGTATCCTAAAAGTGGAACCTTAGAAGATTTGGCTGTACACTCTTCAGGTCTTGATCCAATAGCCTTACACACTGATTGATCGGGCAACTACACACTGGAACACTGTTACACATTTGCAGTTCGCGGCCCACAGGCTATCTGTTAGACTTCAGTATTCTGCTGTTGTGGTAAGGTTACACTTCAATATATAGTTGAAATTTTTATGAGAATTGAAGGTGAACGTCTCGGTTTAGGGAACAGCCAAAACTTCGAGCAGAGCTATATGAACCTTCATGACGCAATACATGCATAAGTAGAAAATAAAAGAGTCAAAATAGGCTAAAGCTAATTGATTCCTTATTTTGCCAGCAAGATTGCTTGGAGTTGGATGCCCTGTTGATTTCATCCACCCAAACGTCGTTGAAAGTATACAAATTGGTCAAATAAAAGACAAAGCTATTTTAGCTCCAAAAACAGTGACTGTGGTTTGATCAACAACAAAGTTTTGGATAAATTGCCAGGTGAGCCCAAGGTGTACGAAAGCATTGATAGTTTGCTTGCAGATAATTTAAACACACATCTAGAATGTCCAACAGAGTTTTTAAACAATATAGAGGTCAGTGGATTGCCAAGGCACAGATTGAGGTAAAACTGAGTTTTTACTACTTATGTTATTTTGACTTTTTTTTACTTTATTTACCTAAATTAGACTTTTTTGAGCACTTTTTACATTTAACACTTTTGGGGGAAACGCCGTTTTCACCCTCAAAATCGCGTTTAAAGTTTGCCAAAAATTATCACAATAAGGCCATAGGTAATTATGTCGACCTCCAGTCAACCCTCTAAACATTAATTTTTTTTTTAATCTGTTCGTTTTTTAATGCTGATTCCAAAAATGACATTCATTTTTTGCGGAAACGTCCCGTAAAATAATTTTTTTCCCAAAACCCATGTTGTGGGTACTCAAATTGTGCGGAATTTCCTCCTGAACAAGAATACACTATTAAGTAAAATATCACCGGAAAAGCTACTGCGCTGGCTACTTATGTACTGCCGCGTGGCGATAGCATTGCGGGTGACTCTAAGCCATTGTAGAATGCAGGCTTTATTTTGGGTTAGGATTGGTTAGGTTAGGTTAGGTTAAGTTTGGTTAGGTTAGGTTAGGTTAAGTTAGTTTAGGTTATGTTAGTTTAGGTTAGGTTAAGTTTGATTAAGTTAGGTTAGGTTAAGTTTGGTTTGGTTAGGTTAGGTTAGGTTAGGTTAAGTTTGGTTTGGTTAGGTTAGGTTAGGTTAAGTTTGGTTTGGTTAGGTTAGGTTAGGTTAAGTTTGTTTAGGTTAGGTTAGGTAAGGTAAGGTTTGGTTAGGTTAGGTTTGGTTAGGTTGGGTTTGGTTAGGTTAGGTTAGGTTAATTAGTTTAGGTTAGGTTAAGTTTGGTTAAATTAAGTTTGGTTCGGTTAGTTTAGTTTATCAATAACATGAGTTTTGTAAGTAAATGGACCTAAAATTGTGGTATGCGGGCTTTATTTAAGGTTAGGTTGAGATTGGCTAGGTTAGTTTACTTACAATACTCATGTTATTGATAAACTAACCTAATCTAAACTAACCAAACCAAACCTAACCTAACCAAACCTAACCTAACCAAACCTAACCTAACCAAATCTACTTAAACTAACTTAACCTAACCTAAACTATACTAACCTAACCTAACCAAACTTACCTAACCTAACCTAAACTAACCTAACCTAACCAAACTTAACCTAACCTAACTTAACCAAACCTAACTTAATCAAACTTAACCTAACCTAACATAAACTAACCTAACCTAACCAAACTTAACCTAACCTAACCTAACCAAACTTAACCTAACCTAACTCAAAATAAAGCCCGCATTCTACAATGGCTTAGAGTCACCCGCAATGCTAGCGCCATGCGGCAGTACATAAGTAGCCAGCGCGGTTGCTTTTCCGGTGATATTTTACTTAATAGTGTATTCTTGTTCAGGAGGAAATTCCGGACAATTTGAGTACCCACAACATGGGTTTTGGGAAAAAAAAATATTTTTCCCGTTTTTCCCATTTTCGAGGAAAACGGGACGTTTCCGCAAAAAATGAAAATCATTTTTGGAATCAGCATTAAAAAACGAACAGATTAAAAAAAAAAATTAATTTTTAGAGCGTTGACTAGAGGTCGACATAATTACCTATGGCCTTATTGTGATAATTTTTGGCAAACTTTAAACGCGATTTTGAGGGTGAAAACGGCGTTTCCCCCAAAAGTGTTAAATGTAAAAAGTGCTCAAAAAAGTCTAATTTAGGTAAATAAAGTAAAAAAAAGTCAAAATAACATAAGTAGTGAAAACTCAGTTTTACCCAGATTGATTTTAAACAAGGGGGCAGTGTGGTTTTATTGATGAGGAATATCAATACACCAAAGAGCCTCATTAATGGAACAAGACTCCAAGTGACCAAAATGGTTACCGGTAACAATTTAATAGAATGTGTGTGTTTGGAAGTCCTAACTAGAACAAGTGCGGGGGGACATATGTGCCCGTCGGAAACAAACTTAACATTTAAAATGGGAAGATGCCAATTTCCATAAGCTTTGTCATTTGCAATGACAATCAATAAAGCACAAGGGCAATCACTTAAAAGAGTAGTACTGTTCTTGCCCAGACCAGTTTTCAGTCATGGGCAACTATGTGTTGCTTTAAGTAGGGCTACATATTTGATGGTGTACACATATTCATCACGGAAAATTCTGACCAGGGTAATCTTCTTGAAGGTGATTTCACATATAAAAACTTAGTAAGTTAATTCAAGGAAGTACTGTTGTCAATAAAATAGGTTTTTTTGTGTTTATTTTTAAAAGGGGTTTCTTCAAGAAGCATTTTTATGTTCTTCAAATATGCTACATATTGGTTTTATTAAAATGTTTTATTAAATGTGTTATAAAATCTTAAAATAACTATGAAATACTTGATAGCTTATTAATTTACTAAATATAAGACATATGGAGCTAGAAAATTGATGGACTGCTTTCCTTCTAAGGCTTCATTCATTACTGTATTTTATTTTCGACTCAGAGTCAATATATGACAGTAAGAATTTGTTTTCTAAATTCATGTATGTATTTTTGCGGCGCGTTAAGCCGCACGGGTTCACTAGTTATCTTGAATCATTTTCCTAAAGTCATTACGCAATTTCTCTAAACATACTTCAAACAGAATGTTGATCGTCTTAGTTTTTACATTAAGCTCACTTTTTATGGTATTAGCGAATTTCCCTATAGGGAAGTAGCTATTACCGTAGGTCTCATGGTAAGACTTAGGCCCGGGACCGATTTACTTTTTCATTTTAATGTCCCCAGAGGCCAAAAACACCATTCGTTCAAATTTTTATATATGTATATATATATATATATATATAGATTTATATATATATATATGTGTCCGTGAACACGATAACTTGAGTAATTTTTATCAGATTTTGATGAAATTTGGTTTGAAGGTGTAAGGCGGGATAAACTTGAATGAGTTCGCGATCCAGCATGATCGGACCATGGGAACAGGGTTTTATGGGGGGTTTTATGGGGTAAAAATTGGTTTTTCTCACTTCTTACCCTCAAAACACAAAATTTCCCAATTTTTCTCTAAACCTTCTTAAAGAGCTTAAAAAAACAAACAGTTCAGTATATCAAAGTGTTTTTGTACGGTTATTGGTTACGGAGAAAACTAAAAAAATGGTAAATTTAAAATTCCCATGTTATTCTTATGGAGAATATTGTAAAATGTTGTAGTTTGCTTGTTTATGGATATATTTTGATCAAACTTGGCAAATTTATTTATTTTATAGTAAGCTATCAATATTTTACTAAAAACACACTACCTACTTTATTAGTTTCCTTGTAGCAGCAAACCTAGGTACTCGTTAAACCTAATGTTATTTAAATAGATCAATTGAAAATCAATTCGGCCAAATGGAAATTCGCTTAGACGGCAGGTTTGCTGCGGCGGGGGTATCTGTTACAATTGGTTCATTTTCATCAACGATGAGACTATGGTTGTCATCTTCTGTACTGACATTATCACTTGATTTGTTGAATCGAGCTACCAAGTGGATATGTTTGCACATATTATTTTTTTGCTGCTATCCATACAGCTACATATGTATTCGTGGATATGTTTGCATACTAACAAGCATGTCATGCATGCCTTGATTTACCAAAGGCTAAAGAAGACAGGACGTTCCATTCATTGTCTCTCCCCTTTAAAATGAAGTCTTCACTCAGGGCATGACTGTCTTTATGCCTTTTCCTTACGTTCTGCAATTTCTTGACTACTTTGTCTTTTTGGTTTTTAATGATAAGGTCAAAGAGCTTATCTCTCAATAAAATTAAAAGTGCACAGAGAGTCTTGTCTAAGTTTTTAGTCATTTTCCTATTCAGATAGCAATACTTGGGCAGTTTATTCAAGTTTTCTACACTCATATCCATATTTATACCACTTTTAAGTCGGCAGCAGTATACCCACCTCTTAAACATTTCAAGCCTTACATATTGATCTACTAAATATTCCACAAATCCAATTGTTTCATAATAGTTTTTTTTAGTTTTTCTATTGCTTTGTCCAACAGTTGATGAAATGTTTCTTTGTCCATTTCATATAACAGGCACTAGAGAATTTGGAAAGTAAGTGCTTGTGTTTCTTTATTTTAATTTTTTCCAGAACGTGCCATGAACAGTACAGCTGTTCCACATCAGGGCCCATGACTGTCACCCAAGCCTTGTAAAAGCTCTCCTCCATGTTTTACATTTAAAAAAAATATCAGCTATGGGACCAATCTCTTCTTTTATTTTTGTAATGTTTTTAATGAACAATGTGAACGTCTTAATTTCACTCCTGTTACTTATTAAGAAAGAAACAGGACACCCTTCCCTGCTTTCATACATTACCAACATGGTGTACAACTGGAAGCCATAGCTGTTGGTACCATGAGTGCCGTCCTTACATATAACATCGTTTCCAAATCGTTTAAACATCTCCTCCTGAGATTTCGTCATGAAAATAAGAATGAAATCATCAATTTCCAACTGGGCTCACATTCATCTTTGATCCCTTGCGGTTTATAATAAATGAGTGAAGTGTTTTCAGATTGTTTCAATGATTCAACCCAGGCTTGCACACTGACCGGATCAAATGGACGGTGCTTTGTTCATCTTACGAGCATTACCTGTGACCATCTGACCATTAAGTTTATATACGGGTAAAACAGAATAATTGCACGAAAATATTGATTTCCAATCTAATTGAACATAATTAAGCCAGTTACAACATAGTAGCATCGGTTGGTTTTGTCGATTAATTTATCAAGAGCGACAAATAGTATGACTGACCATTACATACAACATTTACTTGGGGTTCCCTCATAACCTTCACTTCATTACCAGAGTAGGTAAGCAATTTTAAGTCCACTGGACTCGAACTCAAATGTGCAAAATGTTGTTCATAAAAATTTTGAGGACAAATGGTCAGAGCTGAACCAGTATGGATTTTTATTACACTCTCCGATATTATACAACGATACTTCCTCCATTTGATCGACCAAGCTAGGGCTAGGTCTAAACACTTTCCACTTGATGAACTTTGAATTTCCCTTTTGGAAGTTTGGTAGGACCCTCCTTGTAATTACAGGCTTTGCTGAAATGACCTATTTTCTTACAAATGTGGCACTTGTAGTTACTGTAAGGACACACACTAGCCCTATGATCGGCACTTGTACAGCGGTAACACTGATTTAGGCTAGGCCTATTTGACGTCCCTTTTATTTCCAGCCAATTTATTCTTCGAGTTTACACTGATATTAAAGTTTCTAGCGCCTGTTAGAGAATTGTTCCGAACACTGAATTTAGAAACCTCGTGGGCAATTTGGCTCGTGAAAAGATCGGTCTGTTTCTCAGCTTGTCCCAACAGGAGTGCCAAGGCAAAAGTCTTGAAATCTAACTCTTCAGACAGTAATTACGTCATTATTTATGCCCGAAATCAGTTTATCCCTTAATGTATCGAATAGAAACGAGTTAAATTTGCATGTACTCGCAAGGTGTTTAATTGCCACTGCAAAATCAGATATGGACTCTGTTGGTTTCTGGCAACGGCTTTAAAACGTGTAACGCTCTGCTACGACAAGTCTGTTAGGCGAAAAATGGTCTTCGAAAAACTTTAGTTCGTCAAACGACTTTTCGTCAACTGTTTTTGGAGAAAGCAAGTCCGATAACACTGCCAAAACTTTAGGTCCGATCAGCATTAAACATCATTTGACAAAATATTTTATAACCTTACATCACATAAGTAATCACATAGCTATCAATCAGATAGCTTATTTGCCAATACTTTTTTAAATTGTAAAAAAATCTACCAAAGTAGATTTGATATTTTGAAAGAGAATTCTCAAGTCAAATCCTTACAATGTTACTATGAATTTTACAGTCTACGAAGAAAAACATAATCTATTTATCCAAAATAACAAGCGCCCTACCAACTAAAATTTACTTTACCTTTTATTATTTTTATGTTATTAAAAAGATGATAACAAAATATTTTCCCGAAGATGAAACAAATGAATAATCAAATATTTTAATATGTAATTCTACTACTATTTAAGAAATATTTAACATTGCGAGATTTTAAAACAGACTTTACATTTTTTTTTCAAACAGTAGCTTTCAAGATAAAGGTTATTTGTTGTTGTTCCTCATGATTTCAAGGTTTCCTCCTGAAATAGAGAACTCTTTAAATGCCTATTTATTATTAATGTTTAATTTTATTTAAAGCCATAGCCCGTGGAATTGTTTTATTCTTGGTCCAGTGAATTTCAAAAACAGTACTTTATTAGAAGAATCAGCTTTCCAGCTAAGCTTATATCCTTGCAATCGTCAAAAGGATATATTATTCAGAATTTAAATCACTATATCGCACTAAATTGTAACATATCAAATTTGTATCGAAATTGTTCGGCCCATTTTCGAGAAAATCAAATTTTTTCCATATTTTATGGGTTTTTATAGGAAAATTACAATTATAAATTAAATGTAAAAAAATTACAAAAAACTCCTAAAGATACTATGGATTAGTATCTACATAGCAAATTTCAACAAAATCGGACTACAGGTGGGGTCTGTAGCTACATGTACACACACACACACACACACACACACAGGCTTTAGAGATCACTTCAAAAACCACTTTTTTGGGTCCAGGCCTCAAGGGGACACAAAACATATGTATATCCAATCAAAACTCAATCTCCAAAATTTTAACGAAAACAATACTTTCTCCATTTTCTATGGTATAGGGGGAGAAAGTCAAAAGTATTGACAATTACTGTAGATTAAGGCTTTGATGTTTGTTTGCCAGCTAACAATGGGTGTAATGTTTTTAGGTAACCCTAGATGTCTGAAGTTGTTGGAGGAGTGGGGGTTTCAGGTGTCTGAAGTTGTTGTGGAGGAGTGTGTTACTCTTTGATTGCACGGAGTCTGTATGTTTCTTGGATTTACATCTGTAGGCCTATTGTATAAACTTGTACATAAGGAATTCATTCATTGGTAGGCTAATAGTAGAAGAGAAAAATTGTTTTTGTGTATCATAAGATGTGTTATTTTAAAAATGTTCCTAATTAAATGGTTTACTTTATTTCGTGTTTGTATATCCTTGTTCTTCTCAATAGATGAAATATGGTTATTTTAATAGTTTAAACACCCAAAAATACATATCATGTTTTTTATACATTAATCTGATAGTTGTTAACTACTGTGTCCTTGTTATTATCACATGTAAAAGAGCTGGGAGGGTGTTAAATAATCAAGATTGATTCTTATTTTGAGCTTATACCATTCGAAGTTTTACATTTTATAAGGGATCTGTCAAAACCCTATAGGCTTTTTAGTTGAAGTCAATGTTTTGAGGTTACCCTAGATGTCTGAAATTGTTGGAGGAGTGGGGGTTTCAGGTGTCTGAAGTTGTTGTGGAGGAGTGTGTTACTCTTTGATTGCCCGGAGTCTGTATAAACTCATAAGTATTGACAATTATTGTAGATTAAGGCTTTGATGTTTGTTTGCCAGCTAACAATGGGTGTAATGTTTTTAGGTAACCCTAGATGTCTGAAGTTGTTGGAGGAGTGGGGGTTTCAGGTGTCTGAAGTTGTTGTGGAGGAGTGTGTTACTCTTTGATTGCCCGGAGTCTGTATGTTTCTTGGATTTACAAAATTGGTAAATCCAATTTACCACTAATTTGTGTTCATAAATTAGTCAAATATTACTACTCAAATATTAATATTACTAGTTGTTTTTGTAGGCCTATATAAACTTGAACATAAGGAATTCATTCATTGGTAGGCTAATAGTAGAAGAGAAAAATTGTTTTTGTGTATCATAAGATGTGTAATTTTAAAAATGTTCCTAATTATATCCTTGTTCTTCTCAATAGATGAAATATGGTTATTTTAATAGTTTAAACACCCAACTTAAAAATATGATGTTTTTTATACATTAATCTTGTAAAGAAAAAAATAATTAACGTTCTTTACTTACTTATTACTTCAAAATATACTCTTTATATTAATTGATCATTCCTTCAAGCAAAATCACCTCACACCTTTATGTAATACAATTTAGGTATTTCATACAGGTGTGAGTATAACAAAAAGTTGCCCCCTGGTGGGGTTTTAATGAATTTAATTTAATTTTTTTAATTGAACTACTGAGGACATTACAATCACAGAGCTGCGCAGTGGAAATAAAGATGTTAAGTGTGGGCCCTGTAATTAAACATCCCAGAAGTCCGATTTATGGACCGTGAGAGGTCTGATATCTTGTCCTCCTTCACACCTTCTTCAGCTTAATTCTAACACTTCTTAAAACTAATAGATGTGTCTATTTGAACACTCCATGAATTGAAATGTGCTGTTCTGATGAAAGATTGTGATATGAATTGATACTCTGTAAAACTGTAAAAATGGCAAATAATAATATTGAAATATTGATTGAAAATATTTGTGAAACTGTTTGTTCAGGAAATATTTATCAAAAGTATGACTTCAAGATGATATATATATATACTGGATTCGGTTAAGCCGATTACTCATGAATTCAACAACTTGATATTAAATATTATGGACTGAACCTATAAAAATTGTACTGTCAAAATATATTTACAAAATGTGATCATCAACACTCATTGTGAATACTTTGTATACCTCTTCCAGTTAAGCCATTTACCTTTTTACTTTACCAGTTTTATACTAATGATACTAACAGCTGAAACACAGGATAATGAAAAGATGGTGATTTGTAAAAATACTGTATAATGAGATGATAATTGCAAATGAGCTGTGATACAATAATTAATAAAATTTATACAATGTGATAACCTTTTTTGTACACAATTTAACAATATTTTGAAAGAGAGAGTGAGAGAGTTGATTGTAAGATTGAATGTTCAAATTGGCGGTTTGTTCATTTTTTTTTTAACTGCAAAGTCTCGGGAAAACCTAGCCTTGATGATTTTATTTATTTGTTTTGGATCACCAGACTCCCCAAAGATGTTCGTAATTATCAAACTGGCCAGTTTACAATTTAATCAAACAGGGACTATTATGTAGGTTTGTGATCTACATCACTCCTTGCTGATCAGTGCAACGGGGCCAATCGACTGCTGAGTCGCTTATTTGATAATTTTTTATTTAGTATTTAATATTTATGAATTTAATGGGAGTCTATCCTCATGACCCTTTTATCAACCCTAGCCTTCGACCGAGCACTCTGTTACCCCCATTTACGTTACACAATCAAACTCTCACTATTTAAAAAATGTAATACTGTTCAACAATTATTCTACACATGAAATTCAAACGTTTTAAATAATAATACTGACGATGATAGAATCTGACTTTACATAGAATACAAAAATAATAATATCGCAGATAAACATTGCTCTTTAAATTAATACACCATTTCAATTCAATTTAAGAAATAATTTTCATTTGACTAGGTTCACTATTATAACTTAAATCCTTTGTATGACATGACCAAATTTAATAAAACATTATATCCTGAATCGTGACCATGTGCTCTAAGTAGACCAAATGAAACATGAAAATCTCAGACCAAACAAAACATGATTCATAACTTGTAAAACGAGTGGTACATGTGAAAAAATGTGGCAGATTGGCAAGACTATTTTAATACTAAAACACAAATAACACAAACATTTACTTACGTACACATGTCGACACATTAACATTCATTCCGACGAAGATACACGCGTACCGAACATTTAAAAACTGACTCGTGGTTTTGTGACTTTTTGTCTGACCGAGCGGAATATCACGACACGGTTTTTTTCTGGTGTAGGACTTATTAATTCTTGTTTTTTCGAGCTGGCGTTTAATGATTCAATTGAAAATACCTTCACGACGACCCGCTATTCGCTAGAAACTGACATTTGCTATCGATATGATGCATGTACGAATTTTCATCACGAACGCGAACAATCAATCCGGCATCTCAACTGTCTCGACTTAATACTAATAAAACACACCCCCAAATGCAATTCGGCGAAATTTTGACAATTGCGATCGTTTGATGCACGTACAATTTCCGCCCGAACGCTAATTTCTGAGCTACGAATTAAGATATTAATAAATTCGTCCTACACCAGCGACAAAACGCGACTTCACATGTTGACTACGCGATTACTGAGCCACGAGTGACGACGAGACGTTTGCACACGGCACGGCTCCCAACGGTCTTCCAGTTCGTATCCTTCCGCGTTACGTCATGTTGGACTGACTTGTCCATTGCCTGTCGCGGATTTTAAATCTTTGAATTTAAAATCGGCACAGAAATCTCCCCTGCCAAAAAAATTGGCCCGAGCGACCTTCAGGTCCGCACGAAGGCCTTTTCCATCCCGGGACAATTTCGACCCGGCGCGACGACGCTTGTCTTGGCAACAGACGCTTCATTCATACGACACATTTTTTTGTTCATTTTTTTTCCATTGATTTACATTTAATACATTTAATACGAAACAATTTTACACATAAACATTTGAAATTTGAATAACAAAAATATAAACTCTGAAACTTTAACAATAATAAAAATTTTGCTTTGAGGTCGGTATTTGAGAAATAAAAATTGTTGTCAACTGACACCTTGCATCATAAACCAGACTGCATCAACCCATCAACAATTTGAATGGTGTAAACGCGCACGCTTAACACACTGTAGAATTATCTAGCATTCAGCGCTGAGTAGATGTCAACAGTCAGTTCATTGACCCGTAGCGCAGTCGACAGTCAGCTGTTGCCGATGGAGTGGGCGGGGGCGGGGGACATTGTTGTGGTGAACGGCCCGATGTCTGCCTGTCTGTGCGGGTAGGTTCTACTCTCGCCCCACCACAGCTGGAACGTGACCTCTGTTGGCCAGCCTTCATGTCGCTCACAGTGGTTACATAATATGACTCATAATGATTCATTGTTTCTCAAAATATGTAATTATGAAAATGTGTAAAACAATTGACCTCAGTTTGACTCTATTTACTCAAAATTGAAAACTATTGCACATGTAAATATAAATGTAAATATAAATATAAATAATCTCTGTACGAATATGACACAAATAAATAAACAAGTAAACAAACACAGAAATATCAATGTGGATAATTGCCTTAGAGATAACAACTGATACCCTTATCAATGCCAACCTGCCTTGGTAGTAATGCCAATCTGCTTCCTTGTTACCAGACCTCTCAAATTAGTGCTATCACTTTTTGTAAAGAAAAAAATAATTAACGTTCTTTACTTACTTATTACTTCAAAATATACTCTTTATATTAATTGATCATTCCTTC
The DNA here is from genome assembly GCF_028750875.1 of Macrosteles quadrilineatus. NCBI lineage: Eukaryota > Metazoa > Arthropoda > Insecta > Hemiptera > Cicadellidae > Macrosteles > Macrosteles quadrilineatus. The sequence goes on from NW_026542595.1 coordinate 87,063,534, forward strand.
AAGCAAAATCACCTCACACCTTTATGTAATACAATTTAGGTATTTCATACAGGTGTGAGTATAACAAAAAGTTGCCCCCTGGTGGGGTTTTAATGAATTTAATTTAATTTTTTTAATTGAACTACTGAGGACATTACAATCACAGAGCTGCGCAGTGGAAATAAAGATGTTAAGTGTGGGCCCTGTAATTAAACATCCCAGAAGTCCGATTTATGGACCGTGAGAGGTCTGATATCTTGTCCTCCTTCACACCTTCTTCAGCTTAATTCTAACACTTCTTAAAACTAATAGATGTGTCTATTTGAACACTCCATGAATTGAAATGTGCTGTTCTGATGAAAGATTGTGATATGAATTGATACTCTGTAAAACTGTAAAAATGGCAAATAATAATATTGAAATATTGATTGAAAATATTTGTGAAACTGTTTGTTCAGGAAATATTTATCAAAAGTATGACTTCAAGATGATATATATATATACTGGATTCGGTTAAGCCGATTACTCATGAATTCAACAACTTGATATTAAATATTATGGACTGAACCTATAAAAATTGTACTGTCAAAATATATTTACAAAATGTGATCATCAACACTCATTGTGAATACTTTGTATACCTCTTCCAGTTAAGCCATTTACCTTTTTACTTTACCAGTTTTATACTAATGATACTAACAGCTGAAACACAGGATAATGAAAAGATGGTGATTTGTAAAAATACTGTATAATGAGATGATAATTGCAAATGAGCTGTGATACAATAATTAATAAAATTTATACAATGTGATAACCTTTTTTGTACACAATTTAACAATATTTTGAAAGAGAGAGTGAGAGAGTTGATTGTAAGATTGAATGTTCAAATTGGCGGTTTGTTCATTTTTTTTTTAACTGCAAAGTCTCGGGAAAACCTAGCCTTGATGATTTTATTTATTTGTTTTGGATCACCAGACTCCCCAAAGATGTTCGTAATTATCAAACTGGCCAGTTTACAATTTAATCAAACAGGGACTATTATGTAGGTTTGTGATCTACATCACTCCTTGCTGATCAGTGCAACGGGGCCAATCGACTGCTGAGTCGCTTATTTGATAATTTTTTATTTAGTATTTAATATTTATGAATTTAATGGGAGTCTATCCTCATGACCCTTTTATCAACCCTAGCCTTCGACCGAGCACTCTGTTACCCCCATTTACGTTACACAATCAAACTCTCACTATTTAAAAAATGTAATACTGTTCAACAATTATTCTACACATGAAATTCAAACGTTTTAAATAATAATACTGACGATGATAGAATCTGACTTTACATAGAATACAAAAATAATAATATCGCAGATAAACATTGCTCTTTAAATTAATACACCATTTCAATTCAATTTAAGAAATAATTTTCATTTGACTAGGTTCACTATTATAACTTAAATCCTTTGTATGACATGACCAAATTTAATAAAACATTATATCCTGAATCGTGACCATGTGCTCTAAGTAGACCAAATGAAACATGAAAATCTCAGACCAAACAAAACATGATTCATAACTTGTAAAACGAGTGGTACATGTGAAAAAATGTGGCAGATTGGCAAGACTATTTTAATACTAAAACACAAATAACACAAACATTTACTTACGTACACATGTCGACACATTAACATTCATTCCGACGAAGATACACGCGTACCGAACATTTAAAAACTGACTCGTGGTTTTGTGACTTTTTGTCTGACCGAGCGGAATATCACGACACGGTTTTTTTCTGGTGTAGGACTTATTAATTCTTGTTTTTTCGAGCTGGCGTTTAATGATTCAATTGAAAATACCTTCACGACGACCCGCTATTCGCTAGAAACTGACATTTGCTATCGATATGATGCATGTACGAATTTTCATCACGAACGCGAACAATCAATCCGGCATCTCAACTGTCTCGACTTAATACTAATAAAACACACCCCCAAATGCAATTCGGCGAAATTTTGACAATTGCGATCGTTTGATGCACGTACAATTTCCGCCCGAACGCTAATTTCTGAGCTACGAATTAAGATATTAATAAATTCGTCCTACACCAGCGACAAAACGCGACTTCACATGTTGACTACGCGATTACTGAGCCACGAGTGACGACGAGACGTTTGCACACGGCACGGCTCCCAACGGTCTTCCAGTTCGTATCCTTCCGCGTTACGTCATGTTGGACTGACTTGTCCATTGCCTGTCGCGGATTTTAAATCTTTGAATTTAAAATCGGCACAATCTGATAGTTGTTAACTACTGTGTCCTTGTTATTCTCACATGTAAAAGAGCTGGGAGGGTGTTAAATAATCAAGATTTATTCTTATCTTGAGCTTATACCATTCGAAGTTTTACATTTTATAAGGGATCTGTCAAAACCCTATAGGCTTTTTAGTTGAAGTCAATGTTTTGAGGTAACCCTAGATGTCTGAAGTTGTTGGAGGAGTGGGGGTTGCCGGTGTCTGAAGTTGTTGTGGAGGAGTGTGTTACTCTTTGATTGCCCGGAGTCTGTATGTTTCTTGGATTTACATCTGTAGGCCTATATAAACTTGTACATAAGGAATTCATTCATTGGTAGGCTAATTAGTGCAGTAAAAATAAGAGAAAAATTCCATAAACCTTAAAAAAATTAGCACAACCGGGGCATTTGGTACAGATGTTGGGTGTACCTTCCTTTTGAACATACTAAAAGTCCCCTAAAATTGATGCTGTGCTACGGCCGCCATATTGGAAAATGGCGGCATATTTTTGTATTATTCGCTATAGTGACTTTATTATTAGAGATACAGGAAAAAGCTAAATATACAAAATGTAGGTCATCTAAAAATACACATGTTTTGTATTTACCATTTTTCTCTAAACCCAACGGTTTTTGAGTTATTTGTTATTAAGTATATTTAATTTTTTCTATTCATCAAAAATAGGCGAAACACATGAAAATTGACCGTTACTTTCAAGGATTATGATAATTTATCCAATTTAGTTAAATAGTGTGATACTATAAAATCTTAAAATTTAAGCTTATTTTATGAGTAAAACAACTTCGCCACAGCAAACCTGCAGACTCGGCAAATTTCCATATGATTGGATGTTTTATTAAACGTATATAAATAAAATTAGGTTCAACGGGTACCTAGGTGTTCTTTGTGTAATATATGTATTCATAGTTTTAAGTGCTCTTGTTATGACAATGTTATAAAAATGAATATTTGCAAGCATATTCATGCCTGTTGTAGGGTTTTTGACCTAGCTGGTCCTGAAATCAGCTGTGAAAATAATGTAAATACTTTAGCCAATACTAATAGCCCAGACAAAGGTTAATACAAATGTAGCTAAGTCACAGCAATTAATCAATAGAGCCAGCAGTATCCTAGACTTGTTAAATAAAATCAGGTTAAGCGATGATGATTGCAAATCAGTTGAACAAGAATTAGATGGTGCAATAAGTTTGCTAAACTCGTTATCAGGTAAGAAACTTGAATGTAAAGGCAAAATTAATACAAATGCAAATATTGGACCTCAAGCCAGACTGTTCTCTGTTAAAAAGAAGGCAATGCGCTTGAAAAGGCTCAATAAACCTAAGTTACATTCAATGAAAGTATTAACATCATTCAAGGATTAACATGTAATTCTCAGGTAGTGATGAATGTTCACACGGGAAATGACCACACATATATTATAATAATATATATATTATACATATTACATTATTTTATTATATATTACATATATACAGTATGTATTATATATTATAATAACATATATTATATTATAATGATAAGTGCTAACGTCTTGTACCAGAACTATACTCTGAAGTTACTTTTACATTACTGAAGGTACTTTTATTCCTACTGATGTGTTTTTTGTACATATGTATATAATTGTATAAAGTAAAAATAGATATAAATACTGCAGTGCTAGGTCTGGAATAAAACTGCTTGTAACCAATATTACTTTTATTGTCTCATTCTATAACCTGAACGGGACAAACTTTGATTATACTGAAAACCTATTCCTATAGTGTATAACTAAGGTCTTATCACAGTACAAAAGTTTTATTACTAATCTTAAAGAAACACATGAAAATAACTTATATTGGAGATATTGTCAATGATAAAAAGTATAACTAAATTTAAAAGTTGAAAAAGGCCAATATATAATAAATTGTTTTTTATAATAACATGACAATAGTTTTTTTTTATTGAGTCTTCTAAAATTAAAAAAAAAATATTTATTTATACATTTATTTATACATCTATTGAAAATTGAGATATGTATCGCTTATTTCCTTGTACTTTATAGGCCCAAGAGGATAAGTTAGGTTGGTCAAAAGGACTAACTTATCTTTAATGTAATGGATTGTAGTGTTAACTTTTTAAATTGCACTTAATAACTAATCAAAAACGATATCGGCAATCTTTCAAGGTAAGACATAATTCAAGTGTTGAGTGAAAGGGTAGAGGATTTTAATTAAAAGTCTTCTGTGACCAAATAGGGCGTCCTAGACGAGCGGTCTTAGAATACTAGATCAAGCTTCCAGGAGTACAGACAACACTACACATTCCACCCCCATGTTAAAGTTGTAGCCAGGTTTTTAATAAAATTTGTCTTAGTTGATGTGAGCCACCTGCAGATTGCGCTGATCAAAATTACTCATTTCTGCCAATTACACGATGGTTTTTACCGAGTCAAACTGATGGAATGACTTATTATGTGCTATAGCAACTGTTGTGGCCCAGCAACTATGTCAGTAACAAAAGATAAGGTCCAAAATAGAGTTTTAGACACTAGTGCAATCTGTGACTGGCTCACACAACTACATTCTTTTTTAGTAAACAATTTGTGACAGCTGATCCATATAGATGGGATGTCTTCTTCTGTATCCAATAAGCAATGGTACAGGCATAGTTAAAACAAATCCCTTAGTAAAATTCCCATCCTTATGGAACAGCTGAAGCCAATTTTATTGTTAGTTCTGTTCGGTTTTCTGTAGATGTCATGTTTTGTTTACAATTTGTTTATATTATTTTAGGGTTAGTTTCTCATCATTTGTGTCTCACTGTTTGGTTATATAGCTAGTGGACGAGTTATTGTTTATGATTAGATAGTTTTATTTGGCTAAACGAGGTTTTAAAGTACTGAAATAACAAGAAACAAATTGTAAACAAAACACGACATCTACAGAAAACCAGACAGAACTTACAATAAAATTGGCTTCATCTGTTCCATGAGGATAGCAGGAAATCTACTAAGGGACTATGTTTTATCTATGGTATAGGACTTGAGTCTACATAAGTTTAATTGTAGTAGACCTGAACTGTTTTAATTCAATGGAATAGAGGTCACCTTAGATCCTATAAACTAGGACCCGTATGTGGAATATAAGGTAGGCCTATTCTTTTCCTTAGTTGTAAAATTTCTACTTTTAACCTAACCCATATTAATACATTAAGATGATGCCACAGGTAAGGTAATTTGAAAAAAAATCCAATTCCACTCAGCCATTTTGGATACATAAGAAGATAACTTAAATGCAGTCAAAACGTAGAAAACATACGTAACTTAAATTCTGAAATTAACAGCGACTGAAACCGCTTGTTAGGCCAGGCCAACTTCATCTCTATGTTACAAAGGAACCTAATTTATCACATTCTTTTTTATCATTCCAAAAGCTTTATACAGTACCCTAATCACCACTTAAACAAGATAAACAAGAGTGTTATTTACTTTATTCAGGCCTAAGACACAAACATACAGTGTGAAGCGAAGTGCTCAACTTAGTTTCAGCACAAACTAAATACTTAAAATGGCATAACTTAACTTGCATAATATTAGTTTACATATTTTGAGATAGGCCTAGGCTAGTTTAGTTTACACCTATTAATACATTAAAGTTCAAGTTTAATTTGCAAACTAGGCCCAACTTTCAAGGAATATGTTACTGTAAAGTTTTTATTGAGACCGTAGATCCATAATTTTTAATTGTGATATAGCTGACTCAGAACATGGCGATCTCAAATACAGTAAGATTCTTTCTAACCAAGGCACTAAGGATAGTAAGTAAATATTATAAAATTATTGACTTTAGAGGAGAGAGGTCAAAAGGATACATAGCGATATATTATGCAGGTTAAAATAGGCCAAACAAGTAATAATGCTTTGGGCGGCTCGCCTAATTTTACTAGAGTTATATTGTTTGATTAGACCTCCCCCTATGTTATTAACGAAATTTGAAGGATTTTGTCATTTTAATCATTGTATGCTATTTAAGCTTAGCTTGTTGACTGCTTCACCCAGGGGCTTTCAAAGCGCCTATGTCAATCATATATATATATATATATATATGTATATATATATATACATATATATATATATATATATATATCCTCTACGTTTCTTCGAGAGATTGACGTTTTATGTCAACAATTATTTGGTTATCGACTAAACTGTTTAACAACAAAAATGTCCGAATGATTGTTATAAAAATTTGTTTTAAATTTTGAGTGGAAATTCTCATACGGATTGTTTGATGCTGGTTAGTAGTTCTCCGTTGAAGGATGTCCATATCTTAGGCATAAACATTGATTCTTCGCATGGGTAGTTTTCGACTAAGTAGTCTGCGAATTTATATATTTATAGAATTTATAATATATATCCAAAGTCGGACTTCTGTGGCACAGAGAAGGTCTCCAACCAAATTCGCAGACTACTTAGTCGAAAACTACCCATGCGAAGAATCAATGTTTATGCCTAAGATATGGACATCCTTCAACGGAGAACTACTAACCAGCATCAAACAATCCGTATGAGAATTTCCACTCAAAATTTAAAACAAATTTTTATAACACTCATTCGGACATTTTTGTTGTTAAACAGTTTAGTCGATAACCAAATAATTGTTGACATAAAACGTCAATCTCTCGAAGAAACGTAGAGGAAAACTTGGAACTGGCTTACTCCTAAACTCACAAATATGACTTTAAAAGAAAGCTTATCCCAAGAAAAATGTACTGAAAATGTGCATGTGAAAGATATAGTAATGTGCAAATAGGCATAACCTTTTGTAGGCCTAAATATTTTGTAAATATGTACTGTGTATATGCATGGACGTTAATAATAAACCTTTGTTAAAATCTTTTATTTTATTTTATACTACTGCCCTTGTAAAAAACTTGATATTAATTTAAGATGTTAACTTGAGTGAGATTATTAGTATAAAATAGTATTAATTTCAAATTCTTATCATTGATATAGTGACTTTAGGGATCACACCCAATCAAACTCATCTGAAATTTCTACACAGCCTACAAAAAATAGTGCTGCTAGGGCAAAAAAGCAAACATCATTAGCATCTTATGTACCAAAGAAGGTTGGTACATTGGTACCCTGTGAAAAAAAAACTAAATCGACACTGCAATAATGAAATTTATTTCTTGGGATTTTCAACCATTTACCGTTGTAGAGGATAAGGGATTTAAAAATGTAATGAAAATTTGTGTTCCCTTGTATGAAATACCATCAAGAAAATACTTTGCTAATAAACTCTTACCAGCTTTAAACGAGCAAAAGAAAAATGAAATAAAAGAAGAACTCAATTTAGTAGAGAAGGGTTTTTTAACTAAAACAATCGAGCGATTTAATAAGAAAAGTAAAATCCATTGTCTCATATTTTAAGAGTAGCAATCCTGCTTGTCAAGTATCAAGAGCAATCAGGCTCAAAACGACAAAAAAAGTTGCTCCAGGTTTTGATTACACGATGGAACTAGACGTACTTTATGTTGGAGAGGTTTATTTTATTGAAAGATGCAGTTAAACACGCCTTACTTGGCATTGTCATATTCAGGCCTGATTCCACCAACTCCAGAAGAATGGGACATTTGTGAACAGTTGGTTGATTTTTTGAGTCGTTCTTTGAGGTACCTAAATAAATAAGCGGTGAGAAGTATCTGACAGCAAGTTAAGTAAGGTAATGCCGGTGACATATGCTTTAAAGGCAGCTGTTTCAAAAATGATTCCGACAAACGAATCGGTACAAACGGTGTTGAACAAACTAAAGAGGGGCAATGAAGAAAGATTTCCGTTGTTGGGAAATATTAAAACCTGATGCCTATGCACTTTTCTGGACCCAAGCTACAAACATCACTTGTTTCAACTACTAAAGACAGCGGAAGCTACCAAGAAGGATGCTATTGAATTGGTGACCGGCTTCATCAACAAATGGAAAAGAGAATCAGGCGAAAATGAAGACTATGCTGTCGAAAATGAACAACCCATTGAAAATCCTCCGAAGAGGACAAAGAAGTCTGATGATGTTTGGAGAGACATTGATGTAACTATAAGAAAGGTCCGACCTAATTCATCTTCTACAGCTCAAGTAATCCTTAAGGTAAGAAACTATATGCAGCTGGTAAATATTTCTATTTCTTCCGTCAGTAACAGTTTATTCCATTCTTACTAGTGCACCTGTTGCTCGAACTTGAGCAATTGCAAACTATTACAGGCGTTATTTCAAAACGAATAATAGTCATAATTTCTAAAGACTTAAAAGAGTCAACTCAAAGATAATGTAATTAATGACTCCACTCCAGTTATCGAAACTGAAAACGAACTCACTCTGAAAACGATCGCTCTTGTGTGTATCTTGGGTTTAAACACTTCTAATTAATAAAAAAATACTCGTCTGTTTAAGTAAACAAAATATTTTCTTCGTACGAAATACATTGGGATTTTGATGGCCTGTGAGGCAAAGCCCGAAGACTTTTATTACAGGAATTGGTGAAAGGGGATGTCTACACAAAAAATACTTAATTTTGACACATCGTTTGTAAAAATCCGTCCATTATTAACGGAGGTGTAGTGTTTCGTAGAAATTGCCTTCACGTATTATATACAGTGTAAGGATTATCCATGTCTTTACTTGATTTATACTAAAATGGAAGTGAGTGTTAAATGATTTTAGTGTAGCTACTAGCTAGCTTTACCGATCTTTATTTTTTTGGCGGTGTTTAGGTACAGCGTTACGTGGAAGATTCATCGATCCTGTGGACCTGACCCTCTACAATGGTGGAAGGATAACCACCACCTCTACCCAAATCTGTTCTGACTAACACAGATGTGAAAGTCAGGGACATCGTGGGAAGTTTGCCATTACAAGGCCACACCTCTCTATATGACAGTGACTATTGTGGTCAAGTAGAAAATTTACGAAGAAGTTGTTGAAGAAGAACTAGGTCTAAGCCTATGCGAAAGTTTAGTGGGGGAGTACATGATCCCAGTAACAACATCCAACATTTACCACAAATATGATGGTCAGAATTCTTCAGAAATCACTGCAAGATGTCAACAAGTCAGCCTCGATCGCCTCGGTGAAGAATCTTAAATTGGAAAAGCAGTCAGGCCTGTCCCCTGAAAGCGAGAAGATCCCACTAGGCCTAGGCCTAGGTATAAAAAAAACGCATGAAGAAGATTCGGGATTCCGAAGCAAATTTAGTGTAAAGAACCTTAGAGCACCGGTGTCTTCTGTCCTGAACACTTCAAAAAAGAAGAAATCAGCGTTTGATACTGCAGTAGCTGGAAAAAAAATGGAAGACTTAACCAAGTGCAAGTTGGAGCTAGTTCAGTCAGTTCAAGAAAATGTTGAAATTATGATTCAAAATTGGAACAAAGATGAAATATACTTTCGACCATACACACAAGTAATGGAGGAAAATTATGATGAATATGGCCCGAAAGAAAATGTAAAAACCACTTACTATTTGTGTATCAAAATAAGAACATGAAAAGAGTGTACAAGAAATATGGTAAAAACTCAGTATGCCCTTCCTCTTTTTTTTTGGTTGTGAATACAAATGTTAACTATCAAGTGGTAGGAGTGATCATCACTCAACCAAATGTAAACCCTCACTTGGATTTCCCAGTAACAAGTAAATCTACCCATGGCCCCGTTCTAGGAGACAGTAAAACAGGTGTTTAGGTGCACGTTGTCCTAAGATCTGACGAAACTATTTACAAGCCCCCGCAAGACATCATTTTGGAAATTTGGGAAGGGAAGACCCTCTTCTATCAATCTTTTCAGTCCTCTCATGGAGTCCATTCAATTTCCCTCAGCTCTATCCTCAAAGAAACTTTGGACTGGCTCATAGGACACCAAAACCATTTTAACAACAAATTGTCACAGTATGACTATTGTCCCGTTGCCTTCTATTGTCCGAACCTCGTTTCTCACATTTCGGCCGTGAAGGGAGCCTGTGCAGCGGTCAGCCAGTGAAGTGTATGACGTAATTAAGGTTATATTTTTGTTTTCCATTAAAAGATTAAAACAAGCAGCTAGTCACAAACGACAGAAATACGTAATTGCCGTCAACCTGTTTCAAAGGAAGAAATGGAGGGTTACTTTACTTTGCCCTATATGTTCTTATGGGGCAGGTCAGGAAACCCTCTTTCCAATCCTATTGGCCTAATAGGAAGTAATTGAAACCCCAATTTTTCTCAAACAATATCAATGCAACAGTTCAATCTACAACTTGAATTTTTATGACGAAAATGTTGAAACCGATCAGGGCAATAAGTTGAAAAAATCGTCTTGTTCTTAAATATTTGGAAACTAAGTTCTTAAAGATGTACAAACCTGAACAAGAAATTTCAGTGGATAAAACTTTATTGAAGATGCGCTCTTGGCTATGCATCATACAATTCAATCCAAAAAAGAGAGCCCGATTTAGTGTCAAAATCTATAAGGTTTGTGAGTCAAGTTCAGGCTACTGTTCAGTTTTTAAAATTTGCGTTGGCCATTACATGTTTCTGCCACAACATCTGTCACACTGGACTTCATGCAGCCTCTTTTTGAAAAGGACGTGTAGTTTTTCTCGATAGTTGGTATTTATCCTCATTATTGTATACCTCCGTTTTGGAAAAAACGTGTTAGGCAGTCCGAACACTAGCACACAGACAACATAGACCAGTTCACGCCATAAAAGTAAACAACATTTAAAGCGCCAGAAGAAACTTGTGAAAGGTAAAAGAAAACTGATAATGAGTCAAAAAATTAAAATATCGTTTTTGAAAAACAAAGCTCAGCCCGTTTCAACTGGTGAGTTAGTACAACAATGGTGCATCTAATTTCAAAACATGTTTCAGGCGAAGTTTTTACATTTAAGAAAATAAAGTTGCAAAGGAAGTGGAAAAATCAATGGTTTGAAGAGGATAAATGCTACGCTTTGTCATCTTAGTCTAACTCGCCCGGCGCTTACTTGCATTTACGAGGCCAAGGATTCAAACTACCCGATTGGAAAGCGTTTCTAAAGTAGACGGAGTTTGTCCTAAAAAATCACAAAGAACTTTTACAATATATATGTTGCAACATAATGAATTAGAGTTGCATGTTAAGGAAATGCTCGACATGTTCAACAAGAAGAGTAAGTGATATAACAGTTGATATTGATCAAGAAAAAGAAATAAGTTGGATAAATGGATTGAAGAAGGAAGGATACGCTTAATTGTTTCTTCTGGGAGTTTTAAAGAGGCATTGAATGAATTGCAAAGCAAAGTGTTACACTTTTAATATCAATGTTAACATGAAGAAAATTCAAGAACGCAGTTTAAAGGTAAGTATTGCATGTCAGCCTTGTGTAAAATGGAGACAGATTTCAAAGTTTCCATAGAGTGGATTTTTTTCGCCTCAATCCATTGCAAAGGTGCTGTCTATGGCATTGGCGGGACAGCAAAGCGCCATGCATGGATGACGGTGAAGGGGGATAGGAATATCTATATTAAATCGGCTACAGATTTTTACAATCACATTGTGAAAAAGTTAAATTTATACAAAGCTTTTATGTTGATAAAAGCGAAGTTGAATCTGTTGAGCCAGTTCCCCAAAAATATTGGGAACATGTTTAAGTTGTCCCAAAGATACAGTCATGCCATCATTTTTAGAGCGTATGACTCTAAAAATCTCCTGGTACGAAGAACGTCGACATCTCTCACGACAAAGATACAAGTTCTTAAATAAATTGATTCAGATAATGTTTCAGCAAATTCCGATACTGTGTTCTCTACAAGTACCAGACTACGCTTTCAGGATGTTTACTCAGTTACAAGTGAAGATGTACCGAAGATGCAATCAACAATGTTACGTACTGTAATTGGTTTTAGGAGTTCAGCAGAGGTTTTATCTGGAACGTATGTATTGGTAGAAGTAGAATGTCAAGGAGGTAAAAAAAACGAAAGAAAAAATTTATGGCTACGCTGCGATTTGCCAAAGCAGTGTGGACAAAGAAAATTATGTATCTGCAATGTTTTTTTTTTAAATCTCATTGTTCTAGCAAAAAGACCTTTGTCGCAAATGATGAGGACATCAACCATGTTAGTTTTCAGAATATCTTGGGTAAACTTCCTAACCCAGATATTAAGCCAAAAGGCCTTTTTACCATTTTGTATGAATTTAACGGGAAAGTTTATACCCTAAAACAATAGGCTTGAGTCTTAAATGAATGTATTTTTTAGTTATTTTGGCTTTTTTGTATGAATGTAACACCCGTTAATATGTAATGCCTGCATCGTTGGGTAATTAAGTTGTGGTTATTGTGCGATGCAGATGCGAAGTACTGCTCTCAGTTTTATTGTTATAAAGGAGCGAAATATAAAACCTACCATGACAGAATCGACAAATATGTTTTGGGTCCTACAGTGTTAGTGCAACTCCTGGAGATGGCAAACCTCTTAAACAAGGGGTATCACATTTTTTTCTACAATTTCTTCGTCACTAAGAAGTGGGCCAACTTACCTAACTGGAACCGTTAGATTGGGACGGAAAGGTATTCCACGGCAGTTGAAAGGAAAGTTTGAGTTCGGGAAAAGATTTTGTAAGGAAAGGGGCCATTTTACAAATGTCAATTAGAGAGAAGACCACTAACAGAACCAATTTATTATGGTGTCAGTCAAGGCAAAACCCGGCAACGTAAGATACACTGTAAGAAGAAGTGGGAAGATTGTGATAAAAAAACAAACCTAAAATGGTGTACCAATATAATCATGGAATGAGTGGAATTAAAGGAACTGACCAGATCTTATACACCTATCCAGACGAAAGACGATGTATGAAACACTGGAAGAAGGTCATCTTCAACATATTTGGCCGAATGGTCCTCAATTCTTATGCTATTTACCTTATCTTATTTTCAAGTTGAACACCTTAATGAGAAAGTATTAAAGAAAGATAAACCTATTTTCCGACTCGATTTTGAGGTTTCTGCTATAGAGTTATTGGCAAATGAATGGCTGGCGGTGAAAAATGCTGCAGATAGAGTATGTAATGGCGGTGGTGATGGCCTTGTCAAAAAAAATTGGAGTTGAGAAGCTGAAAGGAAATAAAGAAAAAATTGCGCCGTCTGCAATGGGAAGAATGACCCGGAAGTTAACAGAAGGCAAAGTACGACGTGTCACATATAATCATGTCAAGAGCTGTGTCGCATTCAACTGAAGAATCTTAAGTCTTTGCAAAAAGATGAAGGATTAGCATCGGTTAACGAAGTTGTCTGACAAAAATATATGTTACAGAAACAGGAAAATGAACGTCAAAATTGCAGCTCAACCGTTGAGCTCTAGCGTTGCTGACGCTTTTGAATTGTTGTTAATCCCCACACATCCCAGTTTTGTAGGCTGTAAACCAACTATCGATTTCATTCGAATACTTGACCAATTGTTTGACATTTTCAACAGTAGAAACCCGTTTGGGAAGAATTTCAAATCCTCCATAAAAAAGAAACCCTGATCTACATTAATATGATCTTAGACAAGAGTTTAAAAATCGAAAACGTGGGGACGTTCTAAGGGGGATCTTAGATGGGGATCTTAGTACACCCTAGAAAAGACATTTGCTCTCGGTTTCGTTACTAACATTAACACAATTCGCATTATAATTGATAACTACTAACCGATCTCGAATTTAATTACATACTAACTTATAAGTTTTCTAAAGATCATCTGTAGTTGTTATTCTCATGTATATGAGCTAGAGGAGGAAATTATAACAACACAAATGTAAAGCAATTTCAGTGGGCCTTGAGAAAACTTATGTTCCGTAACAGTATCCATCCTTCTGCAAAGGGAAGTTGTTTAATTTTTAACGAACACCACCAAAATTCGGTCATAAGCTTTGGAAAAGCAGTGTGCAAAGTAATGAAACCGAGGACAACGACGATGACTTTAAGTTATGATTAATCTTTGCGATGATACTAGTAGTACATTTTATAGGGACAATTCAATGTACTACCATTGACTATACACAGAACTACATATGTGGTTTTGTGACAAGGAAAATTATAAATAAACTAGAATGTGAGGAATGTACGAATCTATTGGTTGATGACGAACACAACTTAAGCCCCTATACACATTTTACGGCTCTTGTAAACAGGGGTAAAACTTGTCAGAGCGATACACATTTTACAGATCATGTAAACAGGGGTAAAGCTTGTCAGAGCGTCGTCAGATGTGTTCAAGATTATAACATTTTTGTTTAACCATTTATTATTTTATTTTTTATTTATTTATTTTTATTTATTCATAATTTATTTATTTTTATTTATTTATTTGATACATTTATTTATTTTATAGATTTATTTATTTATTTTCATTTCTTTTGCATATTCCATGTCGTTAGGTTGTAGTTTAATAGCCTGTAGATTAATGAGCGGAATGCAGCCATTTTTTGATTGTATGGATGATTGGAGTCGGCAGGTATCATGAGGTCCGTTTGGGTGGGTTTTCTATATATTCCGATAGCTACCTTTCCTGTGCTGTTTTTTGTGATGGTTAAATCAAGGAAATTTATACGGTGGTTTTCTTCTGTTTCCATTAATTTCGAATGTGATGTTGTTATGGATTTTGTTTATGTGGTTTGGAACGAGATTAGATTGTCGTTTATTGTAGTTCATTAAAAGAAATGCGTCGTCTACATATCTTGCATAGAAGGTTATTTTATTGGAGAATGGTTTTTAATCAGAGAGGATGTGTTGTTCTTCGAATTTCTCCATATACAATTCTGCTAATGTGGCGGATAAGGGTCCACCCATGGGAAGGCCTTTGGGGTCAAAAGTGGGAGGGGAAGGGTTGGTGTTGTAAAGATATTTGCTTGTGTCTAGGTTCATTATACAATTATTTTCAATAAAATTTTAAATTTCTATGTTGAACTATTTAGTTTGGTCTTATATTTTGATTATATAATTCTTTTGTAGGTATTCTTCTACCTGTGATTGATACCAAAATTCTTAACAATCAAATACACTGGCAAAATATCAGGGAAAATTGGCAAAGCTTTCAAGAAGACTGGCTATACACCTGCGTATCGAATCAAGGACAATCCTATACCACTATACGACATAGAAACAAGTACAAAAGCCGGATCAATAGAAAAAGACAGAGGAGTGTACAAAATAACTTGCAATCCACCTTGTAACAAACAATATATTGGCTACACAAATAGATCATTTTCCCAAAGTTTCAAAGAACACAACACTAGCCACTACAAAAATCCCACTTCAATAGTAGCAAAACACCTCAAACAAAACCATACCCATTCAATAACATTCCCCGATTCCCTTACTATCTTAAACAGAACACAGTAAAAAACCATAGCCAAAATACAGGAAAGCTACGAAATCTATAAACAAGTTACCGAATCTGGACCTGACAGCCTACTTAACATAAAAGAAGACTTCAACAACTCCATAATTTTTAAGACCACGTATGAAATAGAAACTAACCGATTTGGCAAACCTGCAGAAATTAGACAACATCGCAGGTACTACAATTACGGGAAATCCACACCCCAACAACCCGTCCATCCACCAGACACAGTCAGTCTAACAACGGTCCCGGTTACACAAGTAAGCCTCCCGCGCTCGCAACACACGCCCACCGCGCCGCCAGTGTAAAGTGTGATGTGACGACCGGTAGCCTACAGTGACTCTCATGTATATAAACTTTGTATATATTAGGATTTAAGCTTAGTGTAGTGATCTCTGATGATGCCACAACTTGTGGCGAAATGCGCATCAGGAATTGAATAACGTCAAGAACTTCAAGGCAACATAAAACAAAAAGGTAATTTATTAAAAGGATTGTGTTTTATCTGTTAAAAAAAAGAGACATAGCCTTATAACCTGTAAAATTTCCTAGGCGTGTGTTTACTGTAAATAGTGTAATAATACGTTTTGTTAATAATCAGGTAACCTTTAACTTACCCTACTGGTGAAATTACAGAACGTGAGAAACGGCTCTTAAGAGAGGCATTATTGATGGAACTGATGTTGGTGAAGAATTTTACATTATGTATCAAGTAAAAAGTTTCAAATTTGTCATGCAATTGAAACATTATCTGAAGTAGGCCTTGATATATGCAAAGACCGTTACAAAATCTATGGATTCCATATTCAAATCCTACAAGTCTGTCTGCATGAACATGAGACCCAATTGTTACATTCGTCAGTTGGCGTAAAACAGTTTCTCCTTTTCCCCTTAACAATACATCCAACTGATAACGTATAGACCTAGACGATGGACCTAGAAGTTTTCGACGATGATTTTGTACCTCTGCGGCTTCATCATCCTGATCTTAAGCTATTGAAACGATTTGGGGAGACTTCCAAACTTCCAGATATTGAAAAACTCTAGGAAAAACATTTTTCCACGATATGCACAGACGAATGCAAGCAAAAATGCGACCATATTGATAACGCAGAGAATGAATACGCCGCCAGGGAACCAGCGATAGATGACATTTAGTCCAGGACCTGACTAGGGTTCTGTGTGCATGTCGAGTATAAAGAATTTTGCTTTTGCATTTCAATATAGGTGTCTTAGGGTGTGTTTTCCACTTGGGTGTCAAGTTCGCACCTGGTACATTTTCGAGCTATGACGTCATCAAGATGGCGGCTCGGCAATTTTGAAATGCGTACATTTCGCAAACCGTTTAACGGATCGGGATGATTTATCTTTTTGTTTGAAAGATACTTTTACAAACTATCTTTTTTGTATTTACACATTTGTTGTAAACTTAATATTCACCGCACAATATTGAAAAACGTCGTTTTTATTGTTATTATATTTATTGTTTTGCTTATAACTTCTTAACCGCTGATAAAATCAAACACCATCCGTTGGAAAAGTTGTAGATAATTCTATACCCTTTCCAATGATACCAAACAATATGTGATTAGACCTAAAAATAAAGCAAAGAGATTGAATAAACCGTAAAAAAACACTGAAAGTGGTGTACGGTCCGGGAAAGATTAGTCCTGGACATGACTGGGGTTCTATGTGCATGTCGTGTATAGAGAATTTTGCTTTTGCATTTCAATATAGGTGTCTTAGGAAGTGTTTTCCACTCGGGTGTCAAGTCCGCGCCTGTTTCGTTTTCCAGCTATGACGTCATCAAAATGGAGGCTAGGGCAATTTTTAAATGCGTATATTTCGCATACCGTTTAACGGATCGGGGTGATTCTTTTTTTGTTTGAAAGATAAGTTTACAGGAAATGATTTTCGTATTTACACTTTTGTTGTCAACTTGTTGTCAATTAAACGTGGTTTTTAATATCATTGTTTTTGAATTTTTCCTCATAACTTGTTAAACGCTTATAGAATGAAATAACTACCCATTACAAAAGTTGTAGATAATTTTATGCGCTTTCCAACGATACCAAACAATTAATGTTTGAAACTAAAATTAAAGCCAAGAGATTAAATAAACCGTTAACAAACACTTAACATGGTAGAAAGTCCGGAAAATATTGCGGCTGGAACAATTCTTTAAATACGTATATTTCGCATACTGGTTAACGAACCGGGATGATTCTTTTTTTGTTTGTAAGATATTTTTTAAGCCTATCTTTTTTGTATTTACACCTTTGTTGTTAACCTACTATTTGTCAAAAAGTTATAAGCAAAAGTAAAATAAAAATAACAATTAAATGTACATTTATTAATATTGTGGGATAAATAGTAGGTTAACAACAAAAGTGTAAATACAAAAAAGATAGGCTTAAAAAATATCTTACAAACAAAAAAAGAATCATCCCGGTTCGTTAAACGGTATGTGAAATATACGCATTTGAAAAATTGTTCCAGCCGCAATATTTTCCGGACTACCTACCATGTTAAATGTTTGTTAACGGGTTATTTAATCTCTTGGCTTTAATTTCTAGTTTGAAATATTAATTGTTTGGTATCGTTGGAAAGGGCATAAAGTTATCTACAACTTTTGTAATGGGTAGTTATTTCATTCTATAAGCGTTTAACAAGTTATGAAGAAAAACTCAAAAACAATGATATTAAAAACCACGTTTTTTAATATTGTGAGATAAATATTAAGTTGACAACAAAAGTGTAAATAAACATTTCCTGTAAAATTATCTTAAAAAAAAAAAAATCACCCCGATCCGTTAAACGGTATGCGAAATATATGCATTTAAAAATTGCCCTAGCCGCCATTTTGATGACGTCATAGCTCGAAAACGTACCTGGTGCGAACTTGACACCCGAGTGGAAAACACTTCCTAAGACACCTATATTGAAATGCAAAAGCAAAATTCTCTATACACGACATGCACATAGAACCCTAGTCAGGTCCAGGACTTATTACTGAATCATTCATCATCCACGTCGGGAGCGACTCGGAGTCGGAGAGCAATGATGACGCAGGACCAGACGACTCAGATGCGGAGGTGTCCGAAATCGAAGAGCTGCCCTAGATCCACATATCACGCACCGCGTTTAACTATGTTATGAATTACTGTTCTTAGTAATCAGATTATGTAGTTATTTACTTCTTGTTTTTTTATATACTAATTGTTTCCCTTAAAACTATCTAAGAATTTAACTTTATTAAAGCTTTATTTTCTAAGAAGATTGCAAATTAAACAAATATATTTTATTAATTATAAACTCTTCCTGTCTCTCAAGCTGTAGGGTTTTAGGATGTGTTCCCTATTTTTTCTATAACTATTTCCATCATTATCACAAACAACATATGATCTAGGTGTTTCCTGATGTTTTCTGTCAACTTTATCCTTTATCCAATTCTTCTTCGGGTCTTTCCTAAAATATACATCTTCTCCAGTTTTGCACTCATCTTGCTCTTGAGTCCCTCTGTCATAGTACAACTTACTCCGATGTTTAGCTTCCTCCAACTTTTTTACAACTTCATTCTTGTCATAAAGTTTGTGGTCTAGATCTAATACCGGCATTTTGTCCCTCAATTTTCGACACATCAAAAGTTCTGCCGGAGATAAATTTAAATCTGGAATAGGCGTGTTCCTGTACTCCATGAGTCCAAGTTCAAGATTGGAAATACCACATTTCCTCATGACATTCTTTGCAATTGACACAGCCTTTTCTGCAAAACCGTATCCTCTTGAATAACGTGGGCTTGATAAGTAAATCTGAAGTGTATCCGGATTTATAAGTAAATCTTCATCTTTTTATTGATAAAAATATCTGATTCACCAGAAAGTAGTAACATTCTTACTTCGATCTCAGCAATTTTAAATCCTTCTCTTGCCACATCGACCCATGTATTTAATCATCCTGTTCTTACTTGATAATTAATTAACTTATGGGGTAGTTTTGCCTTGGCCATATAGATCACATAAAGCTGTGCATGTATTTCGTGGATTGGAATGAACCATAATTGTAGGAAATTTTATCTCAAATCTTGAACATTTGCGGAACCAAATCCATAACCTAAGCATTGGTAACAAATTATGCTGTGACGCAAAATTCTAGGGGGGGAATAAACTAGTATTCACCAAAGTCAGGCTAGGCCTACCCCTAGAACCGGCCACACTCGAATTTCTTCCCCGGAGTGTTCAGAAGGAGCCGAGAAAATCCAGGGGTCGATACGAAGTTGTCACGGCTTTGACTGATCAATTTATTTAAAATTTAATCGAAGGCTCAGAGCTCTAGAAGCGCTCAGGAAATCCTGCAGACGCCCAGTTGGAGCTATATCATCCCAGCCTTCGTACAAGTGTTTTGGAGAATTTTGCCTAACTTTTAGAATGACTCTGTAGGGCCGACGAGTATCCAATCTTAAGCCAATGTGATATAAATACTCGTAATGAACTTTAAAATAATTAGCTAAAGGCCTAGGTAAATAGTATAAGATCGAATATAATGTAAAACCCAATCCCTACAGAGTCGTCGGGGCCTAATTAATATAATTGGACGGATAATTTATCGTGATAGGTTTAAAATAAATTTAATATTAATTTTCGTAGCTGGTTGTTCAAATCAGCCCGCTCCCAAGACTTGGTTCTTTCACCCGCCAAAGACGGGGTTTAGAACTTAGACGACAAGTCTCGGGGTATTAAAACGTCGAATCGACTAGAATAAATTTAAGTAATAAATAATCGTTAAACGAACAGAATAAACGTAATTTCGTAGCAAATTAATTTAAACGAACCGAAAGATATCCACCGCTAGTCACTGGCAGGCAGGAACTGGCGGGTTTTATGCAAGTCGGCGAAAACTAAGTTAATAAAATTTAGAAAATTAAATCGAATTTAAACGGGTAAAAATGAGTGGCAGACGAGTATACGTATATTAAAAGAATAATAAAATGGACGTTAGTAAGTCTAACAACGAAGTTAGCTAACCTGAATCAATAACGTAGAATCGTATGGCGTGATCGTAATTTCGCAAGAGCTTCTCGTGAACAAGTCGACGGTTGAACAGCGAATAATCTTGTCCGGCTCAAATCATGATTTCCTCGGTCGAGGCTTAATCGCTCTGGTGGTGAGTTTGAGAACTAGCCAACAGCTGATCGGAAATTCACCTGATGAGCCGGTCTAGTTGTCGTCTGTCGTTGGTCAACAAATAAACACCAGTTTGGGGTTATGTAGTCGGCGGCGTTAAATGTCTGTAAAATCGGCCGATTTAACTTTATTATGTGAAACGAAGTGCTATTATGAATAAATATGTAGTTGTGGATGTGTTTGTGTACTTCACTGTGAATAAAAATAGGCCTACGTTCTTTGGCCCATAGCCCAAGCTATGGCCAACACATAGGCCTCGGAGTAGGCTATTGTGGTTAAAAATCGGGTAAGTTCTGGTGTTCATTTATTCGCAGTACGTTTTTACCCCCCTTAAAATTTGGTACCTTACATCCCTTACCAACTTCAGCAAAAAAAAAGAAAAAAATCTTAAACGTAGGGGTTCGGACGGGGTCGGAATGGTCTCGAAGAAGGGGTGCCTGTAGAATTCGTCGTTTAGTCGTAATCGTTCGTATCTTATCGTATCAACCAACGGGAGGGATATCACCAGCTCCGTCGGGGCGTGCGTCGGAGTTCGTTGCGTTGTTCGATGCTCTTCGGATTCGAAGAATCTACGTCGTGTCGGGCGTCGTCCACGAGGCACGTCGGCCACCTCCGATGTGAGGTGACTCACCACGACAAGGCCCGATTGGCCGTCGTTCGTCGCGGTTAGCCTCGATGCGTCGTCCTTCCGGTCTCGGCGAATTAATACGTTGGGACGTTCACGAGGCACGTCGGCCACCTCCGATGTGAGGTGACTCACCGTGGCCAGGCCCGTGTGGCCCTCGTTTGCAACGGGTTGCCTCGGGAAAGCATCCTTTACGATAGATTGCGTAACAGGATTTCTGGGATACCTCTGTTTGACAGGGGTTGCAATTGCCCTGAGCCACTGCGTCTGCTCAGTCAACGCCGACTACCCCGAATCGTCGTCAAAAAGCGGTATCTCGCGTTCCAGAAATTCTGCGAGTTTCGTGTTTTCTCGTGTAATTTTGAAAATTTCGATATGTTGTTGACCGGAAAGGGCGGGGAGACATTGTCGTTGTGGAGGTTTCGTACTGCGGTGTGTACTCTGACTAGAGCGAGGTCAGCAGTACACCGAATGCCGAGTACCACCTCCACACTTAGGCCCGGGACGTGGATATCCCGCGAATAAGGTTGGCCAGCAATCGTCGTCTACTCGGTATCGATCCGAAACACACGCTGCGTTGTCCATTCGTTGGTTGACGTCAGTCTGGTCGGGTACGACGCCGCACGTCCGAAAGTGACGTACGATCTCCAATCAGACTGACTGACGAGCCGGTATCTACGAGGGCGCTGAACGTCTCACCTGAGATGACCACGTCGACGAAGGGTCGGTCATCTCTGGGGGGCGCGTTCGCGGCTGACGGTTCCCGTGAATTGCGTTATGAAATGGAGCAAACGGCTCCACTCGGAGGTCGTACGGCGTCGGGTAAATCATTGCGTCTATCGAACGTTACGTGATGATCGTGTTCCGTCGTTGGACCGAAGATCGGATGCGCGCCGGAATATCTTACCTGCGCGACGGGATGTTGGCTGGCGGCTTTACCAACACTGCGAGGGTTCGTCGAACGGGTAAAGAATCAGCGTTCGGTGGGAGTCCGAGTATATCTCGTACGCTGGCCGTCTCCTGGTGCGTGGAAGGAGGTTCCAGCAACTGCGTTCGAATTCGGATATCATGGGCCGCAGAGGCGGTAGTCCAAGATATCGAAGTCACCGTCGGGTTCATCGGCTGACCGATGCTTCCCAACGGGTTTCTCCAAGACTCGCAAAAGCGTTTGCGAAGCTCGGCGACGCTGATCCCAGTTCCCAGCTGATACTTCGTCGTCTCAGCTATTATTGTCTGCTCAAAGTGTGGATCCAACCGACGCGCGGGTCGTCTATCGGCGATCTCGGTAAGCTCTCCATCGTCGAAGGCATTATTTCGGAAATTTCGTTGTAATTGTAGTCGTCGACGTTTGAATTTCCACCGTGTCTATCGTTACGTGGCTAATCGATAACGTTCGGGTCGAGTAATGGTCGTCGTAGTAGTCGAAGTCGTCGTAGATTTCGTTTATCTCGTAATTTCGTTTAAATGTCGAAGTCAAAACCGCGTTTTCGAGTCCAAATGTTCGGGCGCCAGAGATGTGACGAAAAATTCTACAAAACGACAGTACAAGGACGTGAGACCGAGGAAGCTCAGTCCCTGTTCGGGCGCCAGAGATGTGACGCAAAATTCTAGGGGGGGAATAAACTAGTATTCACCAAAGTCAGGCTAGGCCTACCCCTAGAACCGGCCACACTCGAATTTCTTCCCCGGAGTGTTCAGAAGGAGCCGAGAAAATCCAGGGGTCGATACGAAGTTGTCACGGCTTTGACTGATCAATTTATTTAAAATTTAATCGAAGGCTCAGAGCTCTAGAAGCGCTCAGGAAATCCTGCAGACGCCCAGTTGGAGCTATATCATCCCAGCCTTCGTACAAGTGTTTTGGAGAATTTTGCCTAACTTTTAGAATGACTCTGTAGGGCCGACGAGTATCCAATCTTAAGCCAATGTGATATAAATACTCGTAATGAACTTTAAAATAATTAGCTAAAGGCCTAGGTAAATAGTATAAGATCGAATATAATGTAAAACCCAATCCCTACAGAGTCGTCGGGGCCTAATTAATATAATTGGACGGATAATTTATCGTGATAGGTTTAAAATAAATTTAATATTAATTTTCGTAGCTGGTTGTTCAAATCAGCCCGCTCCCAAGACTTGGTTCTTTCACCCGCCAAAGACGGGGTTTAGAACTTAGACGACAAGTCTCGGGGTATTAAAACGTCGAATCGACTAGAATAAATTTAAGTAATAAATAATCGTTAAACGAACAGAATAAACGTAATTTCGTAGCAAATTAATTTAAACGAACCGAAAGATATCCACCGCTAGTCACTGGCAGGCAGGAACTGGCGGGTTTTATGCAAGTCGGCGAAAACTAAGTTAATAAAATTTAGAAAATTAAATCGAATTTAAACGGGTAAAAATGAGTGGCAGACGAGTATACGTATATTAAAAGAATAATAAAATGGACGTTAGTAAGTCTAACAACGAAGTTAGCTAACCTGAATCAATAACGTAGAATCGTATGGCGTGATCGTAATTTCGCAAGAGCTTCTCGTGAACAAGTCGACGGTTGAACAGCGAATAATCTTGTCCGGCTCAAATCATGATTTCCTCGGTCGAGGCTTAATCGCTCTGGTGGTGAGTTTGAGAACTAGCCAACAGCTGATCGGAAATTCACCTGATGAGCCGGTCTAGTTGTCGTCTGTCGTTGGTCAACAAATAAACACCAGTTTGGGGTTATGTAGTCGGCGGCGTTAAATGTCTGTAAAATCGGCCGATTTAACTTTATTATGTGAAACGAAGTGCTATTATGAATAAATATGTAGTTGTGGATGTGTTTGTGTACTTCACTGTGAATAAAAATAGGCCTACGTTCTTTGGCCCATAGCCCAAGCTATGGCCAACACATAGGCCTCGGAGTAGGCTATTGTGGTTAAAAATCGGGTAAGTTCTGGTGTTCATTTATTCGCAGTACGTTTTTACCCCCCTTAAAATTTGGTACCTTACAATGCAAATGCGATGAGATGTGATGACACTGTTGTGTTTCCGAATGTTTTGTATGTAGTGAGGTTTAGATGCGTTGTTCAACCTAGCTACATGTGTACATCAAAGTAAAAACTGTGTACACATTTTTTTTAAATACCTGAATTGACATTAGTTCACCTACTTTACCAAAACCATAGACTCCGTAGTTAGTCTATTCCAAAACTTGAACACAGCTCTCATCCTCAACGTACTCATCTATGACACAATTTTCAACCCGATTATAAAAAACTGTTATACCAATAAATGAATCTCAGGTGTTCTTTCTTGAATTTAAAAATAAGTGGTGATTGAAAGTATAGTCCACTGTCAAATGTACACCCGTGTGCTCCTTGATGAGGCAGGTGTGGGAGTAGTCTTAATCTCTTCGTTTGACCTTTGAGAAATACAATTTCGATGGTGGCACTCTTGAAAATTGTGCGTTTGAACGCTGTGGGTAAAAAACAAAATGGCCGCCATTTAAATTGTTTAAAGTCAAATTTCGTGAAAACCAGCTATTAAAATAAAGTTTTGCAACACATTATTTAAAGTCCTTTTTATTCCAAATCGAATGACACTTTATTTGCGAAAATCGGATAATAAATAAAAAAGTTATGTAACTTTTGTTATTAATGCTAATTATCAAAATGGCAGTCATTTTAACACCACAAAGTTAAATTCCATAGAAACTAGTGACAAAAACATTATAAAAGTTACATAACTTTTTTATTTATTATCCGATTTTCGCAAATAAAGTGTCGTTCGATTTGTAATAAAAAGGACTTTACATATTGTGTTTCAAAGTTTTGTTTTAATGGCTGGTTTTCATGGAATTTGACTTTAACATCTTTTAATGGCCACCATTTTGAAATTCGATGAGCCTGATCAAAGATCTTTTCGGAGAATGTTTATGGTTGTAGACTTAAAGTTTATACCAAGTTTCATGAAAATATCTTCAAGGGCTTTTGAGTTATGAGTTATTTTCAAAAAATTCAAAATGGCGGATTACGGCTAAACTAAGCCGAAATCAAAACAAATTTATACAACATTTTTGACTTATTTTTGCACATAGAATCTGAATCTGCACAGTCCACTACGCTTTACTGAAACACCCTTTATTACTTTTTGAAATATTTAACTGTCCTGGGACATTACATCCACCCTGATTAATTTTATTTATGAAAAATATAAAATTATGTTTTATGAAATAATGGTTGATCCTACATAAAAACTGTAATCATATTTTTTGTGGAGATTTAAAATAGCTACATTTTGGTATCAACAATTCTTTTGTAACCCTAACGGTTACTGATATAAGTAAGAAAACAAGTTTGTGATGGCGGCCATTTTGTTTTTTACCATTCGGCGTTCAAACGCACAATTTTCAAGAGTGCCACCATCGAAATTGTATTTCTCCAAGGTCAAACGAAGAGATTAAGACTACTCCCACACCTGCCTCATGAAGGAGCACACGGGAGCCTGTATATGTACATTTGACAGGGGACTAGTAGGAAAAAAAGGCAAGTGCCAACCTTACAATATATATAAGCTAACCCGATAAGGAATAGTTATATGTTCTTTTGAAATTGATAAGTCACACTTATTTCATAATTTAAAATTTTCTAAGAGCCATAAAGCATAGATTTTTGAACAAAACATTTCAAATGTATCATATATTCATCATTTTGTTGAAACTATAAAAAACTTGCCATGCAGTGGAGAATCCAATAAAAATCATAAATAATAATGTAAACATTTAATTTTGACAGTTTCAGTAGACCTTTGAATACAATTTTAATATTAACAGCTGGTTCATTAAAAGTAGTGTAAAATTATCCATATGGTCGAAATGTAAACAAAATTGCAGAGTGAACTTTAAAGGCCTCTGGGGCAGAGCCCCAAGGAAATTTACATCGTTTCTCTTTTGAGGGCTCACCTACAGACCAATACCTTTCTTTAGACACCCCTACCAAGTTTCTACGCCCAGCCGTTCTCTCAAATTAGCTGTGACAAAAACCTCGTTTTCCTCCTTAAGAATAACATGGGATGGAAATTTAAAGGCCACTGGGGCAGAGCCCCGAGGGAATTCTCCATGTTTCTCTTTTGATGGCTCATCTACAGACCAGGACCTTTCTTTAGACACCTCTACCGAGTTTCTACGCCCAGCCGTTCTCTCAAAATAGCTGTCACAAAGAAAAACAGTTTCAAATTAATATATAGATATGAAACAGATATAAATCCTGAAAATCCTTCTGCAAGTAGAGCATTCAAACACTGCTGAAGTTACTGAAGAGAGAAAACTTAACGCGTTTATTAGTTTTCTTTCTTACAATGTCAACGAGTACATTTCTGAATGTTCCACGTTTGAGTCAGCGGTTAATATATTGCAAACTATTTATAATCCTAATAGCAGAAGATAGATAAAAACCTAGACGCGTATCAACAAGAGCTTAAACTTCTCTTCTAAGTAAGGACTAAGGACTGCAATTTTCATGCCAGAGATGGAATACTTATCGAGATGAAGCCGTTCGAGATGTCTTTTTATAAGTGGAATTATGAATCGAAATATTAAACAAAGACTATTAGAAAAACCATAATTGTAGAGGACATTTCACGTTCGCTTGAGTCTCCACAGAAGAGCTGTGAATCATGAATCTTCAATCCAAATTAGAGTCTCATGTTGCAACAATTCATCAACACTACCAGATAAACTGGATGGAAATATAGATCCTGAATAGCCTCCTACTCAGCTGCTGTAGCGAAAACCTTGAAACAGAAGTGTTTCTACTGCGGTGGCAGGCGTCATTTTATTCGAAGTGACCGTCCGGCCAAAGATACTACTGGCTCGGGCTGTAAGTAAAAGGGAGATTTATGAAGGTATGCAAGTCGATGAAGCTGTTATGATGGAAAATGGTTTGTATGTAATTTCAGAACGGAAACAGGTATCAATGGCTTACCTACACAACCCTAAGGTCACCTATCAAAAGTTATGTTTCTGTGAACTTGGAATTATCTAACCATAATTTTGAGAGTAAAACTGTTTCTTATTGACAATCTGTGTACTGACATATTGGTTGGTCATGATTTAATGAAATTGCATTCTTCAGTAAACCTAAAACTCCCTGACGCAACCGAACATAAAGTCAGAGTACCTGTAAAACTGTAAAATCATTGCCAGTAGGCCCCTTATTCCACTACTGTTGTTCTTATTCTTATGCATGACCATTGACCACTTTGTCACACCATTTATAATTAATATTGCATTATTTACAGCTTAATGTGTTTCGATCGTATTAGATCTCATCAGGCAAACATAGGTGACTAATCACAAGTACTGCAAAACCATTTATTTTGTTAAATTTCTACTTTTTTTGTGCGAGTGTTATTATTTTTTAAACTTGTGCCTTTGAAATTTTCGACTATAGTCATTTTATGACTAGAACCCTCATTTTGTTACTACCTTTTTTACTCCACTCACATACTTTCTTTGCAATGTTGTTGTAATTTTCTTCTCCTACAGTGGCTTTTTCACCAAGCATTGTCTCGGTTAGTTTTACTTGTTAGGTATTTTTCTCATTTACCTATTTTACGTCAGTTTAGATTTTGTAGCCAATTACATTGTAAATTTGCCGTATCAAGTTTGTAGATTTTACGTTGCAGATAATTTTGTTGTTTAGGTTTATCGATGATATCAAAGAGGTGGTCTAATGGTGATTTATGCTCCTGTGAATTTATTTCTAGGTCCCAATACTTTTCTTTATATCAAAATTTATTTTTTTTTAATTTCTTTAATTTCCTTATCCAAACCATATTTTTTTATTTTGAGAGACGAGGCTTGATGTTTTAAATTTATATCCACTCGTTTCGTTGAATCTTGTAAGCATAAATAAGTCGTTCTGGCTGGTTTTCCGCATACTTTTCCCTTCTAGAGCCTTTTTAAAGTATATGTTTACATACTTTGCGCATTCCCCTTCACTCCGAATTTTCTTTCTCAAAATCTTGTGAGATGAAGTACACTTAATTTTTCTGGGAGAATTGTCTTCTTTTTTCATGCTTAGAATTTAATGACATGTCTGCTATTTCGGTATTTATGTTAATGATTTTTTTGTTATGAGGTTTATTAGGTTTTTGGTTCTAATTGAATTGCTGTCTATAAGCTGTTTTCATTGGAAAGGAGGAGGTCCTCCACTAATTTATCATACTGATTTCTGAGTTTAATTTGTTTTTAGGTGACCTATCTTCATATCAATATCAGCGGTTCTCTTTTTGACAATATCTACCTGGATTATCAAAATTGACTGTGTACTCTTGCAAACCCATGGTTCTGCAGAAGATCTCGGATACGATGAATTTTTAAACACCTCGTCGTATACCAAAAAGTATGAACTTCATTGTAATTTCCTTACTGTTTACATTAAAATATGTCAATAACATAATTTTCATTTACAAATTTCAGTTGATTTGTCTCTGTATCACTGAACAAACCACAAAAGGTATAAAATTACCTGAGACTGCCAGAGTGATCCTGTATAGTCCTTATGGATTACGCGTTTCGTGATCAGATCTCTTACAAGAACATTTAACAGTGTCACTTCAAAAAGGTCGTCAAAAGTTTAAATACGAAACACGGACACATACTATTAACAGACGTAGACGTTTTGCGAACAAAAACAAGTAGGCTTACCGACAAAAACTTACAATATCCAACCGCGTGCGCACAATTGCAGGTTAAGGTCATGGCTGCGATGCGGAAGATCCCTCTGACAGTACTCAGGTAATTTTATACCTTTTGTGGTTTGTTCAGTGATACACAGACAAATCAACTGAAATGTGAAAATGAAAATTATGTTATTGACATATTTTATTGTAAACAGTAAGGAAATTACAATGAAGGTAATACTTTTTGGTATACATTTGGTGGTTTTTTGTTTATAAATTCGAACTACTTCACAAGTGTTTGGATTAGGCGGTATAGTACATCTTCCCATTGTGAAGCACGGGTACAGCAGCTAGTAGTTTATAAAATGAGTTAAAAAATTACACTATATACAATATTTACAATAAACTATACCTTCAAAAACTTGGCCGTTTAACGGATGATATGGCGGACATACACTTATCTCACTAGGGGCTCTTCCTTAAGTTCTTTTAAGGAGTACAACGGCCTATTTAAGAGTATTCCATCCAGTGCCTTCTTGAAGGAGGGTGCATCCATCCCCTGCAAACGAGTAGGCAGAGTTATAAATTTTGAAAGCAGAACGAGGATAACTACTCAAGGTACGCCTGAGACAGCAGCGGGGTAGTTCGATATTTTGGGATCTTCTGGTATAGTACTGGTGCACCTCATCTTTTCTAGTGTGAGCCCTTAAATCGTCCTTCAATAGAGTCAGGATATCAAATACTAACTGACTGTATACCTTGAGTACCCTTTAGATCTTTAAAGATTGTCCGCAATGATCCAAATGACTAGCATATGTAGGCTAATAATCCTAAAGGCCATTTTTGTAAAACAGCATATCTTTAACCATAAAATGGTATAAAAAACTATTTTTTCACCTTCTAGATGTTGCTATAACAAAAATGCCCACATTTAAAACAAAGCTCTTTCGAGAAATTCCTCTTCCACGTATGTATGCATACCAATAGGAGGCCCCAAAAACGACAGGGCACTTACTACATGTGTGTTCCTTGTAACACCCTTCTGTGCATCCCCATGCACAGTAACACCCATGCATGCAAGACTTCCACACGCTACAGCAGTTCTGACAGGTAGGATAGTCCTACACAAAAATATATAAGATTATATTAAAAATATTATTTTAAACATGTAGCCTACTTTAAATCACTGCGGCTGTTACTAACCCTTCGTCAACCTTATAAGTCCGTGCAGTCACAATAATTGTTCTTCTTTTCATTTATAGGTATGACAACCATGATGTTGTACGGCGTGGATGGACGGAAAATTTTGTATTTTGTTCACTGAACACACCTCCGTCTTCAGAAAAAAAGATTATCATCCTAAACGGTTGTCAAGATGGACCGGCGTCCACCGATTACCACCAGGGGATAAATGCTGATCTCTTTGAAAACCAGCTTCTTCCTTCATTGAAGGCCAAATTTCCTTGGAAATCGTGCGTGATTATTATGGTCAACGCTCCATTTCACAGCATACTTTTCTCCATCCAACGCCTTCCAAAAGGATGAAGAAGGATGATATTATCAAGGCTCTACATAGAAATGGAATTCAAATACCAGATGAAATTGTACCAGGCCGAAAGCCACGAAAGCCAATCAAAGACGATTTGTTGCAGTTGTTTAAGGTAAAAATACTTATTTTTAAATATAAATCACTTACAAACACCGCAAATTTATACTTCTCATGAAACTATTTTATTAAAATATAATATTACTAGGTTCCATGCACAAACTGATAATTATTGTAAAATTAATCTTGAAGAAATAATGTGTGGATGACCCGGCACAGCAGCATGGACACCAAGACGTTCGACTACGGTATTTCTTTTTTAACCCTATCGAAACTTGTTTTGACCCCCTTGAAGAGAAATGTCCGGAAGGAAAATAAAACCCTTTCTATGAGTGATGGCGTCATCAAAACAGTAAGAGAAGAAGTTGAAAAAATTGGAGAGGAACTGTGGAGAAAATGTTGCCAGCACGTGCAGAATGAAGAGGGAAGTGCGGTAATGACTCCTTCCATCGAACCCTTTATCATACCTATCGACGAAGAAGACGACGACGACGAAGAAGATGAAGAAAATGGTGGATATGAAAACATGGATTTGCAGGCATGACGACTTGACCTGTCTAACGCAGGGTTATACTTTTTGTGAATTTATCTTTGTAAATATTTTTTATTATGTAAGATATTTTTTTGCTTGATGTACAATTGCTATTGTGTAAATAGTTTTGTAAATATTTATTTGCATATTTTGTATTTGTCTTTTTTTATTATTATAAGTTTTTGTTGCATAAAGCTGTACAATTTTATAGATATAAGAAAGATTGTATAATCTTTCTTGCAAAACTACAGTTAAATGAATTGCTAATAAAAGATAATGGTTGACAGACCAAATTTAAAATTTAATTAGCTGAATTTATGTTTGTTGTTTGTTTTATTTTGTAAGAATTTTTATTTATTTATTGGGTTATGTACAATTGCAACATTTTTGATATGTGTAGGAAACAATTATCTTAGTAAAAAATAATTTATCCAATGAAACACAATGATATTTTACCTGGCCCTAGTACAACAGAAGACACATTAGTTTACCCAAACACATCAATTGACTACTTAAATAATTCTTTAGAACTAATCGGTTAATCACCCATCAAGAAGAAAAAAGTCCAGGTTGAGAGCTACACCAAAACGAAGATTAAAAAAATTAAAACTAGCCTAGAAAAACATTTAGTGACAAAATAATCATGATTCAGAATGTAGAAATAGATGATGTAGTTGCTCCTGAGTCTGAAATGTTAGCTCAGATGAAGTAAAAGTTTTCACAAATGACAAAGCGAAGTGAACAAATGAAAATTTTAACATTACTTCCTAAAAGTTGGAAGATTTTGAATACTCCTCACAACAAGACTATGAATACATATAAAAGAAACTTGCTTCACGCTTTGGTGATTCAGTGGCTATTGTTGGAACCCAAAAGTTCCATTCCTACAGCCCGATTTCTGAAAACCGGATCAGTATTATTAAGTATTACCAATACAGCCCCGATCAATTCACTAAAACTATTACGGAGTTTGATTTTATAACTCAAAGTTATAACTTCAAAGTGTTAAATGGGCTCCTATTTATATTTTGAATTGTTGCGTTGGTTTCAGACAGCGATCGTTGGTTACTTGACTAGCAGAAACCCAAGGCATTCAACCGAAGTCTCACAGTTGTTACAGAAATTGGGGGAGTTTGGAACCTGCAATCATCGCCGATGGCTTTGTGAGCTCTGAAGAAATGAACGGATTGAAGTTCGCTAGTCTGATAGCTGGCGGAGACAGCAGTGTATATAATCGAATAAGGCCCCCTTCACACTGGGCCACCATGGTGGTGACACCAGTGGCGACACCATGGTGGCTACGTTACATTAGCATTGATTTAAATGGGACATCTTCACACTGAGCTTTGGTGGCGCGACTGGCCGCGCGACCAGAAATGCGGTGGCTCGGGGTTGCGATTTTCAGAGACACCAGTCTGGTGGCGCCACCACGTCGTACCATGGTTTCTTATCGGACTATTCACATTGGAGCGACTGGCCGCGCCACCAGTCACTACCCTCGGGCATTACTCAGTCTACTAGTGGAGTGCTAAACGTGTAGATCATGAGTAACGGTACGGATAAAGTCGATACAGAGCGTTTCATATTGGAAATACAAAATAGGCCTGCAATATGGGACATGACATCCAACGTGTACTCGGACAGGGATGCAAAGAAGAAGGCGTGGATAGAAATGGTAGATAATATCTTCATCGGAAAAGAAGATGCTAATGAAAATGAAAAAAATGAATATGGTAAGTAAAATTAACCCTGTTTTACTTTTTTATTTGTGATGATGTGATAGGCTATGTATCAAGAATTGAGTAATCAAGTACGTCCATTTTACTGACGTCACAAATCCTTAGTGGAGTAAAGTCAAGGCCACACTAAATTAACAGACCATATTGCTCCTGAGACATGATATTTTTATTTTTTATTATTTATTATTGTTATTATATTATATTTTGACTTTATTTTTGACTGTAAATGACTTCTCTTAACCTAATAATCAAAGTATGTTTTTTAACTATTAGTTTTTGTTCTTTTATAATTTTCCTTGTTTACTATAAGCATGTATATTTTATTATAACTTATAAGAAATCTGACACTTATCATGTATATATTAATAATGTAATTAATGAATAAAGATATTTTGAATGGTCAGCATACATCTGTACCAAGGTCACACTAAATAAAAAAGTTGTTTATTTAGTGTGGCCTTGGTACAGTTGTATGCTGACTATATGTTATTATAGGTTGATCATAAATTAAAACAATAATAAACCATATAAATATTTCTTATAATGTTTATTGACTTGAGATCTCAAAACATAATTTACAAATGAAACGTGATAAAATCCTAAAAGCAATATGAAGTCCCAAAAGACAAACAATTACATTTTACACAAACTTAAAGATTGTTTTTTTTCTGTACACCCATGTATGTCTCAAATAACACGGTACTGCCATTCCAAAGCACCTTCAGGGCTGTCAAAATACTCAGCAAATTTGTCCCTCACTGTCAAAGCTTCTTTAGTTCCCCTACTTTCAACGTCTACCTCAAGTTCATGAAAGCCGGTCACATTTAATGTTTCTTCAAAATTATAGCCTTCTCTTTTTCTTACAAAATTATGGAGAATGCAACAAGCTTTGATTATATCTTCAGCTAGTGATACATCCACGTTCATGGCACGATGAAAGATCTGCCATTTATTACTTAGTAAACCAAAAGAGCACTCTATCATTCTACGTGCCCTTGAGTGACGATAGTTGTACACCTTTTTTCTTCTTGTTAATGACTTTCTTGGAAAAGGTCGCATGATGTGATTTGATAATGCAAACGCTTCATCTGCAACTATCACGTATGGCAAGGCAGATGATGACTCACTTATTGGTTGGGCTTCTGGTAACTGGAATGTTTTGTTCTTTAATGCAGCGTGAAGAGCACTTTTCTTGAAAACGCTGGAATCACTCTCCTTCCCGTAAGCCCCGGCATCAATAAAAGTAAACTGATAGTTAGCATCACACATAGCTAGCAAAACAACTGAGAAATAGTTTTTGTAATTGTAATACATTGACCCACTGTTCCACGGTTTGGTCAACCGAACATGTTTACCGTCCAGGGCCCCTACACAGTTTGGATAGTTGGTTACAGATTCAAAGTCGTTCGAAATGCACTTCCACTGTTCTGCAGTGATCACAGGAATACATTCATTTTTCAATGATATCCATATTTCCTTTGTTACTTCTCTTATGATACACGATATTGTGGATAACCCTAGACGATAGTAAATGTGAAGTTGAGTCATTGTAACACCGCTTCCCAAATAACTGAAAACAAAACAACATGCAATTAGTATTGATGTCACTGGGATTAGTGGGGGTTAGCTTAAAAACAAAATATACATTATTCATTAGCTAATACATATTTATGTTTATTTCAGGTCGATTGCTCCAGAGAAAATGGAAGAGCCTGCGTGATTGCTACTCCAGGGAGTGCCTGCGCCTATCAAATCTGAAAAGTGGGTCTGCTGCATCCAGAAAAAATCCATACGTGTTCTACCAACAGCTAACATTTTTGGGCCCAGTTACAAGGGGCAAGAAAACCACTAACAGTATGACCGATGTTTCGCTGGATGAGGATCCAGACACCCCAACAAAAGAAAGACCAGGTACGTCCGACTCATCAATACCCTTGATCGGCAAGAGAAAGAAAACTGACCCTCCTGTGTGTAGAGATGTCCAAGAGATTGTCAATGTTTTGCAAACAGGAATAAATTACAGACAGGAGAGGGAAGCTGCTGTTGAAAATGACAGTGATCGTCTTTTTTTGTTGTCCCTATTAGCTCCTCTGAAAGCAGTACCTGAACATTTGCGTTTTTCAGTAAAAATGGAAATGATGCAAGCAGTTGAGCGTGCTCGCGCAATGTCATTGAATTCTTCACAGCCAGGTCCATCTGGTTTTACCACACAACACCAAGTAATGCCATCTTACGTTCAACCACCATACCAACCGCATCAACAAAGAATGTCGTTTACAAATCTGCCACCTCTCAATCAACCAAACAATCAACCAAACAATCAACTTGGTTCAACACGTGATTATCGCAACGATGTGACCTCTCCACTATCAAATTCCACTGATTTATCCCTCGACTCTGAACATGACTCCCCTTTACACACCCCTTTATTAAGTTATGTAGCACATAGTACAAGTTGATGGGTAAACATAATTTATCATATATAATAATATATGTTCTCTCACTTAATTTCACTTATATTGTGTAATTTTCATTCGTTTATTATATATTTAACAACCCTTTCAAATGTACACATTCTGAACGTGTGGGTGGACTTTACTAATCTTTCTAAGTTGTTAAGTTAACAATTATAATAAGATAACGTTTTTTCTAATATGACAAAATGTATACTCTATTTCATTAGCATATTTTCGTCATTCTACTTTATACAATTGTGTCAATGTTTTACAGTGTTATTAATAAAATGGTATATTAACTAAGTTTTATTTCATTTACCTCAAAGTTAGCAATAGTTTCTCCTCTGGAGGTATGCTGTCCCGCAGTCTCGTTGATTGTCCTGATATTTTCTCTTCCACACGTCCCAGGAGTTCGTCAAAACTTGAAACACTCATTCTTGAATATGTGTAAAACTTGTCAGGGTTATTCCTAAGGTCCTGATATTGAGTAAAGAAAGTCCCCCTGGTACTTCTATCTCTTAAAAACGGATGAACCCAAAAACTACGTTTTTTCTTACGCTTTCGCAATTTCAAAAAAAGATATGCTAAAGCACCTGCTTCTTCGACGTCCATGATTAAACTGTGACTGACTGTGAGCTTTGTAGGCTGCAGCTGCATTGGTGGCTGAGCTGGTGGCTGAGCTGGTGGTTCGCACATTTTGACCGACCACCATGGTGGCCCAGTGTGAAGAGGCCCTAAGGATGATCAGACCCTACAAAACCACTAAAAAAATATCGTGCAAAATTCACTTGCTCCATAACTTTTCCACTAAAAGGAAAGTATTAGCGACAACGAGTAATTGTCCCAAAAATACAATATATTGGAGGAAGAAAATTTGTGATAACATTTTAAGGTGCCGGACTGCTGTCACAAAAGCAGTAAAGGTAAGAAAACCCGAAAAACTTCAAATCCCGACAACGTGAAACTACAGACAAGACATTTTGAACATTCCTAGTCATGTGTTTGGAAAAAGGATATTTTGACAAGAGATTCCAGTGACTGAGCCATCTCAAGGCAACATTGTGCCAGAACTAGTGTCAACGGGGCTGTACCAGCAGGTAACAGATGTGAGGGATATTAGCCACCACAGCCGTCGTCTGATTACGGACGTCACTAGCAACACACTTGAGCATTATAACTCGCTTGTTGCAAAATATGTCGGCGGGAAGCGAATCAATTTGGCTCTCCAAGGTTCGTATGAAGGGCGGTGCTCGGCAGCAGTGGTACAACATAACACTGGGAATGTGCACTACCACCTTCACAAGAATTTGTATGCAAGTAGTTCCGGCTATTTCACTAACTACTGGCCGTAAAGAAAACGAAAGGTTCTTCTGCGTGTAAAGAAGAAATGTAAAACTCGTTATATCAAACGTCTACAAAAAACTAAGACCAAGGACCTGCTGCACAACGACCAGATAGATTTAGAAGAAGAGATGAAGAATGAAATGTTCGAGTTTTTACACACTTTAAAGAAAACGCGAGTAGAGAAGTTTGATAAAAAGGAATACGATCTACTAGAGCTACTGTGGTGAATAGCTGGAAATACAAGGAAATTTACTAACTGCGTCAAATTTCGGACGAGTATGTAAATGGACACCATCGACCGGCTTCAAGTCTACGATAAGGCCACAGCCACATAAAGCAGATGATATACAACACGTCTTTTGACTGTGATGCTATGGTTTGGGGCAGTAAGAACGAAGATGTAGCCAGACAAGAATTGTCCAACGTTGTGACCCAATCACAAACAGATCTTTTGAAAGAAAAATATGAAGGGAATTGATCCAACAGGAAAGTTGTAAAATTAAAGAAAATCAAACAAGAAACAAAGGGAGGCAAAAGGAAAAAAACACACAAACAAGAAGATTCAGAAGTTAGTGAGAGAATTGAAATATCTGACTGTGAGAACAACGTTCCAACGATGGAATAGCTTATAAGATGTTTTAGTGAAGAAGATGAACCAGAAGAGTCAATC
Organism: Macrosteles quadrilineatus; assembly: GCF_028750875.1. Classification (NCBI taxonomy): domain Eukaryota; kingdom Metazoa; phylum Arthropoda; class Insecta; order Hemiptera; family Cicadellidae; genus Macrosteles; species Macrosteles quadrilineatus. Next base: position 87,101,001 of record NW_026542595.1, read on the forward strand.
CTACTAGCAGAAAAACACATAAAAATTGGTGATTGGGTATTAATGTCATTCCAAACCAACACACAGTAAAAGACTTTGTTGGTGTAATAATAGACATAAATGATGATGAACCTACAGTTATACCTTAGAAAGAAGTGAGAACATGGATTAGAAAAGATAATACTAGAAGATAAAACTATTCTATATAATAATAATAAATCTATCAACAAATTGGAAATAGTTAAAAAATTGGTGAAAGGTTTAAGCCCACAGATAATTGCATTGAGGATAGAAAATAATAAGTCAACAACAACAGGGTTTTCTTCAAGCAAGATACAAATTGTCATAAGAAATCAACAAAATTACCAGTGTTGGGTTATAAGAGTTCAGCAGGAAGTCTGGGATTTTGAATTAGTAGAAGTTGAATGTGAAAAAGGTCAAATAAGAATATCTAACAATCTATGGGGTGTAACGGGGCAGTGTGCACTGGAACTGGAAGCAGGCCCTGAGACAGGTATCAATCTCGTCCTGGGCATAACTCCAAGGGAAATCTACCTTAGGATACGCAGACTTAAAACTAAGACCGCAGCCGGCCCGGATGGGATCGGAAAACGCGATTTACAAGATAGACGGTGCATTCCCAACCAAGCTGCTTGTTAAACGATTCTATGTCACGCTGGCCTCCGGACACTACCCGGAAAGCTGGAAGGTCAACCGCACGACTCTGATCCCCAAGCCAGGCAAAGACCCTAGAGATGCAACAAACTAGACTAATCACCATTGGATCAGTTATAGCTCGAATTTATAGTGGATTGCTGGATGGGCGTTATAAATGAGACTCAGCGTGGGTTCATGCCAAGTAATGGCTGCTATAAAAACACTTACATTGTCGATGAAGTCATGCAGATCGCCAAGAAAGGTTTCCCCCTAACCCCCGTTAGGGGGTCGGCCCTCCTCGACGTATCTAAAGCCTTCGATTCTGTGCCACACCAAGGAATCATGGCGGCCGTAAGGCGTCAGGAGGTACCGTCACACATAGTTCAAATCATACAGAATATGTACACGGGCTCCAGCACAATATTAAAGCTGGAGGGGGCACCCAGGGTGAACATTTTCCGATCGTTAAACAAGGCGATCCTCTATCACCCATTGTGTTTAACCTGGTGATGGACCCGCTGATGGCTGAACTGGACTCCTCGCCAGATGGATTCCGGGTGGACCACGACTATAGATTTGGAGGACTGGCGTTTACTGATGACTTAAGATCCTTAGCAGCAGCGTTGAAGGTGCTCAACGCCAGCTTGACCGGGTTTCTCGATACCTGCAGGAGCTCGGCATGGACTTAGCGGCTAGGAAATCTTTGGCGTTCTCCATTAAACCATTCAGTAGAACTTGGGTGACCGAGAGCCCAAATCTTTCTGTGCATGCAAATGAAATCCCGGCAATCGGGCCAGGTGGACCATCAACTATCTAGGGGTCACTTACACTATTGCAGGTGGTATTCAAAATAACCACCACGTTGGGCGACTATTGGCAGGGGTACGTCGTTCTCTCACACTCAAGCTTAAGCCTTGTCAGAAGCTCAAGCTTCTCAAGCAATATCTGATCCCCAAGATAACGTATGCCGAGATTGGATACAGGACTGAGAGAGGTGGTCAGGTCCATGTTCCATCTTCTTGGTTCCACTACCGACCACCTCATCCACGCAAAGTGCAGAGACGGGGGTCTGGGTGTGCCCAGACCATCGAACTATACTACTGGAACAAGCGCTGCCCATAAGCTGCATGTTGTAGTTTCCGAGCGCATGAGCGGTGTGTTGCGTTTGCATCCAGGGCCGCGCAGGCGCTAAAGGTACGGTTACACCAGAGCGAACAGGAGCGAACGAGCAGTAACGAATGCGAAATTAACTTCGGTGTGACCGGCGCAGCGAACACCAATCGGTCGTGTTCGGCAATGCTCGGTAGTCGCATGTTCGCGTTCGCGCCTGCTCCATCCATTGTCGGTTTCAGCGCGAACGATCAAAGGAAATTCGCGTTCGCTCGTGTTCGGTGCTCGCTTCAGTGTGACCACATCGGAGTGACTCCAGTCTGGTCCTGCATGCTGCCGGTGTTTACTCCTATCAACAAGTTGTTTAGGTCAAAGGTGGTTTTTTTAGTTGTACTACAATTTCCTATTTTGTTTAACCATGGAGTGGACTGATGACAAAGTGTTGGAGCTCATTGAAGAGTACAAAGCACGGCCAGTGTTATGGGATCCCACTAGTGCGGATTAAAAACTCTTAAACAAGAAAAGTGACAGTTGGAAATCGCTGGCGGCTGTCATGACTAACGATGTTGGAGAAGTTAAGAAGAAAATTAATTCATTACTTTCGTCGTTCAGGCGAGAACGGACCAAGGAAAAGAAAAAGTCCGGCATGGCTGCAAATGAAGTCTACAAGTCCAATTGGTTTGCCTATGCCCCGATGGCATTCCTCAAGGATAAATTTAAAGTGAAGGATACAAAGAGCTCAGAGGTAAGGATTTTAATAATGAATATTATATTGAAATCAATTTAACCCTACTTGTTTAAGAGCTACATGATGTAAAATGTAAACCGGAAGTCATTTTTCCATAGGCTGTAACTCCTAAACGAAAGGGTTTATCGAAAAAATGTCAAGGATAAAAAAGTTTTTCAATTGCATGTTCTATCCGAAAACATGATAAAATATAGGGTGTTCTATAAGAAATTTCAAAGTTGACCGCCATATTGGAAAATGGTGGCCATTTACAAAAATTTTATTAAATTATTTTTGAACCTCTTTAAAAACAAGGGAATGTTTCCCATTTAAAGTTTGCTGTAAAACCACTAGTTACTGAGATCCCAATGGTGGCACACTTAAAATAAACAACCTTGTATATAGTCAATGCTGTAATGAAATCTATACATATAAATGCAATCATAAAATCAATCAATAAATGTAAATGTGACTTGGGCTATTAACTTTGATTTTTGAGTGTAAATATTGATGTGCAGATTAACGTTCCAACATTAAAATAAAATTGAAACTATTGTAGTTTATTCAATTTTTGTCACAGCAGAGAAAGTTCAGCACCATTGTTTTCACGTAAAAATTTAGTTTCTGATTATATTTAAATTGCTATAGGTTCCCATGGTCGCCTTAATACTTAATTACTGAATTTGTTAAAGTGTTACTCATTTTCCTGTAATGGTGTATAAGTGACACTGTTTATAAATGGCATTAGACAAAGTTTTGTGAGAAATGTATTTAATAATAAATGTTTTTATTACAATGACAATAAAAATGTACAAATTAATCAAGTACTCAATTCTTGTGTCATGCTTAAAAAATACCTAGAATAGCCTATAATATAGGTAATACCGTAGGCCCTACATAAAATTATGTTAGCATTTTCTGCATTATAGTAAGTTGTTTTCAGCTGTAATCGTCCTTCCATGACACTTTACCCACTTCACTAACACAGTACTCTGCAAACTCATTCCTCATTTCCAGACACCTTTGATATGAACGCCTAGGTCTATTTTGCAGAGGAACAAATGATGTGTTGCTTTCATTGTCCGCTCGCCAACTTCCTGGAATCATGTTACCACTCACTTCTTCATCAAAACTTCCTGATGGGGTGTACACATGCCTTGATATGGAGCTTGTCCTTAAAAAGTTGTGCAGATAAGCACAAGTCTGCACGATTTTGACACATTTTTCGGGTTGAAGAAGCAAGGGTTTTCTCAAAACCCTAAATATAGAAGACAGTATTTCAAAAACATTCTCAATTATTCGCCTAGCTCTTGATAGCCTATAGTTGAATATTCTTTTAGCAGATCCAGCCTCATGGTCACCTGGATACGGCTTTAGGAAATGTTGGTGGAGCGCAAACGCGTCGTCAGCCACAAAAACATATGGGACGTTAATATGTCTTCCTGGTAATGGACTTTCCGGTGGTAGGTGAAGATTGCCACTCTCAATATCACGCCAGAGATCGGTATTTTTTAACACTCCACCATCAGATATTCGTCCTTGACTTCCAACGTTTGTATATATGAAACAGTAATCTGCATCCGCAACACCAAGTAACACTATACTGAAAAAGTCTTTGTAGCAATATTAATCACTCCCGCTATTAGCTGGAGCTTGGATTTGGCAATGACGGCCGTCTACAGCTCCAATGCAGTGCGGGAAGTTCCACAATGCATCAAATCTCTCAGATATTTCTAACCATTTCTCTTGTGCTCTTGGCACCTGTAAAAAGTATTGTAAATAAATACTGTTTTTGTTATTAATAATTTATTTAATGTTTTTTTTTATTTTTTTATTTGTTTTATTTTATTTGTTTATATATATTTTTTAGGATATTGTTCAATTAAATGAAGATGAGATTTTGAATTATACTGAGATACAAACTACCGAATTTGAAGATGTCCAGGAGAATGAAGTTACTATTCAGCCTGAAAACCAAAGTCCGTCTACAAGTTCGGAGGGTGAATTGAAAAGGAAAGCCAACAGTGTCCCTCCTAACCAATCTAGAATGAAAAAAGTGGACGCGCAATTGAAAGATGTTGTTGACGTCATCAAGACTGTTGGCAACAAAATAGGAGGAAATAAACCTGTGGTACGGAAGTCTACTGATGATGCTTTTGGGGACTATGTTGCAAGTAAGATGCGTGGATATTCCCATAATACAAGATGCTTTGTTCAACACAAGATCAATAATATTTTGTTCGAAGCTGATATGGGAATGTATGAACAGCCAGGGCACACAGTCCCATTGACTATTTCTATCCCCCAAAGCACAAACTCATCTACAACTCCAGAATATTTATCAAACAATAATTCACCTTCTCTGTTGTTGTCGAATAATGAGGGCACGCAGTTGGCTTGGCATTTACACGAAGGATATGGATATCACTATAGCACTCATAGCCGTCAGGTCATCTGACAGCATAGCTATTCAACATCTAGACTACGTGCGATGAAGAGTGATTCCTATACGGGTTAGTTCCGGAAAGAAACTAAATCTTAATATCTCATGATATGATCGACAGGGTTCAGGGTTTACACGTGGTCTCAAACGAGCATGCTTCCATCTTACATGCCTTAAGATGTAAGGCACCCCCCCCCCCCCCAGGAGGTCTTTCCTGGAAATAATGTACGTACATAATTAACACATAACAATAGCCAAATGCCTCGTCATCTAATTAGTGACACGCATGATTGTTGGCCATAAACGAACCCCTTTTTCTGTACAAAGGAAAGTTGGCCTTCCGCCAATACATAAAAAAACAGGTTTGGAATAAAGCTTTTTGTTTTGTCTGACTGTGAGACTAGCATGGTCATTCACATTTTTCCATATGTTGGAGCCGAAACACGTCTGAACTTCCCTGGCATATAAGGTATACAGATTACAGGGCAAGTTTAGCTCATACTCTTGGAGCCTTTTTTGGCCTTGGTCATTAAGTTTACCTTGATAATTGGTATGTCAGCCCAGCCTAGCGATGGAACTTTATATACACAACATAAACATGTGTATGAACTGTCCTACCAGTTAGGCAAGATTTGCCTAAAAAGTTACTAAATGTTGAAACTGGCCAAGTTAACATACACCACACGGAGCCCGATGATCGAATCTCCAGAAGAAGTACAAATATTTTTTATTCTTCAATTACATTACCTTTTTGGCAAATTTCTCATATAGTAAGCTACAACTGTAGGTCTCATGGTTAAACGTGGGCTCCGGACGGATTTCCTTTTTGTTATATATGTGTCCGTTAGCACGATAACTCGAGGAGCTGAAGTACGAAAGATCACAGGATAAGAGGGAGGTGAGGGTATTGACTACTATGCATACTTACGGGCTAAAAGAAACTGGTAAAACCAACTGGAAAACTGGTTCAAAAATAACAAAGCCAAAGAGTGTTTTAGATTATAACAAGAATATGGGTACTGTTGACATTGGGGACATAAAGTTGTCTTCCAATGTAACAGTGAGAAACCTATAAAATGGTATATAAAAACGATTTTTTCACCTTCTAGATGTTGCTATTAGAAATGCCCACATTTAAAAAAGATCAAAACAGACAAGAAACTCCACCTCTCCAACTTCAGGAAGGAGCTTGAGCGAGACATTCTTCTTCCACGTATGTATGCATACCAAGAGGAGGCCCCAAAAACGACAGGGCACTTACTACATGTGTGTTCCTTGTAACACTCTTCTGTGCATCCCCCTGCACAGTAACACCCATGCATGCAAGACTTCCACACGCTTCAGCAGTTCTGAAAGGTAGGACAGTCCTACACTAATGTTATTTTCATTGGGATTTATAATCTGTACTTATACTAAGGTAATGAGTAAATATTTAGCAATACAATTGTTTGTTTTTATTGTTGGTTTATTTGTAACATGAAAGTGACATTGGTGCTAGATCAAGCAATATTTGCAAAAGCTATGGAAATTGTTTGGTGCCACTTTTAAAGACGTTTTTATAATGATGGGAGGATTTCATATAATATGCAACCTACTTTCTATCGTTGGCAAACTGTTTGGTGATGCTGGGCTTGGTGACATAGCGGTGGAAACTGGATGTATTTCACAAGGATCCATTCTAAATGTTCTTCAAGGTAAACAGTACAACCGCGGGATTCGTTTACATAAGTGCATATACGAAGCTCTCATGCGAATCATCCATAGAAACTGAAATGGCTACTTTAAAAAACGGTTGTAGGTAAAATATTTTTTTTAGAGTAGTGATTTTTTGTAATTAAAACACCGTCGTAGGTAAAGTAGTGTACGCAACTCGCGTAAATAGTGTTAACGACACTCGTAGAAGTTGTTAAGGCACTCGCCAAGGCTCGTACCTTAAATTTTCTACTCGTGTCGTTAACGCTATCTTTACGCAATCGTTGCGTAAACTACTATATCATAAGCAAGGACTTTCAAGTGATATTTTATTTTATCGTAAAGTGGTGTTTCAATAACTAGTCTAAAATGCCTGTTTTTAGAAAAATTACGGAGTGTTATGTTATTCAGTACCTAAATGTAATTTATTATGATATTAATTTTCCAGGTGCTTGCCCTAACTACACTAGGGTGCGTGAGTAGTAGTAGCTCACGTGCATTAACGAGCATGTTACGTGAGTGCCTCTCACCAACTGTGGTCCCAACATTTTCCGTAGGATTCGTTATTTATGAGTTATAAGCGAAAACCCGAAAAAAGTGCAACATTTTCATAGTTTTACGACTCCCAAAAATTCTGCAGACGTCAGAATCCGTCGCAAACTCACAGGAGTCTTATTTGGGACCCCCAAAAGGTATTAAAACACTTTCCAGCTTTGGACGATTTTTTGGGGAGCATATGTCTAATTTGCCTGGGCTACAATTTAAATACGTAATTTTTTATCATACAAGCAATTGATAATATACTTAATTTTTTTGTCAGTACAGTGGTTGTGGTTTAGTAATGTATCATGTTCAAGTTTTATTACTTATAATGGCGTATTCTTTAAAATTTAACTGGAAAACAAACTTGTGAACTCCTTTTGATGCTGTACTTAGACTTAAGTGTGACCACACTAGTTTACTCAAAATAAAATGCAATATTGTAGGTTTGCTGCAGTAGGAGTTTTGAACTATCATTTCTCTCCCAATTGAATGAATGCCAAATAACATTTTATAACTTTCTAGCGGCTGTTAAAAGGCGATTTAACTACTCCGATGAAAAAATCTCCAGAAGTGCACAGTATTTGCTGCAGCAGACTACATACAAGTTACAACAAGAGCAAGTACAAATATTTTTTTCTTCTTCAAGTACATTACTTTTTTGGCAAATTTCACATACAATAAGCCACAACTGTAGGTCTCATGGTTAAACGTGGGCTCGGGACGAATTTGACAGACACCATTAGATTTTTATATAATAGTATAGTATAGAAGATTTAATTCTCGCTTAGGAACAATGCCCTAAAAAATATTGGTAGGTAGTTCCGGGACACTCTGTATATTCCGGTTAAATGTGTCGTCTCTCTGGATAAAACATGTTGGCAAGACATATTAATTGCAATACCAGTCGAAATTCCCCATGTTTATTCAAATCAATTAACAACAATCAGAGCGAGAACTAAATCGGACACAACACGTCATTGCCGATACGAACTACTTTACTGACCTAGCTGTAGTAGTTTTGGCATAAAGAACGTTTTAATGTTACGGCAAAACGCATCAGGACTTAAACTGTAATAATATAAGTGTAAAACGGTATATATTTTGACGATAGAAAAAAATGAAAACATTAAAATAAATTGTCTAAACCCGTGGGGAAAAAGGAAAAAATTACCGATTTGAAACAATTAACAGTATAAAGTCAAAGCTAAGGGTTAAGAAGCATATATCGGGGAAAAGATAGCTGATTTCAAATCATTTAGTATGAACTAATGCTTGAGATATTAGTTTTTTTTATAATACGACAAAATAATATCCCAATAGAACTCGTAGAAGATAACACGTGTTTTAACGCTATTAGCTGTGCGCGTTTGGATTCCGGAGGGAGTACATGAAAATACCCACGCCGCAGCAAAGCTGCAGATTGGGCGGATTTAAATTTCGCTGATTCCGGTACTCATATAAATAATATAAATAAATCTAAATAATCGGCGTCACCAATGATAAGAGCCTCATGACAGTACGTTTCTTGATCCATCCAAAAATAGACTGGATAAAAAACTCTACATTTTATAAATACCCTTTTCTAAAACCGTTATTCAATCTATAAATTTCACAGCTTTTTATAGCTAACAACCAACCAACAGCAGCAAGGGCATCATCATCTGTTGTCGCCATTTTGCACGGAAAACTATGCTACATGGGTCAGAAGTGTGTTAAGTAAGATATTAGTAACGAAAATGAATGTGTGGCGGTTAAGGTAAACAAGGTCAAATCTAACAGGTAGTAAGAATATAAGAAGGAGTAGGGAACTTGTGGAAGGTAAAGTAGATTATTGAACAGGAGGAAATTGATATGGCTTTGCAAAATGATTAGAGTGGTGGAGGACCAGCTCTCAAGAAAGGTTTGGAATAGGTTCCGCTAGAGAAGTGGAAGAGAAGACAACTTAGACGGAGTTGACGACTGGAAATAGAAGAGGTTATGACGACGAAGGGACTTAAAGTCGGTGAGTGGGCTGACAGGAATGAAAACTGGGTCTGCAGAAATAATTTTAGTAAGACAAAAGAATCATGCACTGTCACAACAATTTATTATACGTCGTTAATACAATTGGTTTTATAATAGGCTATCAATATGTATATTTTACAGTAACAAACTTGATTGGAACCCAAGATTGGTCGCAGAGGGTTGGGATACAACACACTTCGTCAAATATCTGGATGGATGGTACAGAAGTATGTTTTATAGGATCAAATAACATTCCCATGACAGAGTTTATAAATTGTTGTACACTTTTAAACATTCCAGCGCGATTATAACTTGAAGTAGATTTCACAGTTCCCACGCTGTCATAGCTAGCAGTTCGAGGTTTCCCGTCTAGAGTCAGTCAGTCCGTGGTTCCATCCGAAACTTCAGGTCGCCGTCCGGGGCATACATGAACGTCACCTTGTACTCGAGAGGCTCGTGGTGGTAAGACAACTTGAAATTTCGGATGAGCTGAAATAAAACACCAATAAAACCAGTGTGTAAAGGACATTGATACAAATAATTTTCAATTTTCAATTGAAGGGGGCTCAATTTTCAATCATTTCATCTACTACAATTGATCTACTGTAGCCTACATTACATAATCGATATGTCGCACAATTGATAAGAATGCAACAATAAGCTACATAAATAATTTCGAACCATGCAATTGCTTTACATCGACATTTACAACTGTTCATAACAGTTGACTTGTACTCCCTAGGGACAAAAAAGGCTTTTTACTACTGGTGATTAAAAACGTTACATAGTTTAGACCCATATGGTTTCGTCTTTTGTTTGCTATCTAAAGGTTATACATCGAAATGAAGGATCACGGGTTCATACATAAAACCCCATTATAAAAAGGTTTGTCATAATTACAGGTTCTAAAAAAGTTAACCATGTAAATAAAACAATAACTTGAGGGGGGCAAGCCCAAAATGACACTTTTAGCTACCATTCGTCCCTCTGCTATATCATAAGATGTACAAGGACACCTACATCGAAAACATTGGTTAATCAAAACGGGTTAAAAGTTATTTCACAAAAAACCTTATGGTATCAGGTACACCGTTTCATTGTGTGATAACAATTAGCTAAACTAAACAGACAATACCCCCGCCGCAGCAAACCTGCCGACTAAGTGAATTTCCATTTGTCTGAATTGATTTTCAATTGAATGTATGTACAGTAAATAAAATTAGGTTTAAGGAGTACCTAGGTTAGCTGCTACAAGGAAACTATTAAAGTGGAGTTTTAGTAAAATATGAATAGCTTAGTATAAAATAAACAAATTTGCAAAGTTTGATCAAAATATATCCGTAAACAAGCAAACTAAAATTACTCAAGTTATCGCGTTCACGGACGTATATAAATCTATACAAAAGGAAAAAGTAAATTAGTCACGGGCCTAAGTCTTACGGTGCCACCTACGGTAATAGCTACTCCCCTATAGGGAATTCGCTAAAACATCAATTTTTTTGCGAATTTAACATTATGATAGCCTACAGAAGACGTAAGTATCCTCAATTTATTTATATCATACCTATATGTGTAGGTAAATAACAACAGGTTTTATTCCGATATCGGTGGTTCGTAAACTTAATCCAGGTGATTCAACCTTACACATTCATGCCAAATTTAATCAAAATCGCACGAGAAGCGATAATAGGCCGGGAGCGCGCCCGAGTTCACGTGCAAACCTCGCACTGTCAAGTTGATGATTTTTAAAATATTCGTGGGAATGGATGGGGATTTGTAATGTTTATTGAGTTGTACAATCTATATATATAATACGCTAAGCCGATTTTTGTAAACAGAACTCCTCCCTCATTTTTGGATCGATTTTGATGATTAAAGTGTCAAACAAATGGCCCTGATCTGTAGTTTTGCAAAGTGTTTTTAGATTTTTGATATCTTTATTAGTTTGGGCAGGATCTTCCATCAAAGTTGGGTTTTCTCCCATAAGATTAACATGGGGGAATCTAAATATTTAATTGGAAACTTTGTCTCCACTAATTTGAGAGAACGGTTGGGCGTAGAAACTTGGTAGAGGTGTCCAAAGAAAGGTCTTGGTCTGTAGATGAGTTATCAAAATAAAAACGAAGTAAATTCGCTTAGGGCTCTGCCCCAGAAGCCTTTAAAGATCCATCCACAGATTTGTTTACGTTTTGGCTATGTGGATAATACTTTTTAATGAAACAGCTGTTAATTTTAAAATTGTATTTTAAACAACACACATTTATTGGGAGTTAGAATTATCAAAAAGAAGTATTTTCAATGTTATTTTCTGATTTTAAAATTGATTTTCTTCTGTATCATGTCATATGCATTATTTGTTGAAGCCGCACGACCATATAAATGAGGAGGCCCCTAACAGTTCAAGAATAAAATCCAACTTCACTTCAAGTATATTCCACTACACCTAACATTCTGTAGAGAGATTATATTGACAACTTTATGTAATTGATAAGGCTGAGACAACTAACTGACATCCCCCATGTCAAGGAATTCCAGCTTTAACAGTAACCCCACAACAAATTTCTCAAAACATTGCTAGAGGGTTATTCCTTGGCACAGAAGTGCGATATGAACTGAAGTGACGTGACGAAGGAAGACTCAAACTTACACTGTAAGGGATATACCTCCATTTGAAGTTATAACGTGTCTTCCCAACAAACAGATATTTTTTTTCAAATAAAATCTTAGATTAATCTGCATTACACTGATGGAATCAAGGAAGTGTTTAACTACAAAAGATCCACCAATACGAGTTGAATACTGTATAATGGTTCTTCCAAAGGAAGAGATACCAGATAACATACTAATATAATAACTCCGATGACGTACAGTATGGGGAATATTTTATTCATTGAATGATCAACCATATTTTGGTAACTTAGGCAATTGATATCATTATTGTTTTTACACTTATATTAATCTATAAACCATGCTAAATGCTCAAAATATGTATAATTTCACTCAATTTATCGCAGCAGATGGATTAGCGTACGCCTCGAAAGTAACCGTTGATTTCGACGGGTTTCACCTAGTAGTATTGAACATTTGTATGGGCTTGTATAGGCCGAAAGCAGGGTCTTTAAAAAATGGCTAATTAAACACACCCATGTTATTCTTATGGAGAAAAGTGCCTAAAGTGAGGTCATATTACTATATTATACCTACTTTACATGGGTCAATAAATGAAAGAATTAGCTTTTTAATTTGATTTCGAATATCAGGATTTTTGGAATTAGTGGCTAAAAAATTATCCCCATGTTATTCTTATGGGGAAAAACGCCTAAAGTAAGGTATCTTTGTGGTAATTGCCACTACACGTTTTAGAGAGTTATTTTGTAAACTTAATATGTACTTGTATTTCTAGACTTAAGATAAACTTAAATTAATATAAGGCCTGTCTCAACTCCCAGGCTTCACGAACCGCGAAGTATACAGTACTACCAAACCTGGTACAGAAACAAACTATTTTTTTTCGTAATTTCCTCTCTTTTGAGTTATTGGTAATTAATTGGTTTTAGGTAGCCTTTATACTGAAACGGCGGAGTGTACTGTGTATTGTTGTCAACCAGTAAACGATATTTGAAGATATTTTTGGTATCATCAATTTTGCAGTTATTAGATTTAAAATTATGTATGTGCAACCATTAGCATGGGTCACGAGGCGACTGCATGCAGCCACTTTACGCTGAAAGTAAAATGTGGTAAGAACTACGTCCTCAATAATCATATTAGTGCAGTTGATTGGTTCCGCCTTTGTTAACCTGTCAAAACTGCTAACCCTCATTTAATTAGCTGGCGCAGCGCTGGTGCTACGTGGCGAAAATACTACTCGGCGCAAATACTACTCAACCGACAAGGGAGTGCTAATTAAACATTTAAGAAAGCATTAGTGTGATACTCTTGTATAGCAACAAAATAATCTCAAAAAGAATCACTTTTAAAATGAATCATTCTTTCTTTTATAAGAAATAGTAGATTTAAAAGTAGTTGTTTGTATATTAAATTTTCATTAATATATCAAAGAGTACAAAAAAGTAATTCGGGCGAATATTTTCTTCTAGATTGTTTAAAACGGAACAATCAAACCATCCTATATTCTTTGTAGTGTAAATAATTTTCATCAACCACCTATTCCAGCAATCTATTTATAGATACAACCCAAGAGTTCAAAAGTGCGTGATTATTTTAGTGTCGAGGCTATTGGCATTTTGTGATGTGAGAAGATGAAACTTTTATGGGAAAACTTTCGGAACCTCTCCCAGTTTTGAGGTCAAACCCGTTTCTCTAATAGACAAAACCTTGGCTAGAAATACGCCCTAAATGTGTTGTTTAAGTTGTTGTGTGTTTTAGTGTTTAGAGTTTTTGATTCCATTGTATAAACTGCCAATGTTGTGACAACTAAAAGAAAATCACCTTGGCCAGAAGTATCTGCATTTCCAGGTCGGCGAACCGTCTGCCCAGACACATACGAGGTCCGTGACCGTACGGCAGCGAGGCGAAGGGATGGATGTGGAGGGGGGCGTCGTTGCTGGCCGTCTGCTTCATCCATCTCTCCGGCAGAAACTTCTCTGGCTCCGTCACAAACTCAGGCATGTTGCCTGTCACTATAGTAGGAAACACTAGCTGAACCTGGGAGCGATACAAACGTATTCAAACAGTTTTACTCTAAAAGCTGTAGTTATATATATTTGATAGGTTAAGGGGGTTCATGGACCGAATCTGATCACGTATTTTAGATTAAATGTATGACGTAAGAACATCTAAATAAAGATTAACATAAATAAATGGCATTGAGGCATTGAGGTACTACGTAGGAATACCTCCCCTAACGAAAGAAAAATGATTTAAATCTGTGGAACTCCAACATTAATCAGCACAAACTAACTACCTTGAGTTATTTTAAGGTTCAAAACAAAAAGAGCACCACATCCACTTTCATCAAACTAAACGATAAGAAAATTGATAAATACCAAGTGGAAACCGTAATGACTTTTTGGAACTCTTGTTGCACAATTTGGCAGAGAAAATGTGGAATTACATCGCCACTTCATTTTTGGCTTTGTAATTAGATAATATACAAATATTTAAAACGCCAATAGGGGGTTACAGGAAGGTTTAACAATGATAGGGCAAATAATGAAAAGCACTTCAGAGTTGCACTGAACTCGGAGCAAAAGTGTTAACTTTTAAGACCACAGGTAAATGAAAAGCAATCTTACATTTTTGTAATGAACAATAATTGTGACAGGGTTTACACTTACTCCTTTGGGTATTCTATATCCGCAAATCGTCATGTCCGTTTGCAAGGTCCTTCCATTCCCGATCACAGTTGAGTACATCCTGCATGTAAAGAACATAAATTTCACTTCGCATTCTTTGCAAATTTATATAAATAATAACTGAAAATAACCATAGCTTTCTTTAACTTGTTTAGTTACCTAAAAACCTCCTTGATGAACGCCTTAAGATAGTTCATCTTGTCGAGGTTGGCAGTTGTCAGTGGAGTATCAGCAGTTGGCAATACTGTTACAAGCTCTTGATAAAGCTTCTCTTGCTCAGCTGGTCTAGTAGCCAGCTGATACAGCAAAGAACACACAGCCATCGATATCTGGAAATAATATGAAATTCTTACAATTTCAACTTTAATGTGGTTCTCGACTGACTAACTAAATTGTATTTGTTATATTATAATTGCAACAAGCATATGAGTATACTCATTCTTGGTAATAAAAACGATAGTGAACTTGTTTTCATAGAATTTTAAAGAGTTATTAATGTTTTAAAATATTGTTATTTTAAGCACTATTTATCTTACCGTGTCTATTCCAACCAAAATTAGGTCCAAGGCTAGGACATAGGCTGTTTTAGGGTCAGGTTCACTGACCAAAATTCTCTCTAGTAGTGAGAGGTCTGAGGAGGCTTCCTTTGACTTAAGTCTCTCCACTGCGCTATCAATGTACTTCATGCAGATTCTGCGGACATGTATGACGATTAATAATGACTTTGCATGAGCATAAATTTGATAGTATGGAATTTTCATATTTTTAATTGTAGAGTTTGTAGAAGACCCCCGGGTTTTAACTGTCCGAATTCTTGCTTGGTAATTACTTAGTTTCGTTCTTCTAACGCGCTTAAGTTTGATCAATTCTGCTTAATTTTATACTCAAGGGTTCAATGGATCTTAGGCTAGATAGGAATCATTAAATTCTGCAGGTTTTTTTTTTTTTTTTTACTAGATCTATCATATTTATTGGTCCTGAAACACCTGCAGTTGAATAACAGTTTGTGTTTGATGTTGTGCCCAACCATGTCCTTGGTTTGCATCGACAAAATGTAAAGGAAGCAGACCTCAAAAAAATGTTTCATTGAATTTTTTATTTATATTGATTATTAAGGCTGTTTTCTGCTCTTTAAATTCATATATAACACAAGGTATGTATTATTTGTCTTGGATATAAAAAAATATTTTCTGAGACCCTGCAAGCACGATTTCGTGGGTGCGTGGGTGATAGAACTGATGTTGTCTGTATCATTTCATATAGTGCGTTTTTTTAAATAACAAAGTTATTATACAGGCTGTGGCAAATGAATGTTTACATTTCAGATGTTCTTTATTATTGTTTGGTTTGGTCTGCTAACGTTACTAGGTGAACGTTTATCAAACTATAACTTATTCTTTTTGTTGTGTGTGAAAAGTGGTATTTTGTGTAAAGTGAAGTGTTTCTAGGTGGTTTTTATCTAGAATAAAGACTATACAATGCCAAAATCCAGTAGAATTTTTAAAAAGAAGAAACCCTTTGTTATTCATGCTGAATCCATTTCTAACCTAAGTATTCCTAGGGCTAGTACATCTGCAAACAATCCAAACACAAATAACAACAAGCCTAAGCATAAAGACATAGGCCTAAGTGCCTCTAAACTGAAACTCATTCAACATCTTGAAGAGTATAAACAATTTCATGGGAACAACTTTGAGTATACTATTGTGAATGTAATTGCAATCCAGGAACTTATTCAAGAAGTTGCGGTTTGTAAAAATTGTTTTGGTTGTCTGACATTGTCAACTTCTGAGAAAGTAGGCCTAGCTTGTGAACTAAATCTAGAATGTTTACATTGTGATGAAAAAAGTAGCAAACCAAGCAGCCCTGTCACTTGTGTTACTTAAGAGGATGATAAACCAAACAAGTGTTCAGTGTTTGACATAAATGTTAGGTTTGTGTACGCTTTACGATCGGTTGGCCTAGATTGAGAAACGGGAGAAATGCTTGCGGGTCTCATGAACCTACCGAAACCTTCCAAGTTCGCTTCTACAACAAGGTATTAAAAGGTGCCACTAAAAAAGTGCAAGTGGAATCCATGAAAAATTCTGTGGAAAAGGTTGTTGGGGAAAATGGTGGAGACAGGGATTTGGCAGCAGATTTTGACGGAAGCTTGCAATGTAGCGGCTACTCATCGCTGAATGGAGTTGTCACTGCTACAAGTGTTACCACTGGCGAGATACTTGATGTTGAGGTTTTTTCCAAATTTTGTCAATGTAAAGACAACAAACAGATGTGTTACAACAGAAACACAGATGTGTTCAGATGTGTTACAAACAATCATAGTGAAGCATGCATGGCCAACTACTCGGGTACAAGCGGAGGAATGGAGATTGCTGCAGTTCGGAACATTTTCCATATATCTGAACCTAACTACGGAGTGCGTTACAGGTTTTATCTCGGTGACGGTGATTGCAAAGGGTTTGAAACTATTTGTAAAGAACAACCTTATGGCCAAGGTTTTAAAAATTCAGAAAATGGATTGTGTTGGTCATGTGCCGAAATGGATGGGCACAAGGCTTCGCACATACAAACAAAGAAAGAGCAAAATCAGTTTAAGAAGAGAAAACGATTGGAGGTAAAACGTTTGACTGAGGCTGCTATAAACACTGTCCAGCTGTATTATGGGTTGGCTATCTGCAGACATGCACATGAGGGGGTTTCTGCACTGAAACAGGCCATATGAGTAGATTTTTTTCATTTGGGCACCACCGATGAAGACCCATCTCATGCACTGTGCCCACGCGACATCGATTCATGGTGTAAGTACCAAGTCGCCAGAATGAACAAAACACCCTACAGACATGATGAACCAGCATCTATTACACTTGCCTGAAACAATCATGAAAGAAATCAAACCTATTTTTGGAGATTTATCGAATGACTTTTTGTTGAGCAAGTGTTTGCACTGCGGAACTCAAAATATCAGCGAATCGCTCAACAGCGTTATTTGGAGCCGAGTACCCAAAAAGTTTTTATTAGACTAAATACCCTCAAACTGGTGGTCTATGATGCTATTGCTGGTTGTTATTATAAAGAAAATGTCAGCAAGTGTATTGTATTCATGCTTTTGGACTTGCAACCTGGACATAACTTTGTGAATGCAATGAAATCGCTCAACGCTCGCCGTGTGGCTTGTGCGGAAAAAGCCATCAAAGAAATTAAAAAATAAAATATCGTAAGGCAAATTCACTTAAGAGGGAGGTTTTAGAAGATAAACTTTAAGAAAAAATAAGCTTTTAAAATTTACATTCATAAAACCTATCTACTGAACAAGAAAATTGATATATTTTTAAATACCTTAGAGAAAATTTTAACAAAGGATGTATAAAATGGTGGTAAAAATTTCAGATCTCTAACTCTAATCTTTTCTTAGAAAAAGGTAGGCCTACATAAGCTAAAATAAAATGGCGGAAGATAGGGAGGTCTGCTCCCCTCTTGATCTCCAAAAACGTGACATTAAAGCACTATAGGTTAATGATAGGAGTGATGCAGAGTCTGACAATGTTAAATATGAATTTGATTTGGGTTGGCCCCAATCAATCAGAGAACGAGTATTCAATGTCGCGTCTTTTCAGATAGAAAGTTTAAAAGAATTATTACTGCAAGAATCTACTCTGAGAACAGATTCTACATGGTTGTGTGTGTAACAGTGATTGTAATTGCAAGTTACTTAATCTACATGGACTATAACGACAACCCCGGCAAATCTGTAAGCCTCTTCAATTTTTTTATGAACAAAATAATTTGTACCATTTAAATTTTTTCCATGCTTTTACTAATTGTGGTCCTAGCCATGAAAGATCCTCATTTTGAATCTGACAATGTAATATTGGCTAAAATAATAGAAAAGAGGGACGGCGTACCCCATTTGGTGCAGCATGTCAAGATCTGCGCGCTTCGGGTCTGGCAAGAACTGACAAAGCTTGCAAACAGAATATTGAGGAAGCCCTAATGGACTTTACATTTTCTAAAAAATATGGTCCTAAGAAAATTAGAATATTTTGCACTTCTTGGTTTGAGAAAAAACCTTGGATTACGGCAAGTGTGAGCAAAGGGAGTCTGTTTTGTTTTTATTGTATATTTTTTGGAAAGGAGATTAATAGAGACGTGTGGAGTAAAACCGGCTATAAAGACTTAAAGCAACTGGATGAAAAAATAAAGAAACACAAAGAGTCAGCTTGTCATAGGACTTGTGCCCTTTCCTTCAAAACTCTTGGAACTGTAAACATAGCCGCTGAATACTGAAATACTGAATACTGAATGCTGTGAAAATACCCATTAAAAGCATAAAAAACAGGTCTCTAAAAACAGGCATGTGTTCGATAGAATTGTAACTTGTCTAACATTTTGTGGAGTTCACGAGATTGGTCTTCGGGGTCATGATGAATCGGTCTCTTCACACAATCGCGGAAATTCCTTAGATCTATTATCCTTGATTGGCAGCTTGGTCAGTATCGTGGAAGACCATTTAACTAGTGACACGTCGGGACTAAAATATACATCACACAATATTCAAAATGAACTCTTGGATTGTATGTATAAAGTATATTTAGAAGAATTGTCTACAGATTTGGACTTTTTTTTTGAATTTTTTTCGATACAAGCGGACTTCTTATTTTGTTCCGTTGTTCTTGTTTTGTTGTTTGTTTATTTCTTTTGTTTTCGATCTTGTACTAACCTTCACCTTTAATTTGTGATAGTGTTTCAATTCATTAAAATAGACAAAACAGTCGAGCGTTTTTTGGCCTCTGACGTTCACGATCGCAAAACGGCGGGAATGTTTGAAGTATTAAAACAAAACTATGCTAGAACCCTGTAGACTTCAAGATAAGTTCGTTGCTCAAGCATACGATGGTGCAAACACTATGCGTGCTCATACAGGGGGTGTGCAAACTTAAATGAAAACAGTTTTCAAGAATGCGAAGTATGTTCATTGTTATGCTCACCAAATTAATCTTGTAGTGAAAATGCGTGTTCAAATGTTAAGCCAGTAAACATTTTTTTCGTAAACATCACAGGATTTTCAATATTTTTCATCGTCACAAAAAAAAATGGATGTTTTAAAAGATGTTTGCAATAGGTTTTTGCCCACAGTGCCCCAGACCCGTTGGAATTACTAATCTCGCGTTGTAAATAGCGTTAAAGAGTTGAGTGTAGAGCTGACATTTGATACCATCGAAGAAGGTGAAGGATGGGATGACACGACGATAAGAGAAGCCTGTGGATTGAAAAAATTTCTCCAAAATGTTGAATTTTTATTCTATCTGATTTATTTTACGATGTCCTGAAACATACTGACGTTATATACAACATCATCCAAAAAGTTACATCAAACAGTGTGCAAGTAAACAACAGTTTAAAATATTTGGAAAGTGAGATTGGAAGTATTCGTGAAAATATCGGCAAGTATTTTGTGACAAGCGACAGTGCGTCACGACGAACTCAACAGACTCAAGAGCAACTACGTACTAGCGCTATTGAAGTGTGTGACATCGTAGTAAACCAAATGAAAGACCAGTTTTCTAATTCTGAAACGTTCAATCGTTTTACTATAATTTACACAAATAAGTTCACGATTTTCAAAGGTAGCTTTCCTTCTGAAATGGTACACAAGTTTCAAAGAATTACTCAACACTCGTAGACATCACTCAACTAAGCAATGAACTTAAAATTGTTTATCAAATGAAACATTTTCATAGTTTGAGTCAGTAAATAACTTGTTTACTTTTTTTCTGGGAAAAGAACTGAAAGAGTGTTTTCATCAAACGTTCAAGGTGTTGCAAATACCACTTACAATTCCAGTCACAACGGCAGAATCAGAACGGTGTTTCAGCACATTGAAGAGAATAAAAAAAATTTTCTAAGAAACGCAATGGGGCAATTTCTTCATTACGTTTAATCAGGACCAGTAAAGTGATATGAAAGTCAACTATACTTTTCTTTATTCAATTTTGATCTACTCACTACCCCCAATACCTCTAAGGGTAAATTGTTTACAACTATTATTATTGTAGCCCTCATATCTAGGAAGGTTAACGTAAACTGATTTTAAATATCTCAAATAGTAAAAAAGTTAAAGGGGGGAGCTACTTTTCAGCCATCCTGTAGTATTTTTCTAGTAATCGTGATATCTATAAATAATATCCATAAAACGAAGGATTTTTGCCTGGTGATAAACTTAAAAATCCTCGTACTCGTAATTTCGTATGAATTTGAAGAAATTGGCAATGATTCTTTAAATAAACATGATAAATTAAATTGAAAAAGTAATAACATGTCAAATACCCACTCAACTTTGAAATAGGTCAATTTGAAGCTATTGGATGTAAATATGTTACTTAGGCAAGACAAATGGGTACTTCAGTATTAAACGGAGGCCACATTTTGTCAGCGCGCTGCGGCGGTTATGTTAGGTTGGGTTATCATAATAGAAAGTATCGTTCGATTCATAACGAAGCGAGGAAAGTCCTACACACATAATATTTACGATAACCCAACCTAACATAACCGCCGCAGCGCGCTGACAAAATGTGGCCTCCGTTTAATACTGAAGTACCGACAAATGGGTTATTGAGTTACATTGAGTCTGCCATGTATTAAAAAATCCAAAAAGAAAAAAAATAGATAAAAGTTGATAGTTTACTCAATGAAATAGTCCATGTTGTTGACGTATCTCGACCACAATGGCGTCGGAATGTATCTCCAGAAAGGCATCTTCAACTCCAGAATAGCTACGTTTCGTAACGCATATTTGGCAGCGTTGATTATCTTTTGTGGTTCAGAGTCCGGTGACAGTTGAGGGTCCAGACATCCCAGCCGTACGTCGAGAGCCACACGGCCGATACCTACAGACAGATTGCGTATGCATCTTTTAAAATGTACAGTATTTAATACACATACTAATATGCTATAATCACAACGTCAGCTATACACATACTAATATGCTATAATCACAACATCAGCTGTTCATTTCAATCTCAGCCGTTATTTAATTAAGCTCGTTCAAAATAATACTACAGCTATACCACGAATACTAGAAAAGACCGGTATGGATCATAAACATGAACAAATGACGTTTTTGGCCCAAAAGTAAACATTATGTAACATTGTTTAAATGGAGCTGTCTCAGACAAAGGTTAATGCTATTTGTGTAGGATTGGGTCCAAAATCGTAATTTTTTATGTTTATGATCCATACCGGTATTTTTCTAGTATTCGTGGGTTACACACACGGTGTCAACCGTCGATGCATCGACGGTAAGGACATGATCTGGGGTGTCAAGCGTCGATTAATCGACGGTAGTGCAGACTGTTACATTTCGTGTAATAACTCACTCAATTTCGCTCTAAATCGGACTGAATTCACATCACTAATAATCAGTGGTAAACAGGCTTTATTATGGCGTCTGACTCTAAGCTCCTTTTTCTTTTGCCTGTCTCCAGATGTTATTAAAAATATATAAATGTTTACGTTTCGTTGCCGTCGACGGACGACGGTGTCACTAGTTGTTGCTGTTTACAAGTGGTTTGTTATCGTTTACTAGTGGTTTGTTATTTGATTTTATGTTGGGAAAATGGATAGGCTATTAGCGATATTAGAGTTGCTTTAGTTGAAGATTTTAGTGATGCAGACTCTGTTGTTAGTGACATTGAAGTGCCTGGAGATGTTTCATTACTTGATTTTTCGTCTGGAAGTGGTGAAATCTATTCGCCTCATTTGAGTGAATTGGAGACATCTGATCGGGAAGAAGTAAATGTGGATGATCCTGATCCTGTTCCAATAGGTTATCAGAATGAAGAGAATTACGTTGAAAATTAAGTTAGGCCTAATGGCAATTTTCCTTTGAATGACCAAAATGTTGTTTTGAAAAGAAAGCCATGGGTTAGGGTGTACCCTCCTGAGCCTCCCAAAAATATTGCTACTGAGTTTGCTGTTAGGGACCCAGGGCCTAGGAACCTTCCTCCAAGAAATAGTAATCCAATTAGCTACATACTGTAAACCTTTTTTTGACTCAGGCTTTCTGGCTTCTCATTACTAGAGAAACAAATGCCTATGCATCGTAGGATAGATGAGAATAGAGACACTCTGACACCAAATTCGCGGTGGAAAAAATGGGTACCTGTGACTGTACAAGAAATGAAAAAAAACTCTTTGCTATTTTGCTGAACATGGGTGTGACAGTGAAGAAGAACCTGAAAACATACTGGGATACTAGGGGCTCTCAACACAACCCATTCTTTCAAAACACGATGTCCCTCAATCGGTTTTTGTTGATAAGCACGTTCTTTCACATTATCTCCAATCGATCACTGGAAAGGGCAGTAGGCTACGATCCATGGTGAAGGTAAGGTATATGTATGACCATATAAATATTTTCAAAACCTAGGATACTTCATCCCATCTCAAAATGTTTGCATCGACGAATCCCTCATCGGATTGAAGAACCGCTGTGCTTTTATACAGTATATTCCAAATAAAAAACACAAACAATATGGAATTAAAAGATTTCAGACAGGTGACAGCAATACAAATTATGTTTTGCATGTTGAATTGTACAGCGGGACTGATTGATTATTTACCAGCCAATGATACCGAGAGTTGTTCACTGAGAGAGTTGTAATGAATTTGATGTCGAAAAGTAGATTGTTAGAAAGAGGGTAACACTTGTACACGGACAATTTTTATACAAAAATCCCCTTAGTTGAGCGACTCTTAAAACGTCAAACAGAGTTAACCAGAACAATCAATAAAAGGTCCAAACACCTGTCTAGAACCGCCAAAAATACAGTTCTAGGCGCCCGGGAAAGTATTTATTTTAGACAAGGTGATCTGTTCGTGTGTTCCCGCTATCTCCGCGTTCCGCCACCTCCGAACCCAAATCTGTCCAGCCACCTCCGAATTCTTGAGTGACCTTTATAATACCGTCACTGCCTGCGTTGGTAGCTGTCATTGCATTCACGGCTGCGAAGCCCCGTGGATGGGAGATTTAATGAAAATTTAACCCGTGGGTTAGGTTAGGTTAGGTTAGGTTAGGACGGAAAGTCTTAACGCATGTATTAACCGAGGATTATAGGGGTCACTCTGAAATTCGGAGGTGGCGGGACGCGGAGATAGCGGGAGGTAACCGATCTGTTACTTGTACAGTACAGGCAAAAAGCAAACTGGAAGCCCGTTTTTTGTAATTACAACTGCCCACAATGCTGGGGATGAAATTGTTCAAAGCAAAAATGGACTCGTTGGCCAAAAGCCTCTTTTGATTCATGATTACAATCAATCAATAGGTGGAATTGACGTCAACGATAAGTCGGTCTACCATATGACTTGTAACCGTTCTACCACAAAGTATTGGAAGAAGATTTCTACAAATCAAACACGGACGATCCACTGGGGAGAAGAGATTTCCATAGGAATCATTGAAGCTCTTGTAGCAGCAGGCATCCCTCAGGAACCTCCACCTCTGGAGATGTTGGAGATCGACACCACCTTGACAAGCTGCCGAGGAAATGTGAAAGGAAGTGAATGGTATGCAGCAATGGAAGAACAAGATTCTGGTGCCCTGGATGCAACATAGGAGTGCACCGTGAATGCTACCATAACCTACAGCACTTCTGGAGGCCAACTCGTGGTGCTAAGCGGAGACTGCATAGAAAAAGTTCCGACTCAGAATAACATTTGTGATCATAATTTATTTCTGTCTTCTAGGGGACTAATGTTTTTACTGTGCCTAAAAATTGTTTTCTGTGTAAGCCTACATTGTTCCAAAGATTATTTGGGTACGGTAGTTAATTTTTGTTTTACAAAAAGTGAGTGTTTTTTTATAACTTTGTTTCATTGGTTTGGTTGAGTGAACACTTGAAGTAAAAACTTTTCCGCCTACCCTCTAGTTTCATGGTCGATAGTAATAGAAATATTTTTTTTAGATGAGTGAACGAAGTGAACGAATCTATGAATCGTGTATAGCGAAGTTTGAGAAAAGTTGTCCGCTTGTGTGTGTGTGTGTTTGCGTGTGTGTGTTCGCACCAAAAACTCAATAACCGTCGCACTTATAGCGTTCAAATTTTCCACAAATAATTATGACACCAGTGGGAAGACACCATTAAAATTCTAGACGATTCCGCTCAGTAGTAATTATAAAATACTTAAAAAACATTTTTAAATTTGTCCCATAAGAATAACATTAGGAGCTACCTTCTTCTTTTTATTTGTTTACGTTTTGCGACCAACAATTTTGTTGTCTACTTAAGACAGAGAGAACGACTTTTACTCTAAGCTCTTTCATTCATGGAGTAAACCGGAGTAAACAGTTTGGCGTCTATGAATATACAGGGTGTCCATAAAAAACGTTTCAGGACTTTGGGAAATGAATCCCCATACTAAAAGGAAGAAAAAAGTTTATGGGAAGGTATGTCCGAAAATGCATATTAACCCAGATATCCGCCATTTTGTTTTTTATACAAAAATATTTTTATCTGTGAAGTTTTTTATTCGACGATTATGAAATTTGGTATACATGTTAATATACACAAGACCTATAATAGAAAAAATAATAAAGCGGCCGTTTGAATTTTTCTAACTTAAATAACTCAAAAACGGCTAATTCTATGAAAAAATGTCAAGAATACTTTTTTTTTGCATTTTTAATTTCCTATCAAACGATACCACGATCAAAAAGATCGGACAAAAGATAACTGAAATATAACGTTTTTTGTGTAAAAATAAGGCAAAAATTAAGGGTTCCTCTACTAACTTTGCCTTATTTTTACACAAAAAACGTTATATTTCAGTTATCTTTTGTCCGATCTTTTTGATATTGGCTTTTATCTTTTTTATATCAGCTCTACGACGTAGGAAGCGGTGAAGGAAGTAGTCAAGGCGAGCAGTCTGGAGTGTAGAAACTCTTTGTGACAGTTAAATTAATGTACCTGCAATACTAAAATGCTATAGGAAGGGAGGGAAACAGGTCCACGACGTAGGAAGTGATAATGGAAGTAGTCGAGGTGAGCATTCTTGAGTGTAGAAACCCTTTGTGACAGTAAGATTAATGTATCTGCAATAATAAAATTCTATGGGAAGAGAGGGAAACAGGTCCACGACGTAGGAAGTAGTGAAGGAAGTAGTCAAGGTGAACAGTCCAGAGTGTGGGAACTCTTTGTGACAGTTAGATTAATGTATCTGCAATAATAAAATGCTATGAGAAGAGAGGGAAACAGGTCCACGACGTAGGAAGTGGTGAAGAAAGTAGTCAAGGTGAACAGTCCAGAGTGTGGGAACTCTTTGTGACAGTTAGATTAATGTATCTGCAATAATAAAATTCTATGGGAAGGGAGGGAATCCGGTCCACGACGTAGGAAGTGGTGAAGGAATTAGTCAAGGCTAGCAGTCCGGAGTGTGGGAACCCTTTGTGGCAGTTAGATTAATGTACCTGCAATACTAAAATGCTATGGAAAGGGTGGGAAACAGGTCCATGACGTAGTAAGTGGTGAAGGAAGTAGTCAAGGCGAGCAGTGCGGAGTGTGGGAACCGTTGTTGGCAGTTAGATAAATGCATCTGCAATACCAAAAGGCTATGGGAAGGGAGGAAAACAGGTCCACGTCGTAGGAAGTGGGGAAGGATTTGGTAAATGCGAGAAGTTCTGAGTGTGGGAACAGTTTGTGGTAGTTAGATTAATGTACATTCAATTCTAAAATGCTGGGGTAAGGTAGGGAAACAGGTCCACGACGTAGGTAGTGGCGATGGAAGTGGTAAATTTAAGCAGTGCGGAGTGTGGGAACCGTTTATGGCATTTAGATTCATTAGTTAGATGATCATTTATTGGATTTTTAATCATTTTTAGGTGATATAATAGCGCTATCGCTGTTATAAATTATCATTGTAAGCAATACGATATTTTTTTTTGAGATTCCTTACACTGTGCTTTGGCAATTTATTTAAGTTAGATTAGTTCAGTTTGGCTTAGTTTTGTTTATGATAGGCCTTATAACAAATATGGAAATAGGCTTCATTTAATCAAAAGACGTTTTGTACAAGAACGATGGATTTACCTCCTATCGATAACTGTTGGAAATCCATTACGTATATTACCAATGACTTTTGGTTAATTAATGGACGAGAAGTTAGGATTGTTGTTGACTGAGATTTTGTTGATTTGCCCATACAAATAACATTATTGTGTTCACCAGTGACACCGGTAAATAGGCTAGGTGTGGGTGGACTCTTCCATTATTGCGTTCATGTTCACTCATCCCGTTACGTGCAGAATAAGCGTACTACTAGTAGAAATATTTTTTTGATAAGTATATTTTATTTTTATGCATGCATTGATGTTAAACAATAAATAATGAATATTTAACGGTATGCATGTGTTTTGCATGTGTGTTTTGAAGCTTGTCTGCAAAGTCATAGAATCTTGTAATATTGAGTGATTTCACTACTGTTCTTGTATTATATTTTGTCATATAGCTAACCTAAAAATTAAGCTAAGCCTACTAAAATGCATGTTTTCTTTTTTGTTATAATATTTATAAATAAATGGCTATCTCAGATTTCTCATATGGTTAAATTTATTTCTAAAACAAGAGGCACGAACATTTGATTTTTTTTCTCAGAGCATTTTTTATCAAATATGCATGAAACCCAAACATCTATGCTGCATTATGATGTCAGTGTATTTAGCATAACAAAAATATATAACATGGTATAGTTCATCTGAAAAATAAATGTTATATAATTTTTTAAACATAATGCTGCGTAACGCCCAAAAATCACCTGACACTACAGAAAAAATTTCGAGGGATCATGACTACATCTATTACGAAATATCGAGTTATGTCCGTCTTTTCATAGTTTTAGCGAATTTCCCTATAGGGAAGTAGCTATTTTACAATGTAAGTACTCTTATCTCGCACACTTACACTCAAGTGACCACTTGTGTATTTCATTGTCAAAGTCTGCTGGCATCTCATTTCTATCGTCTTTCATTTCTTGCATCCTAAAAAATATATTGATTTTAGTTCTAAAACATACTTGAAGCAATACTTAGTCCCACTCCACTCCATAGAAAAAGAGGTTCTCTAGTCAGATATTTAGAAGTTATACTCCGCGCCAAAGCTGGTGGCGGCTGAAATACTACTTTGATAATATTTTACTAATCAAAAAATCTTTACCGATAGCACTTTTGACCCAGTAGGGCTTATAATGACCAAAACCCGAAGCGGTCGAGCGCGGTCTTATTGGGGGTAGGCTCACCGACCCGGCCGTCCTTGAGCCGACCACTCGCACCGCCCCCAGACGAACAACTATTGGAAGCATGCCCCCCATAGTGACAGTGCGAGTGGCCGCCCCACATCCCTAACAAAAATGAAAGGCCGTGGGTGAATATCAAAAAACAAACAGTTGTCAACAAAGCCTATATATTTACAAAAAAAATCAACAAATAACAAAACATCCATCCAAAGAATTTCTTTAAATAAGCTTTCTCAAAAATTTAATTAAAAAAAATGATTTTAGGTTTACCCTTCTAAACTTACAAATACTGGTACCAGTAACAGAAAAATAGGCCTAACAACGAATAGATTAAAGACGGTAACAATTAATATTAAACCTTTAAAAAATCAACAATTAAATGAATAACAAGTGACTAAAAATAAATAACAATGGTAAATAATTTGGGGGCCCCATTGATGATCAGTCCTTTTCAAAAAACTTTCATTAATTACAAATATAACTTGCGGTAATGGTCACTGGTCACTCTGGTCGCTTCAACTAGTGGTGGGTGGCGGTGGTGGTAGAAGGCGGATGGTGGCTTGAAGGTGTAGTGTGTCCCACTGGTCCCAGGAGCAGGGTGACTGGCAGCCCGAAGAGGGAGAAGGTGTAAGGTCTCCCCGGGCGACCCTCTCCGGAAGTGGCGGAACAAAACCTCCCATCCGGGACCCTTTAAACAGTTTCCAGGTCTAACTAGTAGGAGTTCATATAACTGGAGTGTAACCTTAGGCCTACCTAGTTTTTAAGCAAAAAACTCCAAAAAACAGTTTCCGCACCACTCGGACAGCGTCCAAACCATTAAGAGTGATTTTATTAATAAATATTCTTCTTTTAAATTAGGCTTTCCTTTGTAAAACAGTTTTTAAAATTAGAAAAAGTAAAATGACTAGAAATAAGTTAATTCAGTTCAATAAAGCTCTAAAACATAACAATAAATAGACTTTCTAGATTTTACAAACTTTAACAACACATTCTTACAGACATTTTTCATAAAAATTGAAGTTGACAATAAAAAATATAAATTATCTGGTCCAGAAGGGTAAAACACATTAATCAAACACAAAACAGTTACATAAATACTACAATTAATACTTCAAAAAACAGTTTACACAAAATATTAAAAATTCTTTGGCTGGAGGTGCATTTTCGGGTAAAACCGGTAATAACTCCGGTTATTACCAACCAAATTTGCTCAAAAAGCTTTTAAAAGTTGTGGCACAAGTGCCCGCAGCTTTTAAAAGACAAACCCATGCCTACCAACTAGCCTGAGGCCAGGTAGGGGGTCAGTTACCTACGGTCACTCAGAATACAGAATTGCGCTAAACTAAAAACCTTATAACTCGGTCATTTATCAATAAAACTAAATCAAACTTGCAGGGGACATGTAAGAACACTAAAACTAACTAATTATGACCGAGCTTGGCCCCCAGGAGGCGCCATTACTTAACTAAAAAAAAATTAGGCTGAGTGACATGGCCTACAATACAAATAACAAAAAAACACTTTTACAGGGGACAAAGGGACAAAATTTACATTAAACAAGTTGTAGGCCACAATAACAAAACAAAATTGAGCACAAACTAGGCCTTAGGCCTAATAATAAATTAACAGGGACACAGAACAAACGGACCCTAGCCTGCACAAAAGTGAGTTTCAAAGTGAGTTTTCTTGGGTAATATCTGGCCTAGAGTCTCGGGGAAAGCTTTGAAAACTTGACAACAAAGAAAACTACAAAACTAACCAGAAAAGCTTGTGGTCTGACCACACAAAGCTTGGCCAAAGGCCCATTGAAACTCTGAACAATTCCAGGCTCAGAAATGGGTCTAGCGCCTTGAAAAACAAGTAATTGGTAATTAAAAGTAATACCAATGCACAGAAGGTGCTTAATACTTGCTTTTCACTAGCCAAAACCCACTCAAAGTCTGCACAACATGTGGCCGAAGGCCAAAACTAATTCAGAAACTTTCTAACCTAAAACAAATCAAATAATAATCAATCAACTTACTCATCTGATGTCTGGCAAAACACTTAAACCATGACTAGAGTCAACGAAGAACGGATGAACAAAATTAACAGTGACATTGAAAGATTAACACTGATAT
This sequence comes from Macrosteles quadrilineatus, assembly GCF_028750875.1. NCBI lineage: Eukaryota > Metazoa > Arthropoda > Insecta > Hemiptera > Cicadellidae > Macrosteles > Macrosteles quadrilineatus. The sequence goes on from NW_026542595.1 coordinate 87,130,878, forward strand.
TCATCGAAGATACCCAAGTCTTTATAAATTGACAATCGCCGGCCTTCTGGTGAAAATGTGACAGAAGGCGGACATTGACTCTGGGTTGCAGGATTGCTGCCCGACCCAAACCGACTGAGTTCCGGCGCAAAGCCAGCACTCGCACTATACAAAAACACTGAGGCGTGACATTGGTGGGACGCTTGGCGTACAAGTCACGGCTCAACCTCCCCCCCCAAAGGAGGACTTCCTCTCCAAAAAAAAAAGAAAAACAACCTCTCCCAATTCTAGAAGATCTCAACACCACAGATCAACTCAAGTGTCTGAAGTGGGGAACGCCAAAAGTCTTTCAACTGGAGGGACTACTCACCCCCAGGGTTTGCACTGGCCAGTGCTGGAAAATTTACTAGGGAAAAATCTTCAGCAGCGCACAAGGGACAGAAGAGGTGATCAAGCTCTCTGGCCCAGTGCACTTCCCACTCAGACACAAGAGTAATGAAAGATGACCTACGGAATTGTTCCCCGGAAAGGCTTCAGATGAGAAATGTGAGCCCTCCGGAAAACTTCTCCAGTCTGCGGATTTCCCAGCCGCACGGAGACAGGAGTCAAGAACTTCAAGATTCGGTGGGGACCTGACCACCGATGAGACAACTTTGCGGCTCTCTTGTCCACGGCCGAACTGACCGGATGAGCCTTGCAGAAAACCAAATCCCCCACCTGGAAAGGATTGTCCAACCGACCTCGATTGTGCTTCCTCCGGACCAATTCCCTAGCTCGGATCAAGTTCCTCCTAGCCGCCTGCCAAGTTGCCTTGACATTGGCCGCACCAGGGGGTGGCAGAAGGTCGCCAATTTTCCACACATTTGCCAAAGGATTATTGGGTGGATAGCCCAACAACAGCTCGAAAGGGACCGCCTTGTGACTCTCATGGTGTGCAGTATTGAAAGCAAATTGAATCCAAGGAAGTTCCTGATCCCAGGTGGTCTGCTTGTCAGCATGAAAAGCTATGAGAGCGGATCGAAGATTTCTGTTGAACCTCTCAGCATGGGAAGGCTGTGGATAGTAAGGAGAAGTGGTCACATGGCGGATACCGTGCCCAAAGCACATTCTTTTGAAAAGGTGAGACACAAACTGAGTTCCGTTGTCGGAAACAATGGTGGCGGGTATCCCAAAGTGTTGGAACAAATGGGTACGAAGTGCCTGCACGGTGAGCTGTGCAGTGGCGTTCCTCAAAGGAAAAAGCCAACAAAACTTGGAGAAGGCATCCACACAAACAAGCAAGAATTTGTTTCCTGACTTGCTACGTGAGAGTGGCCCTACATAGTCTATGAAAACCTTCTCCAAAGGTCTCTCCGCCACCTCAGATGACAACAACCCATACTTGGTATTCTGAGCAGGCTTGCTTAGCGAGCATGTTTGACAAGAACGCACTCGTGCCGCAATGTCCCTGTCCATACCCTTCCAGATGAACATGTCCCTAACCTTCGCAATGGTCTTGTGAATCCCTAAGTGCCCACCCACAGGGGAAGAGTGAAAGTACGCAAAGACCATGGGTACAAGAAGACTAGGCAGCACAACCTTGGGTTTACCTCGCTGTCGGTCTCGACAACAAAGAGCACCCTGGGACAGAAAATATGGGGGGTGGGCTCCCCCATTTTGAAGCTCACCAATGATCTTAGCCAGCTCGGGATCTTTTAACTGATGTGGGATGAACTCAGAAAAGGCAAGGGGAAACTCCAGGAGCACGGCACACCCAGTGTGCTCCTCCTGATCAGAAGGTTGGTCGTCAGGTGAGTGATACATCCTTGATAAAGTGTCAGCAATCACATTCTGCGTGCCTCGAACATGTTGCACTTGGAATTTGAGGGAAGATATTTGGACCACCCAACGACCAATTTTCCCAAGCTGGCGAGGATGTGCAAGGAGCCACGAGAGTGCTTGGTTGTCGGTTTCCAGCAAAAACTCCTTGTGTTCCAAAAAACGTCTGAACTTATTCACTCCAAACACGACAGCCAAACACTCTAACTCATACACAGAAGAGCTTTTCTTTTCGCATGGGTTCAAAGTGCGTGAGGCATACGCAATTGGCTGCCTAACACCATCTACCTCTTGAGACAACACAGCCGCAATAGCGACGGAGGAAGCATCGGTTTGCAAAACAAACTTTTGACTGAAATCTGGCATCGCCAAGACCGGAGGTTGCATGATAGCTTCTTTCAGAAGATCAAAAGACATCTGTTGTGCTTCACCCCAAACAAACTTGGCGCCCTTCTTCCGAAGCTCATTGAGAGGAGCCGCCAACTCAGCCACATTGGGGATGAAGCGCCGGTAGAAACCCACCATTCCAATGAAACGGGCAATGCCTTTGACATCTCGGGGAGGAGGAAACTCCCTGATAGCCTGGGTTCTAGCCGGATCGATACAGACACCTCGAGATGATACTAGATGACCTAGGAAAGAAATCTCAGCCTGAGCAAAACTAACCTTCTCGGGATTTACGGTAAGGCCAGCCCTAAGCAACCTATTCATAACTTCCTCAAGATGAACCAGATGGTCTTCAAAGCTCTCACTGTACACCAAAAGATCGTCAAGATAGTTGAACACAAATTTGAACTTGACGTCATGAAAGATGGAGTCCAGAAGTCTGGTGAGGGTCTGGGCCCCCACAGCTAGGCCCATGGGTACACGTGTGAACTGGTACAAGTTCCACGGAACGCAGAAGGCAGTGAGAGGCCGAGATTCAGGTTTCAAGGGAATCTGATGGTAAGCCTGGTTCAAATCAAAGACGGAAAAATACTTGGCCTTACCGAACCAATCGAACGCAGAGTGCAAATCAGGGAGAGGGACAGAGTCAATTTCAATCTGAGCATTCAACTTGCGATAATCTAGAACCATTCGAGACTTGCCATTTGGCTTTGGAACTAGAAAAGCTGGACTTGCGTAACTTGAGCGAGAAGGCTCAATTACCCCATTTTCAAGAAGCTCATTGATGATTCCACGGAGTGTCTCCATTTTGGGTGGAGCAAGTTTGTAAGGATGAGAACGAACAGGACGGGTGTCAGTCAAACGGATTTCGTACTCCAAAAGATTGGTGACTCCAAGCTTTGGCGTCAGCACCTCAGGAAAACGAGAACACAAGGTTCTGATTGCTTCAGCCTCACCAGGAGTCAGATGCCCTAAAGGATCAACTTTTGGTTTGCTGGGTGTCTCAGGCTCTACCACAGCTGCACCATCCACAATTTCATCCGCGAAAGGAATGAGCACCCGTCTTGCGAAACGAAAGAAGCACTGGCCTCTGCCCAAATCCAAAATCAGGCCACAATGCTTGATGAAATCCGCTCCCAAAATGACAGGAATGCAAAGGTCCTTGGCTACCCAAAAACTCCAAACCCAAGAAAAATGTTCAATCTTGAATTTCAAACGGGCTTCATAGATGATAGGAAGTGGGGATTTCGATGCAGTCCAGCAGATGTGGGTACTTCGCTCAACTTGCTTGATTAGCCCAGAAGATTTTAGATTTTCAAACAGGGAAAGGGAAATGAGACAACGGGCTGACCCAGAATCCACAAGGGCCTTCTGCACCGTTTTACCTAAGAAGATGTTGAGTCGTGGGCAAGTTGAGCGCGCCGCTTTCACTCCCATGCATGCAAGCTCCCTCATTCCCCGCGACAGAGGCTCCCCAAAACCAGCACTCCCAGAAGGGGCAGTACTCACAGAAACCAAATTCCTGCTGACTTTCTCCAAAACAGCTTTCTCACAGGGCGGTTTAGGCAAACTTTCCCCTTGTGAGCTACTCAGGTTTTTGGACAAAGTCGCAAGATTAACCCTCTGACGACACACTCGTCTCATGTGACCTGGTTGACCACAGCCAAAGCAAACAATAGGACGCCTCTGTCTCTGCGGTGTTTCAGGACCTCGACACACGGATGCTACAGCGGGATGGGGACCAGTCCGGGGAAGATGCCCCGCAACGTGCTCCCTTTGACAATCAGCGTCTTGAACGCTCCGTGAAAGGATGACCAACCTATCCAGGTCTGCAAAAGAAGAAGGCTTCGGAGCAAAAATCAGTCTGGACCGCTCCTCAGGCTTCAACCCCTGCAAGACAATGTCCACCAGTTGGGATTCAGGGATGTCCAGCCGTAGGACACGCCACACGCCACAAATGTCACCCACATACTGACTGAGAGTTTCATCCAATTTTTGAGGTCGAAACACTCTCTCAACCTTCAATCTCTCCATGACCCTGAAGGGGACAAAGAGCTCAAGCACTTCACTGTGAAAATTGTCAAAATTTACTCCCCGTTTCAAACAGTCTAACAATTTGTCACCAAGAGGTCTCAGGCAGAGTGGAACCAGCAGTTCCAACACTACTGAGTCCTCCATGCCTGGGAACTCCTTCAGGTGCAACACCTTTCCCAAAAACTCTAACAAAGGTTCCACCTCTAAACCATCAACCGGGCGAATGTCGCTCAAAACCCCAGCAATGGGATTGGGCAGTGGAGCAAACAAACCCATTTTGCTCACAGTCAGTCGGCCTACCTTCAAAACACACACAAAAAAATTTTTTTTTTTTTAACAACGAACAATTCACAAACTTAACTAACTAAAGGCTCTGGACTGAAATGCCTACAGTCAGATGAGGTCCCAAACAGAAGAACCTGCCCATACACACCGCCTTAGCCACCAAATCAAAAACACGGACCTTACACTCACGACATACACACAACATACATACACTAAACGACAACACCTAACATTTGTGTGATGAGGTAAACACACACACAGTTTCAATTTTGGGTTTGGCCATGCTTTTGACACTCTTGCTCCCAAAGGATGCAAGTCATTAACCAGATTCCACCCGGTGACTCGGCCAAGGGCGAGCTCCTAATAAAAACTACAACAGTGTGCTTACCCCAACACGACAACATTTCTTCAAAAAATTCCTAAGACTGCCAGACCAGAATCACCCAAAAATCAAATCCAACCACGGCCTTTCGTGGAATGAGCACAAAAAACCACGCTCTGCTACCATCTGAGCCGACCACTCGCACCGCCCCCAGACGAACAACTATTGGAAGCATGCCCCCCATAGTGACAGTGCGAGTGGCCGCCCCACATCCCTAACAAAAATGAAAGGCCGTGGGTGAATATCAAAAAACAAACAGTTGTCAACAAAGCCTATATATTTACAAAAAAAATCAACAAATAACAAAACATCCATCCAAAGAATTTCTTTAAATAAGCTTTCTCAAAAATTTAATTAAAAAAAATGATTTTAGGTTTACCCTTCTAAACTTACAAATACTGGTACCAGTAACAGAAAAATAGGCCTAACAACGAATAGATTAAAGACGGTAACAATTAATATTAAACCTTTAAAAAATCAACAATTAAATGAATAACAAGTGACTAAAAATAAATAACAATGGTAAATAATTTGGGGGCCCCATTGATGATCAGTCCTTTTCAAAAAACTTTCATTAATTACAAATATAACTTGCGGTAATGGTCACTGGTCACTCTGGTCGCTTCAACTAGTGGTGGGTGGCGGTGGTGGTAGAAGGCGGATGGTGGCTTGAAGGTGTAGTGTGTCCCACTGGTCCCAGGAGCAGGGTGACTGGCAGCCCGAAGAGGGAGAAGGTGTAAGGTCTCCCCGGGCGACCCTCTCCGGAAGTGGCGGAACAAAACCTCCCATCCGGGACCCTTTAAACAGTTTCCAGGTCTAACTAGTAGGAGTTCATATAACTGGAGTGTAACCTTAGGCCTACCTAGTTTTTAAGCAAAAAACTCCAAAAAACAGTTTCCGCACCACTCGGACAGCGTCCAAACCATTAAGAGTGATTTTATTAATAAATATTCTTCTTTTAAATTAGGCTTTCCTTTGTAAAACAGTTTTTAAAATTAGAAAAAGTAAAATGACTAGAAATAAGTTAATTCAGTTCAATAAAGCTCTAAAACATAACAATAACTAGACTTTCTAGATTTTACAAACTTTAACAACACATTCTTACAGACATTTTTCATAAAAATTGAAGTTGACAATAAAAAATATAAATTATCTGGTCCAGAAGGGTAAAACACATTAATCAAACACAAAACAGTTACATAAATACTACAATTAATACTTCAAAAAACAGTTTACACAAAATATTAAAAATTCTTTGGCTGGAGGTGCATTTTCGGGTAAAACCGGTAATAACTCCGGTTATTACCAACCAAATTTGCTCAAAAAGCTTTTAAAAGTTGTGGCACAAGTGCCCGCAGCTTTTAAAAGACAAACCCATGCCTACCAACTAGCCTGAGGCCAGGTAGGGGGTCAGTTACCTACGGTCACTCAGAATACAGAATTGCGCTAAACTAAAAACCTTATAACTCGGTCATTTATCAATAAAACTAAATCAAACTTGCAGGGGACATGTAAGAACACTAAAACTAACTAATTATGACCGAGCTTGGCCCCCAGGAGGCGCCATTACTTAACTAAAAAAAAATTAGGCTGAGTGACATGGCCTACAATACAAATAACAAAAAAACACTTTTACAGGGGACAAAGGGACAAAATTTACATTAAACAAGTTGTAGGCCACAATAACAAAACAAAATTGAGCACAAACTAGGCCTTAGGCCTAATAATAAATTAACAGGGACACAGAACAAACGGACCCTAGCCTGCACAAAAGTGAGTTTCAAAGTGAGTTTTCTTGGGTAATATCTGGCCTAGAGTCTCGGGGAAAGCTTTGAAAACTTGACAACAAAGAAAACTACAAAACTAACCAGAAAAGCTTGTGGTCTGACCACACAAAGCTTGGCCAAAGGCCCATTGAAACTCTGAACAATTCCAGGCTCAGAAATGGGTCTAGCGCCTTGAAAAACAAGTAATTGGTAATTAAAAGTAATACCAATGCACAGAAGGTGCTTAATACTTGCTTTTCACTAGCCAAAACCCACTCAAAGTCTGCACAACATGTGGCCGAAGGCCAAAACTAATTCAGAAACTTTCTAACCTAAAACAAATCAAATAATAATCAATCAACTTACTCATCTGATGTCTGGCAAAACACTTAAACCATGACTAGAGTCAACGAAGAACGGATGAACAAAATTAACAGTGACATTGAAAGATTAACACTGATATTCATCGAAGATACCCAAGTCTTTATAAATTGACAATCGCCGGCCTTCTGGTGAAAATGTGACAGAAGGCGGACATTGACTCTGGGTTGCAGGATTGCTGCCCGACCCAAACCGACTGAGTTCCGGCGCAAAGCCAGCACTCGCACTATACAAAAACACTGAGGCGTGACATTGGTGGGACGCTTGGCGTACAAGTCACGGCTCATCCTAACCAGCCGGAAACAACAACTTTGGGGTGGAGGCCCTCAGCCACCACCAGCTTTGGCGCGGAGTATAATTGAACGCGAGTTTTCTTAAAGTTGGATTCTTCGTTCAACTATGTTAGCCGCCACTCATCGGCTGGTACAGCAGATTCCCTAGTGATTTGTTCTCTCTTTTTTTAAGGGAGTGGAGGGAAAATGCTTTTACGCACACAGGTAGCCAGCCTGTAGTGTGAGACTCCTGAATCTTACACAGACTACTCCCTAAAAATCCCCTCTACTCTGTTGGAGACCTGGAATTGTTTGTCACATTACTTTAAGTCAGGCCAACATGTAACCTAACCTCAGGGGTTTTGGCATTTAGATACTTACTTAGATACTTTAGATTGCCTAGTAGAAAGATAATATTTATGACATATTTTTAACATATTTTATTTTTAGTATCATGTTTTTAAAATACTTCTTTATAAATATAAAAAATCTAATATTTAAAAAAATAGTTTTTAAAATTATTTTATTCATTTAGTTACAGGACTTTATGAGAAGGAATTCCTCGCACACAATTGTCATGGTTTGATTGCTTTGATCCACATAATGGATGATGTAGACTTCTTCACATATACTGCAGGCCTACAAAACCTTTCATTAAACGACATATCTGCGTTTCCATTTAAGGAAGAAATATGATTGGAGGGAGCAACAAACCTTTGGAACAGATTAGCAGGAGATTGCTAGAAAAGTGTAACTTGCTAAAGCAAAGTACATGTAGTGCTACCAATGTCAAACCATTTTTCCCAAAGTCATCTTCACATTGCAATTCCCTCTTTTGACTCTTTGTTCAGGTTTTCAGGTTTCGAAATGTGTGTTTCTATCTTTTTTCATCTCTGTGCCTGGACAAAATCAGTGTTGTGGCAACTATAAGGGTGATGTTATATTGGCGGTGAACTTTGCATTCGCCAGAGAGTCTAATGAAATGATAACCATCGGTAAATGATTTACAGTAAAATAAAGTTTAAATGAAGAACCTCTTCTGCATAGCTCAGTATTAGGTATATAGAGATGTCTTTTGATCAACGTCGACCGGAGCTGGACAGCGACTTGGACGTCCAGGATATGGAACTGGACAGGGAGATCAAAGAGTTCCTGGGGCTAACTGGGCGTAGCACTACCGGGAGGACCTCAGACCCGTCCTCCTGGAACTCCAACTGAAACTAAACTTATAGGGACATTGACTAGATTAGGCAATGTAGAACAAAATAACACATTGATTGTTTCTACGTTCCTAGACCCTCGTTTTAAAACATCGTTTAACAATATAACTGTGACTGAAAATGTTAGAGGAATGGTTGTAAACCTAATTGCACCCGGTTAGGAGCAAGAAAACCAGACTGAGCTGCAAAGCAAACAAAAATCTAAAGAAGATGATGACCTTTCTCCATGGGCTTGGGTGGATCACAAGCTCGCCACTACACCAAAAGTGAATCCAGTTTCCAAAGGGCACGTTGAAAACCGGCGTTATCTGGAAGAGCTACCCCTTGACCAGAAAAAATCCATTGGAATGGTGGAGACAGAACAATTACAGCTACCCTCATTTGAGCCAAGTTGTTAGGGATAAACGTTGCTGTTTGGCAACATCAGTACCTTGTGAGCGCCTGTTTTTAAAAGCAGGCTACATTTTAAAAGAAGACTGGAAATGCAAAAAAATGTAAAACCAGCTGGAACAGAGTTCAAACAGGTATTGCAAGTAAGTGGATTGAATGTGAGACTTGTAAGTGCTGGTTTCAAGCTAAATGCATTTCCAACAAACATTGTACGGACTTTTGGTTTTTTTACGGATTCTGAATTCAGATGATTCTGACTCAGAGGATGAAATTTAAATTCATTTGTGAAAGATGTGCATATTTTGACTCTGACATTGATGGTGCGTTTTTCAGCAGCGCAGACAATGAGGAGTTTTAAATTGCTAAATTAAGGCTTAAGCTGTGTCTTAGCCTATTTTGTCTGGTGAATTTTCAAAGTTTTATGAAGACTTATCTTTAGACAAGAATAGCTTAGGCGTATTCATAAAAGTCTGGGGTATTAAATATTTATGAAAGACTGATCTATGTTTACAAAGGTTGATGTTATACCATTAGAAGACTAATGTTTAGAAGACATGTTTTAGAAATCGGAGGAGACTCGCGGCCTACAACACAAGTATTACCTAGGAGACGGCGACAGCTCGTCTTTCCCACAGTAGCAACTGCAATGCCCTTTGGTCAAGATTTCATAATTAAAAAACAAGAATGTATAGGTCATATAACGAAAAGGATGAGAAATAGGCTGATGACATTGAAAAAAAAAATGGGAAAAAACTGCATTATCGGATGGGAAGTCTATTGGTGGTCGCACCCGTTTGACAGAGGCATCAACCTTAAAAATTCAGTATTACTGTGACCAGGCTATTAGGAAGAACTGTTCCAGCCTCGAAGACATAACAACTGTCAAAAGAGCAGAATACTTTCACCTTTTAGCTTCGGACGCTATTATCTCTGCCAAAAGAACCCGAGACATGGTGTAAGTACCGAAAATCAATTATCACACAGGAGCCCTATGACCATAGTAAGCCTTCTTCCAGAAGTTGTAATGAAGAAAATAAAGCCAATATTTCAGGACCTCTCCAACCCAGACATTTTACGACGGTGCTTAAATGGTGCAACGCAAAAACCATGCGAATCTTTGAATAATATTATATGGTCCACAATTCCAAATCAACTTTTGTCATGAAGACAACTTTGGAGACAGGAGTTTATGAGACAATTACATCCTTCATTAAGGAAAATATAGTAAAATGCCAAATTCTGTCTAGGCTTGGTATTGCTCCTGGAAGTAAATGTGTTAGATATTTATAAATCATTCTAAAGAAATCTATATTTAACAACAAAACCTGCACAAATAATTTAAATTTTTTCACCTTGTTTTTTAAAAAAATATCCTAATTTGATAACAATGTTTATATTATTCCGATGCCATTTTATTCAGTAGTGTAGTGAAAAATATCGTGCAAATTTCTAGAGAAATGGTTATGCAATGTTCGGGAATCTTTACAACACATTTGGGTTTTGGTATGTTTGTAAACTAAGCAAATCCCACTTTCCACACTTGTTACGAAATATACTATTTAACTTGGCTTACCTTTGTATAAAGTATTCCGTCACTTCTTCGATAGGTTTGATGTATTTCCGTACTGTCTGCAATTGTAAACATGGCTTTTGCACTTTAGTCCTAAACTCTCTCCATGGTTCTCCATGCCTGTAATCAAACAATCTGATAAAATTTAATTTCAGTTGATTATACGATAGTCTGCTTTAAAAATTGCTACTAGAAAAATGTATATAAATCAAATGATTGCGGCTTTGCGGTAAAATAGTATACATTGAAAGAATTAAAGACTACAAAAGAATATACTATATTTTCTATGATTTTGCAGGTTTTAGGTATTTGCAGAAAAGTGAATAGTCAGGTTGGGTAGCAGGAATATATTTCAGTTCTGGCGGAGAGGCTGCAATTTTAGGTGGTTATAATATACAAGTTTCTGAACCTAAAACCGCCCAGACCCCAATTTTTAAGGACCTCGGTCGTCCGTAATGACGTCATCAAAATGGCGGCCGTAAGAGGATGCTGGGTCCCCATGAATTAGCTATAACGACCGAATGCCTGAACCGATTTTCATGAAATTTGGCACACAAGTGCTTGAATACATTATCTCAACCTGGGTTGAAAATGGTCAAGTTTCATCAAGTCATTTCCAAATGGCGGCCGTTAAAACCTAAAATAAAAAAAAATCATTCAGTGTTTTGTGTTCTCAATTCCCTCCAGAGATCTGCAGCAACCTATTCACTTCCCTTGCAATAAAAGGTTGCATTACCGTCTCTGCATTTCATGGAATAGGCAAAATACCCCCACCACAGCCAACCTGCAGATCTTCATAGATCTATCTACTACATAGATCTATGTTGTATCCTTTACTATAAAGCGTAACTATGCTGCCGGCTAGGCGGGAATAATTATCAACTGAGCTAACCACACCCACTTAATTTAGCCTATTTTTCAGACAATGTACAGAAGTTGACAGAGGGCCAATGTTGCCCTTTACAAGGTCAGATATAGACACTGATGACAACTTAAAAAGAAAAGCAAAGCCAAACAAGAAGTATTTTTTAACTTATCACCTTCCTCATCTGAGTCTTCCCTCAATTCGAGTGTATCTCATGACGATGAACCCTCATCAAAGAAAGCCAAAAAATGTCTTTGGGCTCAAACTGAGAAGACGTAAAATGAGGTTAAAAGCAGCCCATGTTAGATGCAACCTTCTAACTATAGATTATGTAAAACAGAAGATTAAGTTTACTGGTGCTTAATATTATTTGAATTACTGCTATTAAGGTTGTAAATTCCACTTAGGCCTATGTACAAATATGCTTTTATATCTCTATCTCTAAAACTATGTTCATCTTATTTATCATTTAATCTTCTATATTGTCTGGTTTAATTTATTGACGTATTTCCCATTGGCAAGAACTAGAATATTTAATTATCAAACTGTTGTTACCTTTGCCTTTTTTTAATGCAAGAACAGTGGTTTTGTTTTTCTTGAAAAATAAGCATTTCAAATCAAAAGGGTAGCCTCATATTTCTTTAGCTCAAATTACAAACTATGACTATTACATGATGCGTTGTTCAACAGTCAATCAATTTGCTGAATATAGATTATTCTGGATCCAAACACAAACATGCAGATTCCTTGTACTTAAAACTTAATTGTATTGTTAATATAGCAAAATCAAAACCTCCAAATCTGAATGGTTTTTATTTTAAAAATTAAACCTCTTGTTTTTTTCAGCATTTGAAACTATATGCATTAGAAACCAAAATTTTATCAAAGAGATGCTATTGACTATTAGGGGAGACCTAAGCAAACTCCAAGAAAAAATTGCAAATGTTGAACAAGCTAGATTGATTACAGAAGTCCAGCTGACACAAAAAGTGTCAGAATTTGTTAATCACTTGCCCTGTAAAACTCTTGAAGAGTTAAATGAACTTGAAGAGGAACTGGCTGACAAAAATAAGAAACTGAAATGGTAAGTATTTCAAATTCTTTTTCAATGTTTAGCTTAAACTTGATTAGCTCTCTCATTAGATTTTGATTATTTTGCTGGAAAGAATTACTAATTTCTGTATACCTTATCGGTTCCAACAATCTTCTAATAACAGATTAATTACTACTCTTTGTTGTTAAGTAATTAAGCTTTATATATTTGGATTAAAAGTAAAAACAAATATTTCATGCAAGAGCTACATTAAATATCTGGGACTAGAATTGTTTAGTATACTGTATTTAATTTATGAATTGATGTTGAAGAATCAATAGTATTTTGTTGATGATCGTAATTGATAAGCGCCAATAGATGAACTTTTTTTTAATGCTGCTGGCCATAATGATAACATTTGCTTTATGATACTAGCTTATTCGCTCATGCACTATTAGGAGTTTCTCAACATTAATCTGGATAGCCTGTTTTATTATATTGTACCTAATGATTTTATTTAAATCCCCTAACGTTACTGACTTCTCAGTGTTTTGTTTTTCAAGCTCAGTACCTACATATCCTAATTTCCCATCAGCAGACAGTTGTTGTTGTTAATTTTCTTTATTGGGTTTTGCAAAAAATATGAATCTACTAGCAGAGTACCCGTCCTTCGTACGGGGTTGGAATATGAGTATATAATGCTTATTGCAGTCATACTCAAGCTTTGCGTTTGCAATAAGGAAGGACAAGGTTTGATCAAATTTGCTTTTTTAAATTTACAGTATTCTATAGTATTACACATCTACCATAGCCATAATGTTCTACCATTTCACCTAAACAATAGAGAAAAATAAATTATTAAACAATTCGCAAAATATAACAAATTATTCATGAAATGAAAAACATAAACATAACTGTAAACAATCCTACTTTGACAGTTCTCATTGCGAATCACAGTTTTTTGTTGCTGCTTGGTTAAAATTAGCTGTTTTCATAAATGCAAAAAAAATATAGTGCTGCACTCTGTTGGTAAATCTTATAACTTTTTAGTACTTTTCCATATCATAGAACCAACTTTTTTAGTTGAAACAGCTGACTAAATTCTTTAATTCCCTTTAAATATGAATACTCACAAGGTTAACATGGGGAATTACAGAGCCACTGGGGCGGAGCCCGAAAGGATTTTTGAGATAAGAATATGCCTATATGTTAATCGGGAATGTAAGCTATCATCATGCTAAATTTCAGCCCAATCTGTCCACTGGTTTACGAGTGATTGAACTTCAAACACAAAAACTTTCACATTTATAATATTAGTAAGATCATGACTTTATTTTTGTTTTTTCTACAGATAAATTATCTGGTAAGAGTTGGAGGAGCCAATGCTGCTGACTGCTGCGTCTCCATTACCGATGAGGTAGCCTGCAAAATTTCCAGCAAATTTTTTTTTATAGGGGGTTTCTATAGTTGGGCTGGCCAAAAAGGAAAGAGGGTCTTTTCAAGACTCAAATTGAGAATGGCAATATCAAGTATGTTTCTATCAATCTATCATGTACATAGACATTTTTCCAGAAACAAAATTTTATAAAATTTATTATAAATAATATTCAGTTCTTATTTTTTTTTAATTTTTTTCTTATTACAAGTTGCTCTCCAACCCTAGTGGGCTTAACAGAAGTTGAACCTGTGATTAACCTCCTGATTAAGCTCCTAAACCAAAGTTTAAATTGATCTTTTGCTAGCAAGGCATCATCATTTTAGTTTCATTTGTTGCTGGTACAGCTTAAATGTTTTAGATACAGTAATTAGCATAGTAATAAATATATAGGCCTATACTTAGCCACAGCTTCGTGTTGATAGAATATTTTGTTAAATTTGGCTAGAATATTGAGCAAAATTCTACTGATATCCTCTCAGTATAAAGTGAAATAACTAACTGTTTTACGATGGAAATTGATTCCTGGTATCTGAGGTAGTCTTGATCGAGAATAAATAGAGAAAAATATACATCCTATAATCAGGATTTACTTCATTATGTTGCTAATTTATTAAGAAACCTTAGGTCTACTTTTTAAATATTTAAACTAAAAAATTTTAAATTTTTAAAATGTCATCATGCACAATTTTGTGTTTCTCTCATTACCGCACATCAACAAAGTGCACATATCTCTATAGTAAATAGTTAATGGGTTTTTTCATCCGAGTTTGTGTTGATTAAAACTTTTTTTTTTAAGCTGTCATTGGAAGCAACGGAAAAGGCTGTAGAGGGCGGCATCAAAGATTGGCACCGACCATCCACAAATCGGCTCCTGAGTAAACCAAAAAAGGTAATATTTTTAAGATTAATCATTTTTCATACAGTTTGGACTAAGCTCGCAATTGTGTTTTGTTGTGGTATGTAGCCTAATCATGACAATCAAAATATAATTGATTAGTCAATTGTTTATTTGCTGTTTAACATTTTTCTTATCAACCGTTGTATGATTGAATCAGGGCATAGGCCTAGATGATGTTTTAACATGTTGAGTGTGGCCTACTCATTGCAGGACTGGCACGCGCGGCTGACGTTAAACCACCTAGCATTCATAACTCTAAAGTATTGTCCAGTATGAGCTCAGCCTTGCACAGGGAACATTTTCAGATCCGACAATTTCATCAGTGGGTACTGTTCCAAATTTATTGCAGTGTAGGGTTTTGTCTTGGGTTTAGAGAAATTGAATAGAATAATGATAATTACTGTACTGTAGTGTGGAAGGATGCCAACCTATATTGCTTGATGCCTTTATTGCGTCACTTTTTTATGGCGTTTTCCGGGGTTTCCCCCCCCTGCTTTTTCCCTTAATTTGGCAATACTGAGGGTCTGCTAGCAGTTTTTTTTAGTGCTGCTATCTGTTGGGTTCTTGTTGAACTACGTCCATATTGACAGTACATGCAATAATATGCCTATCATTTGGATGTAACTAAATTTAAGCGTTTTTGCGCACTCAACCATGCAGCACATAGCCACCGGCCACGGCCAGCCATCACGTAACCACACCTACCGTGTTAAAATTTGATACAGCATTGTTTCTTTCCAACTTCAAGCCTACCTACGCTGATGTCCTCTTATACTAGGGAAAACGAGAGTATGCAGTTGGCGGCAGCCAGTAGCAAGACTGGACTAGCACGACGTTGACGTTGCAACATTGCCCATTCACTAATTCTCGACACTAATTAAAATATACTAAACAATATTTTCAAATCAGCTGGTATTATTAAATTTGGCAACACCGCACTGTCCTCATTGGCTCCTTCAAAGTCACATGGTAAATAGGCTTCTACCTCAACTGCAGACTCTCGTGGACCGTACTGTAGTACACATTTCTTTACCACATTTGAACTGATAAAATAATATTGAAATAAATAAAAAACTTGCCTTAAATTTTTTTTTACATAGGCCTAACTTAATTTTGTTAGTAGTTCAATTAGTCGTAAATCCTATTTTTTATATTGGTAAATTTTTGCACTATAAAAATAGAGTAGTGGTGAACTACCGGTATGACCCCACTTTAGGCACGTTTTTCCCATGTTATTCTTATGGGGATCATTTTTTAGCCACCAAATCCAAAAATCCTGATCTTCGCCTGTACACCCCAATATAAATGTTCAATACCATTGTACAACTTCATTACTATTTCAAATCCACATGCATTCACATGTATATTCTCAAAATCATCAACTTGACAGTGCGAGGTTTGCACGTGCTCCCAGCTCACAGCGTGCTCCCTTGGACATCCTTAGTGGAAATCCATGAATTCTGACTACTTGGGAACCCAAGCCATTTGACATACAATAAATCACCCTTCCTCCTAATTACCTTTTCTATTAAATACATGTCTTTATATTTGGTCTTTAACAACTCCTCTGTATAGAAGCCTCCCCTGATTATATTGCCATTTTCATCTTTCAAGATATAAGTCACAGGCTTTGTATTTTTAACTTCTGCTATTGTAAATAGCTCACCTGTCCAATTTGGGGTATAACCTTTACTAAAAACATGTTTATACTTGGAAATTCTCACGCTATCACCCACCTTATATCTTGGCTTCTTAACTTGCACTACTTTAGAAGTCAACCTCTCATGCACATATTTACTATTCTTAATATTCACTTGGTTAGGCTTCATTCCTATAGATCTATGCACCTTATTATTATATTTTCGAATTAACTTTGGAAGTAAATCCAACCATTTATAACTCCCCTGAGCACTAAATTCCCTATATAACCAATTCTTTAAAGTTCTCTGAAACCTCTCCACAATTGCAGCCTTAGTTGTAGAAAATGTGTGATAGTGATTAATATTTAAGTTTTTCATTAGTTTGCTAAAATATTGATTAAAAAATTCTTTTCCATTGTCAGATTGAATGTTTTTAACCCCCTTTGGTAGAATGGTTTTAATGGCTTCTGTAACCACCAACCCTGTCTTATTCTTTAACGGAGCAGCATAAGCTTTTTTAGAAAATGTATCTATTAAAGTTAAAATATATTTATTGCCAGAATTTTCTCTAGCATAGTTTTGCATATCAATTAAATCTATTTGTAAGGTTTCATTTATACCTAATACTTTAAAAGACCTTCTAATGAAATTCTTTCTTGCAGGCTTATGAAGTTCGTATGCAATTTCATTCATTTTTTATAACATCACTCTTTCCTTGTACTGTAAATATATTACCATTAGCCCCAATCAATAGATTATCTTCCATTCTTTTAAATACATAGTTTTCTGGTATATAAGGTCTATTATCTATATACTTAAATCCACTCAAAGATGTAGGGTCGGCAACTAATAAATCAGGATTGTATTCCATCAAATTAAATTTTCTTCCTGCATATACAAATTTTGATCCATCATAATACATAGCTTGTGACATTAAACAAATATCATCTAAATATTCCCCCTTTGGCAGATTCCTTATAAATTGTTTTTTGGCATCCCAACATTTTTCTTTTTTATCAAAAGTTATAGTCTGTTCTTTTGTAACACAGTCAGTGTCATCAACGGCGGGTTTTACACGTACTAACCTTTTATTATTAAAATCCCAATAGCCTGCTTCCATTTTTGGAACTTGTGAAACATTCACAGCATCTTTACTATCTGTACCTTCCATCAAATTGCTAAGTTTCTGTTTCTTAGCATTCCAAACACCATTCTCAGATTCTAAAAATTCATAATTATTATCATCTTGTATAAATTTACCATCTTCTTTTCGTATTAAAGTCTGTTGTAAAGTGGGCACATCATTTAAACTTTCACCCTTTTCCACATTAGTAATTTTCCGTTTCTTAGCATTCCAAACACCATTCTCTGATTCTAAAAATTCATAATTATTATTGTCTTGTACAAATGTACCACCGTCTTTACGTATTAAAGTCTGTTGTAAAGTGGGCACATCATCTAAACTTTCACCCTTTTTCACATTAGTAATTTTCTGTTTTTTAGCATTCCAATTTTTATTCTTAGATTCTAAAAACTCATATTTAGTTTTACCTTGTAAAAAGACATCACCTTTTCTAGTTAATGTCTGTCCCAAAGTTGATACATCATCTACAATCTCCCCATCTTTAACATTACCAATTTTACGGTTTAAACAATTCCAACTATTGTCTTTTAAATTTAAAGTAGGTTCATGACTAGCCCTGGGTTCTGCAGGCTTATTATATGGATTATATAAACAATAAAATTTATCTATAAACATATTTTTATTTAATAAATAATACCACTTTCTCTCAATTCCTCAATAATGGAATCTATTTCATTATCCACTCCTGAGTTACCGGCTTGGCGACTTAGCCAAAGAAGTCTTAACCTATCTACAAGCTCATTAGGATCATCCCAATAAATATAGTCTATTTTATTACCAGTCACTTGTCTCAAACCTTCACCAACAGATTTAAATAGAGGTTTAATTATATTAAGATATTTAGTATGTCTATTACTTGAAATTGGTGCACCATCTTTGTAACTCTTTAAATGCCCATTTGTAGCTTCCAAAATTTCTTTATAATTTTGCAAATCAGCCGGAGTATAATCCTCAGGTTCTTTTAAAGTTAACAATTGCCACAAGCCTTTTGTCCCCTTGTAAGTTTTATTTGCAACTGTAACATCATCATTGGCAATATCAACTTCCTTATTTCCAATAAAAAATTTATTTGCTTCTCGTCTAATACCATATGTAGTGTCTGTCATACTACTTTTACTGAGGTAATTTCCTAAATAGTCTGATGCTAAAAGACCAAAATCTAATTTCTGTGGGGTGGATTGTTGTAACCTTGGTATCATTGATATTCTAGATGGAGTCATTGGGAGTATCTCCATTCGAGGCCTCTCTGTTTTGGCGATTTTTTTTAATTCTTGTAATGGCTCTATTAAAGGTTGGAATGTTTGGAACCTCTCTTCAGCCTCTAGAAACTTGCCACGTTTTAAAGCTCTATATTTCTCTCGTATTTGATTTGCAGAGTCAACCAATTCTTGTTGAATGTTTTTCATCTTTTATTTAAATTTTATTTATCTCATTTGACAAAGGATTGTACTCAAACACTTTATCATGTATTATCAAACAATATGCAGATGTATTTGCTGGTACATTTTCTGCAGTTTCAATCTCTAATTTAATATCAACAATTCCTTCCTTCACTGTTTCGTTCTGCCTAGAACAATCTATTACAATTAGTGGATATTTCTTCATAAACTCAGCCCTACTAATCATAGGATCTGGGATAGTATTGTAGTAAGTCTCTCTAAACCTCATAAACATCTCATAAGCTTTAGAGACATCTCCATTTTCAAAATCGAGATTTAAATCACTATAAGGATAATATTCAGAGTTTAGAAATACTTTGAGATTTTTTAACTTACAGTGATCAAATTCATCAGTTCTTTTTCGTGCACTATTATCCCTAGCTGTTTGAAAACCAAATATAATATACCTAGGCTTCTCCAAACTTGAAGATGTCTTTACTGACCATGTATGTCTTGTAGTATTGGGATATGATGGAAGTTCATGCAACTCTAAACTTCTAAATGCAATTTGCAAATTTTTATTTTGCAATAACATCTTTTGTAATTGTAACTTCTCCCCATCTGATGGTGTCACATGTGGCATCACCCATTGAATTGAGTTAAGTGTAATTTTGGGAATCATATCAGCAGTGCCACTGGCTGGAGGACTAGCGGTTGTTAATATACAATTCAAATCATTTTTGGATCTTTTCAACACCAATTCTTGTTTGACATTTACTAATACCTTATTAAAATCCTCAAATACACCCATTAACAGCTCTAATGGCAAACATGTACTAAACTTACCACCTTTATGGAACTCTTTTAAATTTGTGTCAGAATCAAATGCCACATTTGACAATTTAGTAGTTTTATTGTAAGAGCTCAATATTTTCATAAGACTAGAAATTCCTGGGTTTCTTACAATGTCTATTTCTTTACCTGCAACTTCGTATCTAATTTCATCAAATAAGAACGCAAATGCATTATTTATAAAATGACCTTTATCATGATTTTCAATTTCTCCCTTAATATACAGATAACTCCTACATGGGAGAGTTAGCAAATCTTGATTATTAATACATATTCGAATTTCATCAGAATTATTTATTGCCAAAGTGTTGTGGGGAACATAGGAGTGATTTGTAATTTTAACCACACTATCGTCGAATTGGGATTTCCCTGTAACATCTAGAAAATCTTCCATTTTTATTAATAGAAAATTTTAACTTTAGTCCTATTGACTTTAGGAACCTAGCATTTTGTACACTTATAGATAGCTGCCCACTCTTATAAATTCTCATATCTTTTTTATATGACAAGTAATTGTAGTTTCTTCTCCGTTAAAGTCAATTGCCTTGTCGTGCTGATCGGCAAATGTAATACTGACAACATCTAAACTTCTCTTATTTACAGGAAAATATATAATATTTCTTGGAACTTCAATAATTTTGTAGCCAGGAGGAGCTTCTGGATAAAAGCTATGTATGGTGTGTGATTTGTTGCCATTTAAATAGGACCCATTTGCAATATTACATTTTACTCTAATCACATTTACATTATTAATGTTTATTTTATTTGTAGATTCAAACTGAACACCAGGAGTAGAAACACCTTTAAATCCCAATAAAACAGACCCTAAACACGGTTTTGTAAAATCAAACACGTGGCTAGAAAGTAGTGTAGCTTTCATAGTTTTATTATTAGCTGTAAGGAAAAAGTCTGGGATTTGCTTTTGAATTTCCTTTGCAAGCTCAACCACCTCATATGTTCCTTCAGAAATTTCTATTGTAACTGGAGCATTGTGGTCATAATAGAAAACATCATCACCTTCACTAATGGTTAATTTGTTGCCCTTAAGTTGATTTAATTTTGGAATAAGCCCTTTAAATAAAAGTTTGGATTTAGTATTAATTAATGCTTCTCCATTTTTATCTATTATAACTTTAAGTTTACCATTTAATAACTGGTTTAAATCATCGACAGAGATCTCTCCTTTTGGTAATGTCATTTTCTCTACTTTGTAATATGTTAAAGTATTTAGAGGTTTTTTAACATTAAATATAGAATTATAACTTTGAAAATCTACTAATCCAATTACATAATCATCATTTAATTCAATTGGAGGAAAGAACACTGACTTTAGCTCTGGCTCTGTACCCGAAAATGTTATTGTAAATGAATCCATTTTTATAAACAAAAATTTTTTATGAATGATAAACATAAAATTCCACAAATAGAACTATTTAAATCTTGTATTTGATCAGTTGTATAGAAAATTTTATGTCCCTCAAAATATTTAATTACTTCTTTTGGAGGTTGGATTCCAAATGGGTCAAAATAAATTACAATATCTTTATTTTTACGATATGCTGTCCAATGTGTGCCAGATGAGCTATCTAAATTAACTATTCCGCACTCTTTTACTCTTGGTGTTAGATTTTTTAGCTCGCTTTTTAGGTACACTCCCCGGAAGTGAGGCACGTCTTTTGCGGCCTCTAACAGCTGGTAGTTGTCCATCTTTTTTATTAAATTTTAATCCCATTCCCATTTTTGCTTTTGCCTTCATCAAATTTGTCACGGCATAAGCAGCTGCTCTTTCAGCAAGATTTGCGTCCTTGGCCGTTACTCTAGTCCAAGCTAAGTCTGCTAATCTCATGTCTGCTTTGTTCCGAGCAGCGGTATCAGGATTATTCATGTAGAATATGTCATGCTCTTTACAATAAGAGTCTAGTTTATTTTTTGGAGGTACATTTTTAGCTAAATTCTCACGTACATTCGTCCCAGGTCCACAGTATTGATATGATGGTATGTGAAGTGGAAATGGAAGGTTATTTATAAGAGTATTCAATAACCCTCGACCCCTGTAAGGCTTTAGAAATAAACCTTTGCCCTTTTTACATGTTTTCTTATTATCATTTTTTACCATTTTTATTATATAAAAAACGTCTTTTATTCAACAAAAACATAAATTTAAAATATCACATACTAAGGAGTATATACCAAAGAAGTTGGGTCTATTTCCTACCAATATTCGATGTGTTATTTGTGGTCCAAGTGGAAGTGGGAAGACGGTTGTAATTTACAATTTAATTGTAAGAAAGGAAGGATTAAAATTTACAAACTTATATTTAATATCTAAATCTTTAGAACAAGAAAAATATAAAAAAATAATTGAAATATTTAGTTTGTGTGATGAAGTGAAATTACACACGTTTACTGACTGTGAAATCACACCAAATGATGTAAAATCACAGTCAGTTGTTGTATTTGATGACATAAATAGTCAAAATATTACACAATTTTTCTCAATGGGTCGACATAAAAATATTAACTGTTTTTACTTGTGTCAATCTTACAGCAAAGTACACAAACATTTACGTGATAATGTAAATTTCCTAATATTATTCAAACAAGATGATTTAAATTTAAAACATGTATATAACAATCATGTTGGTAATGACTTTTCATTTAACCAATTTAGAAATCTCTGCCACCAATGTTGGGATAAAACTAAATATGGCTTTTTTGTAATAGACAAAGAAAGGACAAAGAATAATGGCAAATATAGATTTATGTTTGATCAATTTTATAATGACCAAGAGCAAGGGTGTTGATGCCATCTTCTAGAATAAACCTCTTGTCATCGTCAAAGGATAGTACTTTCTTGTTCATGGTCAAGGTTTGAAGATGATGATTTGTAGATTTAATTCTTGTCACATTCTCATAGTAATCTTGCCCAGTTGCAAGACAGTTTAAATAATGTTGATGTCTAAGGAGATGTTTAACTGTAGCACTATCAGCTCCTTTAGCTTTTTTGACCTCTAAAGCTTGCTTGTCTTCTTCATATAACCATTTTAGAGGAATGTAAGAGTATAACTTTGGTCTTAAACCACAATATTCATACATAATATGACCATCTAATTCGTCTTTAAACTTTCCAGTGACTTTTTTATTTTTATCAGAGTATAAGAAATGGTCTTTACTATATCCAGAGGTATCAAAATAGTGTAAGTCACATTCTATTTCCTTGTAAAAGTCCTCTGTAACTATAGCATACATTAAAGAATCTGTATCTGTCATTAGAAATCTTTTATTCTTAAATTTTGACATATAATTATAGTGGAAATCATACATTATTACTTTACTAATATCCAAAATGGTCATTCCCAAATATATTGGTTTATTAAACTTTACAACTAATTTATTTAAATGTATAGCATGTAAATTGTTATCAAACTTTTTGCTACAGTCAAACCTTGGATTAGTGATATATTTTGTTAATAGTGACTCATCCTTGAGATGTATGTCACGAAACTTTCGTTGATTCATAATTGTTCGACCAAAGAGACTATTATTTAATAATTTGTAAAAGTCTTTTTCAAAATCATTTTTAGCCCATTTTCGTTTTTCAATATTAAAATTAATATAGGGCGCAAGCCATTTTGATTGTCTAAATTTTAAAATTCTGTGGTATTTTGTAACAATCAAACCCAATTCCTCATATTTTTGTAATGCTTTGTAATGTAAAATATATTTAGTTTTGTCATTTAAATTAGGTATTAATTTGCCATTTATTTTCTCTGGTGCTAATGGATAGTCATTATGTAAATCATGTAAGCTTTTATCATATTTTAAATCAACTTCTAAAATGTATCCAAACTCATCATTTTGATTATTTTTGTATATTTTGTAGTCTATCTCATTAGTCCAACGAAATCCATCCACAGGTAGTGGCTCACACATAGCTGTGGAGTATAGCGAGTTACAATCTAAATATATTAAATACACACTCTCTTGATTGGGGTCATAGTGTTCGCCCATATATCTATTATTGGCTTTAGCGTAACGTGTAGAAATCATACTGACTCCTCCTCTAATCGCACTTTCTATAAACAAATGCATGTCAATATCTTGAAATAGTTGTAATTTTATACCAGTCATTCTAAGACAGGCCTCCCACGTAAGTCCAGGAAGTGAATACATATGTACGGGGTCAAGTTTGTAATCTTTTAAGCACAGGTCTCTAAAAGTCTCAAAGACATCAGCCAGTAGCAATACATCTGTTTTAAGATATAAATCATGATATTCTTGTAAATTATTTATATTAAAATGTGTCCAGACATTTTTAGCATGTTCATATTCATTGGGAGAGATATGTTCTTTAGTTAGAGTACTGTAAAATGCTTCTATAGGAGGGAGATACTCTGCAAACTTATCTGGTCCCGTCATATATTCATAGGGAAATACACCTTTGCGTTGTAGTAGTGGATTTTGTATGAATCTAAATGTGTTTAAATTGGAAGCCAATTTATATAATGGAAGGGACAGAAAGTTATAGGAATCTAAAAATACTAAATCATCAACTGAGAATGATATATATTTTTCCATATCTTTGGCTATGCAATTTAATTTACAATTATTAAATTTTCCTAAGTGTTGCATTATTAAATGACCATCGTAATTTTTTAAGTTATGGAAGAATACTGGGATTTTCTTTGTTACTTTATAGTTTAAATTACAATCATTGTGGGCAGCTCCACGGTATTGCCCAGAGGAATGGCAATGATCTCTCACCCTATCAAAATATAGGGGTTTTTCACAAATGTGACAATGTGTTGAGTTTTGGAAAGATGCCTCTTGCTCTGGAGTTATTACAAGGGGAATATATATCGACATTTGACTTTTAATGAAGTCATAAGTCTCAAACAACCTTTTGAAAAACACATCCATAACATTTGCACCACTATACAACTCTTCAGATATTATCTTAGAATCTCTTACTACAACAAATGCAAATCCAGATGGAGTATGGTTGTTAGAGTTTATAAAGCATTCAAAATCTGCATAAATCACAAATGGGGCTTTAAGTTGATATTTATAATTTTTAAATTGTAATGTATCTTGTTTAGACATTTCCACTCGTTGGGCATCAAAGTTTTTACAATATGTTGCATGACGTTCCAATATATCATTAGTGTAAAAATGTTGTAAACAAAATTTGCAAAAATGCTTCTTATGGTCATCTTTTGTAGAGTGGAACATTAACATATTAAAATCACGAATTAAACAGTAATGTGATTTACGACCTTCTTGTAATAATAATAAATCTATGTGAGTATTTCTATTTAGTTTGGTTGTTCTTAATGGATATATACATTTCTGGTCTTCAACTCCAAATACATTAACACTTATATTATTCTGTCTTTCGAATTTATCTATATCAAATATTTTTACGGGATATTTTATATTTGTCATATTTAACTGACTTACGTAGGGTACATAGTTAGAGACCCTTTCAGCATGATCATTAGCATTCCTTGGATATAAAGCTGCTAAAATTGACCAAAGAAAGCATTTATTATCCAAATTTTTTATATTTAAAACTGCTTTTGTCAATTTAATACTCTCTGGTGTGGGAATGTATGATTTTGGAGTTAAGGGCTTATACTTGTAAACATGTAACTGCCAATATTTAGTATGGTCATAAATCCATCCACTGCCTTGGGCTTGATATTTGTGTATAGATGCATCAATCTTTAAAAGAGCATTGTCAATTTGAGGCTTTAAATCTCTCTTCTCAATAGTTAAGGTGGTAATGCTTCTAAAATCTGCAATACATTCTTTCTCATTAACTAATTTTCCATTTTGATCCATAGAATATTTTATAAATTTGATTCTCCTTACTAAAGTCCATTTTATCGGCAGAGGACAAGAGTGAAGAGTATTTTTAAGTTTAGTTTTAATCGATTCACCAACAAATTTAATCATTGTATATGGACATTTGTTGCAAGAATGTACATGTCTTTTAAAATGACCAACAACATTTCTTTTACAGAAACTACAAGTCTTGTGAGTTATTAATATATGAGATTTTAGAGCTATGTTACTATCACAGATTAAATTACAAACTTTACACAGTTTTACCTTGATTTGATGTATCAAATTGTAGTGGCGAATCAGGTTACTTTTGGTGGAGAATGACACAGAGCAGTGTTGACATGTAGCCTTCATTTTATATATGTAACAAAAAACTAGGTTGGCATCTTCTATATAGTTGAAATTACATTTTAACAATTTCAATTAGTGAGAAATAATAATTTAAATCAGAATTTTAAATGTTAATATTCAAAACAATTTTATACAATAAGATTTTATAATTGCAATTTTCAAAATCAAAACTAGATCAAAAATTAAATTTGTTAAATAAAAAATACTTTTTAGCAATTCAGAATGTTGAGTCTACATTTATACAGTGTGTGCTATAGAGAAAACTACCTATGTTACCTCTGTTACCTTAATGAGTGAAATTCAGCTAATTGTATAAAAATCAGGACTTGTTATATTTTAACATAGTAGAAGTTATACAAAAATGACAAAGTGTCATGAGAGAAAAATAATATAAGTTTTAAAGAAAAATCCTGTAAAATTTTTTCTAAGTTCAAAAATAGGGATTTTAATGTTTAAGTTTCACTGCCATAGTAACTGTTGAGAAATACTCTTTAGTATAAATTACATTTTGACAATTTCAATTAATGAGAAATAATAGTTTAAATCAGAATTCTAAATTTCAATATTCAAAACAATTTTATACAATAAGATTTGACAATTGCAATTTTCAAAATCAAAACTAAATCTTAAAGGTTAAATTTGTTAAATAAAAGAATACTTTTTAGCAATTCAGAATGCTGAGTGGAGCGACACAGAGCAGTGTTCATGTAGTCTTCATTTTATATATGTAACTAAAAATTAGGTTGGCATCTTCTATATAGTTGAAATTACATTTTAACAATTTCAATTTGTAAGAAATAATAATTTAAATCAGAATTTTAAATGTTAATATTCAAAACAATTTTATACAATAAGATTTTATAATTGCAATTTTCAAAATCAAAACTAAATCAAAAATTAAATTTGTTAAATAAAAATACTTTTTAGCAATTCAGAATGCTGAGTCTACATTTATACATCGTGTGCTATAGAGAAAACTACCTATGTTACCTGTGTTACCTTAATGAGTGAAATTCAGCTAATTGTATAAAAATCAGGGCTTGTTATATTTTAACATAGTGGAAGTTATACAAAAATGACAAAGTGTCATTAGAGAAAAATAATGTTTTAAAAATAATAATAAAAATAATAAAATAATAATAATAAAATAATAAGTTTTAAAGAAAAATCCTGTACAATTTTTCTAAGTTCAAAAATTAGGACTTTAATGTTTAAGTTTCACTGTCACAAGTCTTTTGAAAAATACTCTCTCTAAGTTTCAAATAATAAATACACAGACAGGCAGTCACCTAACTAAGTCATTTCCGCACGAGCAAGCGAGGAAGTGTCCATACAACTGCAATTAATTATACAGACAGACCAGTCTCAGACATTCTATTCGCTACCGAGACAGGGGCGTGGCAGCGTAGGATGTCTAGACAGGTCCACGGTGCCGACGCCTTCCACTAGCCCAGCCCCGCATGTGAAAAAAACTTACCAGAGGAGAGAGATCAAGATGGCTGCGCTGGCTGCGACGGAAGGGGACTTACTGAAGGAACCGGTTTTCCCCGCCTTTTTATATAATTCCCAGCGAGTGAATTCATAAAATAATTTTTAACAATTGCAGTGTATTTGTAAAATTTATTTTAACAATTTCTGGAGAAAATTAAAATATGAAAGTACAAATTTAATTTAACACCTGTCACCTGTCATCACATCAATCACTGTCAATACGTCCGACGCCGCGCGCCTGTCTAGACATCTGGCACCACGCACCTGTCTAGACGTCTGGCACGGCGCACCTGTCTCGGCAACGAATAGAATGTCTGAGACTGGGCTGTCTGCATAATTAATTGCAGTGGTCTCAACACTTGCGCATTCAGGATCACCGAACCTTGGCGGAGGTACCCGAAGTAGCCTTGATGTGTTGTTAGTGTCGCTGTTGAAAGTGAGAAGACCGGTCGCACTCAAGGCCAGCAGCATGCCCGAGTTTACGCAGTAGTTATATATCAATGGTTTACGTACAAACCTCACACTGTCAAGTTGATGATTTTGAGAATATACATGTGAATGCATGTGGATTTGAAATAGTAATGAAGTTGTACAATGGTATTGAACATTTATATTGGGGTGTACAGGCGAAGATCAGGATTTTTGGATTTGGTGGCTAAAAATGATCCCCATAAGAATAACATGGGAAAAACGTGCCTAAAGTGGGGTCATACCGGTAGTTCACCACTACTAAATAGTG
Source organism: Macrosteles quadrilineatus (assembly GCF_028750875.1). NCBI lineage: Eukaryota > Metazoa > Arthropoda > Insecta > Hemiptera > Cicadellidae > Macrosteles > Macrosteles quadrilineatus. The sequence continues at coordinate 87,159,039 of NW_026542595.1, forward strand.
TATATTTTTATGTTGTGAAAAGACACATCCTCATTTGATAATATATATTTAATGCTGTAATTGTACATTTTGAAAGGGATAAAAAAAAATTCTGAACATTTCTTCTCTTTAGTATTTCCGACGTTGAGACATTAAGTTATTTTCATAATATCTTTTTATCTTTCTGTTACCATTTCATTGCATCACTTATATTTTTATGTTGTTCGCATTCTATTATACAGGGTGTTTGTGAACTCTCTCGAAAAAATTCATAGGATTGTTCCTTGGGTTAATACAAGAATATTTTACATTATAAACATGGGTCGCCGGAGCCTCGTTGTCCAGCTGTCCGTCTGTATGTGATTTTCACAAACGAATCCATAACTTTCGAATTCCTTAAACGATTAACTTGAAACTTGGTACGTAAGTAGTGACAAGTAAGACTAATCTTTGCACAAAGTATCAGGCTTATAAGTTGAACCAATTCAAAATGGCGGCCATTTAAATTCTTTCTTAAATAACTCAAAAACCATTGATTTTACAAAAAATTTACAAGAATAACTTTTTTTAGACAATTTAATTACAAATCGATTGACACCTTATTTTTTGAGATCGGACAAATATCAACTGAGATATGGCAGCTTTAGTGATACGTGACCACTAGAGGTTAGCTGCAGTGCATACCAGAGCATGCGGCTTAAGTCTGCCACAACAATGCAAGTCTCTGTCCGCTTTATAAGTTATTTTTAAGCGATTTTAGATTATTTCAAACAATAATAAAACTATACATAACCCTAAAAGTTCTTATTCAAAGAAAGACTTTATTTAATAAAGTCAGTTCCTCTACCTTTTTACGCTGAGTGTACACTTTAAAAGTGATGAATAAATAATAACATTTTCAGGTCACAATAAAATCAGCTGATTAGTTGATAAACATACGTTGACTTCACCACAGCTGATACAAATAGTTTGAGTTTTCTGTGTTTATTTTAAAGACAGTAAAAAGGTGTGCAACTTAACTTAGCCATGGTACTTTTTTTTTTTTGTCCTAGGACGCTAGGCACGAGCCTGGGATTGTTTTTCACATTACTTCAGGCTAGACCTAGGGGTTACGGCATTATCACTTAGATAAAATCCATTGGTGACTTGGTGGGGATCGAACCCGGGACCTCAGGGACTGAAGTCCCGCGCTCTAACCACTACGCCAGCTCGCTCCCCTAGCCATGGTACTACTGATGGATAATTTATAAAAAAAATACTTTTAGGGTTATGTTATAATTTTATTATTGTTTGAAATAATCTAAAATCGCTTAAAAATAACTTATAAAGCGGACGGAGACTGTTGCATTGTTGTGGCAGACTTAAGCCGCATGCTCTGGTATGCACTGCAGCTAACCTCTAGTGGTCACGTATCACTAAAGCTGCCATATCTCAGTTGATATTTGTCCGATCTCAAAAAATAAGGTGTCAATCGATTTGTAATTAAATTGTCTAAAAAAAGTTATGCTTGTAAATTTTTTGTAAAATCAATGGTTTTTGAGTTATTTAAGAAAGAAAATTTTAAATGGCCGCCATTTTGAATTGGTTCAACTTATAAACCTGATACTTTGTGCAAAGATTAGTCTTACTTGTCACTACTTACGTACCAAGTTTCAATTTAATCGTTTAAGGAATTCGAAAGTTATGGATTCATTTGTAAAAATCACATACAGACGGACAGCCGGACAACGAGGCTCCGGCGACCCATTTTTATAATGTAAAATATTCTTGTATTAACCCAAGGAACAATCCTATGAATTTTTTCGAGAGAGTTCACAAACACCCTATAAACTTTGTGTGCTTAAATATGGTTACCACATACCTTTTCCTACATGCTAGCATAGAAGTACTGTATGTATCAGTTAGAATATAGGCTATGTAATGTGAGTGTATGAGTATTTATTATTTTTGATTTTTTCTGTTTGATGGAAACCAGTTGAGGGAGGCCAGGAGGTTGGGGATGCGGCGTAATCTCCAGCGGAGTGTGGAATGTTGAACAACCTTGAGGGGGGATTCTGAAAACATCTGAGCCAATTTGAGTTTCATAAATAAAACAGATTTCCTTGAAATGTAAAGTATTTTAACTGTTTTTAATCCTTCAAACTTATTCGTTTGGGTGTAAAAAATAGTATACATATATAGTAAAAACAATAAATTTTCACGTGAAAAACACAAATATGCTGTTATTTTTACGTAAAATGCTCAAAGAGGTAAAACTTGAGTATATACAATGAGTTAAAAATGTGATATTTACGTGAAAAATGTTAAATATGTAAAAATAAAGTGCAATTGAAACGTTGTTTTCACGCCTTTTTTCACGATATATTCACGTGAAAAGTTGAGTCATCTGCACCGTAAAATGATGAAAAAAACGTAAAATTGATAATTGTGCACGTGAAATTCACGTTACGAATGTACAGGGGAAACGTGATTAATACGAGAATTTTTCGTTTGTGTGCTATCTGGGGACTGGTCAATAAATTTGTTATTAGGAGGAGAAGATTTTTGAGAAGTTAACGCTTTGAGTGTTTATATTACGTTTAATTTTCAGTTAAAATTATAGTTGTATATTACCAAAGGTGCTTGTTAAAACGATGATATTTAATGTAAACGAATAAATTAATATATTAGATAATAATTTTATTAATATTCAATTTTTACAAGAGCATTCGCGAAAGCGTTGCTAAAAGAATTGTAAAAGGGCCGTGCAGGAACAGGTAATTGCCCTGCAGGTCAGTTAGGGCTGCATCAATTGACTATGCGGAGGAGTGTTTCACTATGAGAAGGGTTCAATGATTGCAGTTAATAATGTTTTTGGTAGTAGTGTAGTTAAGGGGTGTTTTTTCCACCTATGTCAAAACACTTGGCAACACATCCAGGGAAACGATATGATGAAACTATTCAAGAGTCGTCCTTACATTAAGCTACAGTGCATGATGTTGGATGCTCTGGCCTTCCAGCGGTGGCAGACGAACCAGCTGGAATGCAGGCTGGACGAATGATGCTCTATAACTACAGTTTATTGATCACTCGAACAATATTTTATTTATCGTAGTTGTCAGCTGATGTGTTTCAATTTGATCGATATATCGAGAAAAAAATCATCGATAATAATGAATGTTCCCTTTAACAGGAAAGTACCCTTTATTTCACATGTAAAGCATACAAAAGAAGATAAAGTTCTGCTGATTATAGATAATCATGAGACACATCTTTCGCATGATGCTGTGGTTAAGGCGTCTCATGCTGGAATCGTGATGTTAACATTCCCACCTCACACTTCACATAAATTACAACCACTTGATGTATCGGTTTACTAACGAGCTACAATCGATCTACAATCAAGCAGTTGATGCTTGGTTGATGAACAATCCTGGGAAAACCTTCGACATTTTAAAGCCGTCAATTATATACCTATAATTATACGGTTGTAAGGGGCTCATCGAAGAGCAAAATGACAAAAGAAAATACCATAATATATACATGGAATGAAAATGATTTTGCAAAGGGCTCAAATGAAATTTGTTCATCAGTATTTCACTGTCTTAATTTGTTTGATATTTCAAAATTTGATTTCTATGTGTTCATATTATCTGTTGAATGTTGCACCTCCCAACATTACAGAAATAGAATTAGTTTTTCCCATCCCTGGACACTCATTTTTGCCCTCCGATGGAGTGTTAGGACGGATAGAAAAAGTACTTAAGACCATGCCTGTTATTAACAATCCACATGAGTACTTGGATGTTTTTAACATGCATGGAACTGTTTACAAGCTAGGAACAGATTTCACCATCTATGATTGGAAAAAAGCTACAAAGGCCTACTTCAAACCGACTAAAAATTGGCAATTTAAATTTGCTCCATGCAAACGGTCTGTGTTCACCAAGTGAAAGACTGCGACAACAGTGTTTGTTAGAGGAGAGCCGTACTATGCATCAAATTTAGGAAGTGGAAGATCACTCCTGAAAAAGGGGCAACAAATAAACAACTTGTTGTTATCAGAAGTGCGACGTGGCCACCCAGTTAAAGCAGCAAAGGTTAAGGATATTGAAACCCTTCTTGTAAAACACTATGGTGAAAACTGGCGTGCTGTACCAGGTAACGATTTCTTGCACAGGTTTCTGGATCATGCCAATATCGGAGATGATGAGGGTGCTCCCGAGGAAGAATTCTGTGAATAGATAGCCATCCATTAGATAGCCCCACGGAAGAGTGCCAAGATATATCTGATGAGGCCGATACAATAATACAAAAGAGACGAATCAGGTAACCAATCAGGAAGACCACGACCATGACTACTGCCAAACATCTACTTCCAAGGAAATCGAAGGAGGAGCTTCACTAGTAAATCATATGGTGTCACCAGAACAAATTCAGCAATATCCTAAAGCACTGCAGAGGAAAACAACTCGACGAGGAAGAAAACCACGGTTGTTTTGCGATCCTAATGGTTAGCGTCTCGGGCTTCGGTGCGGGAGGGACGGGTTCAAGCCCCGGCACATCCACTAAACATTTTTTCTCTTGTGACTCTCTCGTGAAATGCCTCTGGCGTAGGTGGAAGAAAAGAGAAAGTTTTGATTAAGAAGGACTTCACGAATGAATGACTTGCTGAAAGTCATTGTAGGAAATAAACTAAAATTCTCCCTTTATGTATATATATATATGTGTGTATATATATAACAACCAGGAAGAAGCAAAATTGCGACAGACACCCCTGAGAAAGAAGAAATAAGAAGAGAAACAAATAAGAACGAGGTAAAAAAAATCAAATTGTCATGAACAAGTCTATAAAACATCCAAAGAAGAAACAAAATATAAGCAGAAAGATTGAATGTGATAGTGAATCTGAAATTGATGATCGAGTTCCCTATGATGAAGAAGATTAAGGAAATGACTTCTCTGCTTTGCAACGAATTGTAAATTCGTAGTATAAGCTCAGGAGGAGCTCGAGTTTGAGAGGCCTACTTATTGTAATGAAGACTACTTATAAGTAGGTTTTGATAAGAAAAGAGGACCAAAAGAATATTATGTAGGGCAAATTTGAATTTTGAGTTAAGTTTTTCTATCGCATCGGTTCAAGTAATAAGTTTATCGTCAAGTCAACGGAAGAGTTTGATGTCAACGAAGAGGACATTCTGATCAAACTCCCAAAACCAACAATTTGCACTGGGTCGCAGAGGACATCGGGACAAATCTGGTTCAAAGTGGATTTTGCCACTTACTACGTTAAGTAGGTTAGCAGTTATTGCATCAAGTTTCAAAATTTTATTTAGTTTTTGTAGGCTACCTTTGTAATAATAGACTGAGAGAAAAAATGAAATAATTATTTAACTTTATTATTGTTACAGATGATCTAAGTTTTTATTACTTAATTTTATTTGGTTTGACATGTAACACATGTACCAAGAGTTTTAATAACATGCAATACATATTTTTCTTTCCATTATTGTGTTTTTTAGCTATCCTCTTCAACTTCAAGGTACTTTATGTTCCCGATCCAAGGTACAAGATGTTGTACCGTGGATCACAAGTACAAAAATTTTTATTTTTCAATTAAAAAATATGTATAGTTAATATTAAGGAGAAATTAAAAAAATGTTCACTAAAGATATAGCCTCTAACAATAGGGTTACTTTTGTTTCGTTTTTAAACGTAATTTTCAATTTTTTTTAAATATTTTAATAATTATATGATCCAAGGTACAACAGTTTCCCCTATATTTTAACGGGGTAGCGGATTTTTATCCCCCTGTAATTTTACCCCCTGGGCAAACGACACGTCACAAACCAGGGGGTAAAATTCCGGCCGCGAACTTTTGAGTTTCGCGACATCAGCTCGATGGATTAAACGCGGAATTAAACATATATTTTCACGGTTGTGAATTTAATCAGAACACATCAAATTATAAAAACCTAGAGTTTACGGCCCGGATTTTTACCCCCGGAATTTTACCCCCTGGCCAGATATATAAATTAGTGGGAATGATTAATTAACTTCGTTCTGTCCTATATAAATTTATTTGTAACATTAACTAATCAAACAGGTTTTCAATTTTAGTTTTGAGATTCCTTTTAGTATTAGGATTCGTACTTGAAGCCAACAGCTGGTTAATATGACGTATAAACAATCAACTGAATGATAATTGTTTCGGATATTTCATTACAAAATAAACAAATAAAGATAGGCTACTAAATAATGAAATGTTTACAATTAATTAAAAACAGAAATAATAAAATCAATCATTGAATTTCTAAAATCGGCCGGGGGGTAAAATTCCGGGGGTAAAAATCCAGCCCGTACATCTTCAGTTGTCTAAACGCTAGTTATATGGACAGGGGGTAAAATTCCGGTTTGTATCGCTAATCTAATTAATCACGCTCTGGCTATTTTCATTAGACTTCAAAATCCGCGGGGGTAAAATTCCAGCCACGAACAAACTTTTGGCCACTCAGGTTACTACGTCATAGTGACGTCAGCTTTGCCCAGGGGGTAAAGTTCCAGGGGGATAAAATTCCTGCGACCCTATTTCAACTATAAAAACAATTTAAAATTAAGTTTTATTTCAGTCAGTTTCCGACAGTAACTTTTTGAAGTTGTCCTAAATAAATAATGGAAAACATACGTACACTCCAACAACGCCAGGTAGTCTGCCAAAGAAGTCTTTGCGAACTTCGCTCTTGTACTGGACGAGACAAGGCATGGAGGGTCGGTACGGTGTGTCCCCCTCTAGTCGGTAAACCTTCTCTGTCTCGTCCGCATCGAACACAAACAGCAAGTCCGGCCGACCGATGAGACCGGACAGTTTCACTATCTGGCCGTACTGCTCGTACAGTAGTCTGGACACCCGGGCCAGATCTGATACTTGGTACTGCCCTGCAACAGTATACAGTAGTTGACTAAGTGGCATTTAAATATTACATTATAAACCTATAATAACGTAGCCCAATGCAGCAAGTTCTGCGTTTATAATTATTTACAGTAACTTATAAGATAATATTTATGTACAAGACAGCAAAAAATCGTGCTTTTTCACGTGTAATGGTAGACATTTTTATGAAATCCATTTGGTTTTGTAGTTGTTTGCATTGCATTTAAATTTACTTTCAGAAATACCTCAAGGGCAATAATCCAATAAAACCCACATGATTTATAAATTGATAATGATTTCATGAATGCAGCTAAACAACATCGTTCAAGAGTCCCTCAGAACAACACTCGAAAATAATTATGATTCAAATGGTAACGCTAGACCAACATTCATGTTTTTTTTTTAAGGAGAACATTAGACTAAGATTCGTAATTTAGATAATCCTCATCGAAACCAACCAATTCCCCATGCTTCAAAGCCAAACGCTGCTAACTAAGCTTTCAAGGTTGTTCTTTATGCATCTAAAAACTGAAAATGAGACTGAACCTTGATCCTATCCAGATTCTCTTATCGTATTGCATCATATCAGCAGCCTGACGTAAACGTATCTCCCTCTAACAAATATGTTGACAACTTTCCAGAAACACTTGTAGGGTACATCTACAATGTGAGCACCTGACCTACGACTGGCAGCAGCCTCCAAGTGTTGCCCAGTAGTGGTAGCGGCCTCGGTCCAGGTACCTCACTGTAGGGCCTTGCGAGGGCGAGCTCCTCACACACAGAGGCCACTGAGGAGGCGGCGCGACCTGCCGCTCGCATCCTGTAACCAACACATCACGTAAAATAAAACAATAAACAACGATAAAACAATGTGAAGGACCGGAGTGGACAACTAGATATAAGCATTCACAAACTTACATAATCTAATACTTATATGATTCTAAGTTACAGTACATAGCATGATAATAATTTTAATAAATTTATTGAATATCTAGAAAATGCATTGAACAAACTAACAGATTTCAACATGCCCATAATTGTTTGTGGGGATATATAGGGATATATAACAAATCAAATATGGATGAGCTTATTTTTAGACTGAACCAAGAAGAATGGATCAAGTAAAATGATGATAGGCCAAATAATTGTGACTTAGCTTCTAAGGATTTTTACGATAGCTTAATGTACTGCTTTATGGTTAGCTTCCCCAAAAAGGTAGTTAGGTTAAAAAATGAAAAGGACACAGCTAGGATAGATGATAAAGTGGTTGATTCCCGAGAGAATCTTGTAAATATTTATTGGCAAAGTATGATAACACAGGATATTAACTGTATACTGGAATATAGTAAAGCTAAGAAATTGCACACTCAAACTATAGCAAACAGCAAGAAAAAGTTTTATAACAATAAAATAGTTAATTCATCAAATGTGAGTAAAGAATCCTGGAAAATAGTACATAGCCTAACAGAGGAAAATGTAACTCATGATAACCTAACAATTAAATCCAATAACTCAGTTCAAGAAAACCCTATTGTGGTAGCTAACCTGTTTAATAATTATTTTTACGAAGAAGTAGACAAATTACTCGTAATTGGAGCCAATTCAGGTAGGCCTATATCCTCGGACCTTCCAAACTTCAATTTAGTAGATTTACCCAATCATGACATATTAGAAATAAAACATACAAATGAAAAAGAAGTAGTGGAAATTGTACAAAAAGTATGTCGTACTTCAGGTGTGTTCAGGTGTGGATGGGGTTACTTGCAAGGTACTGTTGGCTTGCGTTGATGTAATCGCAAAACCATTATCTGTGATCATTAATAAGTCTTTTGACGAAGGAAAATTTCCAGACATAATCAAAACTTCAAAAATCGTTCCTATTCACAAGAAGAATAGTATAGAGGAGGTAAGCAATTATAGGCCAGCGGCCATACAGTCAGTTTTTTCAAAACATTTTGAAGTGGCATATTTAAATAGATTAATACCATACTTAGAAAAAAATGACATTTTAAAATCTAATCAATATGGATTCCGTAAAAATAAGTCGACAATTGATGCTGTGTTCTCGCTGATTACCCATGTACATGAAAAAGTAGATTGCTCTGAAGAAGTACTTGGACTATTTTATGATATCACTAAGGCTTTTAATTGCCTTAATAACTCGATCCTAAAATTAAAACTACAAAAATTGGGTATAGTAAATGCCCCTTTAAATTAGATTATGTCATTTCTTGGGAACAGATCTCAGTTAGTAGCCGTAAATAACTTAGGTGCTGATAATGTCATAAGACAATGCAGATCAAAAATTCAGAATAACATCAACACTGGAGTCCCGCAGAGCTCAAATATAGGACCTGTGCTGTATTTGTTATGAGTCAATGATTTACAAGAGACAATACAAGAGGGCTCTTTGGCTTTTTGCGGATGATGTTTGCCATCTAGTTAATAATAAAAGCTCTGAGGAAACAATATGCAAGTCCCAGATAGGCGTTCATCAGATGGAAGAATGGTGCAACGACAACAAATTAGTACTAAATGAAAACAAAACATTAGTTTTAAATTTTTTCAATACAAAGGCACCTGACCATAGCCCTCTCTTAAAATAAAAAAAAACTTAAAAATAAATGATAACGTAAATTATCTTGGAATCAAAATAAGCAATAACCTTAGATGGAATATCCATATTGATCATATAACCTCAAGACTTGTGGTAGTATGCTGTCTTTTGCGCAGACTACAAAACATAGTGGATCATCATATCCTGATGAAAGTTTATTATGGCTGCTTTCATAGCGTATTGAGTTATGGCATCGTACTTTGGGGCAACAACAGTGAAGCAAACAGAGTCTTTCTACTACAGAAGAGAATTATTAGAATAATTTGTAAAACCCATTTTTTAGAACATTGCAGACCACGTTTTATTAATCTTAAAGTTCCCACCCTTACCTCCGTTTATATATTGGAATCAGCTATGATGATATGGAAATTTCCGGAAGACTTCAAACGCAACCAAGAAATACATAATTACAACACCAGGCAACAAAACCATATACACCTGAATTGTCACCGAACATCATTGGTAATAGCTGGACCACATCATACAGGTTAATAGTAGGACCTATTTAAATGTTTGAAAGTTTTTTGTGCGTTGTTGTATCCCATATGTGTGTATTTATTTGGATATAATTTTCAACTATTTTATTAATGAAACGTTCTTGGAAACCAGATCACTTTACAATTCCTGACCGTACTTTAAACTGTTGACGTGCATATATGCCTTATAATCAAACAGTTCAGGGGTGTTTTTTTAAGAAAGTAATAATTAATTGAGAGTGATTTTTTAAAGGTAAAATTAAGTTAAATAGGCAGTGAAATAACTGAAAGAAGTTGAGTGGAAAAATTTGTACTTTTAATAATAAACGTGAAAATATGGCAAAAAAAGAGTTTTTACAAAAATGTTAATTTTTGTCTTTTTGGAGCGCGCTCTAGCGGGCTAAGTATGTGTTTGATAAAGAAAGATATGTATGTATTTTGTAAAAAATGTTATGATCTTTAATTTTCATATTTAGTAGAACGCATAGTTACCGAGTAATAAGCAAGAAACTGAAAAAAGTACGAAGATTTTTCATAGTTTTTGCGTCTAGCTCAAAACGCACAAGGAATTTTTGTTAGATCTCTCCAGATTCTGATTCAACGCCCCAAAAAAACATAGAAATAAGAAAAGAATCGTCGCAGATATATTTTTTAACTTCAAAATATCGTTTGACGAATTAGGGAGTTGAATTAGTCAAAGAGAAGTATTTGCAAAGTCTTTGTTAGATCTCTTCAGATTCTGATTCAGCGCCCCAAAAAAACATATAAATAAGAAAAGAATCGTCGCAGTTATATTTTGTAGCTTCAAAATACCGTTTGACGAATTAGGGAGTTGAATTAGTCAAAGAGAAGTATTTGCAATTTCATTATTTATGTAGCAAATTACGGTATTTGCATTTTAGAAATGCAGCATTGCTTTGTAATTTACATTATTTGTCAACCTTGATCAACCATATTTTGTAAATAACGCAATAATATCAATAGTCATTATTGATAATTTTTCACTTATAACTCAATAAAGAATACTAAATGCTAAAAACTTGTATAATTTAACTCTATTTATCGGAGTTAGATGAAATAGCGTAAGCCTTGGAAGTAACCGCCGATTCGACGGGTTTCACCTAGTTTAATAAATTTTAGGAATTAAATTATTAAACTAGATTTAATGCCTCATCCCTCTATTATAAGACAAAACTGCTGTGCCACAATTTCACCATTTTCGATATTAACACGAAGCACAAACTTAAATGTTTTTGGTTTGATGAAACCCAGGCAGATATTTCTGCGAACCCTTTTGCCTCTTTCGCATTGGACTAATTAAGTAATGTCTGCTTAGATAACCCACCGGTCATTCTATGGCGTGACGGCTGCACAGCCCAAAATAGGAATGCCATATTTTTAAATGCATTATTGAGTTTCAGCCATGAACAAAACATCCGAATTACTCAGAGGTTTGTTGAAAAAGACCACACGCAGATGGAAGTTGATTCAGTCCACGCTGTTATTGAACGACAAATTAAAAACAAACTTATTAACTTACCAAGTGATTACTTAAGGTACACGTATGAAAACTATGACAAGGAGGCAGTAACGTTCGAATCAATAACCAACTTTTCTGTGAAGATGTACGACAGCCTAAGGCCTGGGAAAAACATTAGAAAATGATAGTGTTTTTTAAACACTTAAACATAGTTTCCTCGTAATTTTGTAGATTTATTAGAAAACAATATGATATAATGGGTTTGGTAGACAACATAAATCCCACTTTTAATGCACAGTTGGGCTCTTCAATACAGCCTAGTTATATGTCGTAGTGATTTCGTTAAATAAAATAAATTTAAATGTTATTGTAAAATGAACAAGATGACAAATAAAGTTCCAGTTTACTCATAATGGTTGAGTGCCCACGGTCGTATTTTATGTTTGTTACTGAAATTCAGTTTGAACTTTATTTCAGAAAAATAGACAATGTTTAATGTTAATATAGCTTTGACGATGAGAGGTAGTGACAAAAGCAGCGGCTGTGCAGCTGATTGTGACACTCTTCACGCATACGTAGTCACGGACATTCGTGATGAGCAACGCAATGTGTTCATGGGACTACAGTCACATACTAAACACTTGGTGTTCTGGTACTGAAGAAACTCCTAGATGTCCGGAAACAATACTGAAGAGACGTAGGCGTATTCGACTATTCAATGACTTATTAATCGAAAGCTACGTGTTGCTGTCCACGCTCGATCGTTCTTAAGTTCTCGACTTCGTCTCGAGTTTAAAAAAGTGTCTCAAGCCAGCGAAACCTGATTTTTGCCCCTTGGTACGAAATATAATATTTTGTCTATTTACCGTTATGTTTACATAAAGTGCCCGAAGACGTGTATTGTATTTGTTTATGACTATGTAAATACTATTTGCTGAACTATGTTTACTGCAACGAATCATGTTAAGCTGTGCATGATCAATTTAATCTTACTGCTAAAACATAGCGAACTTTTACAACTATTGCTATAAATTTGTCTCTAGCAAAATCATTCAAGTTAGAGAATCGTTCTATCTCGGTGTAAAACTTAAAAAAATAAGTAATTTCCTTTAACAGCAAACCTATATATTATAAATTTATATGCTGTAAATTAAGTAATAAAAATTAAGTAACCGATCGAATGCAAACCAAGTGTTATTGCTAATATATTATATGGAGAGCAGTGTTGAAAGGAAAGGACGACGACCAGTTCAACGCTCTCCAGGTTCACGCAGTGTGGAAGTGTTTCAAGGATAGCAACATACTCGCGGGTCACAGACGGAGATAGAGGAAGAGAGAGTGAGAGGGGAGAAGGAATGATGATGACCTAAACATTGCCCACGCCACACTCAGGTCGCTCCGTCGTGTCTTCTGCTTTCTAATCGCAACTCACTTTCCTGAATTCTACATTTGCTATCTTGGAATTGACTAGCTAACAATAGAAAGTAAGAGGGATTTACAAGTGGTCTAATTTGATGTAACAGAATTTACAGCATTCATAACTAGAAGCAATCGTCTAATTCTAATTTTCAACAGTAAAATATAGTCAAAGCAACAATTATATAATATTGCACGTAATTGTTATTGAATACTTTAATTGTTATTATCATCAAGGTTATCCACAACAATATAGTCAATTACAGAAGTTGTGCCTAAATTCCCTCTAAGACATCAGTCAACCCGATCGTTGAAGTATCTAATACTCAAATCCTATAATCTATTACGAGCTATGCCTGTTTGTCCGTCTGGCTGTTTGATGTATCTTGAAATCCAGCGGAAGGGTTTTGACTAAATTTCGGAATTAGGGGCTTATGGCCCTTAAAACGTGATTGGTACCACTACCTCAGGAATATTCGTATTTCGCTACAAAACTCGTTTGAAAATAAAAATAAATTAATATTGACCTTATGGGTTGCCAAGTGTTGGTTGAACAAATTAACAAGTAAAAGTAAACAAAAGACATGTTGTACATGTATTTATAACAAGCCATCAACAGTATACTAGCAAAATTACAAAATACAGTATAAAGGAAAAAACAAAAAGTTGTAACAATTCAACAAAGATGATTATTTTACTTAGCCCTCTCCCACTAAATTACACCTACTCTTACACCTGCCTGTTTTAATTAGCATAACACTACCGTATACTAAATTCCAATGAAAAAAGACAAAATCTCAATGTCTTTAAAAGTAGTGGTAAAAAGAAAAAAATCGTTGTCAAATCCTATTTAAAAACTAAAATTATTTTGTTTTTTATCTACTGTCATTGGTGAGCTTAAAAGACGCACAACGGGTTTCAATAGCTAGACGGGAGAAAGATGTTGTACGAGTAGCACTTAAACTTAAGCAAGATCACAAAAGTTTGTCTTATTTTTGTTGAATTGCATACTTTTAGATTGCATACTTTTAGATTGCATATTTGTTATTATTTCAGCGATCAAATGTCTATGGTTTGTAACCGAAATGATTTTCGTAAATTTTAAAGGGCTGTTAATGATAGTGTGTTAACGATTCAAACCCATCTTGTTAATGTTGTATCCATTTTCTAAACTGGCGTAAGCTGTTGGGAAATACATAAACTGAATTAACGACAACCGAGCAAGTCTCGGCCTCCCCTGAACTAGTCGATTACAGAAAGAGTGCCTCAATTCCCCTTATGACTTCGATCAGCCCGTTCGTTAAAGTCTCTAATGTTACAATAGTAATTATATGTACGATTCTAACTTTGTCGATAAACTATCAAAATTAATCAAGCCGTTTAACTATCTTAACATACTAGCTCTGTCATGCCCAGTCTTTAATGAATGGTTCTGGATGAAAGAGTGTTCATGAACCAGCTACGCCTTTACCATGTGTTAGAATAGTGACAACTGGTATGAATTAGTATGAATGGGTATGAATGGGTAGCCAGAGAATGAATGGACGGTAATGAATGGGCGAGTACACCTTCGTTGACGTTTGTATTCTAGACGTGGTAAATATTTACTTGACCAACTCTACCTAGTTATGAGTTTGCTGGTTAACACAACTTTCAAGGTTGTCTCTCTAGCATTTGTTTAGATTATTGACGTTAATCTTGGCAAGTTAAAGACTGTAGGCAAATTATGTGACTCGTACACAAGCTTAAACCATATTTTATTCATTAGCTGAATGCTCTTTCATGGGTTACACCACGAAAGATGCAGCTAGAATATTTAATTTTCATATAATAATAAAATTTTAAAATGAAGGCTAACAGGGTATTATACGGTTATGTTATTGAAAATTAGATATGCTATGGATCAGGCTTATGTAGTATATAGTTAATGTTTCTACACAGCTAACAATACAAATTAGTTGACCTGGTCATTTTTTAAACCTAAGTACTCAACTCATTTTGAAATGGCCAAAAATAATGTAACAAATTACTTTGCAAATGTAACGTAATATCTAATGACAGTTTTGGTAACAATACTTTCTTTATATCACTTCTTAAGAACAAAAAATAATAATAAATACGCATCTAAATTGATGCGTAAATTAGTATTTCTGGGTTGGTTAGGAAACATTACAAATCTAAAAATAACGAACACATTGGTTGTAAAGATTTACGAAACCATGTGTTATCTAGAGTTGTTTAAACATTAACATGCTTTGGCTAAGTGCTCTGAGTGTAGTTGAACTATTAGGTACATTATTCGGGCTGAGGAATTGTAATGTGTGAAAATAGAGGTAGCCTAATGTTTTAGATGACAAGTAAACGTAACCCAATCAGAACGAGGAGCTACAAACGTAGGTAGTGGGAATGTTCATTCAAGGTTACCGTTGCGCAATATTACTACCATCGTAAACAATATAAGTACCTCATACAAGGCTAGTAGCCTGCTCGTTACTCCAGAGTAACCAGCTAAGGTTGTAACGGCAGTGTGTCATTAACTGGTGATGACTAAACGTAGCTCAATCGAAATATCATTTTACCATTGGTAAATAAAGTGCAGGGCGTTTTTTTAACGATACCCAATTTACAAGTACCATGAAACAAGCTCATATGTTGGCATACCTGTTTTCTTTTCTTAATTGCCAATTAGTTAATATGCATTGTTGCATAGTTATCTATGAGTTCTAGTGTTTTAAGGAATTCATCATCAATAAGACTCAGCATGGGATTTATGCACTCTTAAAGTGTGTGTCTTGCATGTATATTAAAGTAAATCCTTGGCCTTATACCGAGATAGGTTTGAAATTAAGATTCCATATGTAATTCCGTACCCAAAAAATCAACTATGCATAGTATTGTCAACAGTTAAAGAAAATCGAATCAGTAGAAAACAAAATAAACGTAGACCCACGATACAAAGTTCATTTTAAACGGAAATATCACGTTGAGCCTTAATAAATATGAATTCTCCGTAACAATAAACCTCATACATATCTTTGCAACAATGCAGATCAGCTGATCGACAATTATCAAGCGTGGAAAACAGGGATACCAACATATAAGCTTGTTTTGTCGTTAAAATGTGTCTCTTGGTAGTTGTAAAAAATTTCGCTGCGTTAAAAAAATAACACCCTGTAGTTATTCAAAGGGATTTTTAGTTGTTTTGTACACCATTCGTATCCAAAATTTTCTTAAAATCTGAAACATCTCATGGGTTACAAAATGATGGCAAACGCCGTACGTAGATATAGTAAACAGTCTGATCAAGTTATGAAAATTGGTTTAATACGTAATTATATAACTTATCGTGTTGTTTAAATTACCGACTTTCATATAGTTTGAAGATACGCTATGATCAAGTAACATTCAAATCTACTAATAAATAATGGGCATTGTCAGTTTTCATAAGACCCATGTTTTTAGAATCGTGTTTCATTTTTACTGGACTAGACATGTTATTAAAGTTGTCGTGTTTTAGGTCAACAACGTAATAAAAAAACTCTGGCATGCAACCGAGGGAACGTGAAAGTGTGTAATGTTTTCCCTCTCTTATAACTTTAAGCAATCTTAATGCTTTTTTTAGGTGACATCTATAAATTTTAAGTGTTATAACTTCTGATCAAGTGTAGCCTAATGACTATCTGTTAAAAAAAAAATAATAAAGACATATATTTATTGTTCGTACACTTCTGTAAAAACTAACTTTAAGGTTTGTGATAACGAAATTAAAATGGTAGGTTACTATGGTTTGATTCCGAGAGGAAAGAAAACGTTGCCAATAATAAACTGATATATTTTTAACACAATCCGACAGGAGAAAACTTTAAACAAAAAACTACGACTTATAAAAAGGTTGGTTGAATGGAATAATTGAAAGTAGTACGTGGCACGGTAGTACAACTGCCATGCTCTTTACAGACATTAAACACATATCTAGGAGCAAACTAATAAATTTTCGGTAAAAAAAAAACATTTTCTTAACTGTTAGTACAAGTTTTAATCATGTACGACTAATATTTTCTTTGATGTTTTACATTTTATGTGAGAAGGCGTGTATAAATTTTAATATTGGTCTTAATTTGTCCTATCACTGTTAAATTTATCTTTAGTTTTATTGTGTTTAGAACAATACACACTTCAAATATTGAAAATAAAAATGAATAACATAATAACACGACATACAATTCGCACAGTAATTGTAAGCAAGAAATTAGGGAAACTGGAAGTCGTCCGACTAATTTTCTACTTCTATTAGATTTTGAATTCATTTTGTAAATCAAATAGAAATACCACAGCTATTAATACATATACCTTGTATTTGAAAACTAGTACCTACTTAATTCAGTTGATCAATCCAAACACACGAAGGCACACAACACTACACTACACTACAGAGGCACTGGTAGGCGCGAGGACTGATTGTGATTGTGGATGTGAGCCTTATTCCTTCCCCCTCTCTCACTCTATCACACACAAACCTGTCTTGATGGACGACAATTTAATTGTTCACTTTCTCCGACCTTGTTAGGACATTGCAGTTAAGCCTGTGTGTTGGGTTTCAGCAAAACAGAAAACCGAGAGACTAGGTTTACCTTTACCTTTGTAAAATAGTCCATCAATTATACGAGTACTATTTCATAGAGGTAGAGTTAACATTTTTTCTTGAGAAAATATTCTCTAAGGGTCAGAAAAATGCATTTTAAACACCAATAACCGGAAGCTTGTCGTCGCACATCATGGTAAAAGAGTTATTAAAGGCAAAATCTTTGATAAAGGAGTGATCGTATTCCAACAGTGACATTTCAACTGTTGATTGTGTATACGAAAATACCTCATATCCGTCCGTACAGTTGTAATTTACGAAAATCGTCGTTTTACTTACTATCCAAAGATGATTTTATTGTCCTAAACACTGAGCAGGAATTAAAACTAGAGAAAGCACTGATACAGTGATAGTAATTTGGTTAGATTTGATGAAAACTGTTTTGAATGTTAAAAGAGTTATTACTCTTTTAACATATTGCTGAATATTGTGTTGTTGGGTTTACCATTGAACAGTTATTGGTCAAAATATTGATTTAATCTTTTAGTTTTGGGGAAAACGTTATTTGTAGGTACAAACAATTTATTGAGAGACGATGCAATGGATCATTATGACGCAGTCACTGCAACTGTTGTTGAAGAAACTTATTAGATTACACATTCCCAGATAGCACAGAATGTCTCACAGATATCTATTTCGGTTGATTTATGTCCAAAGATATCTATAGAGTTCTTTAAATATTTATAAGACATATTAATCTAAACATTCATAAGATATCTGAAATTATATGTCTGATCAACATCTAAAAAGGTATATATTTGTCCACAGATCATTTTGGAGATATATGTACATCCCATGGATATCTAATTTAAAATGTTTATAGAATATTGATTATGAATATCTTCAAGATGTCTATTAATATACATTAACTATAGTTTTTATAATTTTCCTCTATACCTGTGTCCTTATTTTGTATATTGTTTAAATAAAAAATATTCTTAAGAATTTGTTTATTATATTAAAGGATTTTTTTTAATATTTTTAAATTTCCATTTCATAACAAATATCAAAGTATATTAATGAATTTTATTTATAGACTAAACAACACAAAAGCTAGACTAATTAAAACAAAACATATTGAACGATATTTTACTGTAATAAATTATAAAAATACTTTTAGGATTAAACACACCTTTATGTAGATGAAAACACAAATAATTATTCTATAAATTTTTAGTGTAAAATTTTCCCCCAGCATTTTCAACACGCTATACACACACACACACACATATATATATATTTGTTCAGGAAAAGGTACTTCAAATAACTAATGACACATCTAGCCGTTTTAACGTTTTAATTGCTAGGAAAAGCTAGGTAATAAATATATTTATTTGTTATAATATTCAGAACCAAATTTGTTATAATAGTATTTAGTTTGTAGGCTGGTTTTGTTTATCTAAGACTTGGATTAGGCTACTCTTTGCAGTTCCATCATATACGTATAATAGAAAAAAGATGGTCAATTGGTCATACCGGGAACTATATAAGGAAAAATATTAATTTATCAACAAAATAGTTTTATTTACTTCAATAGGTTCAAATAAATATTAACGTTTCATTAACCAAAATAAATTAAAGCTAGCCACGTTAAAATTAATGTCTGAATTACTTTATGTAATTAAAAAAATAAATAGATTGAATTTGACTAACTCCACTTTTCTATTCTACCACACCTCGACACCACCCGCAATCATTCTTCTTCCTCAATCCTATTCCAAACCTCGCCGACCTGAGCTGGACCTCGTCGCCATCGCCATCGCCTCGCCATCTTATAGTCATAGTGCCGCCTCCACGCTTCCGCCATTCCATTGTGCTATATTATTATTGATCGTCTATCGTCTCTCGCCTCGCCTCTCTCTGGCTTTCTTTTCTCTATTTCATCCGTCCCCAATATCAGTGTTTCAGATTAACTTAGGTATTTGTTTGTCTAATGCCGTACTGGGAATGTACTGGTCGAATTTGTGTCGAGGGGGGAAGTAGAAGCCGTCCCAGCAACATGGTTATTCCACGAAAATCAAAAGTGCTACTGGCTTGAGAAGTCCTTCCACCCTAGTTCATTGATAAAAAAAGCTACTACCCCTGACCCAGACACCTGGAAAGTATATGAAGTCAGGGTTTTCAAAACCTTTGGTAAGTTAAGTTTCAATAAGTTGGGCCTAGGCCTATTAGTCCTAGGCTAATTAAGTTAGTGAAGTAAGCTAAAGTGTTGGCTAACCTAACTTAAAAATACTTGTGTAGTTTCTTAGCTTAGGGCCCCTATATGCATGAATAGGTAACTTATCCCCACCCCGCTGTCTGTTTCAGGCGAAAAAAGGTTTAGGCATGAGTTATCTCAGCTTCGTCCTAGTTTGGCTTTGCCTTGTGGTAAACTTAACTTATGTCAATTCAATATTTTTGGCCTAACTTGTAATAGCTCAAGCCTAGGCCTAGGCCTATTTCTTCTATGTACTTAACTAAGTAGGCCAAGGCCTAAGTTAGTGCTCTTCATTTCTGTTATCAACTTAGGCCTATACTTAGCCGCCTACTTAACCCTCCGAATGTTAGCCTAAGTGTCTTAAAAGCGACTCATAACTCACCCGCCGTGGTGTTGACTTATGCGTCGCTTATGCGACTCACTAACACTGTTTACGGCAATGGCTCTGGGACTGACTGAATCGGATTGAACTGAACTTATCGTTTTTTTCAGCAGATTCAGAGCTTTCTCCTGATGATGTATATTTCTAGATGCTTTTAATTACCGTAACTTACCAGTGTCATGACAATTATTGTTGCAACAGGCAACCAGCCTGTGTCTTACCAGCACGAAAATATCGTGCAAATAATGCTAAAAGACGTAACCTCAATTCCATGTACGTAACTTAAACCAAGTTAAAGAACTTAATAACAAATCGGTTCCAGACACTTGTTTTTTATAAAAATATATAAGAGCGAACACTTACAATCTGCCCATAGGTAAGTTTTATGTAGGCCTAACTGTAAAACTCAAATTCATTTTTTCGATCAACATAACTTAACTACTTTTCACGCCTATGTTTGTGGTAGAAAACCAGTAAGATACAAGGTTATTTAGGCGTGATTCTTCGTTTTATCAAAGAAAAAGCGGTTATGAAAATATTATTAATTGATTCTAATGTAGGCCTATTGAAAGTTGGAACGGATATTATAAAAACATTAACACATCTGAAAGAAGATTGTTTTCTCTAAACGTTCAGTCTCAGTGTTGTAATATCTGCCCACAGCCGCCATTTTGCTGGCTAGTGCGCATGAGCTGCGCGGTGCTGCCATTTACGTTTGCTTTGGGATTTTTATCCCTAAAACAGGACTTTCTAGACCATGTGCAGGATGCGGGATAAAACGAGACTATCGGCTCTTACGATTAGGTAGTTTTTCTTTTTATACTGCTTTACGTATAAACTAACACCAACTGAATGTTGTTCTATACCTACGTTTTGTGCTAGGCAAGTGCAGTTTTTTCTGAGAGAAGTAAGAAGACATTGAAAGTTTGCGTTTGTTGAATGCTAAAAATCCTTCAGAGCTTCAGAATAATGATTACCTTTATAATTCAAAAATGAATAGGCCTAGCACTTAATTTTTTTAATTTTTTAGGGATTGCCCGTTTTAACCAACCTTTTCAGTTATCCCTAGGTCCAGTCGGTTGAGAGGGAGTCTACCGGTAGACCTACTGTTTTACTTTTTAACCAAGATTTTTTTATTTTTCAAAATTTTCAATGATTAAGGCTAGGCGTTGTACAGTAGTTAAAGCGATATTCTGAAACAGCCCAAGTACAGTACTACAGTATTATTATCTTATTTTCAGATTCCTTGAAGGTGGCCCGTGAGAAAAGTGGGGGTACGAAATCACTTCCGACTTGAACAGTGATCAAGAAAATATCAAAAGAAATAAAATCCCCAACCCAAAATATATGTCAAGTTCTGAGGACGAAGATTGTGCTGGCAAACCAAAAAGACCAAAGACAGATTTTTTTAAAAACCAAGAGCCACTGAGAGATAGATCAGATAAATCAGATGACGAAGATTTTGCTGTTGGCCTAAATATCCTGCCTGACATCGATAGATTTGAATCCCCAATAGAACCAGGCAATAACAATAATTTCAATATAAGCACTCCTACCACTCAAAAATCTCTACCGGTACATAGCCCTGTTACACCACAACCCCTTCAAAGGCCTACATCTCATATCTTGGATGATCAAGGTAAGAACTAAGATTGTCACAGTAGGCCTAGTCTAATTGTTTTATAGGCTCAAATCTAACTTATGCTTTCTGGTATTTTATTTTTTATTTATTTATTTACCAACGGCAATAGGCTACACCAATTTACAAAGATAAAGATTGAAAGCTACAACAGTGAATGTTTGTATTTTGTGCTAGGCATTAACAACGATAAACAATGAAAAGAATAACAGTAGTAGAAATTAATTTTCTCTTGGTACAAGTAGGCTAATAGGCCTAGGCCAATAACTTAGTATTTTTAAACACCTGATATAATGTTGCCGTACGTAAATTGTAAGTGGTTTTTAAGTCCACTAACATTTTTATGTAGGTATTTTGAAGTAATGAAAATCTCAAATAACTCGTCACAAAACTCCTATTTCGGATCTCGAGATGGTTCAGATGTAGTAGTCTGCGCTCGGCTTCGCCTCTGCCGTAACCCATTTTCCCCTGGAATGTGACACTTTTTGGACTTATAAAGTAGTGAAGAAATGTGCAGGCCTACTACAGTTAACATTGCAAGTTAACTTGCAAATATAAACAATTTGAGTTTGATTTTTTTCTGCTGTCATAGGAGGGCAGTTATAATTTTTTTATTTGACGGACAAACCATTACATACAGGATACAATTAATCAATAAGCTTAATTTCATTTTTGGTTACCTTTTTGGTTTTTAATTACTAAACTAATAGGCACGTAATAATTTTCAGCATGGAAGAAGTCTGTAACCAAAACGCTTGCTGTGTTGAAAGTCAACCAAAACATAATCAAAGAACTGTTAGAGAGCCTGATAACCAAACAAAGTAGTACCGGTAACCGAACAGTAACAGAAAATGATGAAGACATGGATTTATCAGCCATTTTGGGAAATTTTCCACTTGAAACTTCACAAGATCTAGAGGATGTTGAAGAGAAACTCAAGGAAAAAGTCATTTTTGACCTTATGGTATGTATTTTAAAAATGCAGGATATTCCCTAGGCCTATAAAATAACTTTAATGTTAAGATTTTCAATTTCAAATTGTAATTTGCATATTAAAATACACTTGTTTGTGATCCTTGATATTTTTCAGCTTATTTCATCCATCTGTTACTCTTATAGTTGTTGTTCTTATAGGTTAACTTCATTCTTTTAATTTGTGTTCTATTTTTGTGAATGTTGATTAGAAAGTACTAAAAATTGATTAAATATCGACTATTTATTCATGTAGGCCTAATCAAATATACAACAGTTGTTCCAATTTCCAAGCTTGAATTTAATTTTCTTTTATTTAAATTCAAACTTTTATTATTTAAACTAGGTACACTAATTGCTCTGTCCATTTTGTTTCAGCATCAGATGTATGTTCCTCTATGTAATTGCCCCCTCTCCATACAACAATACCTTCCTCCACAGTCACCCTTCTTTGTTTTATATAATCTAAAGACATGTGTAACAATCAACTCTCATCTGCAGGTGAAACATTTCTCTATAGTCGGTGGGGAAAACACAAAAGAAGCAGTGAAAAGGCTGCTTCGAAGAATGTTCAGTGACGAATTGGCCAAAAATTACAGCTACCTTGGATTTAAGAAGAAGCGCGTCTTTGCTGATCTTCGCCTAAAATCAGTATTATTTGGTAAGAAAAGTAAATAGATTATTTTTTAATTATATACATGGGGAAAGATTAAATAATGTGTGAAACAAAGAAAAATGAATGGTAGTCTCTTGCTGTATCGTATTTGGCTTAGCCTATCTAACCTGAGATTACTGCTACGGTCAGAGCCAATCAGCTGTTAGCTCGCTGATTCACCTGTCAGCCAAGGCTTTGCTTTAGTTCTAATGCACAATGGGTAAATGTAAAATGGTGTTTTCCGTTGGTGTTCAATAAATAAATAAATAAACGATAGTTAGGTATATGATTAAATAATTTCTTGATCAGCATTGTACATGTTATTAAATTTACGGAAAGTAAATAAAAGAAACGTCTTATAACACTTAAAACATATATTTACGCTTATACTGTTACTCACAAGACGGTAAATATACAAAAAAGATGGTAAATGGTGATCGATTTCAATTGGACACTCCAATCATCATCAGACCCAATAGGCGAATGACAAGAATCCTAATGGCGTCCCTACTTATACCCTATTGGCTACCGGAAGCACCGGCCAATACACTTTTATAAGTACAACTGGAATCAAAATGTATTTGTTCATTAATCAACTTATTTCTATGAGCATTAGGAGAAAATTAAATGGTATATAGTTTGAAAAGAGAAGGTTTATTTTATAATTTTAATTGTATTGCGAAATTATCATCAAAACTCTTAAGGAAAGTTGCACTCCAAAGTATGTATAAAGCAGAAGAACCAAAGTTAAGTTTTACCTGAATTTGTGACACTGCCAATGAGTTTTTTACAGATATTTACTTTATTTTAGACTCAGTTCGAGCAAACACATCATTGGCCAAAACGACTGACTCGGAGATAGAAGGAGTCATCAAAGACTGGCTCCGGCAAGCAAAGTCAAGAGTGGAGCAAAAGACAAAGTAAGTCTTGTACTAATATAGGCTAGTCAAATTAAGGGTAAAAAAGGTTTAACATCAAACTAATTGTAAAAGAAACAAAGTAAGGTTTTTTAGATGCGGAATGGTGTCCCGAACAACATATCAAAAGTCTACCAAAATCCACGCGGGGGAAGTCCGCCATATTGGCCGCCATCTTTGATTTTTCAAAAAATCTGAGACTTATGAGTATTATGGCTCTTGAACGACCAAATATCAACCGAATAAGGCAAACAAAGTGTCTATTTAATATAGAATTAAACCAGCTTTTTGATTATAACATGTATACATTCGACAAGCCAAAATTGAGCAAATCCAAAAACACTTCGAAATAAACAGATTTTTTAATACTATTTCTCTTTAGTCCCCTGAAAGTAAATAATTACTCAATTTAACAATTGATCAGATCAATAATAATTTTAAAAAAATTCTAAGAGGTTTATAATAATATATATATACCAATATAGACGTATTCCTTTAGACGGGTTTAGAATGGGTAAAGAATTGTTTTAGCCAAACTTCATTGAACCGGCTTTCTCATACTATGAACACTCAGCTCTTTTGCTGTTTATAGGTAGTCATAAATAATGGTTGTTAGAGCTAAAGAGCTAATATGTAAGTTTACTAAAACACATAATATAGTTTAACAATTGGCAAAAATAAATATTAACACGGGTTTTTTAAGTCGAAGTTGTTTATATCAGTAAATAAAAAAAAAACACCGGCACTTATAACCCAGTAACCTTGTTATAAAAAAAAGGTCTACCTTGCATGAAATGGGGTGTGGGTAGTAGGTTTCTTTCTTTTATGTTGTTTGTAATAGTACAAATATGCTAAATCCAAATTTTCGACCTCGGCATCATTTTTTAAGTACATTAAATTACTTATCGTTTCAGACCTAAATGGTTAATACAGGCTTAATAGTTTTCTAGATGGATTTGTAAAATGGAAACAAATACAACGTATCCATCTACATAAACACACACGCACATTGTTACTATAACTGGTTCTTGTGGATAGAACACAGGCCTGTGTAGAACGGTATTTATTGTATTTGTATTGTCGCGGGAGCCGGTTGGAGAACACTGAAGGCGATGCGTCTGTGATTAGGTGATCCTTGTACCTTTGGACATGAACTCGTCTTGTGGGGGTATCAGTTGAAGATTGACTTGTTTGACTAACTTGAGACATTTGGATGTGTGCACTATAATTTAGTTTTTCAATCAATTGAGACAAGGGTAATGGTGAAAATCTATGTGTGAAGAAGTGCTTTAAATCTTCATCCGACTGCTTCAGAACACATAACCTGTGAAACAAATAGAGGGGGCCAATAGTCACCTTTATATTGCCATCAGTCACAGTATTAACTTTAGAAGAAAGATATACTACTCTATTCTTCCTTTTGTATCTGACTTATTCATATTTTTCTCATAAAACTTTTAAAATCGCTTCCTTGTCAATATCTCTAGCCATTGACAGTTTCCCTCCAACAATTCCACTGCTTAAGAACATTATAACGCTAGTATTAGGGAATGGAGGGTGACGTGACGAAGTAACCAGTCACAAAGCTTCTCTATATTCGCTTTAACTCGAGTGACTCGTGAGGGTCTCATTTCTAAATGCTACTCAGTTGTATGTGCCTTAACATTGCCGTAGGCCTACTCCTCAACCTCAGCACTTATATTCTACAGATAAATTATATCATTCCTAATGTCCATCGGGTGAGCACAGTGTCAGTTATACCACGGTTCCGACTCAAACCTACATAGTTTTTCATTAAGCAAATGAGCACCTGCTCTATAGTCATGTCCGTCCAAACATCCGTCTAGAACTTTTCAGAACGCACAATGGTGAAGAACCCGTTGGTGGTAAATAACTGGTGTTTATTGAAATCCGTCTTGTTTCCTAATTTCAACATATCCTGCAGGTACCGATGCAAAAACTTAGCATAAAAGAAGTAATATGTAGCATGGCAGAACGGCAGCAAAGTTAAAACCTGTTTTCACTGACGCCTCTTCATTCTTTCTATCAATTCCTCTTGATAGTATGTACATTTTAATTACAATAGATTTCATCCATTAAAAACTTAAAATCTTTTCTTGAAATGAAATAAATTTGTTTATATTCTTAGTATGGTTCTTTTATAAGATTTCACCAAATTGAATAGCTTTAAATCTTAAAATACAAACATTTATGGAAGATTTTATGAACCTTGAAGAGTCATATCTCTCAATGTGTTAGGCCTATAATCACCATTTTGGTCTTATATTGTGAGTAATTTTATGTTGTTTTAATGAAAAAATAATAGAAAGTTATGCTTTAGGGTTAACGTTAGCCAAACTTTAAAAAAGTTCAAAATGTTATAGTTTTGGCCATTGTTTGCTGGAAAACTATTAGGCCTGTAATAACCATTTTGGTCTTAAACGATAGGTAATTTAATGCACTTAAAAAATGATTATCGTTGTTCTTTATGAAAAAGTGATGCTTCAGTGTCAAAAATCACACAAACGTAAAAATAGTGCGAAGCTCCGCCGATTTTTAAGCTTTTTGGAGGTGATCCGGAAGGTCGCCGAGGTCGAAAATTTGGATTTAGCATCTCGGTACTATTACAAACAACATAAAAAAAAAGAAACCTACTACCCACACCCCATTTCATGCAAGGTAGACCTTGCTTTTTATAACAAGGTTACTGGGTTATAAGTGCCGGTGTTTTTTTATTTACTGATATAAACAACTTCGACTTAAAAAACCCGTGTTAATATTTATTTTTGTCAATTGTTAAACTATATTATGTGTTTTAGTAAACTTACATATTAGCTCTTTAGCTCTAACAACCATTATTCATGACTACCAATAAACAGCAAAAGAGCTGAGTGTTCATAGTATGAGAAAGCCGGTTCACTGAAGTTTGGCTAAAACAATTTTGATGATATATTTGTAGATGTCTATTATTATAAACCTCTTAGAATGTTTTTTAATTTGATCAATTGTTAAATTGAGTAATTATTTAGTTTCAGGGAACTAAAGAGGAAAACTATTTTTTTTAAGTGTTTTTTAGGATTTGCTAAATTTTGGCTTGTCGAATGTCTACATGTTATACATAATCAAAAAGCTGGTTTAATTCTATATTAAATAGACACTTTGTTTGCCTTATTCGGTTGATATTTGGTCGTTCAAGAGCCATAATACTCATAAGTCTCAGATTTTTGAAAAATCAAAGATGGCGGCCAATATGGCGGACTTCCCCCGCGTGGATTTTGGTAGACTTTTGATATGTTGTTCGGGACACCATTCCGCATCTAAAAAATCTTACTTTGTTTCTTATACAATTAGTTTGATGTTTTTCCTTAATTTGACTAGCCTAATACGATATAAGCACTGTTTCTGTTGACATCGTGAAAAAATTCTTTTGTATAAACTAAAGTTAACTTAAACAGGATCTCGAACTTTAAAAAAAAACCAAGTTGCACACCTATCAACCGCATACTTAAATGAAATATATACTTGAGAACCCCCCCCCACAATAATTATAACATAAATGTTAACCCTAACCAATAACATTTTCAATATTGAATATTGGTCAGCTGTCACAATTAAGGATGTAGCTGCTAAACGGGCCTAAGAGATATTCGTTAAAAATACAGTAAGCAGTACGGTACCGTACAATTGAGATTTTCCTATTCGATGATGTGCCTTAATGATTGTAGTGCAATTTTTTTTAAGTAGAATTAAAGTACCCTGTTTTTAACTTATCCTCTGCATTCTCATCCCGATTTAAAGCATGGACAAAGCAACTAGTAATTCTCTAGGTCCAGAATGTTGACAATTTATGACAAATGATTTTATACATAATGAAATTTGATTTTAAAAGGTAATTGCAGCAAAGAAGAGCTGTGAATGTACTATTTCCTTTCTCTCTAATGGACGTTTTGCTAACAGCCTATCAATTTGTTAATGTTTTAAATTAACATCAGCCTACATACCAAAGATCTTGTTAACAATAATTGTTACGTTCATTGCCTTGTACTATAGTTTTTTTTTTATTTCTTTTAGGAACAAACGGGGCAATATTGTTACAGAAGCCAATCAACCTCAAGACTCAACCAAAGAATAGTTGTTAAGCATTACCCTCAAGACTCAACCAAAGAATAGTTAGTTGTTAAGCAATTTTGATGCCATAAGTGTCTTAACTAATTTTTTTTTAATGCAGTGAAACCTTAATAACAGGACTCCTGATCCCGTGATAAAAGGTATAATTTTCAAATTCGAAGTCGACCTCAAAAACTTTATTTAATAATTCACTATGATAGTCTTATTATCAGGGTTATACTGTTCTAAGTAGCTTCTTTACAATTACCATAAAACATAATTTATGTTGTTTTAAAACAAAACCCAAGGTAACAGATAGGTTAACCTTAACATTTTACTTAGTTACCAATGAATCTTCTAAACATGCCTAAACAAAGAATGAAAAAATTTAAGGATATGTCCAAAGGCATTTGTTCAATCAAGTAAAACAAGAAGAACAAAATTTTCAATATGCTATATGTAATGATGAATCACTTAACTTGGAGAGTCCTTCTACTTCACAGTCAAATAGTGTATTAAAGTTGCGAACCTGTGAGCAAATTATCTTTAGTTAATAGGCCTAATGAATTTCTTGAAGAAAGTAATTACAATAATGACATAAATCAAATAAGTTCTAGTGAGCTTGAAGACTTAGAATTTCATATTTCTAGTGGTTTGACTAGTGATGTTGATCAGTATACTGATGATGATGACCCTAATCAAATAAATGTGTTAAATGAAACTAACAATAACACTTTGGCTTCGCACAATGGCACTAGTGTTTCCGAATCTGTAATTTGTAACTTAGAATATGTGGGGAAATTAGCTAACTGGGCGACTACATTCAATATAAAAGGAAATGCTTTGAATGCATTTTTAGACATACAAAGAAATGAACCAGGATATTCAAGTTTACCGAAAGATAGCCGAACATTACTAAAGACACCGCGTGCCACTAAAATTAGACAAGTTGCACCAGGGCAGTATCATCACTTTGGGTAAAATATTGCGTTAAATTTATTTCTTCAATCACTGAATGGAGAAACCCCCAACAGTATTAACTTGAAGATTGGTATTGATGGATTACAAATTTCTAAAAGTTCTTCTAGCCAAATCTGGCCCATACTATGTATGTTCAAAAGTGACAAAAAAGATTCATATGATTCTCGTGTTTATCCTATCGGTGTGTACCATGGTAATGAAAAACCTTTTTGTTCCAATGATTTCCTTAAAGACTTCATTGAAGAAGCTGTGCCTTTAATAAATAACGGTTTTAACGCTGATTTTTCAAACACTATCATAGACATACAGATTTGTTCAATAATATGTGATGCACCTGCCAAAGCTTTTGTTTTTAAAACAAAAGGGCATTCAGGATTCTATTCTTGCACGAGGTGTACACAAAAGGGTGAATCCAGTGAGAGACGAGTTTATTTCCCTGATTTAGACGCCCCCTTACGGACCCACTGTAGCTTTATAAACCAAAACCAGAAAGAATATCATATTGGCACTACTGACGTACCAAAATGGGTTTGTAATATATCCTTTTTTGCATACATAAAAAAAGGTTGAGCCTTTTCCAACTTTAAGCCTATTGCTATATAAGGTGGAAGAATGTTAAGGAGTTTGCTGTTTTGGGTCATTCCATGGTAAATAATGTCACTGTGACACAGGTTTTATTTAAATTCTGATAATAGAATTCCTGTTCTATTCGTTTTCTCTCCGTCCCCAATTTTTGTAACTATACAAGTGTTTAGTAAATAATGTATTATGTATTTTATAAGTAATGGAGTGTATGTAATTTTTTACAAGTGTTTCATAAGTAAATAAGTATTATGTTTTTTACTAGCAATGAATTATATGTAGGCCTACTTTTTATGAAAGAATAAATTTGAGTGATTCTATATGTAAAGCTTTATTTAATAATACATTGGCTTTTGTAACTAAGTGCTTAGTAAATGATGTATTATGTATTTTACAAGTAATGGTGTGTATGTAATTTTTTATGAGTGTTTTATAATAAAGAAGTATTATGTTTTTTACTAGCAATAATTGTAGGCCTACTTTTTATGAAAGATTAAATTTGAGTGATTAAGTGATTAATCTACGTAATGTAAAGGTTTATTTAATATTACATTGGCTTTTGTAACATGTTTTTTACTGGCAATGAATTATATGTACTTTATATGAAAAAATATATTTGAGTGATTCTATATCTAAAGCTTTATTTCAATTGACCTTTTAATTGTACTGTATAATATCTATTTACAATTTGTCCCAACTAAATTGCTATTTTTAGATTAAGCGTAAGAATGTTATTTATTCTTAAGATATTTGACCCACTCAAGCGTATACCTAATCAGCTTGTGTTAAATTTTTTTGTTTAGCCAGCATAGTGTGTTATATATTTCATTCTAGGTCTTTTGTAAGTGGAAAATACCCTTATTTTAACGAAATAAAAGTGTTTTCCCTCAAATTGTCACATTTATATACATTTTATGAAAATCTGGTCCTAAATACGGAATTTATAGACATTTTCTAAACGTTTAGGCCTAAACATCTATTAGATATCAATATTTATATGTTCATAGAACATCTGGCCTGAACATTTCTTAAATATCGAAATTAGTCAATTGAATGTTAATAAGAGGTTTAATAGATATCTATTTCCTTTCAAACTATCAAATTTATAGATATTTTATAAACGTTTAATCCTAAACATCCAGCAGATATCGATATTTATATGTTTATAGAACATCTGGCCTGAACATTTCTTAGATATCTGATTTTCGGAAATCTGAATGTAAATAAGAGGTTTATAAGATATCAAAGGTTTATATTACGATATCTATACGATATATTGACTAACAAATTTAGATGTTTAACAGATATCTTATGAATATGTCTGTGCTATCTGGGTTAATGTAGTTTTACCACTAACTTCACCAATACTCCAAGTTACATAATTATGATGAATATCATTTTGATAAGCTATGGCGGTATAAGAGTTTTATTTGTGGTCTAAATAATGATAGTAACGAGAGAGTATTAAATATTAAGGGTGAAACATCAATTAGATTTAATTAATTTAAATCTCAAGGGTTTGATGAGATTGAGAAACGGGTTAATGGAGTTGATTGATACACAAACAGGGCTACCAGTTGTTGAGGTTGCTAAGCGTAATGAGAAAGTACGTCAAATCAATTAAAAAGTACCGGGGTCCAGGGTTTGAATGATTGGAATGTCACCAAAGTACAGGATGAAAGAACCAGCCCAGATTATGGTCAAAATAATGATAGCATTTTGTTAGGAGATCCTGATATAAAAAATAAGTAACTCAATCAGAGTAATTACAATAAAGGAAATATCAAGTCTGTAATTGAGACATGCCCTGAAATAAATCATAGATTAAAGGAGTGGACATCCCAGTTCCAGAAGGATTCCGGAAAAACTGTCAAATGTACGAGCTGTAGTATCGAAAAAAGACATTCATGATTGGTTTACTGAGGTTAGTTATAACCTTAAAAATAACCTAGCAGAGAAAGTCTTAGAAGATCCTTCCCGTATTTTTAATAATGATGATACCACATTTTCTGCTTTATCCTAAGGGGGGACAAGTCCTAGGTATTATATCATCCAACCTAAAATATTTCATGGACACTTTTGGAATGGACCTTATAGGCCTATCACATATTGTGCAACAGACAAATCTCTATTTTACTGAAGTCGTATCTAAACTTCCTAGTGTGTCACAAAATGAGCTGAATAATTGGAGACCTACCGACGAAAATGAAATGCTATGCTTTTTGGCATTGTGTGTGCTTATGTCCCATGTAAGGAAAAATGAAATGAGGGACTATTGGTACACCGATAGTTTGATCGAGACAGAAATATTTAGAGAAATAATGAGTAGGAATAGGTTCCAGGCTCTTTTGAGAATGCTAAACTTCAAAAATTCAGTGGTTACCAACTCTAGATCACTCGGTAGGCTTCAAAAAATAAATCCAGTCCTAATCACTGTAAACAAAAAAAAAAAAAATCAGACAAATATACACCCTCTGAGAAATTAGTCATTGATGAAACCCTTTTTCTTTATAAGGGGAAACTTTCATTCCGTCAGTATATACCATCCAAATCCAAAAGAGATAGGCTCGGAGTAAAATTATTTGTTCCGACCAAGTGTGTGACTGGAATGGTAATTTACATTTTGCCATATGTTGGGCCCGAAACCAAATGGGAATTTCCAAACATTTTAGGCGTAGGAATGACTAGAAAAGTTGTCCTAACACTCCTTGAGCCGTACTTTAGATTGGGGCACAAAGTATACCTTGACAATTAATCTCTATTGTTATGGAGCTTTACAAACATGATATAAATATGCGCGGGTCGGTTTTACCTGATAAGCAGGGTTTTACCAAAATGCTACCACAGGTTGAAGTTGGTCAGGTAGATGCTCATCATACTGATGTTATGATCTATGGAGGCAAGATAAGCGTGAGGTGAGAATATTAACAACCATGCACACCAGTACATTGATGGACAAAGGGAATACAGACTGGGCAAAATGGTAGATAAAATTAAAATCAAAAAGTGTTATGGACTATAACCCAAATATGGGAGCCATAGATATAGGGGATATGGCATTATCTTTCAACCTTACTGCCAGAAAATCAATCAAGTGGTATAAAAAATTATTTTTTAACTTCCTTGATATATCTATAAGAAATGCTCATAACATGAAGAAACTAAAAACAGGCTCTAAATCAAATCTTTCGGACTTCCGCAAAGAGCTTGTTCGATAAATACTGGAGATTCACTGCCCTACTAGACTTACACCACAAGGAGGTTGCCCTCCCCTGGTGAAACTCCTCTTCGCCTTAGACAGAGGCATTTTCCTGAACTAATCCCACCGACCACTAAGAATCAACGGCCAAGAAGGAAATGCCATGTGCTTAAACGTACTACAAGAGGAGATCCCGAGCCGCAAGACACCTATTTCATGTCTGCATGAAAGTAGCATGACCTAGCTTACTCGGGATTCAAGAGGTTTGAAAATGTCAACTGGAATAAAAATTGCAATGGTGAACTACTTCATCCAGTGTGTGAAGTAGCCTCTTTTTACTTTCTCCCCCTATACCATAGTATATGGAGAAAGTATTGTTTTCGTCAAAATTTTCGAGTTTGAGTTTTGAGTGGATAGATTCGTTTTGGGTCCCCCTGGACCCAAAAAAGTGGTTTTCGAAGTGATGTCTGTGTGTGTGTGTGTGTGTGTGTGTGTGTGTGTGTGTGTGTGTGTGTGTGTGTGTGTGTGTGTGGATGTGTACAGAGCTAGAGACCACACCTGTAGTCCGATTTCGATGAAATTTGGTATGTAGGTTCTAATCCATGGTATCTCCAGGCGTTTTTTTCATTTTTTTGAAATTTTTATTTTTAATGGGAATTTTCCCATAAAAACCCATAAAAAACCGGAAAAATCGGATTTTCTCGAAAATGGCCCGAACGATTTTGATAAAAATTTAGTATGTTGTAGCCCTTTAAATTCTGAATAAAATGGTACAAATCCCATATCTGTAAAAATTACGGTTCAAAAGTTATAGTCAAATATGTTATTTTCCCATAAAAACCCCATAAATTAACGAAAAATAGGATTTTAGAAAAAAATCCGGTTTTGATTTAACATAGTATGTTATAGTCCTTATAGTTTTATAGTTTTTTTTATTTTTTAGAAATTTTTATTTTTAATGGGGATTTTCCCATAAAACCCCATAAAATATCGGAAACATATGATTTTCCCAAAAATGGCCCGAACGATTTTGATAAACATTTAGTATGTTATAGTCCTTTATATTCTGAACAAAATGGTACAAATCCCATTTCTGTAAAAATTACGGTTATTGTAAATTATGTCATTTTCCCATAAAACCCCCATAAAATAACAGAAAAATCGGATTTTCCCAAAAATGGCCCGAACGATTTTGATAAAAATTTAGCATGTTATAGTCCTTTAAATTCTTAACAAAATTGTACAAATCCCATTTGCGTATATTTACTCTCACCACATACATATGATAAAGGTTTTTGACAAACTTATGGGAGAAAGTATGTGTCAGAATGCTGATACCGTTTATTTACCTTTGAGCTATGCATCATCCTACTAATATTATAAATGAGAAAGTTTGGATGTTTGTGACAAGTGAACGCGAAAAATACTGGTCGGATTGGGCTGAAATTTGGCATGATGATAGCTCACATTCCCTATTAACATATAGGCATATTCTTATTTCAAAGATCCTTTCGGGCTCCGCCCCAGTGGCTCTGGAGTTTCCCATGTTAACCTTATGAGAAATGGAATTATTGAATCTTAACAGCTGTTTCAATTAAACAAGTTGATTCTGTTCTCTGATGTTCAATAGCATTAATTAAAGTTACAAGGATTACCAACAGGGTGCAGCACTATTATTTCTTTTACATTTATGACAACAGCTAATTTGCAACCAAAAGGTGAGTGAGCGTAGCGAACGAACTTCAACCTAGAGGCGAGTTAGCGTAGCGAACGAGCTAACCTGAAGGCAAGTGAGCGCAGCGAACGAGCTCCAACCTAAAGGTGAGTGAGCGTAGCGAACAAACTTCAACCAGAACGTGATTGAGCATGCGAACGAGATAATCTTGATAATTAAGAAGTTAAACGGGGCAAAGCCCGCGGGTTACAGCTAGTTGATCTATAAAGCAGTTTTATTAGTTTAATCATTACATATAAAATATAGACTTACAAGTTGTATATCCGGGTTACATATAATTACTAAGCATTTGTTTTGGATTGAAACTGTCAGATATTGTATTTTCGAAGGTTTATGTGTATTCCTATAATAGTTTTGCCTGAATATCTGAATAAAAATGCACACTTAATATGCAAACCAACTGATGTTAAATAATAATAATAAATAATACTTATTAAACTGCTTTATACTTATTAAACTGCTGGTCTGGTTATAAGAAGGATTCATTAGATTCAACTGGTTACAAGATCCCCGTCCGTAGAACGGCTACAAAGTTAGTCATTATATTAAATTCAATAAAAGACAATTCAGAAATGCAATATTGTGGGTAAAAAGCGATCGAATAGTTTTTTGACACTAAGAAAGTTTGTTTTCAAAATTTATATTTTAATTTAGAATTAAAATGTCTCAAAAAGTGCACTTTTAAAGTACTAAAAAAAAATGTATTGTTGGTTGGGTTGTTACTAATAATTTTTACAAAAGCTATGATGGGACAGCAATGCATTCATACTTAGAACATTCATTGAAAAACGTGTTTTACTCGTGAATGAAATACGTCCAGTTAGTTCATAGAATTGTACTGTTTTAAAATCCATGATTTTGTCATTAAAAAAGTTATTTCTTTAATTAAATTTAAATGATAGTGAGTTCAGTATAGTTGGTGAATTTTCAGAAAATCTTTGCTTTTTTATTCAAGATAAGGATCAAGAGTATCAGTGGGCGAGCGATCATCCATCCATACGTAGTACATTTTAAAGAAGAAAATGAACTAAAACACACAAGCTACGTAATTATTACCTTGATCACACAACTGCGGCTGTGTATTACATTCAAAATAAATTAATTCAGTTTGTAAACAGGACCTCGCAATTTTTTCAGACGGTCGTGCAGCGCAATACAAAAACAAAAAGAACATTTATAATCCATACATAAGGAAGATTTTGTTGGAGCTAAATGAAATTTCATGTTAAGGGGCCTTGCGATGGGGTTGAGGGCATCCTCAAAAGGTTAGCTACTAAAGTGGTTGGAGACCCTTTGACAACCAAAAACGGTCTTTTTGACTGGGCAGTTGAAAATATCAAGTATGTAAACTCTGAATTCTCCACCCAAGAAGACCATATTGAAACGGGAGTATTCTTGGATAAACGCTTTAGTTATGTATGGACGATCAAAAGGTACACACACACCTCATGCTTTCATTCCCCTGTCAACAAGCTTATAAATAATGGATAAACCATTATCGAAATCATCTGAATCAAGTATTGAGATATTGAAAAGGAAAGGACACTAAAGCAGTTCTTAAGGGAACTTTATAGTTTGTTAAAAAATCCCCATCTAGACGTTCTATTTACAACCAAGTAACTGGTTCATAGGCATTTCCTAAAAAGTTTTGTGCTATCCACTGAATCGATAACTCCTCGGTAATCAAGAGTAGTTGAAAATGTAGAGAAAAATTACCCTGACTCCCAAATATATATTCGGGTTAAATATACACTGAAAGACAGCACACCAGAAGCTAAGCTTCACTTCTCTTGCATAATTTCTGAATAACTAAAGGATTTCATGGGTTTATTAAAAAAAAAAACACCTCTACTTCCATTTTTATATAAAGAGATTTTAATTATGATGAAAAATATAGCGACCCGGTTTGTCAGGCGGAGTGTCATAGAAAAAATTACAAGTGCCTCTTAATTGAAGGATTTCGATAGTTATTGTAATGAGAATGTTTGGTGTCATGATTGTTTATTGTTTAATTTATGTTCTTAGTATAGTAGCATATTGTAGGTAAATAGTTTATCATAGTGAAATGTCAGATTTAAATTCTAACGTTCTCCCTGATAGGCTTACTTGTCGGCTTTTCATTATTTTTGGTAACAGAGTTAAAACCATCTACCTTCTGAAAAAGGACGGACCCTTCCTTACCTGTTTTAGAAAGTTGTAACCCCAATCTAGGGTGAGGGAGGTGCCTTTTGTCAGTGCATCGACGAGCATCACTTTGTTAACTTCGCAAAGTTTCGTTTAGGACGCGAGAGGCAGTTCCCTCCACTTATCTCACTTTTAGTCTTAATTTACATTTAGTTACAACCGCGTTAGTTTCGTTCTAGCA
This sequence comes from Macrosteles quadrilineatus, assembly GCF_028750875.1. Taxonomy (NCBI): domain Eukaryota; kingdom Metazoa; phylum Arthropoda; class Insecta; order Hemiptera; family Cicadellidae; genus Macrosteles; species Macrosteles quadrilineatus. The sequence goes on from NW_026542595.1 coordinate 87,196,290, forward strand.
ATTTTATTCATCACAGCGCCAATTAACCGTTTCTATACCAATAAAATCATAGTTCATTTCAAAGTGTTAGTTTGTTATTACTTCCAAAACATTGGCGCACATCACGCGCCGCTACAGAGAACCTGAAAAGTTTTGAAAAGGTCGAAATAGGCTTTGGAGCAATGGCAGCTTTGAAAAATGTTAAGGAAATTGATGCTCTAAGATTTAAAAAATGATTGTAAAAAGTTTTTGATTAAATGATTTGCTAAGATTGATGATAAAAGCCCACTGAAAAGAAGAGTGGTGTTAGGTGCATCCTGTCTGGACCCAACAGTAATGACAAATAAAGTCCTTAGAGAAAGTAGGGCCAAATAGCAATAGAAAAATGTGGCGGTGATTCAGATAACACCCACTGAGGGTGACCGAACTCTGCGAGCATACAATACTTTTAGTGGAAACGAAGGAAAAATCCTAAAATATATACATATATAAAAGTTTTAACGAATGGTGTTTTGGGCCTCTGGGGAGATCAAAATAAAAAAGTATATCGGTCCCGAGCCTAGGTTTTACCGTGCCACCACGGTAAAAGCTATTTCCTATAGAAAAATTCGCTAAAACCGAGAATACTACCACAATAATAATGAACCTGAAATATACCTACCACATTTAATAGGCCCTGGTAAAATTTACCGGATCAAAAAGACCTAAGCCCTTCTGATGCATACAAGTAGTTATATGATGAAAGTCGATTTCTCATCACAGCCAATCACCTCAAGTATGCGGGATGCATTGTTATCATCTACAGCTGACACAAAGGCTAGCACACAACCCAAAAAAGATAGGGGATTCTTTAAGGCATAAACACATATGCACAAAGAAAGATGTCGATTTGTCCTCCGAAGAGCAACAGAATGAAACGTAAAAACAATCAGAAGTGAATTTTCAATCCGACGAACAATATTGTGAAGTGATATTTTCCGCATGCACACGATGTTTCATATTACTATGCGAGGAACATTTTTTACACGATAAGAATAGTGAATATGTTTGTATCAACCAATTTAGTTTTGTTTTATATAATTTCTTTGATTTAAAATTGTTTATATTATTTATTATTTTTTTTATTTTTTTTTTGTAGACTGGAAAGTCGGAGTTACTAGAACACTAAACTACCTGAAATTTAAAATTGATAGTTCCTTAGAGAAGCTCGACGAAGTGGTTTAAATTGTTCAAAACCTTCCTCAATCAAAGGACAAAACATCAGATGTAGTGGATGATGGTTTTTCTTCTCTGCTGACACACTTGAACTCCATTCCCAATCCATAATTTTAATGAATTCATTAAAATTAAAGATGAACTCCGCAGCAAAGACGTATTTGATAAGCTGGCAATTTATTTCACAAAAGTTGTAGGCTAGCTTACCAATTTTCAAGGTAGAAAACATGTTGGGTATTGATTTTGTTGTCTAATTCATCATGTACAGCTTTATGGATAATGAAAAACAAATTATTATGTTATTTATAAGGGTTACCGCACTGTACTTTAATAAATGAATACCTACATTCAAGTTCAAAATAAGTTCAAAATTTACAGTAAATAATCCTGGACCAACGTGTGAAGTATCAGAAAACCCCTTGCACTAATTCTTTCTCTTTTTCACTGGGGCCATCCAAGTTGTTAAAGGTTTAAAAATTTAAAAAAATGCAGTGTACAAATCTGTATCTGTAGAGGGATTGCGTATGAGGCCTACAGGGCTAAAGTGTTGAACAAAAAAAGTGCCCCCGTTACCCCTCCGTCTAAAAGGCCACCTCCCCTGCGTGAATACCTTCGACCTAATAGGCATGAACTGTATGAAGCGATCTCTTCTATGGTGCAGGATGAAGGTGACCTCGAAGACCTTTATGACTAATCATCGGGCAGTGGTGAGGAGTACGAGCGAGACTCGGAGGACCTCGATACGACTGACAGGGAAGACATTTCAGGCCTGTTCGGGGTAGCTCCACTCCCAGAGTCACCTTCCCCCCATTTGACCCTAGGCCTACCCACGAAGAGCCTCGGCCCCCTAGGCCTAATAAAAGGCCGTCTCAACCACTTAACCTCACAGATGATACGGCTCTTTGTGAAATAGGCACAGGCCCGCCACCCAAAGTCCCCAGGGCAGCCGCCCCTCAACTTGAAGGCCCTCAACCAGCACCTGATCCAGCTCCGCAGGGAGGACTGCCGCGGCAAGAGCTGCCGACAGAAGCGCCGTGGGTGAGGGTCTATCCGCCTGAGCCGGCAGTGGACGTAAGTTCAAAATTTACAGTAAATAATCGTGGACCAACTCGTGAAGTATCAAAAAACCCCTTGCACTACTTCTTTCTCTTTATCACTGGGGCCATCCAAGTTGTTAAAGGTTTTAAATATAAAAAAAATGCAGTGTAAAAATCTGTATCTTAAAAAGTCAATTTAGAATTCAGAAGTTTAAGAAATACTGCATTTCTTCAAGTTCAATTAATAGTTTGAAATTGTTCAATTAATCATGAAACTATGAAAAGTTTGAATTATTTTAAGTAGATACTCTGATTCATTACACCATTTTGTTTTAGGTAAAAAATACATCTTCCATTTGAGGAGTGAATACCAAAGAAACGACCAAATGAATCCTCTGCTTTTTGTTGAGTGATGGACTGGCCATGCCCTTTAGCTACCACGGGTTCAAAAGAAAACGTGTTTTCTCAGATCTAAAGGTCAAGGAAGTAGTTTTTAGTAACTACAGAAGTTTGTCTAACTGCTCTCGTAATGTTTTCTTGACCTAATTTACATTGTCAGCTAAATTGGAATTTATTGAAAATTAAATGATAAAATCTGAAAATTAAAAGCTTTTTCATGGTAGCATATGTAATCCACTTGCTAGGGGGGTTCCCGTGTGCATTTTATGTATAGAAAAACACCCTAAGGGATCATGTAGGTACTATGTGGGTTATCATTTTTCACGTGGGTGCCAGCTTGGCAGAGTGGGCATAACCTCAGAATCCGCCATTTTAAAAATGGCGGTGGCATTTATTACATGAAACTCATCGGGAGCTTATATCTCGAAAACGGTAATATATAGCGAGTTACTTTTATTACAATGAATATTGCTTACACAATAAGGAATAACTTTTGTACTAACAAAAATGTCCTTAATATAACTATTTAGGAGTAGTTGAGCAATTTATGTTAATTGAACCTGTACATTTTTACTGTGACAAAAAAATTCTAATGTCTTTGAAAAAACTGTTCTTTTTAATTTGGCACATAGCACTTATTGTTCTTTACTTCTAAGGTCTAAATACCCCCAACCCAGCAAACCTGCAGAATCAGCAAACATTTACCTGGCTGCATTTCCACTAAAATATTAAAATTGACAGATTGATTTCTTATTTAAATGACATTGATTTGTAATGAGTACTTAAGTTTGCTGCTTCAGGGAAGGTATTGAGGTGTTTTTTTATATATATTTTTATTGAAATGTTGATAGCTAAGTATGAATGAAACAACATTTTCAATTTTAATTATAATATATCCATAAACAAGCAAACTAAAACAGTTTATTTATTCTCCATAAGAATAACATGGGAATTTTAAATTTAATTTTTTTTTAAATTTATCTCCGTAACTTTTGGGCATACAACAACGCTTCAATATACAAAATAATTTCTTTTTTGAGCTCTACAAAATGGTTTGGTTTATTATAAAATTTCGTGTTTTAGGGTCGAAAATCGGAAAAATCTATTTTTATCCCATAAAACTCCCCATAAACCCCGTTGCCATAGTCCGATCGTGCTGGTTTAATAGTCCGAATTTGTTTGAAAACGTAGGTTTACACGTTTGTGATAAATTTCATTAAAATTGGATCATTTTTGCTCGAGTTATCAAATTAAGTTGTAGTTCTGTCATCAGATACAAAAATGTCGTAGTGTTGGCTTTACACTTTATGAATGGATTCTCTTCGGAAGGTTTGCAGGAATTGTGGATGCGACTTGGTTCAGCCAGAATATGTACTAGTTCAAATTATAGCAAACAGGCTTGGAAGTAACCTTTGCTCAGTTCTCCATGCACTCCATATTTTAACGGGCTGTGATTTTGCCAGCAAATTTGGAACAAAGCGTGCTACCCTAAAATGTAATCCAAGTACCTTGCTAATAGACTTTGGAAAAGATGGGGAGGAAGAGATAGAATAAAGTTTGAAAAACACAGAGAAGTATCTAGTTCACATTTAAAAAAAATGGATACTCAGTGTAAAACTATGTATGATCTAACCATGAATGGTCTAAGATACTGGATGTACACTGTCACTGTACAACGAATACTCTTAAAGAACTGCATCCGTTGCTCGTGAAGAAATTATGTCTAGTAGAGCTACAGAACTAGACAGCATATCTTATGTAGCCTACGTGCTTTTTATTGTACATACATCCAAATCCATTGCTTGGAAGAACACGTTTTTCAAATCGATCCTTGAGTTTTGGATACAGTGATGGTGGTTACTCTTTGTTGGTTTTTGGTCAAAATTTTATTTCCAGCTTTGCCCAAGTGATTTATTAGAAGGCTGCAACTGCAAAACCTGTCCCGATCAAAGCTGCACATGTGTACGAAACTAGCTGGAATACCGTGTTGCCCTTTTTTAAATGTAGAAGTGTTCCTGTAGTTGACTGCCGCAATGCACACAAGTATGTTGTGAACAGTTTCATTTTTCTGATGACTATAAAAGGGAACAGATCTAATTCATCTTAACCCAAAAGGCTTATAATTTAGATCCAATAACTGCGCTCAAATTGTATGATCCACGAAACTAGTTCATCAGTCCGAAACAGCCTACCACCAAGGACAATGTCAAGGTACTGGTTGTGTTAACGAGACGTCAATGCTTGGCCGATGCACCAACATAGCCTCCGGTCCCGTTCCCGCTTCATCGCCGTTTTAATAATACATGTTAAGAATTATAATAATAATTTCTGTTACATTCGTAGATTTATTATTATTTGTAATAATAAAAATTCATTGTATAGAAAGGTCTATATTTATTTTATATTTAAATGCGTCATGTAATAACAAAAAATTAATTTTAAAATATTTTATACTATTTTAATAACTTATACATCTGTCAGAAGCTTCTCGAATACTTTTTGCAGGCTTTTTACCTTAAATGCGAAGAAAAATTAGTGTTCTGTGCCAAATTACAAAATAACAGCTTTTTTATAATTTTTAGATTTTTTTTGCAACAGAGATAAAATTTATAGGTTAAATATGTCAATTTTAATATTTTAGTAGAAATGCAGCCAGGTAAATGTTTGCTTAGTCTGCAGGTTTGCTTCGGTAGGGGTATTTTGACCTTAAATGTAAAGAGCAATAAGTGTTATGTGCAAAATTAAAAAGAACATTTTTTTTTAGATATTAGCATTTTTTTTCCAAACATAGTAAAAAGTTTTAGGTTAAATAAGCATAAATTGCTCAATTACTCCTAAATAGTTATATTAAGGGCATTTTTGTAAATACAAAAGTTGTTCCTTATTGTGTAAGCAACATTTATTGTAATAAAAGTAACTCGCTATATATTACAGTTTTCGAGATATAAGCTCCCGATAAGTTTCATGTAATAAATGCCACCGTCATTTTTAAAATGGCGGATTCTGAGGTTATGCCCACTCTGCCAAGCTGGCACCCACGTGAAAAATGATAACCCACACAGTACCTACATGATCCGTTAGGGTGCTTTCCTATACATAAAATGCACACGGGAACCCCCCTATCAAGTGGATTTGTACTCACGTTTTGTGCTTCCGAGGTTATATTGCCAAATAAAATGGTGGACCATAGTGTTAATGAATTAATTTTTGTTGATACCTATTTTTTGTCATCTGCAGTAATTAATTGTACTGCAAGGGAATCGTGTTCATTTGATAAATCTAAAATTAAACATAAACGAGATGCTAGCCCGTCCTACGTACGGGAATTGAGTAGTCAGTTAAAAACTGTGTACAATTCAGAACAGCTAGTTTACACGTACAAAGACAAAAATATTTTCTTGAAGTTTTAATATGAAAAATCATTTTGTAAACAAATGTTGAGTGGCCAATTATGTTTTATTCCAGCATAGGCCTATACGAATATGAATTTCAAATCCGATAACTTTACAATAAAACAACAATTGTGACGATGTGAAAAGCGTTGAAGTGAGATTTGCGGCCGATTCACACACTGATTATAAGTAGCCTACAGTAGAGAGTAATAGCTTTGACTCTTGATATAATAATGCCGTATCCAATAGTCAATGGCAATAGTCAATTGAGAAGTGTATAGACCTAGTCAACAATACCACCTGCCATCGCATACCTGCCTCTTCCATAATTATTATCACCACAATACTATTACTCATACTATACACAATTTCCAGTAGGTCTGAATAGAAACTACCTAAAATAAAACGACATTATCCAATAAAATTCACAGTAGGCCTACACTGGTATCCTAACATCATTAAACGTATCAATTTCACTGAATCAATTGCTAAAGAGTAAACATAGAAAAGTAAAAACAATAACATATCGTTTGTTTTGAGACAGCTGTTTGGTTAAACATTCATTTGAATAAAGAACTGGTCACATGTTGAAGGAATTTGAAAAGTAAACACGCTAGTAAAGCTAGTGACGTAATTATCTATGTTAATAATCCATACCGTTATCAGTTCTAATATACAGGGTGATTTGTACTTAGTGTGACAAAATTTTTTTGGTGTAAGTATAAAGTAAATGAAGTGTGATATTGCATATCAAATGTTCCAAGTCTAAAAATTAGCTTCTCAAAAAATTATTTTACGTTTTTCAAAAATAACCATGTTTTTACACTTAATACAGCGATTTCTCAATTACCTGCATATGGATTTGAGTAGATAATGTAATTTTCGTGTTCTACATTAAATTTTGAACAAGAATAATAGAAAATGACGGAGGATCAGTTGTAAAAACTCCATTGTAAATAGATTCAAAGATAAAAATTAAGATGTTTGATAAAAATTTTAAAAACAATGGTCTATTGCATTTTTCACACCCTGTATACAAGAAAGTGTCGGAATATGTTAAAAACTGCGCCATTTTATAAGCTTTCCAACGATATGCTACACTATTGAGGTTTATGTCTGCTTATGTACGCTTTAGTGGTTTGAAGACTACAAAGCATGGTGTATTCAACATTAAAACATAGAAAGTCGGCATGTATTAAGCAAAAGTTGTATTTTTTATTCAGCTTGAACAGTAAAAACAGTAAAAAGTTCCCTGTTTTCTGGTATTCAAACCACTAAAACAAACAAACAACTATCTAAACCTCAATAGTGTAGCATATGGTTGGAAAGCTTATAAAATGGCGCAGTTTTTAACATATTCCGACACTTTCTTGTATACAGGGTGTGAAAATGCAATAGACTATTGTTATTAAAATTTTTATCAAATATCTTAATGTTTATCTTTGAACCTATTTACAATGGAGTTTTTACAACTAATCCTCCGTCATTTTCCATTATTCTTGTTCAAAATTTAATGTAGAACACGAAAATGACATTATCTACTCAAATCCATATACAGGTAATTGAGAAATCGCTGTATTAAGTTTAAAAGCATGGTTATTTTTGAAAAACATAAAATAATTTTTTGGGACGCTAATTTTGGGACTTGGAACATTTGATATGCATCATCACACTTCATTTACTTTGTACTTACATCAAAAAAATTTTGTCACACTGAGTACAAATCACCCTGTATGTAATAATTACCCACCTATTGAATCAACCTACATCGTAATTTCCCATATTAATTTCTTAAAAGTATAAGATATTTATAGTTGAAATGAAAGTGATATTTTGTCTACATCAGCGGCCCCACACGTAACCATAACTAACACACGCCAAACAATCTTTTTTTCATAAAAGGATGGTTTGTCTAATTGCAGTATCAATGATGCCGCTGTGTTCATAAGTCATCTCTCAGTTTATCTTTAGATAAAACCCGGCTGCTGTTGTGGTGGTAATTTAAAATCGTGATTCCTGATTATATTATTCTTGATCTCCTTTTCTATGACACAAATATTTGCTTAATCCAAACAAATTGTAAGCAGACTAACATTAATTGTAAACAAAAAGATACCAAGACGAATTTTAATACATGTAAGTATTGTTGTTTTCCAACTCTTTCCTAAAAAAGTTGAGCAGTAAAATGGTTTGCATATCCTTTTCTTTTAAGACTCGTGTACAGAGCCTTGATTTGTATACAACAATGGAGGTTGATGACCCCTCTTGTAGGCCTATCACCCCTCCTCGTCGAGATCCGGAATTTCCAGCCCCGCCCCCAGTGATCCAGTCCAATCCCCCACCTACTAAACCACAACCCCCCCCCCAGTGTTTCATGCTAATGATGGCCAGGTCGCAGGGCCAAGTAGAGGGATTGCGTATGAGGCCTAGAGGGCTAAAGTGTTGAACAAAAAAAGTGCCCCCGTTACCACTCCGTCTGAGAGGCCACCTCCCCTGCGTGAAAACCTTCGACCTAATAGGCATGAACTGTATGAAGCGATCTCTTCTATGGTGCAGGATGAAAGTGACCTCGAAGACCTTTATGACTATTCATCGGGCAGTGGTGAGGAGTACGAGCCAGACTCGGAGGACCTCGATACGACTGACAGGGAAGACATTTCAGGCCTGTTCGGGGTAGCTCCACTCCCAGAGTCACCTCCCCCCCATTTGACCCTAGGCCTACCCACGAAGTGCCTAGGCCTAATAAAAGGTCTCAACCGCTTCACCTCACAGATGAGACGGCTCTTTGTGAAATAGGCACAGGCCCGCCACCCAAAGTCCCCAGGGCAGCCGCCCCTCAACTTGAAGGCCCTCAACCAGCACCTGATCCAGCTCCGCAGGGAGGACTGCCGCGGCAAGAGCTGCCGACAGAAGCGCCGTGGGTGAGGGTCTATCCGCCTGAGCCGGCAGTGGACGTAAGTTCAAAATTTACAGTAAATAATCGTGGACCAACTCGTGAAGTATCAAAAAACCCCTTGCACTACTTCTTTCTCTTTTTCACTGGGGCCATCCAAGTTGTTAAAGGTTTTAAATATAAAAAAAATGCAGTGTAAAAATCTGTATCTTAAAAAGTCAATTTAGAATTCTGAAGTTTAAGAAATACTGCATTTCTTCATGTTCAATTAATAGTTTGAAATTGTTCAATTAATCATGAAACTATGAAAAGTTTGAATTATTTTAAGTAGATACTCTGATTCATGATAACATTTTGTTTTAGGTAAAAAATACATCTTCCATTTGAGGAGTGAATACCAAAGAAACGACCAAATGAATCCTCTGCTTTTTTGTTGAGTGATGGACTGGCCATGCCCTTTAGCTACCACGGGTTCAAAAGAAAACGTGTTTTCTCAGATCTAAAGGTCAAGGAAGTAGTTTTTAGTAACTACAGAAGTTTGTCTAACTGCTCTCGTAATGTTTTCTTGACCTAATTTACATTGTCAGCTTAATTGGAATTTATTGAAAATTAAATGATAAAATCTGTAAATTAAAAGCTTTTTCATGGTAGCATATGGTACTCACGTTTTGTGCTTCCGAGGTTATATTGCCAAATAAAATGGTGGACCATAGTGTTAATAAATTAATTTTTGTTGATACCTATTTTTTGTCATCTGCAGTAATTAATTGTACTGCAAGGGAATCGTGTTCATTTGATAAATCTAAAATTAAACATAAACGAGATGCTAGCCCGTCCTACGTACGGGAATTGAGTAGTCAGTTAAAAACTGTGTACAATTCAGAACAGCTAGTTTACACGTACAAAGACAAAAATATTTTCTTGCAGTTTTAATGTGAAAAATCATTTCGTAAACAAATGTTGAGTGGCCAATTATGTTTTATTCCAGCATAGGCCTACACGATATGAATTTTAAATCCGATAACTTTACAATAAAACAACAATTGTGACGATGTGAAAAGCGTTGAAGTGAGATTTGCGGCCGATTCACACACTGATTATAAGTAGCCTACAGTAGAGAGTAATAGCTTTGACTATTAATATAATAATGCCGTATCCAATAGTCAATGGCAATAGTCAATTGAGAAGTGTATAGACCTAGTCAACGATACCACCTGCCATCGCATACCTGCCTCTTCCATAATTATTATCACCCCTCCTCGTCCAGATCCGGAATTTCCAGCCCCGCCCCCAGAGATCCAGTCCAATCCCCCACCTACTAAACCCCCCACCCCCAGTGTTTCCTGCTAACGATGGCCAGGTCGCAGGGCCAAGTAGAGGGATTGCGTATGAGGCCTACAGGGCTAAAGTGTTGAACAAAAAAAGTGCCCCCGTTACCCCTCCGTCTGAGAGGCCAGCTCCCCTGCGTGAAAACCTTCGACCTAATAGGCATGAACTGTATAAAGCGATCTCTTCTATGGTGCAGGATGAAGGTGACCTCGAAGACCTTTATGACTAATCATCGGGCAGTGGCGAGGAGTACGAGCCAGACTCGGAGGACCTCGATACGACTGACAGGGAAGACATTTCAGGCCTGTTCGGGGTAGCTCCACTCCCAGAGTCACCTACCCCCCCCCCCCTATTTGACCCTAGGCCTAATAAAAGGCTGTCTCAACCGCTTCACCTCACAGATGAGACGGCTCTTTGTTAAGAAGGCACAGGCCCGCCACCCAAAGTCCCCAGGGCAGCCGCCCCTCAACTTGAAGGCCCTCAACCAGCACCTGATCCAGCTCCGCAGGGAGGACTGCCGCGGCATGAGCTGCCGACAAAAGCGCCGTGGGTGAGGGTCTATCCGCCTGAGCCGGCAGTGGACGTAAGTTCAAAATGTACAGTAAATAATCCTGGACCAACTTGTGTAGTATCAGAAAACCCCTCAGAAGAGCACACTCGATAACGGGGAGCCCATAGCGAGTCTTGTTATGAATTCTTCGATTGGTTTGGATTGTAGTTCTACGAGTTTATCTAGTTTACGTTTTTGGGTTTCCTTCTTTCTTAAAATGACTTTATTTATTTGATTTTCAATGCTTGACAAGACATTGTTGGTTTGAGAAGGGTGGATTGCATTCAAAAGGTCGATGTGTGATTTCAAGAGTAGGGTATTTAGCATGTCTTTCTTTCTATAGAGAAATTTAATTTCGTTATTTATCCAGATTCTTTCTGCTAATGATTTGGCCTTTTGAGCGGAAAAACTTTTATTATTTTTTTGGTTACTTTTAACGGGAAATATTACCTACAGGAAGAGGGACTCGCTATGGGCTCCCCGTTATCGAGTGTGCTCTCCGAAATATACCTCAATATTTTTGAAAACAAAAACATCCTCTCCGACAGCAATAAATTTTCCAAGAAAATAATGTTCTATAAAAGATATGTCGATGACACATTTTTTATTTTTAATGGCAATCCAAGGCAACTACAACTTTTGAATAATTACTTGAACAATATTACTCAGAACATCAAATTCACGCTCGAAGTCGAAAATAATAATTCAATCAACTTCCTAGATCTCACAATGACCAAAAATAACAACAACATTGCCTACAAAATTTACAGAAAGCCTACAACAACAGACCATACCATCCACGCATCATCTAATCATCCACAATCCCATAAGATGGCTGCTTACAATAGTTTTGTTAACAGGCTTCTAAAAAATACCCATGACCCAAGCAGACTACAATGATGAATACACATTATTAAAGTGCATAGCCGTCAACAATGGTTATAACAGTAAAATTATCGATAATATCATCCGTAAACAAAAAAACAGAAAGCAAACAGAAAAACCCGTTCAAAACTTTATATCCATAGAATATGGTAGCAATCTACACTATACACTGAAAAACGAATTGAAGAAACATAACGTAACTTTAGCCTGCAAAACTTCGAATAAATTAGAAAGCCTCCTAAATCCACGTACTACCGAAATAACTCATTCAAACAGCCTTGAGGACACTGGAGTATATAAACTATCTTACAGTGACTGTCCTAAAATATATATAGGACTAACAGGTCGTTCGTTCAAGAAAAGGTTCAACGAACACCTTCCTAAACCTAAATTGAGAACCCAACACTCCAAGTTCGCCGAGCACCTGATTAACGAAAACCACAACGTTAATAGCTGCAATGATAGCTTGAATATTCTACACAAATGCACCAAAGGCTCCTTAATGAATGTTCTAGAAAGCTTAGAAATATACAAAGCAACAAAAAAACATCCTCATGACATTTTAAATGAAAAACTAAATTTTGGCCGTAATATAATATTTGATAGGATTGAGGACATTGATAACGGAAGCGCTCACAATCAGCTGTTTCACCCCCTCCAAGGTCAATGTCAACAGACAGGAGTCGGTTAGTTGCATCGTGTCCGTCACCGCGGTACTTATGGCCGGCCGCGCATTCATTTTTGTAAATAGTATGTGTCCGTGTTCGTGTGTTTATGTTAAATGTACTGTGTATAATGACGACAACAAGATGTCACAATGTTTTTAAGAGGCAAGAGGCTCGACAATGAAACCTTGATGTTTCGAAACTAGACGCCATAGACTTATTTTAGGATTGACGACGTAAGGTATGTAACCTATTTATATTGTCAATAATCAGTCCTGAAGGCAATGATGAATGAATACTATCTTTAAAGTGTGATATTTTTCAAGCACACTTTATTTGGTCGACAATATTTAATGACCCATTGTTACTTTTTTCGTTAATTTTTGTTACACTTATATTTTTATGTTCTTTATTTTATTTTTTTATAGCCTATATCTGTTTATTTTTTATTTTCTTTTAGGCTACCCACTTTTAGATTTATATTAATTTAAAATCACATTTAGTTGGGTTTTTAGGTCTATCCAAGGCTTTTGGTAACTATATTTTACAAGTTAGCCTTCCAAGTGTCCATAGTAAAGAGTCTGGTGAGAGAGGCCTCCAAAACTTTCTAGGTCTGGTGGTATGGTTCTTTCAATTACGGATTTATTTATTTCATTAAAGTGTGGTGAGAGAGGTCTCCAAAACTTTCTAGGTCTGGTGGTATGGTTCTTTCAATGACGGATGTATTTATTTCATTAAAGTCTGGTGAGAGAGGTCCCCACAGCTTTCTAGATCTGGTGGTATGGTTCTTTCAATGACGGATGTATGAGAGAGGTAACTTCTCAGGTGAGGGCTCGGTTATGAACTTAATATTTGTAACATTATTACTACAATTCTGATTTTCACTGATTTGAAGTCAATGCTTCAACTCTGAGAATCATTGAGACTCCTAAGGGTTTCCTTTCTAAATAATCGATCAAAATGTCTGGATGAAATATGTTGACGTTGCGTAACATTAACTTTAGATATTTTAAAGTACAAAGATATTCCCTTAGCCTATAATAAAACACTCTTTATTCTGGATCGTTGAAACACGTTCATTGAAACTGTTCATAATACTTATACCGCTTTGACCACGTGTCCTCCTTCCGAGATGCTGCAAAGCTCATCCCAATGGATGAAATGTGCAGGAGGCTGACCTGATGCCTGGTCCACAAAGTGCTCACGCTGGGAGAGCCTCAGTACCTCAGCGAGAGGCTTAAGTACAGGGGGGAGATCTGCCTGCGTGGTACTCGTTCCGACCGCAGGCTTCACTTTCCTAAAGTGAGGCTTGAGGTTGGAAGAAAGTAATTTTCTTATTTTGGCCCGCGGTTGTATAATGGCCTCCCTCAGGACATAAAGAGCTCCAAATCGTATACCTCATTCAGGGCCGCAATGCAGAAAAACAAATGTAAATTGTAAATGTTTTTTCTTTGTAGTTAGTTTGTATATTATATTTCTGTATATATTAGGTTAGTTAAGTTTTAGTTTGACTTGAGTAAGATTGAAAATCATGTATATGAAACTCACTTGTAAATAAAGACCTTTTTATTTATTTACCTGTAGGCCTAAATAGAAATAAAAAAAACTAAACAACCGATATCCAAGACAGACAATACTCGAACTAGATCGAATGAATTAACGAAGAAATTTATTGGTAAGAAGAGATACGAGAAATGGTCTGTATACAGACGAAGGAAACAAAAGAAAATAAAGAATCAAAAATAAGATGGCAAATAAAAGATAAGAAATCGTTCTTAGAAAAAATCCACTTTTCAATAGGTATTGATTATCCAGAAAACGTTTTTCACCGCACTGCTAAAGAATGTGCACACAATTATTTTGTTCAAATTCCAGCTAATCCCAAGGGTACGCCAAAAGTATGCCTATTTCATATGCCTATTATGCTATTTCAGCATCTAGCAACAACCATCTTCGAAGACTGTTTGCTAAATTAGTTGAATTCATAAACTGGGTCAATTCTTTCAACAATTACTCGACTATAAAGACCACCTTGTTGCTTAGAGCGCTCACTTGTTACAGCCCGAATGCTCCGGGCTGATTCTGAAGAAGCGTGTAAATGTTTTAGTAAACGTTAAGTGGAGCCTGGTGAAAAGCCTAGTATGGTGTTGCTGACTGGGATAACGTTAAAAAGCTCTACAACATCGATAGCGGAGTCATAAAGTGAAGAGCAACCTAACTGACGGAGAAGCACATCCGGCCAAACAGCTTCGAGAAGATAAAGTTAAGTTGGCGACGCAAGTTTTTAGCTTATCCATCAGTGCAGCCATGTCAACTGCAGTTGAAACTGGAAAGCTGCCTTTAAGCGCACTTGATACTGCGTAATTTCTTAAACGTTTCACCAACATATTTGACGTGATGAATAGCACAAGTAAGATCAATCCGAACCAATATAGATGTGCTATTTCAGCATCTAGCACAACCATCTTCGAAAGCTGCTTGCTACATTAGTTAAAGATATAAATTGGTTCAAATCTTTGACCATGTTTAAAAAGACCACCTTGTTTACACAGCTTGGAGCCAAGCACACTGGTTGCAACCCGAATGCTTAGATCGGGCCAAACACCTCTTGACTGAAAGGCTCAACCAGGACCCAATTGATAATGAGTTTTCAGTCGCTAGACAGAAGTGCAGGTATGTAAACGTATTGGCATATGTAAGGATTTGGCATTTAAAAATATCTCCAATTTGAAAACACCCGCGTCGTAGCAAACCTACTTATTCAGCGAATTTCCAATGAATAAGATATGCCTTAAAGCCGCAAACCAAGTTTCGTAGAAATGCAGTGTGTAAATTAAGTATTGAAACAAATCTGTAATTTTAAAACTGAAATAGATAGAAATATTCTGTTTGTGGTGATAATTGATAACAAAGGTTCCGCAATTTTTAAAATCAAAAATATTTTTTAACCCCCCTAACAGGGTAGGAGGTGGTAGGGGGTAACTTATTTTTTTAAATAGCAACCTCTATTTTACAACCAAATCTTCAACTCCCAGGATCCTTATCCGTTAGGGAACATAATTTCACTGGACTGAAATAGTGGAAGCCCGTTGGTGTAATCTCAAACATTCCAATTATGAGGGGAATTATAATTAAGGCTACAAAACCCCCAGCGACAGCGGGACGTCATCGTTGGTGCCTACCCCGGAAAAAAATCAAGCCTGCCTCGGAAAAAAATCAAGCCTGCCCCCGAGAAACCCCCACCGCCGATCTCATTCTGCTCCAAGACTCCGAAGGGTGAACACCAGCTGCTCCTCTTCGCTCGCTGATCAACCAACTTCAAGGACATCCAGAGTGCCGTTCCTTCTAGCAACAGCCATCGTCTGACGCCCAGCCCTGACAGCCAGGCCAGACAGCCAAACGCCTGCCCAGCCCCCCTCCATCAGCTTCAAACCGAAGGCCTGCACCAGCCAGAACAGCCGTGCGCCCGACGCAGCCCAGTCACCAGAGCAAAGCCGAGCGCCTGCCCGGCCCAGACCAGCCCGCCCGCCGTCTCGCCTGCCGACACCACCTCACTAGACGGACTTCAAAGCGGTGTGGTAATTATTCTACAAGTACCTAACCCTCACCAAACCTCCACACGGCCCTGGTTAGCGATCAACTGCCCGGCTAGCCCGGTCTCCAGCCTGCTGGTACTTGCTGCCTTGCTGCGGGAAGCAAACCTACGGCTCACCCTGTGGACTAGGTGACTTTCCCTGAGTGTTCAGGGAATGCGATGCTGAGGGGACTCCACCACTCGACAGACTACAAAGTGATCAAGCACGAGCTCGAGTCCCTTTCTGCTAACTCGTTCTTCGTCACTGGGTAGAGGACCGGAACCTGGGCGAGGCTATGGTAGCTGACTCACCTGATTGGAGACACAGAGTATCGCTGGCACCCTACAAAGTATTACGCTACTTCAAAGCTGTTTGCAGAATTATCCACAAAATTGAAAATAAACACGTATTGACACCACCCTGTATTCTCCTCAATCGAACCCCACCGAGATATGTAACCGGGTGCTGAAGATAATGATAAGACAATACATAGATTCCAATAATAGACACTGGAATAGTACTTGAAGTAATTCAGGTTGGCAATAAACACAGCCGTACACCAGTCGGCAGGATACACGCCAGCCTACCTCAATTTTGGAAAGGAGTTACGACTTCCCGAGGCCCTTCATGAAGGTATTGAAGTAGATCCAGGGGACAACCCTAGAGTACCAGACCGTCTGCAACTTCTGAGGACTATACAAGACACCGTGAAGCTAAACCTCTCCAAAGCCTATCAACGCCAAGCTAAATATTACAACCTTCGCAGTCGACCAAACACGTTCAAGGAGGGACAACATGTGTTATGCAGGAGACATGAACTTTCAGATGCTGCAAGAGGATTCGCCGCCAAATTGGCCCCACAATTTGACGGACCCTAAACGATTGTACGCCCTGAAGTAGCGAATAAATTTGAAATCCGAAAAGACAAAGGAGAAACGAAGAGAGCCAACGTCAAAGACCTCAAACCGCGCTGCTGAACTCAAACTGCTTCATGAAACCACTAGAAACCCAGTCTTAACATCGATCAAAAAAGGTGATGGCCTTCCCAAGTGTTTTCTTTGAAAGGTGGGACAGAGAGGGACAAGGGTATGATGGCGTAAAGAAGTGGGCAAAGGAAGACCCTTTAGGAAAAGACTTTGTACTTTTTCCAATTTTCATCAAACCGGAAATTGCATCCAACATATCCCACGAGGCCAGCATCACGACCAAAGTCAACCCGAACACCCAATTCGGACACTGGGCCCTTATAGTTGTCCGCCCAAAGAAAAAAAAACGCTGTGGCCTTAGACAGCCTTGGCCAAGAGCACAACCTTCGAATTGCTCAAGTAAAAGAGTTCATCGAACAAGAATCATTAAAAAGGGAACGAAAACTTCTCCCAAGGTGGAATCTATTAAACGACCTCAAGACCTGTAGACCTTAGACTTTAAGACATTAGAGTCGACCTTAAAGGAGATGAAGCTGTAAACTCCTGATGTAGGTAGTATGGAAGTCGAAGAGACAAGAGAAGATTTTATGGCACCAACCTTTAAGGAATTCCATAATCCAGCCCCTGCCGAACGGATGGAGACATTTAGTCCTGCTACAGTTAGTGGTGCCCACGGAAGCACAAAACCGATAGGATCAATGCCACCACCTAGAGTTTTTCCTCCCAAGAAACTGCAACCCCCAAAACGCAGGCGAGGGCATACCCAGAGACAACGGGTAATCCTTACAGATAGCTCTTTTGTACGTATAAATAAAAGAAAGCTGGAAAATATTCCCCACTATTACCCGGATGTGGATATCATGAGCTTGACAAAACGAAATAAAACGTCAGAGGACCAGTAAAGAAAAAAGAACAACTCGAAGGCATGTTAGTTTTAAGGAAGATATATTTGTAATTTTTCTGTGATTTGTAATATTCTAGTCGAGAAAGAGCTTTTTATTTAGTTATATTTTGTTATGATTTTTTTTTCAAGTTAAAGAGAATTTTGTTTTAGAAATTTTGAAACGATATTATCAAGTCAAGTATTAAATTGGTAACCAAATGTTCCTTCTTATATTTGAATTTATTTTTTAAGGTTAAGTTTTGATTTACTTTTTTGGAGTATAAAAAAGGGTAAAAAAGTTTAAATAAAAAAGGGATAAAAATCAAACTAAAAGAGACTGATTTTTATATTTGTTCATTTATTCGAATGTGTTATTGTTGTTTTGTTATCAAAAGAGAAATGTAATTTTTTTCTTAAATAAAGTGTTTTATCTTCTTTTTACACATCAACTGTGTTTTTTCTTCTTTTTTCCGTTCATTTCTTTTTGCCTCCCGAAGTAGAAAGGGCCTAGAAATCAATAAAAAGAAATTGTATTGATACGTATTGATATCGTAATAAATAGAAACTGTCACAAATGTATCCTCCTTTAATTTAATAAAGTAATATTTTCAGTAAAACCAACCGTTCGCGAGATGGATTGAAAAACCAAAGGAATGGTCAAATTTTAGCTTTTTCGATAACAGGTGGAGCGCCGTGATACCTCGAGGTGGATAAATTGGATTTTATGTTATGGACCCCACACTGACAACATATAAAAAAACTAAACTACCCGTTATTTTGCGTACTACCATGCCTTATTTTACTGGACTAATACCTTAGACATCTATTTTAAAGATCACTTGCAAAAGTTCTTACAGCACGAGAGCTTCTGTACTATCTCAGAAAATCAACGCCATGATCCTTCTGCTGTTAGTGCCCATTTGAGTCCAGTGCTTTGTACCATGAAAGGCATGATTCCAAACTTGAAAAACGTTTATTTACTTCATTAATTAAAAAAAAGTCAAAGTTCATTCATTTAGTGATGGACCCTTAACTCAGTATAAAAACAATAAAATGTGTTACCTTTTTTCCTACTATCTGAGTAAGAAACTAGATATTGACGAAGTTGTGTGGCACTACTCCGTGGCCAGTCACGGCAAAGGAGCAGTAGATGGTATTAGTGCGAGCACAAAGAGATTAGCTGACAGTTTAGTCGGAAGAGGCTTTATATTGCAAATTTTAAACAATTCAAAAATGTATTGGAGGCAAATTGCAGAGCAACTAACATTTTCTTCATAACAAGTGACCAAGTTAAAATCATAGATAGAATTCTACCACAGCAAATTGAAACATTCCCTGGGCCCATGCAAGTAAACCAGGTCACCTGGGATAGATAAAAACCTCGAGTTATTCAAGCAAAGCGACTGAGTTGTATGAAATGTTCCAGCAACAGACCATGTTTGCATTACCATTTGGGGAAGGTTATTGAGGTTTTTGAAGATTGGGGCAAGTAAAGTTGTGTCTGACAAGATCTGAAGAAAATCGCATTTGATGCCATCATAAGTGCTCTAAATGTAAGAGGGTTGTGAAAAATTGTATCCTATGTGACTTTTGTGATTGTTGGTATCATTTTAAATGAGGTTGAAATGAATCAAAATTACCAAGTGATGATGATGAATGGAAGTACCTCGTGTGTATAGAAAATAGTAACGAAGAGGTAAAACTGAACGATACGCCTGTTGTAATATTGAACGATAAACAAGGACAGGGATTCACTATTGTTGATTATAACTGAACTGAAAGAAGTTAACCTCAAATTAATTGCTGAGGTTTTACAAGGAAAAACTGGGAAGAGTCCGACTTCCAACTGAGCAAGAAACTAGTAGACCAACCAATTGTAAGTACTAAATCAACTTCCTTGATTTCAAGTGATGTTAACCTAGGCCAGTACCTGAAAACGATGGTAATAGCAGAAGATGGGAGTCCTGTTGAAGAAAAAAATTGTGTTGCCATTAGTAGGACCTTTGATCATTTAAAAACTAAGTCTATGCCAAAACGAGTTGCTGTGAACTCTTATCATGGTGATAGGTCTGACCTGAAAGTGATAAAAACTCAACTTTCTGTAACAAATTAACCTAAATCCACCCACTCTGATAAAAATAGCCCTAGACCACATGAGCCAGTTCAGCCCATATCGCCTAAACAAGCTAGCCTACCTAGGCCTAAGAGGAAGTCCAAATCAATCAAAATATTAGGTGATAGTCACCATGGACTTGGATTATCTTCTCTATTGCATGCTTAAAAATTAAAATCTAAGTTCAACATCGAAGGAATTATCAAACCAGGATCTACGTTTTCTGATATTGTTACACCAAGATCTGTCGTCGATACCCCCAGCCTAACAAATGAGGACTTTGTTGTTGTGATTGGCGGATCAAATGATGTCAGCAGGAGTTGAAAATTTCTACAGAGACCCTAGAGAAAACGATTTCAAACCTGGCCCACACCAACGTTATAGATGTGGACATCCCGCATCGGCATGACCTAGCTGACTTTTCGTGTGTAAACAAGGAAGTAGAAGCAGCAAACTTAGCCTACAGTCCAATTTGTAAGTCGTACACTAATGTAATGTACGCCTAATAAAGGCCAGTTCTTGTAATCGGTATTATCACACAAAACATGGCCAACATTTCAATGTATCAGGTAAAAGGATTCTTCGAAATTGCTTAGTAAAGATCAAATATAAAAATGAGCCATCATAAAAAAACTAGGTATTTCATTTGTAGGACTAATTGTGAATCACAACAGAAGCCTGTTAGTCTAGACTGTATTCAGTCTGAATTAACAAAGCATATTGTAAATCTTCGTTCTACGGTTTCGTCCGGCATTAGCAATAAATCTAATCAAAGAAAAACAGTACAAGAGGCTAATAATATGAATTTCTCTATTTTGAAATTAAACAGTTCATTTTTAAATGTACAAGGTATTCTGAGTAAAAAATATCCTCTTGAAGTTTCATGTGTCAAAAAGGAACTAGATATGCTGTCTTGCAGAACATTGGCTGGAATCTAACTTAGGGGATGTACTTAACTGGTTATAAAATAGTTTCATTCTTTTGTAGGGAAAATTAAATAAGAGGAGGAACTATGATTTATGTAAGAAATAATTTTGTATGCAAAGAAATAACAAATGTAACAAATTTAAGTATAGAAGAGGTTTTTGAAGTATCTGCCTGTATTGTTGAGGACGTAAAAACATTATTTATCTGTTTGTATGTAAATCCAGTTGAAAATAATAAAAGACTATTTCTTGACAGGTTTTGTATTGCTGAATACTCTGAATGCTATGAAAATGAATATAGTAATAAGTGCAGATCTTAAAATTTTAACAAACTGTTGAGTTTGCTTACGTAAAAAGTAGTATACATAAGCTTCAGGGCCATTTTTGAGACACTTTAATCATCAAAATCGGTTCAAAAATGAGGTAGGATTTCTGTTTACAAAAATCGGCTTCGCGTTTATATACTAGGTGAAACAAGACGAAATCAACGGTTACTTTCAAGGCTTACGCTAATTCATCTAACTGCGATAAATTGAGTGAAATGATACATATTTTGAGCATTTGAAATTGTTTTTTGTTCAAAGAGTAATAAGTGTAAAACAATAATGATATTAATTTCGTTATTTAGCAAAAATGGTTGATAATTCAACGAATAAAATATTTTCCATACCGTACGTCATCGGAGTTATTATTAGTATGTTATCTGGTATCTCTTCCTTTGGAAGAAATTTTAAATAGGATTAAAATCGTATTGGTGGATCTTTTGTAGCTGAACACTTCCGTGATTTCATCAGTGTAATGGAGATTAAATCTATGATTTTATTTGAAAAAAAAATATCTGTTTTTTGGGAAGACACGTTCTAACTTAAAAGGGGGGTATTTCCGTTACAGTGTTTGATTTTTCCTTCGTCACGTCGGGTCATTTCATATCGTACTTCTGTGATAAAAATTGAGGGAGGAGTTCTGTTCACAAGAATCGGCTTAGCGTATTATATATAGAAAAGGTTTAATTGTTAATAATAACTCAAATTGTTATATGTTACCATGTTGGTTATGAAAATGTAAACAGAAAAATCAAAGCATCTTTCTCTTAGATGATTAGCTCGTCAAAACACTATTCGTGCGGCTTGCATGTCATGAGCCCCGGGTGATAATTGAGCCATTCTCCACCAACCTTGTAGGGAAATGTTTCTCTTGCTTGCGACCCCGGACCCATATATAAAAGCAGCCCTAATTATTTACAATTTAAATACATCTTTTTATAGTACCTTATGCATATTATTCAGATGATCGCAGACAGATTTTAATACCATAATTTGATTAATATTAGCCTTGAGTTTTTATTTTATAAAAAAAGAAATAGCTCAGGCCCAGGTACTGCTTTATTATGTGTGTGTAAAGTTTTATAGTTTATTATTAATATTATACTAAATAATCTTACTTGTTTTCAGGAGAAAATGGCACTCCTACTTTTGGCCAAACTATGGCGACGTTTTAATGCGTGACTCTGGCCAAGAGGCACAATCGTCACATCAATCCACGGATATGCGATGATTTCCTGTGACAGCTCAAGCGCTGCCATCCCCCAATTTTGGCCACTGGCATTAACTTCACTTTTATTTTTAATCAGGAAAATTCAGGATAATCAAATAACTTTATTAGCAACATATATCAATGTATTAGGAAATACAGGTTTTCTATGGATTTATTTTAGTAACGTTACAGCATTCATCAGTCAAAATTATCTTATAAAACGTAACTCAGTTGAGAAGTGTATTATGTGATAAGAGCTCGCAGCCGTGACACATGCACAACGCATGCGGTTGGTATCACTGCTGCGCAATGTTCAGAATTGTTGATAGGGCGCAGCACTGTACGGTTAATAACCTTCTTTTCTCCCTCTACTTCCGTCTTGCCGGGTGGAGCCCATGTAACGGTCTCGGTCTCGGTCTCAGTCGTTCTCCATCCTGTGTCATGAATATCTGTTCTTAACTCTAGTTCGTCTCTCTCTCTCTCCCTTCGCAGTCGCGATGACCTTCCGGTATTATTTATTATTTTTACTATTGAAAGTAATGTAACCGTATCTAAATTGTAACAGTATAGTGTAGTATAAAGTGTAATCCTTTAAAGTGTAATTAATATAATAAATTTCTAATAAATTTCTTTTGTATAATAAACCATCGTTTTTATCTAATCTTTTCGAACTCGTTATTAATCCAACATCTCCCACTGGATGCCTTGATGAACAACGAGAGCTCGAGCTACAAAATGGTGTCGTGGTGTGGGTCTTAAGGAAGCAGAAATATCCAATCTACTTGCCGAAAAATGATGGTCCAATTGGGTAAGTACTAACATCATTGTCAATTGTAGGCCCTAATTAATTAATGACTAAATAAATAGATAAAGTAATTTTGTAAAGTTTAGCGAAAACCGGAAGTGTCTAGCGTTTATGAGTGATTTATTACGAATTTATGAAATAATTGAAAATTCGCGTGTAGATTAAAAATGGCGACTTGGTGGCGTCGCCAAAGCGGAGAGAAGTTCGAGTTCTTCCCCCTCTACCTCCTGACAAGCGTATCCGACAAGAACACAAGACAAGATGGCGGAATCTAAGATATAGGTGGCACCTCGTGTGATGATATACTGAAGGCAGAGCTTGGTTGAGATATATATTGTCAATGAGAATTGTTTTGTTATGAAATAAATTTAATTAGGTATCCATATAATTGCATGCACATTAACCTAATGTTAAAGCTTCAGTAAAGTAACAGTTAAATATTTAAGAGTGGAGTTAATACAATCTTGGTTGACGACTGATAAACAAAGAGCAGTTGTTATTTATTATCTTGGAGAGTAAAGTAAATAGTTGAAATTGAATAAGTTTTGTTTCTGCACAATAGTTATTAATAGATAACTTGAACGTAAGTATGCCTACGGGATTGCTTATGTTCAAGTAAGTTAGTAATAAATAAATTGATTGATTTTAGTGATGTGGTTACTCTCTAGATACTGATGGCAATCAGGTCGATTTGTGTCAACAAAGGTTGTTTAACAGGTAGTTTTAAGCAATAATACGGAGGTAAATTGAAAGAAAATCGACTTTGATGAATTTTAAATTTTTGGGAAAATGTCATGAGTAGTGGGTAAAGAGGAGTTCTGCGCGAATAAATAGTAGGCACCTAGGGAGTTTAGTACCAGGTGGCCATATTGAGTTTTATTTTCGAAACTGACCAGCTGAGTGATCTGATGTTAAATAAATAAGTAATAAAAAATATTTTGTCAAATTGATTGATAAACGAGAGAGAGAGACTTGACATTTAATAGATTTTTGATGTTTTTTAATTGAAAAAAAAAATTGGATTAAATATCCGTTCAGCTGGACCAGTGAAAAAACTTGGGGATCGTATCGCCGATGATATTATCGTGATATAGGAGATAACCGTGACTGATAGCGGCTGATACATCGAACTTTATTCCGATATTTGGCAATGGTATATGCCAGTTTCATCTGCGTTGTAGAATCTCGTGTCTTATATCAACATGAACGCCTATCATTTGAAAAAGACGGAAAACCAGTACGAGTTGAGAATAAGAGGCCAATCAGCTGTGGGCAATGCAGATACGTTACGGAAAAATTTGACAAAATGCCTCAAGTCGAACACCCCGTTGTCCGATACCGCGATCGCTGCCCTGGACACCGACAGTGAATTCCAGGCATGCGAGAAGGCGCTGGCAGAGTTGACGACGATGCTAACTGAGTACGAGGGCGATTATCACGACACGGAAATTCAGAGAATACAGGCGCGGCTGTGGCATTACCAAACGAGGTCTGAACGTATTCCTCTGGAGATGACGGCGACGACACTGCGTGGTGTGATGAGTTAACGGCGAAATTTAGTGCTCGTTTGACGGGAAATCCCAAAGTATGGGCGCGTTCCTGCAACGGGTAGAGAAGCTGCGTGTGGCTAGAGGGGTCAGTACTGTCGACCTATTCAATATAGCTGTCGACTTGTTTACGGGTTCTGCCCTGGTATGGTATAGGTCTACGGTGGGGCGAATTAAGAACTGGAAAGAGCTATGCCGTGACATGGAAGTAGTTTTTCAGACTCCCGATCAAGATTTCCGTTTGAAGAAAGAAATATTCAATCGCACCCAGGGCGAGGACGAGCCGATCGATCTGTATCTCGCTGCCATGGAGGGGCTATTCAGTCGCCTAACAGTTAACGTACCAGAGGTGGAGAGGCTGGCACAGATACAGCATAACCTGTGTCCACAATTAGAAGATCGACTGGCGTTATGTGTGGTGACTTCAATAGAGCAACTGCGACAGTTAGGTCGTAAGGCGGAAGTGGGACGCCTGCGATCGGGCGCGTCGCGTGGAGCCTCTGGAGTCCGTGACATCGTGGAACCTGATCTTGCTTATCACCCGGGACCACGTAACACACAAGTGCGCTCTGCTCCGGAACGGAGAGTGTTTCAAACCGCTGGTGCTTCGACCGACAGGCCTACGACATGTTACTGGTGTGGGAAAGATGGTCACTTCGCTCGCGAGTGTGGAGAACAGCCAAATCCGCGCGAACTGATATGCTGGCGTTGTAACAAAGCGGGACATATGCGTAAAGATTGTCGTGTACGTTTGGGCCAACATCGTCATCAGGCGGGAAACGAGAACGGGACCAACGGAGTCACCACCGTGGGGTCCCGGAAGTAAAGCGTAATGCTGATAAGGCGATAAGAGTGGTGCCTGAGATTCGTTCACTAGCCGACGAACTCGTGGCTCATGGGACATTAGAGCATTCTTCAGGCAAGGTGTTAGTTGATACTGGAGCTCAAGTCTCTCTGATAAAGCTAGGAGCTTCCTCAGCACCCATGACGAAACCCGACGTAGTCCTGCGTGGAATTTCTGGACGAACCTTAATAGTGCATGGTCACCAGCAAGTATCCAACTATGTTGTAAGCAACTTGCCAAAAGGATACCTTGCGGTCTTTGGTTGTGATATTCTGAAGGAGAGTTTTGGTAAAATTGACGTCGAAATGGGTGAAATGATTCTGGAAGGCCGGAAGGTGTGGCTTAATCGTCTGTCAAAAGGCGAGAGTGTGCCTGGACCGAGGCCAGTGTCAGACCATGGGATGTGTGACACATACCACGCCTCAGCCAGCCAACAAAGACCGCAGACCACCGATAAAGGAGCTTCGGGTTTTATTTATTGTTGCAACGATATGACCTTACCACCAAGGAGCGAAGTAATGATTCTTGCTAAAACTGGTAGGAATGTAGAAGTGTTATCGCAACCGGGTGGTCGTGACGTAGTCGTAGAACCTCTTGCATTGACTATTCATGGCTTATACCTGGCCCGCGCCCTAACGAGACTAGAAAAAGGTAGATGTTGGGTTAAGGTGGCGAATGTAAGTGGAGAAGAATTAACATTGCGGGAAAATACTCAGATAGGTATGCTCGACAGTGATATGGGCGACTTGACGGAACCGGTCGTGCCTGGGAAGAAAAAGGTAGTAGTAGTGGCTGACAGTCATGGTCGCGGATTGCAAGAGCTCTTAGCTGAAAGACTACCCGCCCACGTAGAGCCGAAGGTCTTCTTCATGCCTGATGGTAAACTTAAGCATGTTATGGCCCTTTTGTGTTTGGTGCAGGATCAGTCTTCGGAGACACCTTCAGCTACAGTTGCGCATGAAACACTGAAAGACAACTCAATCTGGGAAAAATACCAAACGTTGTTTGGTCAACAAAGAACCGAAGGACATGTTTAAGGAGGGCAGGAAGAGTTTGATAGCTACTTTAATGAACCACTCCAACCACCTTCCACTAAAGTACTTGATTATTGGATCTTACACATCCAATATGAAAAACTGAGGGTTTTGGCAAAAAAGTATTTATGTGTTCCTCCTGCCACAGTTTTTAGTGAAAGGTTATTTAGCACTGCGGGTTTGATCTGTGACGAAAAAAGAAACAGATTAGACCCAGACCGAGTGAAGATGTTGGTCTTTCTTAAGAAAAAGCTTCCTTCATATGAGTAGGCCCACCTACAATAAGTAAGCTAATGTATAAATTTTTTATGTTAAAGTAATCATTTGGGCCAAATTTTTTGTTCATTTCATAAAAATGTATCTTTTACCTTGTACAAATAGGAAAGAGATTGCAAGAGAAGTTTGTTATTGATCCGACAAAAAAAAAGACTGTTGAAGAAGTTGTACACCCTCAAAGATCTTCTCGCAGAAATGGACCATTGCTGGCTCTTTGTAAAGATCCTCCTATAGTACAGCAATGTTTCCAGGATTCAAGATATCAACTTAAGTTTGAGGCAGGTACTGTGGTACAGAAGATGGTGATATAATTGAAACACACAACATTTGCTGGTCAGAAGAAAAATAAAGAATGGTAGTAGTTGCAGGTCCGATGCCCTATCCATTGAGCTACGACGCAAGTTATAGGTACAATGTTTATAGTGGTAAATGACAACCTCGATTTGCATTTACAGGGTGTGTAAAAAAAAAAATATTATACTTTTTTTATACATATCTATATGCAATAGTCTATAACAAATACGAAAAAACGACTACTAAACTCAAATGAGATGTACACTGTACAGGGCAGCTATAGTTGTTATTATACAAGGTGAATAAAATGTCAAGACCTCCCCATCTAATATTTTTCAAAGTAAATATACAGAGTTATGCTTTTGGTGGTCGTGCAATCTTAGCAGGAAGATTCATTTTATGATTTTGAATTTTTTGAGTGTCCCCCCAAAAAAGGGGGATTTGGGGGTCAACTTAAATATTTTAAATGTAAATCCTCTGCAAGAGACACCTAATTTTGAAGGGTTTACAAAAACTTAAAGATTCCTCTTGGGGGGCACACTTACTTTTAAATGTAAATCCCCATTTAGTGACACTTTGTTTTGCAGTGTTGTCAGAAAACTTAAAGAATGGTGAAAACCAGAGTTCACTATCTCTTCTCTATCCAAAATGGTAGCCAATATTACCAATACGAACCAATTTTTCTATTGATTTTCCACAACATTTGACGGGCTACCATTTTGAATAGAAAAGCCAAAGCGACCTCTAGTTTTCACTATTCTTTAAGTTTTTGTAAACTCTTCAAAATGGGGTGTCACTTGAAGGGGGTTTACATTTAAAATATTTGATTTGCCCCCCAAATTTTCCCTATTGGGGTGACACTCAACAAATTTCAAAATCATAAAACGAAACTTCCTGCTAAGATTGCACGACGACCAAAAGGATATCTCTGTATGTTTACTTGGAAAAATATTAGATGGGGGGGTCTTGACTTTTTAATTCACCCTGTATGTTGCCTTTTATTGTTATATACTGTTTGTGTAATTTACCAATAAACTTTATATTTATCTAGAGCAGTTAATTTTGTTTATTTTGATCTTATAATTATTTTGACAGATTTATAGATAAAATATTCTATTTCTAGGTGTGTTTTTTATTGTTCCTGTTCGTACATCATAACATGTTTCAGATAACTATACATAAAGATAAAATGATATAGAATAAAGTTAGATAAGTAAATAAGTTGATAATTAGTGTATTTTATTTCAATTGTGTTGTAAGAAGTATTTTTTAAACAATAAAACTTTCTCCAATTTCTACCTATTATGATTCATTGTTGATTTTTTTTAAGGTCCCTACCTTTATCAAAAAAATATGTTATAAACAAAAATGTTTAATGCTATTCGCCTATTATTCTTGATGAAACATTAAAACATCACTCGATTATTATGCCTAATCATGTTGATTTTCTAATGTTTAAAAAGCAAGTAACACAACCAAGATCAGCTCTTAAATAAAAGTAATTCATAATTATCCCAGTCAGACATAATAAATTTCCAAATTCCGCCCTAGGTTTTAATCTGCATTCGGAAAACCAAATTTTTAATATTGTTATAAGTATATCATTGGCTTGCTAATACAAATATCTTGTTCATTCATAACTTTTTTCTAATAATCTATACTATTATGAAATTGAGGTGGTGTGTCTGGTCGGCTGCCACAACTAAAACACTAAACCGATACAGCCCAAATTAACCAGAAAGATGGTCCACATTTCTAGGAACGCCCATTAGGAATATCTAAAAACCCAACAACCCATTGGCCGGAGGAGGTAATTCCCATAGAATTTATTAAAAGGAAGGCCCAGGACCTCCTTAAAGCAATTGTCATCCGGGTAAACAGCATAACATGAGTCGAGGCACTCGACAGTGACACAGCCTGCTACGTTTGCCTGATGAGCAAGGCAGGCAGGACGGCATCCCCCTGTGGTCATAACATTCTTTGCAATGACTGCCTCCCAGCCCTTGTTAATCAGCAACTCTATGAGTCTATGACAACACCAGTAGGGGATATTTTGGAGCTGCCTTTTAGGATGCCTAGGACCTGCCCAAACTGCAGGTTATCTATTGGGTACATCACCACCAGATACGATTGAGTAAGACCTCAAACTCAACTATATAAATTAAATAACTTGTTAATCAGCACTTTGAAATTACATGTTGTTAATCTAACACTAAGTAAATTATATCCAAGACGTATCTTTACCCTTATACTATATTTAGAAGACTGTGCATATGTATAAAAGAATGTAGTGGAGATTGATTTAGATAAGAAAATAACACACTCATTGGATCACACACTCATGTATTTTCATTTATTTTCCGTTCAATTCAACTTATTTGAACCACCTCAGAAAAAAAAATTATCAAATGTAAGCGCTGCCAGCAGTATGGGCACACTAAATCTTACTGTCACAACAAGTTTTGTTGTGTTAAATGCACACATAAACATGATACAAAAAACTACCCTAAACCACCCGATGAACCCTTGTATTGTGAACATTATTGATCATTTTTCTGTGAATGACATTTCAGTTCAATTACAAAGGTTACCCTGTTTATAGGGGTACAAAAAATAAGCAGTTACCTCCTCTCAGAAAAAAAAACTCTTGGTCCTCAAAGCAATAAGGATCTTTATAGTTCCACACAACACAATTCTAATACCAGTAATGCCTTACGTCAAAGTTCATTAGTAAAAGAAGGGATAACATTTGCTCAAACTGCGCGGAATGGTAGTGAAATTGGCCACTCCACTACTCAAGCAATCATCATGTTAAGTCAACAAACCACAGAATCTTACAATCTGACTTTATAAAAAAAATTTTCTCACGTTTTGCGAGCATATTATCATTAGTTGTTGGGTGTGTTAACAACTAGAACAGATCAATACTTTACTTAATCGTCTTACACCGTTATTGCCCCACTAAAATGAATATTCTCCTTAAAGTGGCATTATGGAATGCTAATGGCCTGGCTCAGCATAGCCAAGAGGTTCAATTATTCATCACTCAAAACAAATTAGACGTATTGCTTATTTCTGAAACTCATTTTACAGATTAAAACATATTTCTAAATTCCATATTACAAATTATACTACACTCATTATACTACAATCATCCTGACAACACTGCACATGGAGGAACTGCAATCTTAGTTCGGGTCACGATTAAACACTATGAACTACCATGTTTTATGGAAGATTGTCTTCAAGCTTCCACCATTGTTTAGGAGGATTGACTTGGTTCTATTACAATTGAAGCTGTGTACTGCCCCCCCCCCCCCCCAAGGCATGTTATAACTTACAATCAATTTGAAC
This sequence comes from Macrosteles quadrilineatus, assembly GCF_028750875.1. Classification (NCBI taxonomy): domain Eukaryota; kingdom Metazoa; phylum Arthropoda; class Insecta; order Hemiptera; family Cicadellidae; genus Macrosteles; species Macrosteles quadrilineatus. The sequence goes on from NW_026542595.1 coordinate 87,226,744, forward strand.
AGTATCTCAACACTCTTAGTAATAGATTTTATGCAGGGGGTGCTTTTAATGCAAAACATCAAGAATGGGGGTCACGTTTGGCTACACCCAAAGGCAGACAGCTTTTAAGATTAATGAATGATAATCAGTTCACCCATTTTTCAACTGGTGAACCTACCTACTGGCCCACCGATATGAGAAATATTACTGATCTGTTAGACTTTTTTTCAAAAGGTATTAACCAAAATTACACTGAAGTAAAATCTTGTCTTGACCTTTCGTCTGACCATTCACCAGTTATGTTAAATGTAAGTACTGAAATATGCCACAAAGAACCATAGGATGTATTTTCCAATAAATACACAGACTGGAATCAATTTCGAAATTTTATAAATCAAAACTTTAATTTACACATATAGCTACGTAGTCCTGTAAATGTAGGCATAGAAGCTGCTGTTGATGACTTTTTTGACTTCATTCAAAATCCCCCCAAAGAATCCACACCTCTACCTAATCAAAATAATAATCCTTTTATTTAAGTGGTGTTATTAATTGTATAATATTGATTAAATAACATAATATAGAAGAAAACATATATAGTAAAAACCGAGGTCACACCAGTACCATTGATAGTGACATAGCTCAACTATAAAGGAAGCTGTGAACATTAGTATAATTTTAATAACTAGTATGGTACCCACTGAACCTAAAACTATTAGTAGCAAACATGTCACTTCAAATACTCTGTCCCTTGAGTTACAATAACAACAACAGCTAACAGCACTCTGCTTCCAGACTACGGAGCTTACAAACCACCATGTCCCAATCGAAGAAAGTATGATACCGACCATTCAGCATTCTACATATTATATGGAAGCAGCAGCTCTACAATAACGAAGAACGATTCCAACATTTCTTAGATTTAACTTAGATTAAACCTGTATATATTATAATTTCTAATTGTAACAAAAATAAATGAAAAAAACACATTTGGTTGACCTTGACCTAATGACAATACCATCCATCTACAACGTATGTGACGTCGCTGTCACGTCACACATCACCAGGGTTGGTGCGTAATCCATTCTACGTATATCCTCATCACAAGATACTTACCTAATTCCGATAATTATGACGTCATGGGGCGACGGCCGTGAATAGCTCTACTTATTGGCACCGGTTAGTGAAGTAAACAGTGCTCGGGAGTTTTCATGTAGGTTCAGAAGCTTAGAGTCCGTTCGGCAGCCAATAAGACAGGGTGAAGACACCACGTGTGAGTTAGTCGAGATATATTCGGCCGCTAGCTCACTAGCTTCCTCACATCCATCCCATTCGGGACTGTCAAAAGTTCTGTGAATGCAATTTATGGCAATCATTTTATCACACACAATTTTCATGGATTAACTCACATCGTGGATGATGCTGATCATTTCCTAAACATCATCGATTATTTTTCTTTGAATTACATTTCAGGTTGTTTAATTTAATCATCTCAAAAAAAAATAACAATATGAAACAAAGACGGAATAAACCTTAAGAACAAATAGGAAAGAGATAGCAAGAGAGGTTTGCTATTGATCTAAAAAAAAATACTGTTAAAAAAATAGTATACCATCAAAGATCTTCTCACAGAAATGGACCATTGCTGGCTCTTTGTAAAGATCCTCCTATAGTAGAGCAAGTTTCCAGGATTCAAAATATCAACTAAAGTTTGTGGCAGGTACTGTGGTACGGAAGATGGTGATATAATAGAAACACAAAACATTTGCTGGTTAGAAGAAAAACAAAGCATGGTAGTAGTTGGGAAAAAGTTTTCTGATAGGCCTATTTTTACATCGAACCATTAGTTAGTAGAGAGCTTGGAAAATATATAGAAAAAAAACAGTCTCCCTGGAAATTATGGAAGAAATCATTTTAATAATAATCTTAGGCGGAATGAACCAGTTAAGAACTTTTAGGTTATGATATGGTAGTTTAGTGTAAAGTAGGACCTTTTTGTTGCCCCTGAGTCACTGTTAAACCAGACCTTATGATCATAATATTTAAAACTACCAATTGCACTCATAAACCCGCATAATTTGGTACCCCCATGTATTTAAATTCAATTAATTAATTAAAAAATTTTTAACTGTTACTTTCTTTACCAAGATTAAAATGTTTTTTTTTTCAGGAAGGAAAAGGAGCCCCAGCTCTGGACAAAAATATTATGGAATAGGTTGGCCGATGTACAGGGCAGCTATAGTTATTATCATATGTTGCCTTTTATTGTTATATAAAAGGCAACATGAACATGTGAATCATGAATTCATTGCAATCTATTTCATAATGTTTGTTTAAACATCGTCTGTAAAGCGCAAATGCCAAAACTAATAGCCTATAGCGTTTTTAGGCTATTTTTAAAGACTGTATATCGTAGGCTACACTGATTGATAATTACAGTTTTATTCCAAATTCTAATTTTAATTTTTATATTTTTTTCTAGATCATGGCTCCAGCAAAGGAGCGCATGAAAAAGTCTAGATAAAAGAAGAACAGATATGCTGAACAATGGAAAGCTCATCTACAGAGAGAAAGGGAACGGGATAAACTACTCCTTTATATGTCATATTATATGTAAACTACCTGAACCAGAGCTGAAACCACAAGGCAACCAACTATACTACCAGTTTCCGGGGCCTGTAAACCTTACATGAAAAGAACATCTGAACTTTACTGGGAATCTTGTACTTTTGCTCATAAAACTTAGGTCCATAATTTTAAATATGGCTTACCTACTTTATGGTATTTTAAACAATAATATATTTCACTTTATTTTATAATTTATTATGCTTAACTTTAATTTTTTATATCCTCCTTCTTATTAAGAGCGAATATGCCTTAACTTATTGTATTTTAGTAACATTTTTTATTAATAAATAGAAGTTTTTGGTTTTAGTGTGATAAAAAAATTATAATTTTTAATTATTGTAATTTTTTATACCTTATTACTGATTTGATGAGGAAGGAGACGAGGAGGTTGGTGAGATGGAAAATGGATTAATATGTTGTAAAATTTATTTTCTTTATAAGTGGGCAATTTTACTATAGTAACAAACTAAAAAAATTTTTTCCCAAAAATAATAGCATAGGACTACCGTGAATTAAAAAAGGAAAATTTTCTTTAACCGTGTCTTCTTCCATTGTAGACGCCAAGAACAAGTATAACTTTGTTATATGTTAACAAGTATAACACCAGGAGGGGATATCTTGGAGCTGCCTTTTCGGATGCCTAGGACCTGCCCAAACTGCAGGGCATCAATTGGGTACATCATCGCCAGATACGATTAAGCAAGACCTCAAACTCAATTATATAAAATAAATAACTTCTCATTAGCAACTGAAAATTGAATTAGTTGTGTCTTTGACTATTAGGACTATTAGGCTCTATAGTCCTGTTAAGCGCCACTTCAGTTGAGCAGCAGCTTGAGGCGTGGTCGCAATCCAATATTAACTTGTCCACGACTGTAACTAAATATTTAGGATAAAGTGCTGCTTTCAACCTTTTGTGATATTAATAGCATAATATAAGATTTTTTTAAATTCTTGATGACGTAAATGTGAGACGCATGTGAGTGGTAAGCACTAATTTCAAATCGTAAAGGGTGTATATAAGTTTACCTTCTGACTTCAAATCGATGCTAACAAATATGTTAGTTGTTTAACTATAACAAATTTCACAAGTGATTTAATTTGTAACATAACTGTAGATCTTGTCGATTGTGCAAAGTTAGGTGTTTTATTATTTAGGTTAATTATCTCGCTCGTATGGGCGGTTCGAATATAGCTGATACCTGCAGAAGAGCACTGCGATCAGCGTTATTAAATGAAGTTGCCTGTCAGTATAGTTGGGCTGGGCAGAAGGGGAAGAAGATATTTTTAGAACTCGGTGATTGAAAACTAGTATTTTCAATAAGTGGATGTGTTAATGTTAGTTTGGTTAGATATTTGTATTTCGAAAAAAAAATTGTGAGGTTGTAAGGCGGGATGAATCTGAATGAGTTCAAGAACCAGTATATACCGGGTTTTAATGAGTTCTATGGAGTAAAAATGGGGTTTTCTCATTCCGCCCCCCTTGAAACACAATATTTACCCATTTTTCTCCAGACCTTTTTAAAGATCTTAAAAAAAACGAATAATTTAGTAGGCCTAATCAAAGTGTTTTGTACAGTTATTGGTTACGGATAAAATTAAAAAAAATGTTCATTAAAAATTCCAATGTTATTCTTATAGAGAATGTATGTAAAATGTAGTAGTTGGCTTGTATATGCATATATTTTGATAAAATTTGGCAGATTTTTTTATTTTATACTAAGCTATTATTATTTTGATAAAAAACCTCATTTTATTAGTTTCACCTGGGTAATGACATCATGAATGAGTGAGAAATCATGAAATGTACAACCACTTTGCTATTATTGTACGGTTTTATTTACCAATCATAATATATGTTGAAATAAAATAAGCCCTAACTTTTGTCATTGTTTCTATATTCTGTTTTTACTTTGACCAAGAAGTAAATGATGTACACTGCCTATTTTTGTTCCAGGTAAATCTTCTTGTAAAGCTTGGAGCATTGCAAATGTCTGGTGTTAATGTATGAGAGTACTTCACATGTAAACAAGATTGAGAAGTTGTCTGCTTTTTTTGGGCCAAATAAGAAAGAGAAGAATTTTCTTGGAAAAAAATCTAAATTAATAAAGATGAGTAAGTTTGGCTAAGCTATGTTATATTATATCATATGACTGAGAAGCATTTTCAGTTCTTGTTTAACTTCCACTTATGATGTGGTGCGGCGGTTAAGTTTTATATTTGAGGAAAACACACTTTAATCAACTTACAGCACTGTTCAAGTTTCTGAGTTACCTATGACGACAGAATAATAAGAGGCATGTTATTTAAGTAAGTACTGTATTTATTGGACATTTGTGCTGTGTATGTGCATCTATTGGCAAGCCTGCGCTGGAAATTCGGCAAAAATCGGCTGTGATTACATCCGGCTTTGAGCATTCAAAATGGGCACAAATTTGGCACACCAATTGAGACTGCCACCGCCTGTGAAGTTTGCGCTATAATTAGTTTTTTAAGTGCTAAAGGTGTGAAAGCCATTGAAATTCATCGACAGATTAGTGAGGTGTATGGCGAGAAAATTATGAGTGACGCAGTGGTACGCAAGAATATGTGTTATTTGACACCACTCTAGGATTTGTGTCAATTGCCACTACTTTTATACCTGGCTGGGTGAGTCATCAGCCCCAACCCTAGTCCGTCGGTCATCACCCCTCGAGGTACCGGCCGATGCACCTATGATTCACACTATCACCCTCTCCTGCAACATTTTTATGGGAAAAAATTCCAACACACTCTCTAGGAGTAGAGAAATACATTGCGGTCCGCAATTTGCGGAAACGCTCATTCTTTATCTGTGGTTTTGTAGTTTTACGACATAGTTGGTGCTGTTCTAGCCAAGTTTTACATTGCACAGTAGCATAATTTAAGTATGGAAATTTTGTTTGATTTGCTCAATAGTCCTGGTTGTTTTTCATTTACTTTGCAAGTGGGTAAGGACATTTGAAGATGGCCGCACCAACGTTCGTGAGGAGCACGGGGTGGTCAAATTGCCATGGATGTGAATCCGTTATCTTTGGAACCGAAAACTTACGCTGAACAACCACACCAGGTTACAACAGGCTAAATATGTGCAAACACATGCTATTTGTTTATAGTTGTTAATTGCCTCACATCACACTCCTGATAACAAAAGTAGTTTCACATCTTTTTGTGGTAAACAAATTTTAATACATGCACAGAATTAAATTAGGTATTTTCCCCAACACCCATTGAACTTTAGATACGTCAATTGGTCATACGTACGAGCTTGGACAAAAACGACCATGCTAGTTTGATGAAACGGCGGGCTTGTCAGATCATGTGGAATGAGAAAGGCTACTATCATTTATATTGATGTAAGTATTTACAAAACAATTTATAATAACACACCTTTTATGAGTAATCATTCTGAGTAAATTACTGCTTAGGCTTTTGTTTTCAGAAAAGATTCCTCGCATTGGACTGTCAAAAGTTCTGTGGATTCAATTTATGGCAATCATTTTATTACACATAATTTTCATGGATTAACTCACATCGTGGATGATGCTGATCATTTCCTAAACATCATTGGGTTTCAATTATGTTGTAAGAAGTCTTTTTTAAACAATAAAATTGTCTCCAGTTTATAGACTATCTATTCATTGTTGTGTTTTATTAAGGTCCCTACCCTTATCTAAAAAATATTTAACAAACAAAAATGTTTAATGGTATTTGCCTATTATTCTTGATGAAACATTAAAACATCACTCGATTATAATGCCTAATCATGTTGATTTTCTAATGTTTAAAAAGCAAGTAACACAACCAAGATCAGCGCTTAAATAAAAGTAAATTTACTTTTTTCAATGTTTGGACATACATTTATTCTGTCAAGAGGCTATTGCAAACAAATTAAAATGTAATTACCTAACAAAATGGCGACCGTTTAAAATCTTTAAACAAATATGGCTGATTTGATGACACTAAATTACCATACAACTAACTCGTCATTTCCAAGTTTGTACTTTTTTCAGGCACATACCTTTAGTAATTAATAATTTCATTCGTGTTCAGGTTTCATCACCGACGAAAATTCTTCTCAGAAGAAAAGTTAAAATCGTTCAACAGAAGCTGAAACGTCGGGATAAAAAAATACGGACAATGAATGACATGATCACAATATTTAAACAAAAACTTAACGCGCCAGAAAAGCTAATATATCTGTTAGAGGATAATTTTAGTGGATTTCCATTAGAACTTATTGTATAAACTCTGAACAACAATGAATTAAGTAGAACCAAAAAACATCACACAGAAAAAATGAAAGAGTATGCCTTAACCCTGTATTTTTACTCGCCGAAGGCTTTTAAGTATCTAAAGAATATAGGGTTTTGTCTTCCAAATCCTTCTACAATTAGGACCTGGTTATCCAAATTTAACTGTTGTCCAGGGTTATTGGGAGAGGTGTTTGATTATTTGAAAACAAACGATTCAAATAATCCTAGCCTAAGAAATGTAAGTTTGGTTTGTGATTGTATTAGTATAAGAAAACAAGTAATATTTTATCATGATGCAGGGAAAAACTTTGGATATGTTGATTTCGGAAACGTAAACATCGAAAATCAGGAGGAATTAGCAACAGAAGCGCTTGTATTCCAAATTGTCTCCCTCCAGAAATCGTTTAAATGTGTTGTAGCATATTTTTGTATCAACTCAATAGACAGTAGTGTTTTATCTCAGTAAATAAAGACTGTTATTTTGAAGCTTAAAGAAGTTTGTGTTACAGTACACAATCTAACGTGTGATGGTCCCTCAAATAATATTAGTGCTCTTAGAAAGCTTGGTTGTGCTTCTTGGCCACTAATAGCAGGCCCAACTCTCTCTTACAGAAAAATGTAGAAGGATTGCTCAGCTATTAACTTCCCCTTATAATACTTTCTTTATTTCAATTATGTTGTAAGAAGTCTTTTTTAAACAATAAAACTTTCTCCAGTTTATAGACTACCTATTATGATCCATTGATGTGTTTTATTAAGGTTCCAACCCTTATCTAAAAAATATTTTACAAACGAAAATGTTTAATGGTATTTGCCTATTATTATTTTTATTATACTTATTATATTCTTATTATTCTTCTTATTATTATTATTCTTGATGAAACATAAAAACATCACTCGATTATAATGCCTAATCATGTTAATTACCTAATGTTTAAAATGCAAGGAACACAACCAAGATCAGCGCTTAAATAGAAGTAATTCATAATTATCCAAGTCAGACATAATTAATTTCCAAATTCCGCCCTAGGTGTTAATCTGCATCCGGAAAACCAAATTTTTAATATTATTATATGAATATCATAGGCTTGCTAATACAAATATCTTGTTCAGTCATAACTGTTTTCTAATAATCTATACTATTATGAAATTAAGGGTTGTGTGTCTGGTCGGCTGCCAGAACTAAAACACTAAACCGATACAGCCAAAATTAAGGACAAAGATGGTCCATACATCTAGGAACGCCCATTAGGAATATCTAAGAACCCAACAACCCATAGGCTGGGGAAGGTAATTCCCATAGATTTTATTGAAAGGGAGACCCAGGACCTCCTTAAAGCAATTGGCATCCGGGTAAACAGCGTAACTTGTGTCGAGGCACTCGACAGTGACACAGCCTGCTACGTTAGCCTGGTGAACAAGGCAGGCAGGAAGGCATCCCAATGTGGTCATAAAATTCTATGTAGTGACTGCCTCGCAGCCTTTGTTAATCAGCAACCCTATGAGTCTGTGACAACATCAGAAGGGGACATTTTGGAGCTGCCTTTTAGGATGCCTAGGACCTGCCCAAACTGCAGGGCATCAATTGGGTACATCATCGCCAGGTACGATTAAGACCTCACACTTAACTATATAAAATAAATAACTTGTTGATCAGCACATTGATATTACTGTACATTTTGTTAATTTAACATCAAGTAAATTAAATTATATCCAAAACATATGTTTCCCCTATACTGTTTTTAGAAGACTCCAAATATATATAAAAGATGATAGTGGTGATTGATTTAGAATAGACAATCATTGGATCACACACTTGTGTATTTTTATTTATTTTCCATCACACACAACTTCCATGGATTAACTCACATCGTGGATGATAGTGATAATTTTTCTAAACATCATTGATAATTTTTCTTTAAATGACATTTAAGGTTTTTTTAAAACTATGTCCATAAAATGAAAATTATGAAACGAGGACGAAATAAACCTTAAGAACAAATAGGAAAGAGATTGCAAGAGAAGTTTGTTATTGATCCGACAAAAAAAAAGACTGTTGAAGAAGTTGTACACCCTCAAAGATCTTCTCGCAGAAATGGACCATTGCTGGCTCTTTGTAAAGATCCTCCTATAGTACAGCAATGTTTCCAGGATTCAAGATATCAACTTAAGTTTGAGGCAGGTACTGTGGTACAGAAGATGGTGATATAATTGAAACACACAACATTTGCTGGTCAGAAGAAAAATAAAGAATGGTAGTAGTTGCAGGTCCGATGCCCTATCCATTGAGCTACGACGCAAGTTATAGGTACAATGTTTATAGTGGTAAATGACAACCTCGATTTGCATTTACAGGGTGTGTAAAAAAAAAAATATTATACTTTTTTTATACATATCTATATGCAATAGTCTATAACAAATACGAAAAAACGACTACTAAACTCAAATGAGATGTACACTGTACAGGGCAGCTATAGTTGTTATTATACAAGGTGAATAAAATGTCAAGACCTCCCCATCTAATATTTTTCAAAGTAAATATACAGAGTTATGCTTTTGGTGGTCGTGCAATCTTAGCAGGAAGATTCATTTTATGATTTTGAATTTTTTGAGTGTCCCCCCAAAAAAGGGGGATTTGGGGGTCAACTTAAATATTTTAAATGTAAATCCTCTGCAAGAGACACCTAATTTTGAAGGGTTTACAAAAACTTAAAGATTCCTCTTGGGGGGCACACTTACTTTTAAATGTAAATCCCCATTTAGTGACACTTTGTTTTGCAGTGTTGTCAGAAAACTTAAAGAATGGTGAAAACCAGAGTTCACTATCTCTTCTCTATCCAAAATGGTAGCCAATATTACCAATACGAACCAATTTTTCTATTGATTTTCCACAACATTTGACGGGCTACCATTTTGAATAGAAAAGCCAAAGCGACCTCTAGTTTTCACTATTCTTTAAGTTTTTGTAAACTCTTCAAAATGGGGTGTCACTTGAAGGGGGTTTACATTTAAAATATTTGATTTGCCCCCCAAATTTTCCCTATTGGGGTGACACTCAACAAATTTCAAAATCATAAAACGAAACTTCCTGCTAAGATTGCACGACGACCAAAAGGATATCTCTGTATGTTTACTTGGAAAAATATTAGATGGGGGGGTCTTGACTTTTTAATTCACCCTGTATGTTGCCTTTTATTGTTATATACTGTTTGTGTAATTTACCAATAAACTTTATATTTATCTAGAGCAGTTAATTTTGTTTATTTTGATCTTATAATTATTTTGACAGATTTATAGATAAAATATTCTATTTCTAGGTGTGTTTTTTATTGTTCCTGTTCGTACATCATAACATGTTTCAGATAACTATACATAAAGATAAAATGATATAGAATAAAGTTAGATAAGTAAATAAGTTGATAATTAGTGTATTTTATTTCAATTGTGTTGTAAGAAGTATTTTTTAAACAATAAAACTTTCTCCAATTTCTACCTATTATGATTCATTGTTGATTTTTTTTAAGGTCCCTACCTTTATCAAAAAAATATGTTATAAACAAAAATGTTTAATGCTATTCGCCTATTATTCTTGATGAAACATTAAAACATCACTCGATTATTATGCCTAATCATGTTGATTTTCTAATGTTTAAAAAGCAAGTAACACAACCAAGATCAGCTCTTAAATAAAAGTAATTCATAATTATCCCAGTCAGACATAATAAATTTCCAAATTCCGCCCTAGGTTTTAATCTGCATTCGGAAAACCAAATTTTTAATATTGTTATAAGTATATCATTGGCTTGCTAATACAAATATCTTGTTCATTCATAACTTTTTTCTAATAATCTATACTATTATGAAATTGAGGTGGTGTGTCTGGTCGGCTGCCACAACTAAAACACTAAACCGATACAGCCCAAATTAACCAGAAAGATGGTCCACATTTCTAGGAACGCCCATTAGGAATATCTAAAAACCCAACAACCCATTGGCCGGAGGAGGTAATTCCCATAGAATTTATTAAAAGGAAGGCCCAGGACCTCCTTAAAGCAATTGTCATCCGGGTAAACAGCATAACATGAGTCGAGGCACTCGACAGTGACACAGCCTGCTACGTTTGCCTGATGAGCAAGGCAGGCAGGACGGCATCCCCCTGTGGTCATAACATTCTTTGCAATGACTGCCTCCCAGCCCTTGTTAATCAGCAACTCTATGAGTCTATGACAACACCAGTAGGGGATATTTTGGAGCTGCCTTTTAGGATGCCTAGGACCTGCCCAAACTGCAGGTTATCTATTGGGTACATCACCACCAGATACGATTGAGTAAGACCTCAAACTCAACTATATAAATTAAATAACTTGTTAATCAGCACTTTGAAATTACATGTTGTTAATCTAACACTAAGTAAATTATATCCAAGACGTATCTTTACCCTTATACTATATTTAGAAGACTGTGCATATGTATAAAAGAATGTAGTGGAGATTGATTTAGATAAGAAAATAACACACTCATTGGATCACACACTCATGTATTTTCATTTATTTTCCGTTCAATTCAACTTATTTGAACCACCTCAGAAAAAGAAATTATCAAATGTAAGCGCTGCCAGCAGTATGGGCACACTAAATCTTACTGTCACAACAAGTTTTGTTGTGTTAAATGCACACATAAACATGATACAAAAAACTACCCTAAACCACCCGATGAACCCTTGTATTGTGAACATTATTGATCATTTTTCTGTGAATGACATTTCAGTTCAATTACAAAGGTTACCCTGTTTATAGGGGTACAAAAAATAAGCAGTTACCTCCTCTCAGAAAAAAAAACTCTTGGTCCTCAAAGCAATAAGGATCTTTATAGTTCCACACAACACAATTCTAATACCAGTAATGCCTTACGTCAAAGTTCATTAGTAAAAGAAGGGATAACATTTGCTCAAACTGCGCGGAATGGTAGTGAAATTGGCCACTCCACTACTCAAGCAATCATCATGTTAAGTCAACAAACCACAGAATCTTACAATCTGACTTTATAAAAAAAATTTTCTCACGTTTTGCGAGCATATTATCATTAGTTGTTGGGTGTGTTAACAACTAGAACAGATCAATACTTTACTTAATCGTCTTACACCGTTATTGCCCCACTAAAATGAATATTCTCCTTAAAGTGGCATTATGGAATGCTAATGGCCTGGCTCAGCATAGCCAAGAGGTTCAATTATTCATCACTCAAAACAAATTAGACGTATTGCTTATTTCTGAAACTCATTTTACAGATTAAAACATATTTCTAAATTCCATATTACAAATTATACTACACTCATTATACTACAATCATCCTGACAACACTGCACATGGAGGAACTGCAATCTTAGTTCGGGTCACGATTAAACACTATGAACTACCATGTTTTATGGAAGATTGTCTTCAAGCTTCCACCATTGTTTAGGAGGATTGACTTGGTTCTATTACAATTGAAGCTGTGTACTGCCCCCCCCCCCCAAGGCATGTTATAACTTACAATCAATTTGAACAGTATCTCAACACTCTTAGTAATAGATTTTATGCAGGGGGTGCTTTTAATGCAAAACATCAAGAATGGGGGTCACGTTTGGCTACACCCAAAGGCAGACAGCTTTTAAGATTAATGAATGATAATCAGTTCACCCATTTTTCAACTGGTGAACCTACCTACTGGCCCACCGATATGAGAAATATTACTGATCTGTTAGACTTTTTTTCAAAAGGTATTAACCAAAATTACACTGAAGTAAAATCTTGTCTTGACCTTTCGTCTGACCATTCACCAGTTATGTTAAATGTAAGTACTGAAATATGCCACAAAGAACCATAGGATGTATTTTCCAATAAATACACAGACTGGAATCAATTTCGAAATTTTATAAATCAAAACTTTAATTTACACATATAGCTACGTAGTCCTGTAAATGTAGGCATAGAAGCTGCTGTTGATGACTTTTTTGACTTCATTCAAAATCCCCCCAAAGAATCCACACCTCTACCTAATCAAAATAATAATCCTTTTATTTAAGTGGTGTTATTAATTGTATAATATTGATTAAATAACATAATATAGAAGAAAACATATATAGTAAAAACCGAGGTCACACCAGTACCATTGATAGTGACATAGCTCAACTATAAAGGAAGCTGTGAACATTAGTATAATTTTAATAACTAGTATGGTACCCACTGAACCTAAAACTATTAGTAGCAAACATGTCACTTCAAATACTCTGTCCCTTGAGTTACAATAACAACAACAGCTAACAGCACTCTGCTTCCAGACTACGGAGCTTACAAACCACCATGTCCCAATCGAAGAAAGTATGATACCGACCATTCAGCATTCTACATATTATATGGAAGCAGCAGCTCTACAATAACGAAGAACGATTCCAACATTTCTTAGATTTAACTTAGATTAAACCTGTATATATCATAATTTCTAATTGTAACAAAAATAAATGAAAAAAACACATTTGGTTGACCTTGACCTAATGACAATACCATCCATCTACAACGTATGTGACGTCGCTGTCACGTCACACATCACCAGGGTTGGTGCGTAATCCATTCTACGTATATCCTCATCACAAGATACTTACCTAATTCCGATAATTATGACGTCATGGGGCGACGGCCGTGAATAGCTCTACTTATTGGCACCGGTTAGTGAAGTAAACAGTGCTCGGGAGTTTTCATGTAGGTTCAGAAGCTTAGAGTCCGTTCGGCAGCCAATAAGACAGGGTGAAGACACCACGTGTGAGTTAGTCGAGATATATTCGGCCGCTAGCTCACTAGCTTCCTCACATCCATCCCATTCGGGACTGTCAAAAGTTCTGTGAATGCAATTTATGGCAATCATTTTATCACACACAATTTTCATGGATTAACTCACATCGTGGATGATGCTGATCATTTCCTAAACATCATCGATTATTTTTCTTTGAATGACATTTCAGGTTGTTTAATTTAATCATCTCAAAAAAAAATAACAATATGAAACAAAGACGGAATAAACCTTAAGAACAAATAGGAAAGAGATAGCAAGAGAGGTTTGCTATTGATCTAAAAAAAAATACTGTTAAAAAAATAGTATACCATCAAAGATCTTCTCACAGAAATGGACCATTGCTGGCTCTTTGTAAAGATCCTCCTATAGTAGAGCAAGTTTCCAGGATTCAAAATATCAACTAAAGTTTGTGGCAGGTACTGTGGTACGGAAGATGGTGATATAATAGAAACACAAAACATTTGCTGGTTAGAAGAAAAACAAAGCATGGTAGTAGTTGGGAAAAAGTTTTCTGATAGGCCTATTTTTACATCGAACCATTAGTTAGTAGAGAGCTTGGAAAATATATAGAAAAAAAACAGTCTCCCTGGAAATTATGGAAGAAATCATTTTAATAATAATCTTAGGCGGAATGAACCAGTTAAGAACTTTTAGGTTATGATATGGTAGTTTAGTGTAAAGTAGGACCTTTTTGTTGCCCCTGAGTCACTGTTAAACCAGACCTTATGATCATAATATTTAAAACTACCAATTGCACTCATAAACCCGCATAATTTGGTACCCCCATGTATTTAAATTCAATTAATTAATTAAAAAATTTTTAACTGTTACTTTCTTTACCAAGATTAAAATGTTTTTTTTTTCAGGAAGGAAAAGGAGCCCCAGCTCTGGACAAAAATATTATGGAATAGGTTGGCCGATGTACAGGGCAGCTATAGTTATTATCATATGTTGCCTTTTATTGTTATATAAAAGGCAACATGAACATGTGAATCATGAATTCATTGCAATCTATTTCATAATGTTTGTTTAAACATCGTCTGTAAAGCGCAAATGCCAAAACTAATAGCCTATAGCGTTTTTAGGCTATTTTTAAAGACTGTATATCGTAGGCTACACTGATTGATAATTACAGTTTTATTCCAAATTCTAATTTTAATTTTTATATTTTTTTCTAGATCATGGCTCCAGCAAAGGAGCGCATGAAAAAGTCTAGATAAAAGAAGAACAGATATGCTGAACAATGGAAAGCTCATCTACAGAGAGAAAGGGAACGGGATAAACTACTCCTTTATATGTCATATTATATGTAAACTACCTGAACCAGAGCTGAAACCACAAGGCAACCAACTATACTACCAGTTTCCGGGGCCTGTAAACCTTACATGAAAAGAACATCTGAACTTTACTGGGAATCTTGTACTTTTGCTCATAAAACTTAGGTCCATAATTTTAAATATGGCTTACCTACTTTATGGTATTTTAAACAATAATATATTTCACTTTATTTTATAATTTATTATGCTTAACTTTAATTTTTTATATCCTCCTTCTTATTAAGAGCGAATATGCCTTAACTTATTGTATTTTAGTAACATTTTTTATTAATAAATAGAAGTTTTTGGTTTTAGTGTGATAAAAAAATTATAATTTTTAATTATTGTAATTTTTTATACCTTATTACTGATTTGATGAGGAAGGAGACGAGGAGGTTGGTGAGATGGAAAATGGATTAATATGTTGTAAAATTTATTTTCTTTATAAGTGGGCAATTTTACTATAGTAACAAACTAAAAAAATTTTTCCCAAAAATAATAGCATAGGACTACCGTGAATTAAAAAAGGAAAATTTTCTTTAACCGTGTCTTCTTCCATTGTAGACGCCAAGAACAAGTATAACTTTGTTATATGTTAACAAGTATAACACCAGGAGGGGATATCTTGGAGCTGCCTTTTCGGATGCCTAGGACCTGCCCAAACTGCAGGGCATCAATTGGGTACATCATCGCCAGATACGATTAAGCAAGACCTCAAACTCAATTATATAAAATAAATAACTTCTCATTAGCAACTGAAAATTGAATTAGTTGTGTCTTTGACTATTAGGACTATTAGGCTCTATAGTCCTGTTAAGCGCCACTTCAGTTGAGCAGCAGCTTGAGGCGTGGTCGCAATCCAATATTAACTTGTCCACGACTGTAACTAAATATTTAGGATAAAGTGCTGCTTTCAACCTTTTGTGATATTAATAGCATAATATAAGATTTTTTTAAATTCTTGATGACGTAAATGTGAGACGCATGTGAGTGGTAAGCACTAATTTCAAATCGTAAAGGGTGTATATAAGTTTACCTTCTGACTTCAAATCGATGCTAACAAATATGTTAGTTGTTTAACTATAACAAATTTCACAAGTGATTTAATTTGTAACATAACTGTAGATCTTGTCGATTGTGCAAAGTTAGGTGTTTTATTATTTAGGTTAATTATCTCGCTCGTATGGGCGGTTCGAATATAGCTGATACCTGCAGAAGAGCACTGCGATCAGCGTTATTAAATGAAGTTGCCTGTCAGTATAGTTGGGCTGGGCAGAAGGGGAAGAAGATATTTTTAGAACTCGGTGATTGAAAACTAGTATTTTCAATAAGTGGATGTGTTAATGTTAGTTTGGTTAGATATTTGTATTTCGAAAAAAAAATTGTGAGGTTGTAAGGCGGGATGAATCTGAATGAGTTCAAGAACCAGTATATACCGGGTTTTAATGAGTTCTATGGAGTAAAAATGGGGTTTTCTCATTCCGCCCCCCTTGAAACACAATATTTACCCATTTTTCTCCAGACCTTTTTAAAGATCTTAAAAAAAACGAATAATTTAGTAGGCCTAATCAAAGTGTTTTGTACAGTTATTGGTTACGGATAAAATTAAAAAAAATGTTCATTAAAAATTCCAATGTTATTCTTATAGAGAATGTATGTAAAATGTAGTAGTTGGCTTGTATATGCATATATTTTGATAAAATTTGGCAGATTTTTTTATTTTATACTAAGCTATTATTATTTTGATAAAAAACCTCATTTTATTAGTTTCACCTGGGTAATGACATCATGAATGAGTGAGAAATCATGAAATGTACAACCACTTTGCTATTATTGTACGGTTTTATTTACCAATCATAATATATGTTGAAATAAAATAAGCCCTAACTTTTGTCATTGTTTCTATATTCTGTTTTTACTTTGACCAAGAAGTAAATGATGTACACTGCCTATTTTTGTTCCAGGTAAATCTTCTTGTAAAGCTTGGAGCATTGCAAATGTCTGGTGTTAATGTATGAGAGTACTTCACATGTAAACAAGATTGAGAAGTTGTCTGCTTTTTTTGGGCCAAATAAGAAAGAGAAGAATTTTCTTGGAAAAAAATCTAAATTAATAAAGATGAGTAAGTTTGGCTAAGCTATGTTATATTATATCATATGACTGAGAAGCATTTTCAGTTCTTGTTTAACTTCCACTTATGATGTGGTGCGGCGGTTAAGTTTTATATTTGAGGAAAACACACTTTAATCAACTTACAGCACTGTTCAAGTTTCTGAGTTACCTATGACGACAGAATAATAAGAGGCATGTTATTTAAGTAAGTACTGTATTTATTGGACATTTGTGCTGTGTATGTGCATCTATTGGCAAGCCTGCGCTGGAAATTCGGCAAAAATCGGCTGTGATTACATCCGGCTTTGAGCATTCAAAATGGGCACAAATTTGGCACACCAATTGAGACTGCCACCGCCTGTGAAGTTTGCGCTATAATTAGTTTTTTAAGTGCTAAAGGTGTGAAAGCCATTGAAATTCATCGACAGATTAGTGAGGTGTATGGCGAGAAAATTATGAGTGACGCAGTGGTACGCAAGAATATGTGTTATTTGACACCACTCTAGGATTTGTGTCAATTGCCACTACTTTTATACCTGGCTGGGTGAGTCATCAGCCCCAACCCTAGTCCGTCGGTCATCACCCCTCGAGGTACCGGCCGATGCACCTATGATTCACACTATCACCCTCTCCTGCAACATTTTTATGGGAAAAAATTCCAACACACTCTCTAGGAGTAGAGAAATACATTGCGGTCCGCAATTTGCGGAAACGCTCATTCTTTATCTGTGGTTTTGTAGTTTTACGACATAGTTGGTGCTGTTCTAGCCAAGTTTTACATTGCACAGTAGCATAATTTAAGTATGGAAATTTTGTTTGATTTGCTCAATAGTCCTGGTTGTTTTTCATTTACTTTGCAAGTGGGTAAGGACATTTGAAGATGGCCGCACCAACGTTCGTGAGGAGCACGGGGTGGTCAAATTGCCATGGATGTGAATCCGTTATCTTTGGAACCGAAAACTTACGCTGAACAACCACACCAGGTTACAACAGGCTAAATATGTGCAAACACATGCTATTTGTTTATAGTTGTTAATTGCCTCACATCACACTCCTGATAACAAAAGTAGTTTCACATCTTTTTGTGGTAAACAAATTTTAATACATGCACAGAATTAAATTAGGTATTTTCCCCAACACCCATTGAACTTTAGATACGTCAATTGGTCATACGTACGAGCTTGGACAAAAACGACCATGCTAGTTTGATGAAACGGCGGGCTTGTCAGATCATGTGGAATGAGAAAGGCTACTATCATTTATATTGATGTAAGTATTTACAAAACAATTTATAATAACACACCTTTTATGAGTAATCATTCTGAGTAAATTACTGCTTAGGCTTTTGTTTTCAGAAAAGATTCCTCGCATTGGACTGTCAAAAGTTCTGTGGATTCAATTTATGGCAATCATTTTATTACACATAATTTTCATGGATTAACTCACATCGTGGATGATGCTGATCATTTCCTAAACATCATTGGGTTTCAATTATGTTGTAAGAAGTCTTTTTTAAACAATAAAATTGTCTCCAGTTTATAGACTATCTATTCATTGTTGTGTTTTATTAAGGTCCCTACCCTTATCTAAAAAATATTTAACAAACAAAAATGTTTAATGGTATTTGCCTATTATTCTTGATGAAACATTAAAACATCACTCGATTATAATGCCTAATCATGTTGATTTTCTAATGTTTAAAAAGCAAGTAACACAACCAAGATCAGCGCTTAAATAAAAGTAAATTTACTTTTTTCAATGTTTGGACATACATTTATTCTGTCAAGAGGGCCACATACAGATTGGACAATGGTTTAAGGGTCGTTTCTAACATACAGATTGACCAAAGGTCCTAATGAGCAGGGGCAAAAAATGGGGGCGGAGCTTACAGCAGCGATGTCCCGTGGGGGAGGAGCTTGTCTATTCAAGTCAAGTCTTTGTTAACTTTTTCTAATCTTACCAGTCACAGAGGTGGCCAAGATCAAGAGACGAATTTTACTTTTTAAACACTAAGTTTTATGTAAACTGTTAAGTAAACAAATAAGGTTTTTACATTCAACTATAGCTTAAACAAACAGTGCGGTATTCTAATACAAATAATAGGCTATAAAATCTAACTAATCTATATAATTAATACGCTACATGAAACTTTGTCGGTTGAACTCCTCCGCCATTTCTTAACCGATTTTATCCATTGATGTCTCATTGGAAAGAGCGTGTCGCGTATATTTGCAAACTGGCCTTACATTTTTGAAAAAGTCCCTTGGGCTCTGCCCCAGGGGCTTTGAAAGTTCCCATGTTAACCTTATGAAGAACATAATTGTTAACATTTTGATCAGCTGTATAATTTAATTGCTGTTATTTATTTATTTACTATTTGAGTTTGTGTAAACATAACCCCCAAGATGGATCGTGTTAGTATGGTTCTATCTTAAATTAGTGTATTTATCGTTGTTTTGTGTAGCTATAATTTGATTATTTGTTTTTTCTTTTAAATGCCTTGGACGCGACGACAACGAAACATAGACAGGAGGCGTGATCGTGATAACGACTGCAGCTACTTATATCCAATTCCAATCCACAGTGGTGCGTAGTAGGCTTAAATCATCACAGTCAGCACCTGACCTTGGACAATCTCTACTATTAGGTTACAAATGCGCCCTAACACTATCCCAAAACGACTTTTCGTTCCCAATTGGCCCTCTATCAATGACCTGTGTTGCCTGTACAGCGAGGCATTTTGAGAAGGAGAAAACCGGCCGGAATGCTTTAGGTTTATCAATAACGAAGATACACATGGTCTGAGTTACACACCGTTAATCTTTGAGTTGACTACTCATTGTAAATATGACTGTTATTCGTTTTGAAATAACTCCTGTAATACATTGCAATTGCTCGAATTCGAGCAACATGTACACTAGTTGCTTATTAACTCACTATCAATTTTTTTTCAAGTACACAAAGTACATTTTTTGGGAGGTCGAGTTGGTTACGAAATTCTTAGTTTGTTTGACCTAGTTATAGCATTAAGGATAATGTTACCATTTAAAAGTCCTGAAGTGTTCATTCAAGATTCAAAGCATAAGCATTCTCGTTTTTATGTGTATACCCATTGTTTGAAAATTAACTTGAATATCTGTCTTAGTATTTCGCACACGATGTTCGTTTTTAAGTTCACAAAACCAATCTAGCAATATTCACTATAGGAGTAGTATTTTAACAAAAGTAAAAAAAAAGGAAAAAGATATTCCATTGGAAGTGAAATAACCTGAATAAAATGTTCTACCCCAGAGTATAAAAATCTACTCACTTATTCAACATTTACGTAAACCAAAAATTAAAATTCTAAACTTCAAATAATTCTTATCATTTTGCCTTAAAATCCTGAAATAAATAATAATTTGTTATTAATATTCAGTCAGCTACATTTTCACTTGCCGTTAAAAGAAAATAATAACTCCAAATTGGAGGTATTATTCCGTTTGGATGATATCCCATGAAAGCATATAACCTCGTCATATTAGCTTTTAAAATTGCATAGTTTGTGCTGAATTCTGTTGTCAATCATCTGAACTTGTTCAAGTTTACAATGAAATTTTGTTTACATCAAAACATATGTCCATAGTACAATTTTGTTTACATCCATACGAAAATTGGGTTATCTGTAAGTCGGTGATGTTTAAGTTAAATCAAGAAAATGTTGTATTATCTATACTACAGTATTATATAAAAATCTAATGGTGTCTCTGTATGTGTGTTACTAATAGGTGCAAAAACTACTGAACCAACTGGGCTTAAATTTTACAAAATTATAGCTACCACAACAAGGACCATTTTGGACTATTCACATTTCAAAACTGACCGTAGGCTTTTGCCCCTTTGGCTTTAAAAGTTCTGAGGTGAACATTTTAAAAGTAAATATTGATTGGTCTCCATGGCTGCGATGAGAACACTAACAATGTTTGTTTACATTTGCTTTGACATTTAAATGTAAACAAGAACTGCTAAACTGCATATTTCACAATTTCAGACAGCTGATACAAAGAAATTAAATATAATATTTTCCATAAATATGAGGTAGGTTTATTTTAATCTAACCATTTATCATGGATTATTTATTCTAAAACTACGTCAATGATTATAGAAAATAAAGATTTTATAACCGTTGCTGTATCAACTCCGGCTCTGCTTTGGATTTTTTAAAGCGTCTAAGTTATGAAAATAATGTTATTGCTATGTTTTCATGGAAAAAGTATGAAAATTACAATGTATAGATGTTTTGTATGAATTTGGAGGCTACTTTAAACAAATTCAAACTGCTTAACTTGTGTTAGATTAACTTAACATAACTTGCACATCACATTGTTTTTTTATATGTATATTTAATTTAGGTAAATTAAGTTATTATGTTTTGCTAAACCTATGCTTAAATTAAACCAAACTAAAGAATATCATCAATAACTAAATTGTACATCGTTGATTTTTGTTTTCTAAAATCTGTTGTATATGTGTAACTATATTTAATTATCAAATGGTAATACAAAATACTCTTTTTTATCTTAACATAGCTTTCATTTCACATTTACTTTATTTGATATATTTATTATTTGTGTTTTGCCACTCCACTGATTAAATTAAACCAAGGAAAATATCATAAAACTAAGCAGTACACAGTGTTCTTTTGTTTCTAAAATCAATGAAATGTCTGTTACTATGTTTACTTAATGGTAAGTGTGAAAATGTAAAGGCAATGGACGATGGAACTGATTAAAAGAACTGGTTTGTATATTAAGTTGTTTGTTGATATTTTGTATAGAGTAGAATCAGAGATGCAATGAAACATATACTGTATTTGCTATTATATTTTTTAGTCCTTGATGCTTTATTAGTTTTGTCTGTTGTCTGTAATGCTGAATTATTTGTTTAAAATTTTTTATAGTACCTATAGATATAGTTTCTTTAATATTTCAAAAGACTGTATTGATAAGGCACAGCAATATTTCTAAAGTTTATAACAGCTGACTTAGTTTTGCTAATGATTTATTGTGAGTGAAGAAACTTAAGATTGAAGGATTTGTGATTTAATATAAAGAAGAGTAAAATTTAAAAAAGTGTTCATTTAAATTTAATAATTAGTATTTTTGCAACTTCAAAATTGAAATTTAAAATGTCAATAGTAAATTAAAAGATATTTAACCCAGGGGATGAAGGTAAATCATGTATGTCAAAGTTGTATTCGAAGATTTTGTCAGGTTTTCTCATATCAGCCTACACAACATTTAAAATTAATCAAAACCAAAATGGTGCTATCCACGACTTACCAGATTTAAAAGTTATAACTTTAACTTTTCTATTAAGGCCATAAAAGTTGAATTTTGTTTCTAAAAGCGTTTGCGGATGTGTAACTATTATATATGCAACAGATGTAAAGATAAAAATGATCGCGCACGCAATGAATATAATAGCGATATGATGAGACATCATGTTTTCACCCTTAAAAACTACAATATATCGTAGTACTAATATTGTGAAATTTTGTGAGTTTGTTTGTTTGTTTGATATCCAATCACGCATTAACTACTGGTCGGATCGGGTTGAAATTTGGTATGAAGATAGCTCACATTCCCGATTAACATATCTAGACAAATTCTTATCCCAAAAATCATTTAGGGCTCTGCCCCAATGGCTCCATAGTTTCCCATGTTAACCTTATGAGTATTTATATTTAAAATGAATTGAAAAATGTTGTCAGCTTTTTCAACTACACAAGTTGGTTCTACGATATTCAATAGCATTAAAGAGACCACCTCTGTATCTGGTAAGATTTACTTGAAAAGACTAGCTCCTCCTCCACGCACATCACTGCTGTAAGCTCCTCCCCAATTTTTTGCCCCTGCTCATTAGGACCTTTGGTCAATCTGTATGTTAGAAAAGACCCTCGAACCATTGGCCAATCTGTACGCGCGCAAACCACAAGGCAACCAACTATACTACCAGTTTCCGGGGCCTGTAACCTTACATGAAAAGAACATCTGAACTTTACTGGGAATCTTGTACTTTTGCTCATATAACCTAGGTCTATAATTTTAAATATGGCTTACCTACTTTATGGTATTTAAAAAAATAATATATTTTACTTTATTTTATCATTTATTATGCTTAACTTTAATTTTTTATAACCTCCTTCTTATTGTGAGCGAATATGCCTTAACTTATTGTATTTCAGTAACTTTTTTTATTAATAAATAAAAGTTTTTGGTTTTAGTGTGATATAAAAATAATAATTTTTAATTATTGTAATAAGGATGGACAGATGACAGTGTCAAAAGCACCTTGAATACTCCACTAGGCAAAGGGAAAATGTTAATTTATTGCCCCGCATGAGGACAGCAAGGTTGGATAAACGTCCCTCAACTTATCTTTGAATCTAAAAAGACGTGCGACTACCACGAGGAGATGAACAGCGAGGTTTTCAAAGGTTGGTTTTTCGTTGTGCTAATACCAGCCAACCCTCAGAGAAGCATTATCGTGATAGATAATGCCCCTTACCACTCTCGAATCAAGGATAAAGTCCCTACTTCAAGCTCCACGAAAGGGGAAATGACAAAGTGGCCCCAAGAAAAGGGAATTGTTCACAGTGCTGATCTGCGGAAGTGGGAGCTGTAAGAAGTGGTGAAATAACACAAGCCAACTCAGCCGAAATACGTGATCGACACTAAAGCAGCTGAGCTGGGCACACTGTAATCAGAC
The DNA here is from genome assembly GCF_028750875.1 of Macrosteles quadrilineatus. Lineage (NCBI taxonomy): Eukaryota > Metazoa > Arthropoda > Insecta > Hemiptera > Cicadellidae > Macrosteles > Macrosteles quadrilineatus. The sequence continues at coordinate 87,250,631 of NW_026542595.1, forward strand.
TGCCACCGTATCATTGCCACTACAATCCCATTGAGATGGTTTGGACATAACTTAAAGGTTATATCAGGAAAACAACAACACATTCAAGCTAGCCGATGTTCAAACTCTATTTATGGAAGCGAATACATTCCATCAGAGGAAACATCGGCCCTTATTGGAGTTAGTCGTTGGAAGGCAACGAAATTCCGCCAATTTCTCCAGTATACCGGTGTTGTAGCTTTGCCCCCTATTTTATCTTCAGGTATAATGATTAACTTTATGTCTTTACATATGTCATTAACAATCCTATTGAAAGACAATAAGGGTCAGCAGCATATTACAGACTATGCTAAGGCTTTGTTAAAGCTCTTTGTTGACGGCTTTGGCGAAATATATCGGAAGCAGTTAGTTCGAAAATAAAATAGCAAAATGTGCTGCGTGGTTGTTGTTGGTAAAGCATTTTCAATAGTAGGAAATGTATACAAGAAACCTACCCTTTGATCAAATTTAGAAACTTATGTTGTTAAGCTTAATAGCAGTATTAAATCCTGACCAGTTAGTGAAATAGAAAGGAAGTATGTACAATTTCCCCATGGAAAAGACTCCCATGGATAGTGATCCCTTTAATCCATTCAGACATTTATTAGAAGTACCATAATGATAGCAATCTTAAAATGTAACCCATCATACACCAATATCAGGATTTAAGAAGTACAGTAAGTCGATACAAGCCCAACAATAGTATATTTTATAACAAGATTAGAAAGTGAGTCAATACATATATGAGTAGTGGCGAACTACCGGTTTAACATTACTTGGGGCGTTTTTTCCCATAAAAATAACATGGGGATGATTTTTTGGCCACCAATTCCAAAAATCCTGATCTTTGCCCACATATCCCTATAAAATTGTCAAACCTTATTTCTTACTTATTCCCCATAAATATATTCAATATCAAGCTAAAACCGCTTTTCTTACATTTATTGACCCTTATAAGTGTAAATGTAAAGTAGTGGCAAACTAGCGGTTTAACGACACTTGGTGCGTTTTTCCCCTTAAGAATAACATGGTGGGCATTTCTATGCCTAATATTAACTTAAGTTAAAAAAAATTGAAATAGTTAATAAATCAATAACAAATATTAGTTTGTTTACATCGGCAAAATCCTAAAAAGATAGTTAACATTCCTTTCGTTAAACATTCTTTTGCCGTAGTAAACAATGTTTTTTTTCGCAGGTGATAAACAAGCAACGAAAATAGGTCATTTCACAGTAGTGTAGCGAAGAGAATTTGAGTAGGCCTACCTATATAGGTTACTACAGTATATACCGGTAGGTAAACAATAGGCCTATATAGTAAACACATAGGTACTAGTACTAAGAAGCATATTGACATCTAATTATAAATACATTTAAAATGAAAACAAATATTAACCGTGATTAATGAGTCATTGTAGGTTTTATTTAACTTTATTGTTTTACAGCAGTATTGTGCATATTCTTGGACAACTTACTATCAGCCCTAAATCTGACTGTAATATTACATTTTATAGTACTAGTTGCTTAATTCAATCAATTATTTCATTAATTTCATTGTAAAAGTGAAAATTGTTGTAACATGAGGAATTTTGAAGAGCCATAACAATAATTGCTTTTGTGTTTTTCTAGGTTTATTATAATGTGGGTGGTTGTCCACTTAATAAAAGAGAGTAAAGTGGAAGTGGTACCAATTTCGTGGGTTGACGGGGATTCCTGTTGGTGGCCACAGAACACGACCAGTGAGAAAATTTAAAAATTAGTTGAAATCATCCCAGGGTCTGAAGCATATATGTGGAAAAAATATAAGGCAAGGGCTCTAAGAATTGAATGTGGTGAGTTGTCACATGTAAAATTGTATATTTATAAGGAAAAATGTAAAAATAGGAATAAGTCGATTAATGAACAAGTAAATTTCGATTCCAGTTGTACTTATAAAAATGTATTGGCCGGTGCTTCGGGTAGCCAATAGGGTATAAGTAGAGACGCCATTCAAGATTCTTGTCATTCGCCTATTTGTACTTTAGGCCTACTGTTTACTTATATAACTAGGGGATAAGTTATTGTTTATGATTAGATCGTATTATTTGGTTAAACGAGTTTTTAAATGACTGTAATAATAGGAAACAAATTGTAAACAAAGCACGTCATCTACAGAAAACCGGACAACAATAAAATTATCTTCAGCTGTTCGATAAGAATGAGAAATATACCAAGTTTTACAAAATTTTTTTAGAAAGTTATCAAGTTTTACTATGTTTTATTTACAATGGTTGTCATCTATTTTGTTATATCCTATTTCTATTTATCAATTATTGTTCAGACTCACTCTTAAAGGCTCGAAAGAAATGTAGCCTAGCAGAATACACCAGTGATCTGATCATTGAGTCTCCATCCAACAGTGGGAAGATGAATCGGAGAATCTACTCATCAGATGAAGATGACACCATTGCTGTGTCACCTAGAACAATCCCTGCTACGCTTGCTTTAGGAGAGCGCATTAGCCCCGGCGTTATGCCTACATTCCAAACAGGGTCCTCAGACGAGCTAACAAACCAGTTCACTTCACTCCCATCAACTTCAAAGTCTGCAGGACCAACACAGAGTGGTAAGCCTCTGAAGTTTATTAATGTAAACTTGCTAATTAATATTAAATAAAAACTGCACTGTTTTACTTAGCTATGTAGGCCCTATATGTTACGCTCGTTAGTCCCCATGATTATAAAAGTTCATAGGCCTACCTAAAACATTTTAAGGTTCTTAAATAATGAGATAATACTTTCCCCCCAATTTGTTTCCGACCTGAATAGTAAGCTAGATTGAGGGAGACCCACAGAGTAGAAAGAGAGAAGTCACATGGGCGTCTCAGTGCCAAGATATTACAATATCAGCTGATATTTTTATTTTGTCATGTTTAAGTGACAACCAAGTGATAAATCAGGCCCATTTTTGACCCTGTCTTCGCCCTAACCAAAACTATTTGTAGCACCCCTTTACAACATATTAAACGTGCCCACCAGCCAGGAAAACCGGGAATTATACTAGAGTTTTTATAAAACGGGCATTATGCGTGAATGTTGTATTTGTGCCTGGAATTTTCAATTTAACATGATTGTGCATGACAAGAATGTCGTATCTGTGATTACCATTTTGCCGCGATCCAATTTGCCCCCCCCCCCCAAAAAAAAAACCCGATTTCCTCGATATTCGGTATATCGGCCCTGTGTTAAATTATTGGAAGTGAACAAAAATTATATATATCTAACAAAATTTATAAAAATATAAGAAGTTTGCAAGAGTACATTTTTGTTTCTGAAAATATTACAGCTAAAAAACTTGTTCTTTTCAGAATTCAAGGCGTGGAAATTTGAAGAGGAAAAGCGTTCCATCACCATGTACCGAAGATATGTCATTGTCAGGCCTACTGAGAATGGAACTACAACTTTACTTTGCTGCAGAGATGACAAATATAAACCTGATATGGTAGCACAGCGTCAAAGAACTTTAAAAAGTCAAGGATCTAGGAAAATAGGACGTGTTTGTACAAGTCACATAATATTTAACAAGGTTATTGTACCAGAAAGTAAATTGATTGTAAAATATGTGAAGACACACTATGGACACGAAGCAGACGTGAAACATGAAAACATTTCTGTATTAGACAAAGATGCAATTGTCCAAAAGCTTGCGCTTAGTTAATTTGACGGATTAAAAAAGGTATTGGTTGGAGAGATATTCACGAAATGTATCAGAGTGGGCATACTGCTACAGGCAAGGCTCGTCTGTTACCAACAATATGCATTTAGAGTCAATGCATTACGTTATAAAGTACTTCCATTTTGTTGGGCGTCAGGTATGAAGACTTGATGACTCGATTAGTGGATTAATAAGGCACTTGGAAAGGTGTATTGCCTACAAGAGACAGCTTCATCTTAGACTTCGGCCTAGGAAAAAATCAAAAACATATTAGAGGCACGTAAAAAAAGCTTGCAAGGCCTGAGCATAGTACATTCACAATCTGGCGAAAGCCTTGTTGAAAACAAAAAAAGGTCAAGTTTATTTTGTAAAACAAGAAGAAAATCCATGTTTTACCTGTGATCCAATCAAACAGTGTTACTACTGTAAAATTCTTCGGCACACCTACACATGTTCTTGCCCGAACTTTTTCCTAGACACCAATTTAATTTGCAAGCACAAAAATTTTGTGGCAAGACAACTTAAAAACTCTACCAACGTAAAAGCCTCTTAAGATCCGGAGAAGATGTCCCTAGTAGCTGCTCAGAAAAGCAACCCAGTTTTGTGTAATCTGAGCAACAAATCCAAGTTAAGCAATCAAGTTGAATTTGAAAACTACGTATCTGAGTTTCCCACCCACAACTCGATTCGTTTACGCTATGCACTATGCGCTATGCATTGGTATAGCAGGTTCACAGACATTTTGCGCACTCATGAATCTGCCTCTCCTCCTACAAAATTTGTGTCACATTGATAAGTGACTGGGACGGTGGCGTCGTCCTGTAATCCAGCTACTAGGAGGTCACGAATTGTGGATATGTATTGGGGTGCACTGTGGATGAGATGCTCCCTGGTGTGGATTAACGTCTGTACTAGTGAGTACTACGACTATCCGCAGTACTATCCTGATAATTAGACCAATTCGTAAATTACAAGGAAAAAATGTGGTTCGAATTCCACTATAAACTGTAGGTCCCTTAGTTGCCATTAGCTGTACGGGCTATTAATTAAACAGCGGTGTCTAAGGAACATGTCGGCCTTAGTCACTAACAAGACTACAAGATCGCACCACTCATCCTACACTCATCCTTCACTCATATTTGGGTTACATTTGCACATAGTGGCGTCCCCATATTAAATAATTGATAATTGATTGAAGTATTGAAATAAGTTTTACAAGAAGTTGCAGTTCAATCAATGAAAAAGACATCCTTTGAATCTGTGAAAGAAAGCTCAGAAGACAGAGATGTCGCAGCTGCCTTCGACGGGACATGGCAGAAAAGTGGATATACATCTCTGAATGGAATTGTAATTGTTACGTCCTTCGATACTGGTAAAGTTTTAGGTGTGGTGTTGGCTGCACATGCTCTCTAAATACTGTCAGGGTTGTAAAGGTTGTACCAAGCATAATACAGTAAGTAGGTACAGTAAAACTGGACTGAGTAGTGCGCCTCATGGGCAACAATTTTGTGAATCAGAATCAAGACACCTCCGGCTACTTATATTGGAATGTGGGACGTACAGGTAATTAAAAACGTAAAATAAAAAGAAAACAATATAGGTTTCAACAAACCTAATTTCCTAAAACCTAAGGTTTCAACAAAAAATGTTTTATTATCGGGACGTTTGGGTCAGACGGTGATTCACGCGACCTGTTCAAAACTACAGGATATATTGATCTACTTACCACATTACTGTATGTGAATTCAAAATGGAAGTGTATGTTTTAGCATTTTTGTTAAGTAAATCACTTCGTGTATCTGAAGAGTTTGCTCGATTTACTGACATTTAAAATCGCTACAAAAAAAATGGATTGATTTTTAAATCCAGTAGCAAAAATCAAAGTATTTGACTGCAATTATAAATGGTTACCGTTACTACCAATAAAATTTTATTCGTATGATTGTTTCTGTAATTCTGTTTTCCATTTACAGTGGTGGAGCCATTGTACGTCGTGACGTCCAACTGCTCGGAGGGGAGGCGCTGAGGACCTTATGGTGGTGGGGCAGGCGAGGGCGCTTAACCAGGTCCACGCCCTGGGTTATCTGCACAACGACCCCAAGCCGGATAACTTCCTTTACTCTTCCGAAGGCCAAAGATGGTAGATGTGTGATTTCGGCTTGGCCTATTGTGATTTATCCGTGGATAAGTTAAGTTATGTATTGATTTACCTGCTTTAAATTAAGTTTTAAGTTAATAAATTGTAGAATAAATAAAGAGTTAAACTTGTATCAACTTTCTTTCTTTAGTATTAACATCTAGTTGTTCTGGGCACCTTTTTTCCTTCCGGAACTCACGTCAGAGACTTCAATGGGATACAACAAGTTAAAAGGTCTGGTGATGTATCCTATTGAAGTCTCTGACGTGATTTCCGGAAGGAAAAAAAGAGGCCCAGAACAACTAGATGTGGGAGTGTTGCTAAAGCAATATATAGAAGAGCAGCTGAGTTTTATTTCTTAATGTTTTGACTTTAGTTACTATGGAAACAATTTAAATTTGTAAACTAATACTAAAGAAAGAAAGATGATACAAGTTAAACTCTTTATTTATTCTACAATTTATTAACTTTCTTTCTTTAGTATTAGTTTACAAATTTAAATTGTTTCCATAGTAACTAAAGTCAAAACATTAAGAAATAAAACTCAGCTGCTCTTCTATATATTGCTTTAGAAACACTCCCACATCTAGTTGTTCAGGGCACCTTTTTTCTTCAGTTTCGTCTCCAACAGGGTTCAGGTAGATCATTTCAAACGGATCAGTCAGATCCATGAGCTCCTTCAAGTCCACAAGCCTACACAAGACAACAATCACATGCTGCCAAGAGTGTGGTGTGTTCACAGTCATAAGCCAGGATCTGTCCACTTTGGAACGATATCCCAACTTCCCCAAATGCAAAGGAATTTTTTCTAAGTAGTTTGATTTCAATATGTAAAATTTTGAATCCAGAAACAGCAAGCTTCCAGCAGCTGCTCATCGTCAATGTAGTTTCCGAATGACATCGTTTTGCTTATTGGAGTGTAGGGAACTTGATGCCTGTTATGTATCAAGAAATAAGTACATATGTTTTATTTATAACATCTGTCAGATAAAACAACCAGATATTATGTTTTGTTTACTTTTTAGTTTAGTCTGATTTGTGAGTTCAATAACTTTGGTTTTGTTAATTATGTTTCAATATACTAACCTGGCGACAAGGATGGGATAATGATGGATCTCTATAAGCCTGATTAATTGGATAATGATGGATCTCAATAAGCCTGATCGTTTTGACCCCCATACGAATCCTGCAAGTGTCGCACAGCGTTGGAGACGTGGATTAAGCCATTTGAGAGGTATGCTTTAGCTGCAAACATTACCAATGATGTAAGGAAAGCAGCACTACTACTTAGTCTAGCTGGTGAGGATGTGGCTTACATTTTTACTCTCCCGATCTGCTGATTGTGACCTTTGACCCTGTGTGTAACCTGGCTTCACAAAGCATATGGGTCATATGGAGGTCACCAATTTCAAAGAGCCAACACCATAGGTGCCATCATGGCTTCAACAAAGCAACAGTGTTTTTTCCCCTGTGCATGATTTGGGTGCCCTAGCACTGCCGGTGGGAAGTTTGCCGTGCACACTCGTGTGACGAGGCATTATGGCACCTATGGTGTTGGCTCTTTGAAATTGCGGACCTCCATATGACCCACAACTCTCCCGATCTGCTGATTGTGGCCTTTGACCCTGAGTGTAACGTGGCTTCAACAAAGCCCCAGTGCTTTTTCCCCTGTGCATGATTTGGGTGTCCTAGCACTGCCGGTGGGAAGGTTGCTGTGCACACTCGTGTGACGAGGCATGATAGCACGTATGGTGTTGGCTCTTTGAAATTGCGGACCTCCATATGACTCATATGCTTTGTGAAGCCAGGTCATACGCAGCGTCAAAGGTCACAATCAGCAGATCGGGAGACTAAAAATGTAAGCCAAATCATCACCAGGTAGATTAAGTAGTAGTGCTGTTTTCCTTACATCATTGGTAATATCTGCAGCTAAATCATACCTCTCAAATTACTTAATCCACGTACCCCAACGCTGTGCGACACTTGCAGGATTCGTATGGGGGTCAAAACGATCAGGCTTATTGAGATCCATCATTATCCAATTAATCAGGCTTATAGAGATCCATCATTATCCCATCCTTGTCGCCAGGTTAGTATATTGAAACATAATTAACAAAACCAAAGTTATTGAACTCACAAATCAGACTAAACTAAAAAGTAAACAAAACATAATAATATAAACAGTCATCTGACAGATGTTATAAATAAAACATACGTACTTATTTCTTGATACATAACAGGCATCAAGTTCCCTACACTCCAATAAGCAAAACGATGTCATTCGGAAACTACATTGACGATGAGCAGTTGCTGGAAGCTTGCTGTTTGGCGGAAGCTGAAGACAGCATTATACAATCAATCGATAACTCATCTCTCCTTGAAGCCATTCTTGAGAAGCCACTTTACGTAGGTATGTGTATTTTGGAACATAGCAAAGTGTTGATGTAGAAGTTTTACTATGATGTGATCATCCCTCGCTATGGTGAAGATAATGGAAGGCTCATATACATGGACACGGACAGTCTGATCTTTGAAGTAATCACACCGGATTTGCATGACAGTTTTGTACCGTCGTTGATCACCTGGATACAAGTGGCTTTCCAAAGGACAATCCAGCATATCGTCCTAACAACGCCAAGGTTCTTGGCAAGTTCAAGGATGAACTGAATGGTGTGTACATTCAGGAGAACAAAGGTGTACACAATCGTGAAACAGGATGATATGCCTGACCCAATAAAGATGTGTAATGGTGTCACTAAGCCAGTGGTTGCTAAAACTCTTCGAGTGGAAGACTACCGGCGATGTATCCTGGTGAACAATGATTGATACACATTGAATTCAACATTCCGATCTAACAAACATGATGTAGTGACCAGATGGGAAAATACACTATCTCTTAGTGGTTATGACACGAAAAGACACCTTTGTAGTGTAAATATTAACATTCTTCCCTATGGTCACCATAAAACAGAACTGTGATAACAACACCTAGGTGTTGATTGTTTGTATTCAGCTTTTTTGTCTTTTCTGTTTTCTTTGTAACTATGATTTATTTTTATTTTATCTGTATGTCATCTATATTTAGTGAACAAAATATCTTTGGTACAGCTTAAACTATTTTTATGTGTTTTATATTTTGTTAAAAGCTATTAAGTTCAATTCTGTTGTATGTTCTTATAATATATGAAATATCAGTAGTTGGTTTATTTGTACGAAAACAATTGTTGAACGTACATTAAACATGTTATATTTAATTTCGAGCAAAATGTAAAGGAATATTTTTTACTATCTTTTAACGATTACGTTTAAAAAAAAAGTTTTTTTACAGGAACATGAGTGTTAAAAATTTAAAAGTTATAATTGTATTATACTGTATTGTAACAGATTTAGGTGTTTGAACACATTTTTTATATCGTTATAAAACTACTGCTATTATTGTAGCTTGAAAATAGTTAGTAAAACTTATCCTTGATTTTACTAAATGGAAAGTTTTACTTTTATCTGTATTAGTTTACTTTTTATAGAAATCTGTAAGAACGTTCCATTAACAAAATGCTATCATTAAAATTCCTTCATTTGTGATAGGTGTAATTGCTACTATTATGTAGTTTGTGTAAAAAGAAGTACTAGGGATTTTTTCAGTATTTGATATTGTGTAAATGAGAAATATGACATAGGTTTTGTAAACTTTTAATTCAAAAGTGTTTTTACAGTTAATTTTCTGTGTTACAAAGAAATGATATGTACAGTTTTAAAACAAAATGGTATATTTCTTTTCCTACTCCTTAAAATTATTTTTAAGTGATACAGATCACTCCAATGAACAATTAACTAATCTCATGTGTCTGAATTTTATCAAAACAATATTCTTTCATCCGGTTTATCTTATTTCAGTAAAAATATAATTCTCTTATTAAAAAATCTCTGTCTAATAAAAAAAAAACTTTCTGAGCAATTGAAATTACTTTAAAAACTATAAACAGATCATTTTTAAACATACTCTGAGTATAAACTCCAAATAGCTTCTTTGTTTGTTCAGCTTTCAAATACATGCATGAAATTACAAATTACTACGGTAAAAAGATAAACAGATAAAACTCTAGTTAACTTCATTATTATTTATAAGTAATGTACTGATCACAAAACTTTACAGCGTCAGCTGCTATTAAGGTTTTGTTGGGTCATTTATAAATGTAATGCATTATTGAAATTAAAAGTAGTATTGAATTTGCAACAACTGTTTTATGTGAGATTAATTCTCATAGTACAGTAAATAACTAAGATCGAGTTTTTATTTACCTCAATTATTCAGTAATAAGCTTCTCCTTGTAAATATTTTACTTTTTTTTATAAAAAATTTGCTTAGTCTATTTAGGAGACAACAAACTCAGACTTTATACACAGTTTAAATCTGCAATTTAGAAACATACTAAAATGTTAAAGAAACTTACAGTTGAATAATAGGCTTTTTTTTGTTTTCCACCAAACATAAGTTTATTTTACAATCATTAGTTTGTTAAAGAATTATTATTGTCGAAATAGCCTTTTCGTGTTTGGCATGTTTTTAATGCATAATACAATTCTTACTGTTACATTTTAACAAATATTTACAGTATTATGTATGTTAAATTTATTACATGATTTTGCGAATCAATACAAGATGAGTGTTATGTTAAATGAATTGGTGGAATCTCTTAACATGATCAAAAATGTTTTCATTCAGCTCACTAATAAGCTGGAATGTTTAAACTCTGCAACAAATGACTTTTGGTAATTAAGCTGCTAGTCAACAGAGCGCTAGACTGTAATCAGACCAATAGAAACCCTTTCAAAAATACTGAGTTTTACGAACATAAAGTCAAAACGAGATATAAAATGAGGCATATTTCATAATGCTTAGCTTGCAGAAGCTTTGTACAAGAAATTAATGAAGCTACTAACTCTGTGATGGTAGTTATATCCTTACACTCTCAAATATTAGTTGTTCACCTCAGTAATTCAGCAGGGAAAAATAAAATTTCTAATGTTCAAAACGTCTAAGCGTTGCACCTATTGCCATATTTATACTAACCGTAAAATTGATATGGAATTTCTTAACATAAAATATTTCATTTCTTTTTAAAGGAGAAAACTGGTGTTATTATAAGTTCTTACGCAGTCAACACCAAACATATATAACAAACTCCTGTCTGTAATTGTAACTGTTATTTGTTTAAAATTAACGTCTGAAATACTTCGCAATTGTTCGAATTTGAGCAACATGCACACTAATATATTCTAATACGTGTCATTCAAGTGTAACAGTGATAACTTTAGTTTTTAATCTCCTGATAAGGCTTTTCACATCGACAAAATGACTGTTTTATTGTAAAATGAGTGGATTTAACCTGCATATCTTATAGGCCAATAATAATGGTTTGTCTACTCTTTAGAGATATTTAAAAATATTAAACGATAAGTGCGAAATGTATAATACAAAACCATCAAATGCTAGTAGTAGCAACATTCGGGCTGACCTTGGAAGTGTAAGAGAATCGGACGTCAATCGTCACCCATCCAAACCAGCTAACCGTGCTATAAGGGACTGTGGTAGCCATAAAGGTGGCAACCCTCATCCCTCGTGGCTGGGTTGTCCGGGTTGCCACCTGTGGTTAGGGAAAAGGCGCGAAGGTCCCGCCGCGTCACCCTATCCCTTACATTGGCTTAAAACACATGGCGAAGGTGCTTACGGGTGGCAACCCTGATGTATCCGGTACATCATGTTTTCGTTGCCATAGCCATTGCAGGAGGGTGCTGTGCTGAGCTGACAAGGTAAGCCATGCAAGTTATGTTATTAGAGTTAAGGTCGTTTAAGTCACCCTAGTACTAGTTCCCTAAATTTAAAGTAGGTAGTAAATTATGTTTTACTACTATTACTAGGCTACCGGTAATAGCTTATTTCAATTGTTTGTCGAATTATGGTTTTTTTAAATTAGGATTGAAGGGTTAGTTTACAGGCATGTTACAAGTGGTTAGTATCAGCTCAGATTAGTAATATCTAATCTGAGTGTAATAGTTAGATTATAATAATAATAAGTGTGTATGTATTATTTAACTTTATTAAAATTAATCGGCGTGAAACTGGCAATAGATTAGCAATAACCCAATCCACTTCTCCTACTTCCCCTCCGACGAATATACGTCACAGTAAAACGTCATAACAATGATGGCGTTACAGCAGGATTCGTCATAGAGCCGACGACATAACCTCCAAAATATCAAGTGGCAGGAACTTTTTTTGGCGGCACACGGCCAAGATGGCGTTTGGTTGTTCCCGCGAAGCGTTGAGTATAGCAAGTGTCTGAAATATATGCAAAAAACTGCATAAATGAATTAATGTTTTCATGGAGTTGTTTTAAACAAAGTAAACGCTTAAAGCCTATCCTAGACTAAACCTTATAAATAACTTCTTGATCAGCATTGTATAAACCTTACACAGTACTAAGTTATAATTATTTGTACACTCGTATTGGTTGAAATGTGTAAGAATATTACAATAGGCCTATGTATTTTATTGCTGAAGTACCCTTTACAACGATCTTATTTACTCGTATACCCTGACTAATTTACAGTTGAGATATGTCACCGTGAATGGCGTTGGTGTAACTTCAGTTCCATAAGAACCCATCGTACTTAAAAAATTACCATAAATTTCTATTGCTGGCCTATTCCCTTGGTACGATTTCCTTTTTTCTTTTGAAATATGTTTATTACATTGCTATGAACTGGAAAACACGTCGTTTATGTTTTAACACTCATTTATAGTTGAGAAATGTCATATTGAATGGCGTTGGTGTGACCTCGGTTCCATAAGAACCCATCCTACTGAAAATAGATTTTATTCATTTATATATGTTAGTTACTCCTTAATAAAGACTACCTAACACCTGTTCGATACAATTATTAGTATTTATCAATTTAATGTATTATTTAAAATTTGCATCAAGAAAATAATAAATTACCCTAAATTTCTATTGCTGGCCTATTCCCTTGGCACGATTTCCTGTTTTTCTATTAAAATATGTTTGTAACATTGTTATGAACTAGAAAACACGTCACTTATGTTCTAAGACTCATTTATAGTTGATATATGTGACTTTGATTTTAACTGGTGTGACCTCGGTTCCAAGAACCTAACCGACTAAATATTGTTTTTTTTTGTTTGCACATGTTTGTTACTTCTAAATAAACAATATCTAACACTTTTTTGATAAAATTATCAGTAATTATCAATTTAATGCATTATTTAAAATTGGCCTCAAGAAAATATTAAATTAACATAAATTTCTATTGCTGGCCTATCCCCTTGGTACGATTTCCTGTATTTATTTTGAAATATGTATATTACATTGCTATGAACTGGAAAACACGTCGTTTATGTTCTAATAATTATTTATAGTTGAAATATGTCACTTTTATTTTAACTGTTGTAACCTCGGTTTCAAGAACCTTACAGACTAAATATTGTTTGTTTTTGTTTGTACATCTTTTTTACTTCTTAATAAACAATATCTAACACCTTTTAGCGAATTTCCCTATAGGGAAGTAGCTATTACCGTAGGTCTCATGGTAAGACCTAAGCCCGGGACCGATTTACTTTTTCATTTTGATGTCCCCAGAGGCCATAAACACCATTCGTTCAAATTTATATATATATATGTGTGTGTGTCCATCCGCACGATAACTTGAGTAATTTTTGTCCGATTTTGATAAAATTTGGTTTGAAGGTGTAAGGCGGGATTAACTTGAATGAGTTCGCGAACCAGCATGATCGGACTATGGGAACGGGGGATTATGGGGGGTTTTATGGGGTAAAAATAGGGTTTTCCCATTTTTGACCCTAAAAACACAAAATTTCACAATTTCTTTTTAAACCATTTTGTAGAGCTTAAAAAAAACAAATAATTTAGTATATTGAAGCGTTATTATGCGCCTAATTGTTACGGAGAAAATTTAAAAAAAATTGTAATTTTAAAATTCCCATGTTATTCTTATGGAGAATAAGTCAACTGTTGTAGTTTGCTTGTTTATGAACATATTTTGATCAAATTTGGAAAATACATTAATTTCTTACTAAACCACAGTACCTTTTAACATTTTACATAAAAAAACTTATTAACCCTCCCTGTTGCAGCGAACCTAAGTACTCATTAAACTAATTATGTTTAAATAGGGAATAAATGTGATATTTTTAAGGAGACATTTTGGTTTAAACCCATTTAGGCAAATGGAAATTCGCTAAGTCTGCAGGTTTGCTGCGGCGGGGGTATTTGATAAATCTATCAGTAATTATCAATTTAATTCATTTTTTAAAATTTGCCTCAAGAAAATATTTAATTACCATAAATTTCAATTGCTGGCCTATCCCCTTGGTACGATTTTCTGTTTTTCTTTTGAAATATGTTTATTACATTGTTATGAACTGGAAAACACGTCGTTTATGTTCTAATAATTATTTATAGTTGAGATAATTGACTTTGATTTTAACTGGTGTGACCTCAGTTCCATAAGAACCCAACTTACTAAAAATCTATTTTTTCGTTTTTACATGTTAGTTGCTTTTTAATAAACAATATATAACGTCTTTTCGAAAAAAATTATCAGTAATGATCAATTAAATGCATTATTTAAAATTTGCCTCAAGAAAAAAATATTAAATTACCATAAATTTCTATCGTTGGCCTATCCCCTTTGGTACGATTTCCTGTTTTTCTATTGAAATATGTTTATTACATTGCTATGAACGGGAAAACACGTCGTTTATGTTTTAACACTCATTTATAGTTGAGAAATGTCATATTGAATATCGTTGGTGTAACCTCGGTTCCATAACAACCCAACTCACTAAAAATCGTTTTTTTCGTTTATATATGTTTGTTACTTCTTAATAAACATAATCTAACACCTTTTTGATAAAACTATCAGTAATTATCAATTTAATGCATTATTTAAAATTTGCCTCAAGAAAATATTAAATTACCATAAATTTCTATTGCTGGCCTATCCCGTTGGTACGATTATCTGTTTTTTTTTTTTTTTTTTTTTTTTTTTTTTTAAATATGTTTATTACATTGCTATGAACTGGAAAACACGTCGTTTATGTTCTAATAATTATTTATAGTTGAGATATGTCATCTTGAATGGTCTTGGTGTGACCTCGTTTCCATAAGAACCTAACTTTTAAAACGTCTTTACACCCTAACTAATTTGCATTAATGTTTTGTAGGATGGAAAATCTAAGTGCCCCAACATATCCAAGAACACCTTAAACTTGGTGATTGGATACGTATAGCAGCTGCAAAACAATTATATAACAACAATAATAACAATCATATTGAGGCTACACCGGAGTGGGAAAAGCGGCCCAAGACCCGGGGGGCGAGGATGGAACAACAGGCGTTCCAGAGGCAGGAGGGGCTCAGGCAATCAGGGGCCGAGGGGACCACCTAGAAGAAGGCCCAGACGATCTCCAACACCCTACCCGCAAAGACGCAGACAATCACGATCACTCTCACCAACACCCCCGCTGCGAAGACGCAGACAATCACGATCACTCTCACCAACACCCCCGCTGCGAAGACACAGACAATCACGATCACTCTCACCAACACCCCCGCTGCGAAGACGCAGACAATCACGATCACTCTCACCAACACCCCCGCTGCGAAGACACAGACAATCACGATCACTCTCACCAACACCCCCGTCGCGAAGACGCAGACAATCACGATCACTCTCACCAACACCCCCACCACAACTACCTTCACTCCCACCAACACCCCCACCTCAACAACCACCCCCACCTCAACAACCACCCCCACCAACACCACCACCTCAACAACCACCACCAACACCCCCACCTCAACAGCAACCACCACCCCCCCCAACCTCTACAACTACCACCACCCAAACCTCAACAACAACTACCACCAACCCCACCTCAACAACAACCACCACCACCCCCACCTCAACAACAACAACTATGACTCCCGGTACTACCACAACACTCCTACCCTGGCATATTCCCCCCTCCCAATTATTTTAACCACCCAACCTCACTCCAATACCTCTTTCCGCCTCATAATTCCATTCCCCATTGTACCATCCACAACAAATCCCACAACATATCCCTCAACAAATCCCTCAACAATTACAAATCCCTCAACAACTCCCACTACGCCACTACATCATTCCCCAGCATCTCAACTTAACCCCGCGAGCCCCTGACATGATGCCTCGCCAGGGACACCCCCCTCAACCCGCTCAACATAATGAGCCTGCCCCCCCAGGAGTGTAGGCCTAGATATATTTTATGTTTGTTGTATTGTATTTTTTTTTTAATTTTGTATATATTTTTTGTTTCCAATTAATTAAAAAAACACTATAAAATCAAAGAAATGATAACTTAAAACCTCTAAATTGTTATAGGTTTAGTTTATTACCCACAAAAATACATGTTTAGCCAAAGTAATGCAACATTAATTGGTTTAATGTAGCGTCGTAATGCAACCAAAGTCAGACGAGCACCTAAATCAATAGCACATAGCTATAGTAAAAATAAATTTATTTAAAAAAAATAAATTATTTACCATAAAATCAATCATGGAACCAAATAACATTGGATTCTATATTAAAAATCATTCTTAAACGAATCATCATTAAATCATTCTTAAAACATAAGCGACGTGTTTTCCAGTTCATAACAATGTAATAAACATATTTCAAAAGTAAATAAAGAAATCGTACCAAAGGGATAGGCCAGCAATAGAAATTTATGGTAGGCCTAATTTTATATTTTCTTGAGGCAAATTTTCAAAAATGCATTGAAATGTATAATTACTGATACTTTTATTGAACAGGTAAATTGGTAAATACTAATACTTTTATTGAAAATGTGTTAGGTATTGATTATTAAGAAGTAACTCACATGTATAAACATCAAATAAAACCCATTTTTAGTCAGTTAGGTTCTTATGGAACCGAGGTCACACCAGTTAAAATACAGAAAATCGTGCCAAGGGGATAGGCCAGCAATAGAAATTTATGGCAATTTCTTATTTTCTTGAGGCAAATTTTAAATAATGCATTAAATTGATAATTACTGATAGTTTTATCAAAAAGGTGTTAGATTATGTTTATTAAGAAGTAACAAACATGTACAAACGAAAAAATCGATTTTTTGTTAATTGGGTTGTTATGGAACCGAGGTCACACCAATGCCATTCAAGGTGACATATCTCAACTATAAATAGTTATTAGAACATAAACTATGTGTTTTCCAGTTCATAACAATGTAATAAACATATTTCAAAAGAAAAACAGAAAATCGTACCAACGGGATAGGCCAGCAATAGAAATTTATGGTAACTTAATATTTTCTTGAGGCAAATTTTAAATAATGCATTAACCCTACAATGCATACTGGGTCATACATTTCCCATCCAAAAAAATCATTATTTTAGAAAATAAAAACCTAACTTCTATGTCTTATTTCATGTTGGTCCACATCTGGCACATCTACAGTCTACTTTAGTTCGCCTATTGGCCTACAGGTGGCAACACTATGCAGCTTGACTCCATTATTGTCAGTCTAGACCACATGGTTGTCAAGGCAGCAGTTTTGTTGTGATTTTTAGGTTATAAAACTGAATACAAGTGGTTCCAGGCCTTCATGAAAATAACTGCCATCAAGAATAAGGTATGTAGATGTTACTGTATGCATTAGTTCATAAGCTATTAATTTTTCCTTTGATTTAATTGACATTTTAGGGTTGGTCCACATTTGACCCATTATGCACGTAGTGCAGAAACAGCCTATTTCTGTTTGGGTCATATATGGCCCTTCATGCAGTAATGTCAACACAATTTATTTTATAAATCCTAACAGATACAAACATATGGAAGCAGCGAACCTAAGTACTCATTAAACTAATTATGTTTAAATAGGGAATAAATGTGATATTTTTAAGGAGACATTTTGGTTTAAACCCATTTAGGCAAATGGAAATTCGCTAAGTCTGCAGGTTTGCTGCGGCGGGGGTATTTGATAAATCTATCAGTAATTATCAATTTAATTCATTTTTTAAAATTTGCCTCAAGAAAATATTTAATTACCATAAATTTCAATTGCTGGCCTATCCCCTTGGTACGATTTTCTGTTTTTCTTTTGAAATATGTTTATTACATTGTTATGAACTGGAAAACACGTCGTTTATGTTCTAATAATTATTTATAGTTGAGATATTTGACTTTGATTTTAACTGGTGTGACCTCAGTTCCATAAGAACCCAACTTACTAAAAATCTATTTTTTCGTTTTTACATGTTAGTTGCTTTTTAATAAACAATATATAACGTCTTTTCGAAAAAAATTATCAGTAATGATCAATTAAATGCATTATTTAAAATTTGCCTCAAGAAAAAAATATTAAATTACCATAAATTTCTATCGTTGGCCTATCCCCTTTGGTACGATTTCCTGTTTTTCTATTGAAATATGTTTATTACATTGCTATGAACGGGAAAACACGTCGTTTATGTTTTAACACTCATTTATAGTTGAGAAATGTCATATTGAATATCGTTGGTGTAACCTCGGTTCCATAACAACCCAACTCACTAAAAATCGTTTTTTTCGTTTATATATGTTTGTTACTTCTTAATAAACATAATCTAACACCTTTTTGATAAAACTATCAGTAATTATCAATTTAATGCATTATTTAAAATTTGCCTCAAGAAAATATTAAATTACCATAAATTTCTATTGCTGGCCTATCCCGTTGGTACGATTATCTGTTTTTTTTTTTTTTTTTTTTTTTTTTTTAAATATGTTTATTACATTGCTATGAACTGGAAAACACGTCGTTTATGTTCTAATAATTATTTATAGTTGAGATATGTCATCTTGAATGGTCTTGGTGTGACCTCGTTTCCATAAGAACCTAACTTTTAAAACGTCTTTACACCCTAACTAATTTGCATTAATGTTTTGTAGGATGGAAAATCTAAGTGCCCCAACATATCCAAGAACACCTTAAACTTGGTGATTGGATACGTATAGCAGCTGCAAAACAATTATATAACAACAATAATAACAATCATATTGAGGCTACACCGGAGTGGGAAAAGCGGCCCAAGACCCGGGGGGCGAGGATGGAACAGGCGTTCCAGAGGCAGGAGGGGCTCAGGCAATCAGGGGCCGAGGGGACCACCTAGAAGAAGGCCCAGACGATCTCCAACACCCTACCCGCAAAGACGCAGACAATCACGATCACTCTCACCAACACCCCCGCTGCGAAGACGCAGACAATCACGATCACTCTCACCAACACCCCCGCTGCGAAGACACAGACAATCACGATCACTCTCACCAACACCCCCGCTGCGAAGACGCAGACAATCACGATCACTCTCACCAACACCCCCGCTGCGAAGACACAGACAATCACGATCACTCTCACCAACACCCCCGTCGCGAAGACGCAGACAATCACGATCACTCTCACCAACACCCCCACCACAACTACCTTCACTCCCACCAACACCCCCACCTCAACAACCACCCCCACCTCAACAACCACCCCCACCAACACCACCACCTCAACAACCACCACCAACACCCCCACCTCAACAGCAACCACCACCCCCCCCCAACCTCTACAACTACCACCACCCAAACCTCAACAACAACTACCACCAACCCCACCTCAACAACAACCACCACCACCCCCACCTCAACAACAACAACTATGACTCCCGGTACTACCACAACACTCCTACCCTGGCATATTCCCCCCTCCCAATTATTTTAACCACCCAACCTCACTCCAATACCTCTTTCCGCCTCATAATTCCATTCCCCATTGTACCATCCACAACAAATCCCACAACATATCCCTCAACAAATCCCTCAACAATTACAAATCCCTCAACAACTCCCACTACGCCACTACATCATTCCCCAGCATCTCAACTTAACCCCGCGAGCCCCTGACATGATGCCTCGCCAGGGACATCCCCCTCAACCCGCTCAACATAATGAGCCTGCCCCCCCAGGAGTGTAGGCCTAGATATATTTTATGTTTGTTGTATTGTTTTTTTTTTTTAATTTTGTATATATTTTTTGTTTCCAATTAATTAAAAAAACACTATAAAATCAAAGAAATGATAACTTAAAACCTCTAAATTGTTATAGGTTTAGTTTATTACCCACAAAAATACATGTTTAGCCAAAGTAATGCAACATTAATTGGTTTAATGTAGCGTCGTAATGCAACCAAAGTCAGACGAGCGCCTAAATCAATAGCACATAGCTATAGTAAAAATAAATTTATTTAAAAAAAATAAATTATTTACCATAAAATCAATCATGGAACCAAATAACATTGGATTCTATATTAAAAATCATTCTTAAACGAATCATCATTAAATCATTCTTAAAACATAAGCGACGTGTTTTCCAGTTCATAACAATGTAATAAACATATTTCAAAAGTAAATAAAGAAATCGTACCAAAGGGATAGGCCAGCAATAGAAATTTATGGTAGGCCTAATTTTATATTTTCTTGAGGCAAATTTTCAAAAATGCATTGAAATGTATAATTACTGATACTTTTATTGAACAGGTAAATTGGTAAATACTAATACTTTTATTGAAAATGTGTTAGGTATTGATTATTAAGAAGTAA
Organism: Macrosteles quadrilineatus; assembly: GCF_028750875.1. Taxonomy (NCBI): domain Eukaryota; kingdom Metazoa; phylum Arthropoda; class Insecta; order Hemiptera; family Cicadellidae; genus Macrosteles; species Macrosteles quadrilineatus. The sequence continues at coordinate 87,271,207 of NW_026542595.1, forward strand.
CTCACATGTATAAACATCAAATAAAACCCATTTTAGTCAGTTAGGTTCTTATGGAACCGAGGTCACACCAGTTAAAATACAGAAAATCGTGCCAAGGGGATAGGCCAGCAATAGAAATTTATGGCAATTTCTTATTTTCTTGAGGCAAATTTTAAATAATGCATTAAATTGATAATTACTGATAGTTTTATCAAAAAGGTGTTAGATTATGTTTATTAAGAAGTAACAAACATGTACAAACGAAAAAATCGATTTTTTGTTAATTGGGTTGTTATGGAACCGAGGTCACACCAATGCCATTCAAGGTGACATATCTCAACTATAAATAGTTATTAGAACATAAACTATGTGTTTTCCAGTTCATAACAATGTAATAAACATATTTCAAAAGAAAAACAGAAAATCGTACCAACGGGATAGGCCAGCAATAGAAATTTATGGTAACTTAATATTTTCTTGAGGCAAATTTTAAATAATGCATTAACCCTACAATGCATACTGGGTCATACATTTCCCATCCAAAAAAATCATTATTTTAGAAAATAAAAACCTAACTTCTATGTCTTATTTCATGTTGGTCCACATCTGGCACATCTACAGTCTACTTTAGTTCGCCTATTGGCCTACAGGTGGCAACACTATGCAGCTTGACTCCATTATTGTCAGTCTAGACCACATGGTTGTCAAGGCAGCAGTTTTGTTGTGATTTTTAGGTTATAAAACTGAATACAAGTGGTTCCAGGCCTTCATGAAAATAACTGCCATCAAGAATAAGGTATGTAGATGTTACTGTATGCATTAGTTCATAAGCTATTAATTTTTCCTTTGATTTAATTGACATTTTAGGGTTGGTCCACATTTGACCCATTATGCACGTAGTGCAGAAACAGCCTATTTCTGTTTGGGTCATATATGGCCCTTCATGCAGTAATGTCAACACAATTTATTTTATAAATCCTAACAGATACAAACATATGGAAGCTTCAAATTTCCAATTATTGTGTCCTTATATAAAGTTTATATTTCCGAAAAATAAATAGGTAAGTTTGTTGTATTTTGTAATATTATTTGTGTTTTTTTTTTGTTTTTTTTTTTTTTTGTCTAACTGATTTGTTTTCTTTGCAGTGACATGTATCGTTCATCTATTTCTGAAGATGACGTACTAGAGGTTCTCTTTCCATCAGACCTAAGTGAGGACTGTGACGATGTTGACGCTGACCCTGATTTTGTGCCAGGCAGCAGTGATGATGAAGAATGTACTATTCGGAAGAGGAAACGTGATGTATCACCAGTTTTTTCTAAATCCGATCCTTCCTTAGAACCTTCATATTCTTCTGATGAAGATGATACTACAACTTCAAAGCCTGTCAAGCCGCCTCCAACAAATGATCCGGTTCCATTAAATGCTCAGGCCAAAAGTGAAGTTTGTGGCCCAACTCCATCAACATCTAGTCAATCTGAAGCACAAGTTAATGCTCTCCAAAAAAACAAATGAGAGGTGCAATACTTCATTGCCATCAACATCATTTGTAGACCCTGCAACATTCTATAACACTACTGACTCATCAGTTGATGTTTGTGGCAACAAACAAAATAGGTCAAAGTTTCAATCTGACAAGAAACAAAACAAAGAAACAAAAAAGAAAAAACCTGTTGTGAAGAAAAGTGTTACAGGTAAAAAAAGAAGTCAAATGAAAACCAAAAGCCCGAAAGCATCTAAAGAGAAAGATATCAATAAAAAAAAGAAAACTAAGCCACAACTTCCCTGGGAACTTGCTTCCAGAGGGACCCTAACTCAAAACTTGCATTAACCCTTACTGATATACAAAGGTTCTTAGGGATTTGTATATTGATGTCGATTATCTGACTTCCAAATGTGAGCTGTTATTGGAAAGAAACAATTGGAAATCCTATAATAGTTGAAACAATGAGTGTGAATCGTTTCGAATCAATCAGACAAAATCTTCACTTCAATGACAACAGTGCTATGGTGCCAAGAGGGGAACCAGGTCACGATCGGCTACACAAACTTAGACCTATTGTTGATGCACTTCAGTCAAGGTTCCAGACAATTCCTTACGAACAAATGTTGTGTGTCGATGAACAGTTGTGTGCAACCAAAGCGCATCACTATATGAAGCAATATATGCCCAAAAAGCCTCATAAATGGGGCTACAAACTTTATGTATTAAGTGGGGTTAGTGGCTTTGCATACAGATTTGAGATTTACTCAGGGCAAGAGAATGACCCAGATTATAGGCTTCCTGGAGAACCTGATTTGGGCTCATGTGCAAATGTTGTAGTACGCCTTGTTCGTAATGTTCCTACAAACCATCATCAACTATATTTTGATAATTTCTACACGACACTACCACTAATGGTACACTTGGAAAAAAGAAATATTCACGCCCTTGGCACTGCACGAAGAGATAGACTACAAAATGAGAAGCTTCCATCAATGGATGAGCTAAAAGAATGCCCTAGAGGATTCTCTGCCGAAACATGCTTGAAGATAGATGAAGTTGAAGTTACTTCTGTGGTGTGGAAAGACAATAAATGTGTTACTCTTGTCTCCACGTATGCAGGAATTGGGAAACAGACAAAGGTGGCACGCTAAGACAAAAAGAAGAAAGTCAGTCAAGAAGTTGTTATTTTTATTGCATTTATTAAAATATCTAAAAAAGACCCTCAATAACAAGTCACCCTTGATAAGAAGTGTAATTTTCAAATCCCCTTGAATTTATTTTACCCCTAATTACATGTTATTACAAACCTCAATAACAGATCAACCTTGATAACAAGTCCAATTTCATAATCACCATAAGAGTCTTGTTATCAAGGTTCTACTTTCATTAACAAGTGTGAAAAAGAGAATTAAACTGTTTTATGTTTACAGGCAGTGGTAGAACATTCTGGCTGTGGTAGATGGACCCTTACCAAGAACGGATACTCTGCTAGTTTGTATTTATAATACAGGTTTTAATATTAATTTTCATTTCAGCAACAGCAATAGGTTTGATGAGGAAGGAGACGAGGAGGTTGGTGAGATGAAAAATGGATAAATATGTTTTAAAATTTATTTTCTTTATAAGTGGGCAATGTTGCTATAGTAACAAACTAAATAAATTTTTTTTCCAAAAATAATAGCATAGGACCGTGAATTAAAAAAAGGTAAATTTTCTTTAACCGTGTCTTCATCCATTGTAAACGCCAAGAACAAGTATAACTGCAATAAGCATTTCATACTAATACGCCAACCTCTTATGAAGGACAGATACTCTGCTAGTTTGTTATTATAATACAGGATTTAATATAAATTTTTGTTTCAGCTACTACAATAGACACGATGGGGGGAATGAAAATGAGGACCTTGAAGATGGAGAAATAAATTGATTTAATATTTTTTCCTAATTAATATTTCTAATTAAAGATACAATTTATATTTCATGTTTTTTTTTATATTGTTTATGAATTATTGTAAAAATACTTGACCTTTTTGGTAGATATTTTTTAGTTTTAATTTTTCATATTGACTTGTGATAATGTTAGCCTATGTAGGTTTGTGAATAAACTGTTGTGGTGGCGCTCTATGATTTTCCTACCTTTCCATGGTTTACCAATTGACTCTTTTAATGATTGCTCAATAAATTCAGAGCACTGTTCGTCCATTTTTCTTTTTAGCATATCAAATTGTCCAGGGTTTCACTTTTTTATATTTTAATATTTATGCCAACCCAAATTCAAATGGTAAATATTTCATTTCAACCAAGTCAGTAAATGTTTGTAGCACATGTTTCCTGAATCTCTATATATATATAATCCATGTATAACAAATATGTTCTGCATAAGGATAACATGGTTACTTAAAAAACAACTGGGGTAGACCCCAAGGTATTTTTTTTTTTTCAAAAATGGAAGGTCAGCTTGCACATTTACAGTACACCTGGACGAACAAGATTTTATTATAACTAAGATATTAAAACTAAAATGCCTTATTGTTCATAAAGTGTCATATAGCGTATTAATACATTTAAAAATAAAGAAATCGAAAAAACTAATATTTGGAAACTAATGATCTAAAAGCAGTCTTCTCCGAACCCTCTAGCTAGAAGGTGTAATATGGACGAAGCTGGATTCTCTTTGTACCCAAAAAGTGGGAAAGTACTGCGTATCAAAGGACAGAACAATGTGTATGAAGATGGTTTTGCCAATGAAAAAAAAAAATTATAAAAGTTCTAGCACTCCTATAAATAATGCACCTTCACTAGTTGTATATCTAGGTCAATGATTGCCTACATTAAGCACACTTAAAAGGCACTATGGGAAAGTCTGAGAACGGATGGATGACGGGTGAAGTATTTTTTTAATACTTTGTGAACTATTTTCATACATAGATGGTTGTCACTAAAACAGAGTTTCCCATTATCAATTAGTGGGGATATTATTTTACATCCCCCCTCTTTTTATATGGTCCTAAGAGCCACCTCACTTATTATCTGAGCCAATCTGGCTCAGAAAACCAAATTGTGTTGGTGGCTCTCCCCAAAATTGCACTACAGTGTTGCAGCCACTTGATGTGTCCTTGTTGCATCCAGTAAAACAAGGATGGACAAAATCCACAACTAGCGCATGGCTAATGGGCGTGAGCGCTTGACAAAGTTTAGCTTTATGCCGATCTCAAAAGAAGTGATAGACACCAATATGGAAGATACGGATTCCGTTGTTGAAAGAGCGTTCATACTAAGAAAACTTCGCACAGCTTTGAAAAATGCTGATTTGTTTCATAGAAGTAGATGGTCACTCTCTGCAGCCATAAAAATTATGGGAAAGATGAATAGTCTTAAATGTTTGGTTGAAAACCCATCCGTTGCTTTGCTGGGATGCCAGTTTTTGAGAGAATCCATAACCAGATATGATGAATATCATTTTTTTTTACGAAACGTGGTTAAATTGAATGGACAGATGACAGTGTCAAAAGCACCTTGAATACTCCACTAGGCAAAGGGAAAATGTTAATTGATTGCCCCGCAGGAGGACAGCAAGGTTGGATAAACGTCCGTCCACTTATTAATGAGTCTAAAAAGACGTGCGACTACCACGAGGAGATGAACAGTGAGGTTTTCGAAGGTTGGCTTTTAGTGGTGCTAATACCAGCCAACCCTCAGAGAAGCGTTATCGTGATAGATAATGCCCCTTACCACTCTCGAATCAAGGATAAAGTCCCTACTTCAAGCTCCACGAAAGGGGAAATGACAAAGTGGCCCCAAGAAAAGGGAATTGTTCACAGTGCTGATCTGCGGAAGTGGGAGCTGTATGAAGTGGTGAAACGACAAAAGCCAACTCAGCCGAAATACGTGATCGACACTAAAGCAGCTGAGCAGGGGCAAAATGTAATCAGACTGCCACCGTATCATTGCCACTACAATCCCATTGAGATGGTTTGGGCATACCATAATATGTCAGGGATAATAATAAAACATTCAAGCTAGCTGATGTTCAAACTCTATTTATGGAAGCGGATACATTCCACCAGAGGAAACCTCGGCCCTTTTTGGAGTTAGTCGTTGGAAGGCAAAGAAACTCCCCAAATTTCTCCAGTATACCAGTGATAATGCTTTGCCCACTTTTATATCCTCAGATATGATGAAAAACTTTAACCATTTTTTAAATTTTAAACCATTTCTTTACGTATGTCATTACCAATCCTATTGAAAGACAAAAGGGGTCAGCAGCATATTACAGACTATGCTAAGGCTTTGTTAAAGGTCTTTGTTGATGGCTTTGGCAAAATATATGGGAAGCAGTTTGTGTCACATTGATTAATATATTTAGCAGATGATGTGTCAACATTTGGCCCATTAGATGAATGCAGTGCTTTCCCTCTTGATAGCTAGATGCAAACAATAAAAAAGTCACTACGTAAATCTGAGGAACCACTGCAAAAGTTTGTGAAAAGACCTAAAGAGAAAGAAAGTACGTTGCAATCCAAACCAATGTCCCACCGGCCAATACACCTGTCTTTAAAAGATACATAAATATGGACCTCTCTCTTTGTATTGTCAGAATCCTCAGTACAAAGACCTGGTTTTAGACAATTTTAGGCGATCATCAAATTTAGAAACTTATGTTGTAAAGCTTAATAGCAGTATTAAATCCTGGCCAGTTAATGAAATAGAAAGGAAGTATGTACAATCTCCCCATGGAAAAGACTCATTTATAGTGATCCCTTTAATCCATTCAGACATTTATTAGAAGTACCGGAATGATAGCAATAAAAAAATGTAACCCATCATACACCAATATCAGGATTTAAAAAGTACATACAGTAGATACAAGCCCAGCAATAGTATATTTTATAACAAGATTAGAAAGTGAGTCAATACATATATGAGTAGTGGCGAACTACCGGTTTAACATCACTTGGGGCGTTTTCCCATAAGAATAACATGGGGATGATTTTTTGGCCACCAATTCCAAAAATCCTGATCTTTACCCACATATCCCTATAAAATGTCAAACCTTATTTCTTACTTATTCCCCAGGCGAGGGCGCTTAACCAGGTCCACGCCCTGGGTTATCTGCACAACGACCCCAAGCCGGATAACTTCCATTACTTTTCTGAAGGCCAAAGATGGAAGATGTGTGATTTCGGCTTGGCCTACTATTGTGATTTATCCGTGGATAAGTTAAGTTATGTATTGATTTACCTGATTTAAATTAAATTTTAAGTTAATAAATTGTAGAATAAATAAAGAGTTAAACTTTTATCAACTTTCTTTCTTTAGTATTCACATCTAGTTGTTCTGGGCACCTCTTTTCCTTCCGGAACTCACGTCAGAGACTTCAATGGGATACAACAAGTTAATAGGTCTGGTGATGTATCCCATTGAAGTCTCTGACGTGAGTTCCAGAAGGAAAAGAGGTGCCCAGAACAACTAGATGTGGGAGTGTTGCTAAAGCAATATATAGAAGAGCAGCTGAGTTTTATTTCTTAATGTTTTGACTTTAGTTACTATGGAAACAATTTAAATTTGTAAACTAATACTAAAGAAAGAAAGATGATACAAGTTTAACTCTTTATTTATTCTACAATTTATTATCATTCTATATAAATCCAAATCATGTCTTAGTAGTTTTAGGTTAATTAAAAATAATTATTTTAGTTTTTTTGAATTATTCATAGCAGGAAACAAATTAAATGTTTTACCACTTTATTTAAATTGTAACACTTGGTCATCAGATTTTGAAAATGTTAATACTTTTATCAATGAAAATGCAATGGAGAACATTTTGATAATAGGTGATCTAAATTGTAGGATAGGGAGTGAACAAACGTTTGATTCAGTAATTTTATTAGAAGATGTAAATAGTAATATTAGCAGCCAAAGATGTTCCAAAGATAGTTTAGTCAATGGTAGAGGAAAACAGGTTTTAGAGTTATTCGATGGCTTAGGTTTAATAGTGCTTAATGGGCGATCGAGTGGAGATAATGAGGGAAATTTTACTTTTATAGGGGCTTCAGGATGCTCAGTAATTGATTTAGCCGCTATTTCATTCAGTTGTTTAAGATGTGTGAATGACTTTAGAGTAATAGATTTCCCAGGCTCTGACCATTTACCCATTGAATGTAGCTTTAAAGTTGGTACAACTGTCGCTGAGGCGGGGGAGGGGGGCAGGTGCTTCCTTTGTTGCCAAAACTCAGGTGGACTGAGAGTGATAACGTCCATTATCGCCAGATAGTAGCCCGTGCCATCGATAACTTGGAACTAGCAGACGACAACCAACAGAATGTAAACAACATAATTGGATGTATCGTCGACTCAGCAAGCGTAAAGCCGGCTATAGTAAATAGCGATGGTAGCACCAAAATTAATAATAAACAACCTTGGTTTGATTATGAATGTCTTACGTCGCGAAAACGGTTATTCAGGCTATTAAATTTATTTAGGAAAACTAGTTCCAAGGAAATTAAGGATAGATATCTAGAATTGAATAAGAGCTACAAAAAGCTATGCAGTAAGAAAAAAATGATGTATTCCCAGAAAATAATAAACGACTTAGAACAAACCTCAGATAGTAGGGCATTGTGGAAAGCAATCAATCGATTTAAATGTAATAAAAGGCAGACTATAGGAGATATACTGACAAATGAATGGGTAAGACATTTTGAAAAGCTGTTAAACCCTGCACTGACGTTTACAACAATTAATTTCGCCTTGCCTGAGATTGTGAATGAAGATTTAGATAGAGAGTTTACTATAGCTGAGATAAAACATGTGTTAAAAAAAGCTAAGGCAGAAAAGGCTCCTGGCTATGACAGAGTACCCTACGAATTCTTTAAGAACGCCCCAATCAACCTCTTAGAAAAATTAATGATGGTATATAACAAAATTTTAATTGACGAAACGGTTCCGAACTCTTTTAAAAGCTCCATTGTATTCCCGCTATTTAAGAAAGGAGATAAGGATATTGTAAACAACTATAGAGGGTTATCATTTATAGATTGTGTGTGTAAGATATTTACAGGGCTGATAAACAACAGACTATATACATGGGCGGTAGAACACAATAAATTGACAGAGTTTCAGGCTGGTTTTAGAAAAGATTATTCAACTACGGACAATATATTTAATTTATCATCAATGATCGAAATTAGTATTAATAGAAACGAAAAACTGTTTTGTTTTTTGTGGATTTTTCCTCTGCCTTCGACACAATTGACAGAAAGTCGCTGATTTATAAATTATCATGTTTGGGAGTGTCGACAAAAATGTTAAACATTTTATCAGATTATTACGATGGCACGGTGGCGGGTGTGTGGTGCAAGGGCGGTGTCACTGAGTCGTTTGCTACTACAGCCGGTTTAAGACAAGGATGTATTCTGAGCCCTCTTATGTTCTCAATGTTCATAAATGATCTGCCAGATATCTTGGAAGGGGGGTGTAGTTTTGGTGGGTCCAGAGTTAATATCCTCATGTATGCAGACGATATTGTTCTCATGTAACCTACAGCCCAAGGACTACAGCACATGATTAAAAGACTCGGAAACTATTGTGACATGTGGTACCTGGGGGAGACGGAGGTCGTCCCATAATCCTACCCGGGTATTGTTGAAGCTAATCGCCTGATTTATGGCCTTTCCTGGCAGTTGAGGGGTAGCAAGCGCTAGAGTGGGGGTAGAGCGAGATAGAAGATGGAGTTTGTTGCCCCCAGCGACACCGGACGTCTGACGTTCCCAGAAGGATAGGGTTGACATTACAACAATTCGACGCAAGAATTTGAATGGACTTCCGTTAACAAATAATGCAATGAAGGGAATCAGTGTTTAGTACTAGGAAAGGTAAAGGAAATATAAGTGATTAGCGTACAAGGATTTAATTTGCTATTTCTTAGATATTCCTTACGTAGGGTCACTCGGGTCACTTTGCAGGGAAGTAACTGCGAGAGTGTGATTGACCTCAATTGCAACCTAACAATTGTTTTGATTTTACGTGGTAGCCTCATAAGCGAACATCTTTAACACAAAAACTAAGGCAACGCTGGTGATACAACTATTGGTCATAGTTTATTTTGTTGAGTCGTAAATTAAGACTTATTGAAAGATTTGTTTATACAAAATAATAAAATCACAGTTTTGTACGATATTGAACAAGTTTTATTCAAATCTTTACTGCAAACGTCACATTCCAAATACCAATTGTGTGACGAGAAAATACGTCATCTAACCAGTACTCCTAATGATGTTGATGAAAATATATTGCTGGTCATTATGATCTAGTAGTGAGTTTGTTATAACAATTCTGTCGAACTATAGGGTGTTAAGTAACTCTGTACCAACCTTTTAGAATATAATTTCGAATGTGTGTTAATAACGAATGTATAAATACAGTAACACATTTAAAGCACCTGTAAATCAATGGTTACACACAGAGCCACCATTTTGTTTTTTTTATATCCATGTTACTTAAAATTTTAAATTGTAAATAAATGTTAATGCTAGTTTAATTAGTTTTGCAAGAATATATTACAATTTATAAATTTAAAATTTAATATGGCAGCCATTTAAACATTTTTAACAGTAGTAACGTTATACCAGTAAATCTTAAAATAAACACAAGAATGCTTTTTACTGTAAATTCTGACACAAACGTAATGACACATCGACGTAGAAAATCCAATTAAAAATGACCGAGATATGGCATTTTTGTGGTCTGTGTCTAAAAAACTATGATAGTGCGTGTGGTATAAGTACTTGTCTGCAACTATGTGACCAACAAACCAATATGATAGAATCATAAGAACTAAATATATACTACGCGACACAAAAACAGTCATACCAGTGTTATTTTTTATCAGGTTTTCTATCTTTATATGTTATTGCGTTTGTCTTGAAGGTAATAAGGTACTAGTGGAACCCCGTCGAAATCGACGGTTAATCTTGAGGTTTTATGTAAATTCAGCTAACTGCGTTAGATAGAGTGAAGTCATTAAAATCTTAGTTATATGAAGGGACGATAAGCAATAATAAGTATGACGATTGTGTTCCCTAAAAAACGTGATTGATGAATTCGTTTAACACAATATTTCCTACCTTTCTTTTTATCGGCTTTAGGTTGCCTAAAAGGTTTTTTAGGAGTCTTATAATTGTTTCTTCATGAGTTTGTTTCATACCAAAGCCACTTTCACTATATGGGAGAATGAGTTCATATAATTAGTCTATCATGTTACGGAAAGAGTCAATATTTATTACTGACCATTAATTCAATCTGCTTTAGGAAAATCATTCAGATTGTATCCGGATTTATAAGTAAATCTTCATCACTTTTTTTTTATAAAAATATCTGATTCTCCAGAAAGCAGTAACATTCTTACTTCGATCTCAGCAATTTTAAATCCTTCTCTTGCCACATCGACCTATGTATTTAATTATCCTGTTCTTACTTGATAGTTCATTAGCTTATGGGGTAGTTTTGCCTTGGCCATATAGATCACATAAAGCTGTGCATGTATTTCGTGGATACGAATGAACCATAATTGTAAGAAATTTTATCACAAATCTTGAACATTTGCGGAACTAAATCCATAACCTAGTCCAGCATTGGTAGCACATTATGCAAATGCGATGAGATGTGATGACACTGTTGTGTTTCCGAATGTTTTGTATGTAGTGAGGTTTAGATGCGTTGTTCAACCTAGCTACATGTGTACATCAAAGTAAAAACTGTGTACACATTTTTTTTAATACCTAAATTGACATAGTTCATCTACTTTATCAAAACCATAGACTCCGTAGTTAGTCTATTCCAAAACTTGATCACAGCTCTCATCCTGATCGTACTCATCTATGATACAATTTTCAACCCGATTATCAAAAACTGTTATACCAATAAATTAATCTCAGGCGTTCTTTCTTGAATTAAAAAATAAATGGTGATTGAAAGTAGGAAAAAAAGGCAAGTGCCAACCTTACAATATGTGTAAGCTAACCCGATAAGGAATAGTTATATGTTCCTTTGAAATGTATAAGTCACACTTATTTCATAATTTAAAATTTTCTAAGAGCAATAAAGCATTGATTTTTGAACAAAACATTTCAAACGTATCATAAATTCATCATTTTGTTGAAGCTATAAAAAACTTGCCATGCAGTGGAGAATCCATTTAAAATCATAAATAGTAATGTAAACATTTAACTCTGACAGTTTCAGTAGACCTTTGAATACAATTTTAATATTAACAGCTGGTTCATTAAAAGTAGTGTAAAATTATCCATATGGTTGAAATGTAAACAAAATTGCAGAGTGAACTTTAAAGGCCTCTGGGGCAGAGCCCCAAGGAAATTTACATCGTTTCTCTTTTGAGGGCTCACCTACAGACTAATACCTTTCTTTAGACACCCATACCAAGTTTCTACGCCCAGCCGTGTTCTCAAATTAGCTGTGACAAAAACCTCGTTTTCCTCCATAAGAATAACATGGGATGGGAATTTAAAGGCCACTGGGGCAGAGGCCCGAGGGAATTCTCCATGTTTCTCTTTTGATGGCTCATCTACGGACCAGGACCTTTCTTTAGACACCTCTACCGGGTTTCTACGCCCAGCGGTTCTCTCAAAATAGCTGTCACAAAGAAAAACAGTTTCAAATTAATATATAGATTTTTTGTGAAATATTAATTGTTTAGTATAAATGTAACAAATTTGCCAATATTAATTAAACTATCAATTAACAACCATCATCAAGGCAAGCCAACTATGAGTCTACTGTATTATTCTCCATACAAATAAAATAGCAATTTTAAATTTACAAATCGTCACTAATAACCCTACAAAACACTTCAATATATATATTATATTAGTTGTTTTATAAGATTTACAAACGTAACCATTTAAACAAAAGTTCGTATTAAATAATAAAATATTTGGCTTTTTTATGAATAAAATACTTCTGTTTCAAATTTGACCATAATTTAACCATTATATTAGTAATAATTTGTTCATAAAGAATCAACAGTTTACTTAAAGCACAGAATGTATGAACTGAGAGGTCTAAAACACTATTGATACATTTAGGCTATTTACACAATATACTGTTAACTCACAATACGGTAAATGAATATTACCGCAAAGGTCCTCCGCAACAGTTCTTTTTTTCCTTTTACAGTGGATATTAGGTACTATTTGCCTACATAAATGGAGGCAAGTGGTTATTGATTTAGATTGAACACTCCAATCATCAGGCCGCCTAATAGGCGAATGACGCCACTGAACACATAAAAAATTATAAACACCATTGGATCACAATGTAATGGGGTGAGTTGTTGATCAGTTCGATCCTTATGGCTGAATTTTTACCTCTTTCCTTCTCTTCGCCCTACATCACTTTCACTCTCTCCAACTCGCACTAACTTCCCCTACATTGGCGTCTCACCCCCTCCACTGTCCTACGCTTATTCATCTTCAACCCCAACGCAGGGACGGGTAGCGCTGACAGGTCAGCCGAGCGTCACTAATAGGATTATCGTATGGGCAGAACGCCTACACCCGGTACCTGGTCGTAAACCTGAACAAATCCAAGATCATGGTGTTTAGAAAAGGTGGCAGGCTAAGTGGAAACAATATATGGTGGTATAAAGGAGACCGTATAGAAGTAGTCAATCAATACAAATATCTAGGCATAACGTTTACATCTACATTATCATGGGAACATCATTTTAAAGAGAAAGCCAGGACTGCCAATTTAGCGTTAAATGTTGTGTGGGGGAACCTGATCACCAACAAAATGATACCAATTAACACTAAATATACTGTCTTCAACTCCATTATAAAATCAATTGTATGCTACGGAGCACAGGTATGGGGCTTTAAAGAGAGTAAATATGTCGAATCAATACATAAACAATTTATCAGGAAGTTGTTCCGTTTGCCCCGCAATACACCAAATTATGTGATTTATTTAGAGACCCTATCAGAAAAAATATACTTTTACACCTTGAGTCAAAATTTAAACTACATTTTAAAGAATCTATCATCAGAACCAAACCGCCTGACAAAAATCTTAGCCGAACAAATTATAGACAAAAATATAGGCTGGAGCAGAGAATGGAGAGAGTTAGGCCTCAGTTGTGGGATTTTTATAGATTTTAGAATAGACAGGTTGGACAGACTGCAGTCACAGCTGATGAGTGTGGTTGAGGGGGTGAGGGGGAGGTGGCGGGCAGACTGTCTAGGCAGAGCCCGTACATCACTCTATCACCAACAATATCTGACCCTCGACCTTGACCTCGGCGACAGACATGTATTGTGCCAAACATCTGATATTAGCGTAATATCCTGGAGTATTAAAGCGAGAGCAGAACTTGTTGACCTTAATTTTAAACCTTGGATGACTAATAAAATCTTCACATGTTCATTGTGCAATCTGAATGAAATAGAATCCGTTTTTCACTTTGTGTCCGTTTGCCCAATATTAGGTAATATAAGGAAAAAATATTTTAATACACTTCTTTTAAGCAAATCTGATTTTGAAGAATATTTGAATGGTAGGGATTGGCGGATATTGGCGGGTTTCTTAAGAGAAGCCTGGCAGTACAGATGGGCACTGGTAGAAGAATTTAATTTTTAAATCAAACATTTCTCTTGTCTAAAAGTGCCTAAAATTAGTTGTATATTTCTTTCCTTAAAAAAAAGTAAATAAAATAGTAATCTATTTGTTTTATTCTTTTTATTCCGTAAATTTAACTGTATTGTTGTTGTTCAAGTAGCTTATTATTATTTTCTCAGTGTCTATCGTATTATTTTGATTATTTGTTAGGTATATATATGTTGTGGTTGTTTTAAGTGTTATTGTAACTTTGCTGTGTTGCCAACCTGGCCGACGGCCCTTCCGGCCAATGCCTAAAGTGTTTATTTTGGCAGATGCCCTGCGTGGTATCTGGAAATGTAAATAAAAGCAGCAATAAAGCACTTTTTCATTTCATTTTCATTTCATTTCATTTCATTATTACTTAAGCAACAATCCCACATCTAGTTGTTCAGGGCACCTTTTTTCTTCAGTTTCGTCTTCAACAGCGTTCGGGTAGATCATTTCAAACGGATCAGTCAGATCCATGAGCTCCTTCAAGTCCACAAGCCTACACAAGACAACAATCACATGCTGCCAAGAGTGTGGTGTGTTCACAGTCATAAGCCAGGATCTGTGCACTTTGGAACGATATCCCAACTTCCCCAAATGCAAAGGAATTTTTTCTAAGTAGTTTGATTTCAATATATAAAATTTTGAATCCAGAAACAGCAAGCTTCCAGCAACTGCTCATCGTCAATGTAGTTTCCGAATGACATCGTTTTGCTTATTGGAGTGTAGGGAACTTGATGCCTGTTATGTATCAAGAAATAAGTACATATGTTTTATTTATAACATCTGTCAGATGACTGTTTATATTATTATGTTTTGTTTACTTTTTAGTTTAGTCTGATTTGTGAGTTCAATAACTTTGGTTTTGTTAATTATGTTTCAATATACTAAACTGGCGACGAGGATGGGATAATGATGGTTCTCAATAAGCCTGATTAATTGGATAATGATGGATCTCAATAAGCCTGATCGTTTTGACCCCCATACGAATCCTGCAAGTGTCGCACAGCGTTGGAGACGTGGATTAAGCCATTTGAGAGGTATGCTTTAGCTGCAGACATTACCAATGATGTAAGGAAAGCAGCACTACTACTTAATCTAGCTGGTGAGGATGTGGCTTACATTTTTACTCTCCCGATCTGCTGATTGTGACCTTTGACCCTGAGTGTAACCTGGCTTCACAAAGCATATGGGTCATATGGAGGTCACCAATTTCAAAGAGCCAACACCATAGGTGCCAACAAAGCCCCAGTGCTTTTTTCCCCTGTGCATGATTTGGGTGCCCTAGCACTGCCGGTGGGAAGTTTGCCGTGCACACTCGTGTGACGAGGCATTATGGCACCTATGGTGTTGGCTCTTTAAAATTGCGGACCTCCATATGACCCACAACTCTCCCGATCTGCTGAATTGGCCTTTGACCCTGAGTGTAACATGGCTTCAACAAAGCCCCAGTGCTTTTTCCCCTGTCCATGATTTGGGTGTCCTAGCACTGCCGGTGGGAAGGTTGCTGTTCACACTCGTGTGACGAGGCATGATAGCACGTATGGTGTTGGCTCTTTGAAATTGTGGACCTCCATATGACCCATATGCTTTGTGAAGCCAGGTCATACGCAGCGTCAAAGGTCACAATCAGCAGATCGGGAGAGTAAAAATGTAAGCCACATCATCACCAGCTAGATTAAGTAGTAGTGCTGTTTTCCTTACATCATTGGTAATGTCTGCAGCTAAAGCATACCTCTCAAATTACTTAATCCACGTACCCCAACGCTGTGCGACACTTGCAGGATTCGTATGGGGGTCAAAACGATCAGGCTTATTGAGATCCATCATTATCCAATTAATCAGGCTTATTGAGAACCATCATTATCCCATCCTCGTCGCCAGTTTAGTATATTGAAACATAATTAACAAAACCAAAGTTATTAAACTCACAGATCAGACTAAACTAAAAAGTAAACAAAACATAATAACATAAACAGTCATCTGACAGATGTTATAAATAAAACATATGTACTTATTTCTTGATACATAACAGGCATCAAGTTCCCTACACTCCAATAAGCAAAACGATGTCATTCGGAAACTACATTGACGATGAGCAGTTGCTGGAAGCTTGCTGTTTGGCGGAAGCTGAAGACAGCATTATACAATCAATCGATAACTCATCTCTCCTTGAAGCCATTTTTGAGAAGCCACTTTACGTAGGTTTGTGTATTTTGGAGTAGTATAAAAACTGTTTCTTACGTTTTGAGAGCATACTATCTAAACAACCAGAACAGATTAATAATTTACTTAATCTTCTTACCAACGTTACTGCCCGCCTAAAATGAATATTCTCCTTAAAGTGGCTTTTTGGAATGCTAATGGCTTGGCTCAGCATAGCCAAGAGGTTCAATTATTCATTACTCAACACAAATTAGACGTATTGTTTCTTTCGGAAACTCATTTTACAGAAAGAACCTATTTCAAAATTCCATATTACAAATTATACTACACTAATCATCCTGACAACTGTTAAACTGAATAATAGATTTAACTAAGCAAGTAATCAAAATGATTCAGGAAAAATGAGTTGATAATTAGTGTACCCGTTGCTCTAAATCGAGCAATCTAGATTAAACATCGATAAACCGTTAGTATTCATATCAATACTTTTAACTTTTAAATGCTCCCTTATCGCACTAGTCTTCGTTTATTTAATTATTAATATGGCTTTAGACGAGATTTTATTCATTATTTTAAATTTTGCCGTATACAAATCAAACCTTAAACTTGGCATCGTTTAAAGTGCTAGCTAATGGACTAAATACAACTAACCGGTCTTTTTTTCCTAAAATTGTGACTTTTTTGCTGAATACTTCTTGACTATTTATAAGACTACTGTTGCAGCTCATCCTGCACCTTTCTCCAATTTATAGACTACCTAATATGATTCATTGTTGTGTTTTATTAAGGTCCCTACCCTTATCTAAAAAATATTATAAACAAAAATGTTTACTGCTATTCGCCTATTATTCTTGATGAAACATTGAAACATCACTCGATTATTATGCCTAATAATGTTGATTTTCTACTGTTTAAAAAGCAAGTAACACAACCAAGATCAGCGCTTAAATAAAAGTAATTCATAATTATCCCAGTCAGACATAATGAATTTCTAAATTCCGCCCTAGGTGTTAATCTACATCCGGAAAACCAAATTTTTAATATTATTATAAGTATATCATAGGCTTGCCAATACAAATATCAGGTTCATTCATAACTATTTCTCATAATCCATACTATTATAAAATTTAGGCGGTGTGTCTGTGCGGCTGCCACAACCAAACCCCAAACCGATACAGCCTAAATTAAGCACAAAAATGGTCCACATATCTAGGAAAGCCCATTAGGAATATCTAGGAACCCAACAACTCATAGACCGGGGGAGGTAATTCCCATAGAATTTATTGAAAGGAAGGCCCATGACCTCCTTAAAGCGATTGGCATCCGGGGAAACAGCATTACATGTGTCGAGGCACTCGACAGTGACACAGCCTGCTCTACGTTAGCCTGGTAAGCAAGGCAGACAGGACGGCATCACCCTGTGGTCATAACATCCTATGCAGTGACTGCCTCCCAGCCTTTGTTAATCAGGCTCTAACAACTCTATGAGTCTGTGACAACACCAGGAGGGGATATTTTGGAGCTGCCTTTGAGGATGCCTAGGACCTGCCCAAACTGGAAGGTATCAATTGGATACACCATCGCCAGAAACGATTAAGACCTCAAACTCAACTATATAAAATAAATAACTTGTTTATCAGCAACATTGATATTACATTTTGTTAATTTAACATAGAGGAAATTAAATGTATCCAAGACATATGTTTACTCTTACACTGATTTTAGAAGACTGTAAATATATATATATATATAAATTTACTTTTGTAAAACATACCACCGACTTCAAATGCTCTAAAAAAAATAAAATAATTTCAATAAAGTAAATTTTTGTATTAGTCAAGATCACGTATTTTAAGTAGGCGCGGCTCCTCCGTTATAAACTTATCAACCTGATAATACTAATTAACCAATTCTGTTGTAATTATTATTGTACAATTTAAATGTGTCTTTCACAAGCAGGAAAGCAACTCAAAGCTCGAGTTTGTGTCGCACAATCTTTGGCTGAGTAAACCAGTTAAAAACCTTTAGGTTATGGTATGGTAGTTTAGTGTAAAATAGAACCTTTTTGTCGCCACTGAGTCACTGTTAAACCACACCTTATGATCATAAAATTTAAAACTACCAATTGCACTCATAAACCCGCATTATTTTGTAACCCCGTGTATTTAAATTTAATTAATTAATTTAAATTGATTTAATTTTGACTTTCTTTACCAAGTTTAAATGTTTGGATGTTTGGAGTAAATTAAATGTATCCAAGACATATGTTTACTCTTACACTGTTTTTAGAAGACTGTAAATATATAAATATATATATATATATATATATATATATATATATACATAATTTATTTTTGTAAAAAAATACCACCAACTTCAAATGCTCTAAAAAGAATAAAATAATTTAAATAAAGCAAACTTTTGTATTAGTCAAGATCACGTATTTTAAGTAGGCACGGCTCCTCCGGTATAAACTTATCAACCTGATAATACTAATTAACCAAATCTGTTGTAATTATTATTGTACAATGGCCCAATGTACCAAATGATTTTCAACAATACCTTTACACCGTCATAGGTTGATTATCACAAAAAGGGACTTACTCAAAGCACGAGTTTTTGTCGCACATTCTTAGGCAGAGTAAACCAGATAACAACTTTTAGGTTATGGTATGGTAGTGTTTTTGTTGCCACTGAGTCACTGTTAAACCAGACCTTATGATCATAATATTTAAAACTACCAATTGCACTCATAAACACGCATTATTTGGTACCCCCGTGCAATAAAATTTAATTGATTAATTTAAATTGATTTAATTTTGACTTTCTTTTCCAAGTTTACTGTCGTTTGAAACTTCCAAATGTTCCAATTGTCGTTGGACAGTTTAACACAATTAGGAGCAGCCTACATTACTAACATTTAATCAAGCATAAAACGTTGGTTTAGCAGGATATAAAACATACAACATGCATTTCTCTATATTTCACAACCACAAACCTCCATTTCAATATACTTAGTAGGCTGTTAGTTCTAGAGTATTTGACTTGACATTTTTATCAATTTCAATAAAAATATTGCTTACCAAACAGTGACTGGGCCTATAACCTGTTGAGGTTAAATCTGTGGACCTTATTTCATTATAAGACTTGACTCAGCATTACAAACATTACTTTATTATATAACTTTTAAATAGAACACATGCAAACGAGTGGTAACTCATAAGCACATTTTGTTTTACTCTAACTAGGAAGTTGCTATGCCATGTAACAACACATTTTATAAACATGAAACAGTCTTTAGTTAAACATAGAATAATAAATAATTGCGTTAGGGTATATTTGGATACATGACAAGATTATTATATTTTTATATTGCTTCAACAGTTAAGTTGGGTTCTTATATAACCGAGGTCACACCAGTATCATTGATAGTGACATAGCTCAAGTATAAAGGAAGCTGCGAATATTAGTATAATTTTTATAACTAGTATGGTACCCACTCAACCTAAAGTTATTAGTAGCAAACATGTCGCTTCAAATACTCTGTCCCTTGAGTTACAATAACAACAACAGCTAACAGCACTCTGCTTCCAGACTACGGAGCTTACCACCATGCCCAAATCGAACAAAGTATGATACCGACTATTCAGCATTATACAAATTATATGGAAGCAGTAGCTCTACAATGACGAAGAACGATTCCAACATTTCTTAGATTTAACCTGTATATATTATAATTTCTAATTGTAACAAAAATAAATGAAAAAAACACATTTGGTTGACCTTGACCTAATGACAATACCATCCATCTACAACGTATGTGACGTCGCTGTCACGTCACACATCACCAGGGTTGGTGCGTAATCCATTCTACGTATATCCTCATCACAAGATACTTACCTAATTCCGATAATTATGACGTCATGGGGCGACGGCCGTGAATAGCACTACTTATTGGCACCGGTTAGTGAAGTAAACAGTGCTCGGGAGTTTTCATGTAGGTTCAGAAGCTTAGAGTCCGTTCGGCAGCCAATAAGACAGGGTGAAGCACCACGTGTGAGTTAGTCGAGATATATTCGGCCGCTAGCTCACTAGCTTCCTCACATCCATCCCATTCGGGACTGTCAAAAGTTCTGTGAATGCAATTTATGGCAATCATTTTATCACACACAATTTTCATGGATTAACTCACATCGTGGATGATGCTGATCATTTCCTAAACATCATCGATTATTTTTCTTTGAATGACATTTCAGGTTGTTAAATTTAATCATCTCAAAAAAAATAACAATATGAAACAAAGACGGAATAAACCTTAAGAACAAATAGGAAAGAGATAGCAAGAGAGGTTTGCTATTGATCTAAAAAAAAATACTGTTAAAAAAATAGTATACCATCAAAGATCTTCTCACAGAAACGGACCATTGCTGGCTCTTTGTAAAGATCCTCCTATAGTAGAGCAAGTTTCCAGGATTCAAAATATCAACTAAAGTTTGTGGCAGGTACTGTGGTACGGAAGATGGTGATATAATAGAAACACACAACATTTGCTGGTTAGAAGAAAAACAAAGCATGGTAGTAGTTGGGAAAAAGTTTTCTGATAGGCCTATTTTTACATCGAACCATTAGTTAGTAGAGAGCTTGGAAAATATATTGAAAAAAAACAGTCTCCCTGGAAATTATGGAAGAAATCATTTTAATAATAATCTTAGGCGGAATGAACCAGTTAAGAACTTTTAGGTTATGATATGGTAGTTTAGTGTAAAATAGGACCTTTTTGTTGCCCCTGAGTCACTGTTAAACCAGACCTTATGATCATAATATTTAAAACTACCAATTGCACTCATAAACCCGCATAATTTGGTACCCCGATGTATTTAAATTTAATTAATTAATTAAAAAATGTTTAACTGTTACTTTCTTTACCAATATTAAAATGTTTTTTTCAGGAAGGAAAAGGAGCCCCAGTTCTGGTCAAAAATATTATGGAATAGGTTGGCCGATGTACAGGGCAGCTATAGTTATTATCATATGTTGCCTTTTATTGTTATATACTGTTTGTATAATTTACCAATAAACTTGATATTCATCTAGAGCAGTTAATTTTGTTTATTTTAATCTTATAATTATTTTGACATATTTATAGATGAAATATTCTATTTCTAGATGTGTTTTTTTATTGTTCCTGTTCGTACATCATAACATGCCTCAGATAACTATACATAGAGATAAAATGATATAGAATAAAGCAAACACATGTGCTCATCACATCTTAGTTTTCAAGAGTGCTTAGATTTTCGATAAAAAGAAATATTTAAATTTTGTTAATGCAATTTGCTGACTACCAAGGGAAAAGTTATAATACGACTTGAGAAATTGAAAAAAACTTTGAGGTTATCTAGAAGTACCAGTAGGCTTGAATATATTTAGCCTGCCTGTTTAATTTTAAGTCTACAGTAAGCTACAGTTTTCAATGGGATGTGAATCATGAATTCATTGCAATCTATTTCATAATGTTTGTTTAAACATCGTCTGTAAAGCGTATATGCCAAAACTAATAGCCTATAGCGTTTTTAGGCTATTTTTCAAGACTGTATATCGTAGGCTACACTGATTGATAATTATAGTTTTATTCCAAATTCTAATTTTAATTTAATTTATTTTTTCTAGATCATGGCTCCAGCAAAGGAGCGCATGAAAAAGTCTAGATAAAAGAAGAAGAGATATGCTGAACAATGGAAAGCTCATCTACAGAGAGAAAGGGAACGGGATAAACTACTCAGTTATACAGGGTGATTTGTACTCAGTGTGACAAAAATTTTTTGGTGTAAGTACAAAGTAAATGAAGTGTGATGATGCATATCAAATGTTCCTAGTCTCAAAATTAGCGTCCCAAAAAATTATTTTATGTTTTTCAAAAATAACCATGCTTTTAAACTTAATAAAACGATTTCTCAATTACCTGAATATGGATTTGAGTAGATAATGCCATTTTCGTGTTCTACATTAAATTTTGAACAAGAATAATGGAAAATGACGGAGGATCAGTTGTAAAAACTCCATTGTAAATAGATTCAAAGATAAAAATTAAGATATTTGATAAAACTTTTAAAAACAATGGTCTATTGCATTTTTTACACCCTGTATACAAGAAAGTGTCAGAATATGTTAAAAACTGCGCCATTTTATAAGCTTTCCAACCATATCATACACTATTGAGGTTAAGATATTTTTTTGCTTGTTTTAGTGGTTTGAATACCAGAAAACAGGGAACTTTTTACGGTTTTAACTGTTCAAGCTGAAACAAAAATACAACTTTTCTTAATACATGCCGACTTTCTGTGTTTTAAATGTTAAAAACACCATGCTTTGTAGTCTTCAAACCATTTAAGCGTACATAAGCAGACATAAACCTCAATAGTGTAGCATATCGTTGGAAAGCTTATAAAATGGCGCAGCTTTTAACATATTCCGACACTTTCTTGTATACAGGGTGTGAAAAATGCAATAGACCATTGTTTTTAAAATTTTTATCAAATATCTAAATTTTTATCTTTGAATCTATTTACCATGGAGTTTTTACAACTGATCCTCCGTCATTTTCTATTATTCTTGTTCAAAATTTAATGTAGAACACGAAAATGACATTATCTACTCTAATCCATATACAGGTAATTGATAAATCACTGTATTAAGTTTAAAAACATGGTTATTTTTTTAAAACATAAAATAATATTTTGGGAAGCTAATTTTTAGACTTGGAACATTTGATATGCATCATCACACTTCATTTACTTTGTACTTACACCAAAAAAATTTTGTCACACTGAGTACAAATCACCCTGTATGTAATATTATATGTAAACTACCAGAGCTGAAACCACAAGGCAACCAACTATACTACCAGTTTCCGGGGCCTGTAACCTTACATGAAAAGACATCTGAACTTTACTGGGAATCTTGTACTTTTGCTCATATAACCTAGGTCTATAATTTTAAATATGGCTTACCTACTTTATGGTATTTTAAACAATAATATATTTCACTTTATTTTATCATTTATTATGCTCAACTTAAATTTTTGATATCCTCCTTCTTATTGTGAGCGAATATGCCTTAACTTATTGTATTTTAGTAACATTTTTTATTAATAAATAGAAGTTTTTGGTTTTAGTGTGATAAAAAAATTATAATTTTTAATTATTGTAATTTTTTATACCTTATTACTGATTTGATGAGGAAGGAGACGAGGAGGTTGGTGAGATGGAAAATGGATTAATATGTTTTAAAATTTATTTTCTTTATAAGTGGGCAATTTTACTATAGTAACAAACTAAAAAAAATTTTTCCCAAAAATAATAGCATAGGACTACCGTGAATTAAAAAAGGAAAATTTTCTTTAACCGTGTCTTCTTCCATTGTAGACGCCAAGAACAAGTATAACTGCAATAAGCATTTCATACGAATACGCCAACCTCTTATGAAGGACAGATACTCTGCTAGTTTGTTAATATAATACAGGATTTAATATAAATTTTTGTTTCAGCTACTACAATAGACACGATGGGGGGAATGAAAATGAGGACCTTGAAGATGGAGAAATAAATTGATTTGACATTTTTTCCTAATTAATATTTTTAATTAAAGATACAATTTATATTTCATGTTTTTTTTTTATTGTTTATGAATTATTGTAAAAATACTTGACCTTTTTGTTAGATATTTTTACAATAGACACGATGGGGGGAATGAAAATGAGGACCTTGAAGATGGAGAAATAAATTGATTTGACATTTTTTCCTAATTAATATTTTTAATTAAAGATACAATTTATATTTCATCTTTTTTTTATATTGTTTATGAATTATTGTAAAAATACTTGACCTTTTTGTTAGATATTTTTTAGTTTTAATTTTTTCATATTGACTTGTGATAATGTTAGCCTATGTAGGTTTGTGAATAAACTGTTGTGGTGGTGCTCTATGATTTTCCTATCTTTCCATGGTTTACCAATTGACTCTTTCAATGATTGCTCAATAAATTCATAACACTGTTCATCCATTTTTCTTTTTAGCATATCAAATTGTCCAGGGTTTCACTTTTTTATATTTTAATATTTATGCCAACCCAAATTCAAATGGTAAATATTTAATTTCAACCAAGTCAGTAAATGTTTGTATCACACGTTTCCTGAATCTCTATATATATAATCCATGTATAACAAATATGTTCTGCATAAGGATAACATGGTTACTTAAAAAACAACTGGGGTAGACCCCAAGGTATTTTTTTTTTCAAAAATGGAAGGTCAGCTTGCACATTTACAGTACACCTGGACGAACAAGATTTTATTATAACTAAGATATTAAAACTAAAATGCCTTATTGTTCATAAAGTGTCATATAGCGTATTAATACATTTAAAAATAAAGAAATCGAAAAAACAAATATTCGGAAACTAATGATCTAAAAGCAGTCTTCTCCGAACCCTCTAGCTAGACGGTATAATATGGATGAAGCTGGATTCTCTTAGTACCCAAAAAGTGGGAAGGTACTGCGTATCAAAGGACAGAACAATGTGTATGAAGATGGTTTTGCCAATGAAAAAAAAAATTATAAAAGTTCTAGCACTCCTGGAAATAATGCACCTTCACTAGTTGTATATCTAGGTCAACGATTGCCTACATTAAGCATATATAGAAGGCACTATGGGAAAGTCTGAGAACGGATGGATGACGGGTGAAGTATTTTTTTTAATACTTCGTGAACTATTTTCATACATAGATGGTTGTCACAAAAAAAAGTTTCCCGTTATCAATTAGTGGTGATATTAATTTATATACCCCCTCTTTTTATATGGGCAAAAGAGCCACCTCACTTATTATCTGAGCCAATCTTGCTCAGAAAACCAAATTGTGTTGGTGGCTCTCCCCAAAATTGCACTACAGTGTTGCAGCCACTTGATGTGTCCTTGTTGCATCCAGTAAAACAAGGATGGACAAAATTCACAACTAGCGCATAGCTAATGAGGGTGAGCGCTTGACAAAGTTTAACTTTGTGCCGATCTTAAAAGAAGTGATGGACACCAATATGAAAGAACAAACTGTTTTAAACGGATTCCGTTGTTGAGAGAGCGCTCATACTAAGAAAACTTCGCACAGGTTTAGTTTGAAAAATTCTGATTTTTTTCTTAGAAGTAGAGGGTCACTCTCTGCAGCCATAAAAAATGAAAAATGATCGCGCACGCAATGAATATAATAGCGATATGATGAGACATCATGTTTTCACCCTTAAAAACTACAATATATCGTAGTACTAATATTGTGAAATTTTGTGAGTTTGTTTGTTTGTTTGATATCCAATCACGCATTAACTACTGGTCGGATCGGGTTGAAATTTGGTATGAAGATAGCTCACATTCCCGATTAACATATCTAGACATATTCTTATCCCAAAAATCATTTAGGGCTCTGCCCCAATGGCTCCATAGTTTCCCATGTTAACCTTATGAGTATTTATATTTAAAATGAATTGAAAAATGTTGTCAGCTTTTTCAACTACACAAGTTGGTTCTACGATATTCAATAGCATTAAAGAGACCACCTCTGTATCTGGTAAGATTTACTTGAAAAGACTAGCTCCTCCTCCACGCACATCACTGCTGTAAGCTCCTCCCCAATTTTTTGCCCCTGCTCATTAGGACCTTTGGTCAATCTGTATGTTAGAAAAGACCCTCGAACCATTGGCCAATCTGTACGCGCGCAAACCACAAGGCAACCAACTATACTACCAGTTTCCGGGGCCTGTAACCTTACATGAAAAGAACATCTGAACTTTACTGGGAATCTTGTACTTTTGCTCATATAACCTAGGTCTATAATTTTAAATATGGCTTACCTACTTTATGGTATTTAAAAAAATAATATATTTTACTTTATTTTATCATTTATTATGCTTAACTTTAATTTTTTATAACCTCCTTCTTATTGTGAGCGAATATGCCTTAACTTATTGTATTTCAGTAACTTTTTTTATTAATAAATAAAAGTTTTTGGTTTTAGTGTGATATAAAAATAATAATTTTTAATTATTGTAATAAGGATGGACAGATGACAGTGTCAAAAGCACCTTGAATACTCCACTAGGCAAAGGGAAAATGTTAATTGATTGCCCCGCAGGAGGACAGCAAGGTTGGATAAACGTCCGTCCACTTATTAATGAGTCTAAAAAGACGTGCGACTACCACGAGGAGATGAACAGCGAGGTTTTCGAAGGTTGGTTTTTCGTGGTACTACTACCAGCCATCCCTCAGGGAATAATTATCGTGATAGATAATGCCCCTTACCACTCTCGAATCAAGGATAAAGTCCCTACTTCAAGCTCCACGAAAGGGGAAATGACAAAGTGGCTCCAAGAAAAGGGAATTGTTCACAGTGCTGATCTGCGGAAGTGGGAGCTGTATGAAGTGGTGAAACGACACAAGCCAACTCAGCCGAAATACGTCATTGACACAAAAGCAGCTGAGTTGGGGCACACTGTAATCAGACTGCCACCGTATCATTGCCACTACAATCCCATTGAGATGGTTTGGACATCCCTTAAAGGTTATAACAACACATTCAAGCTAGCCGATGTTCAAACTCTATTTATGGAAGCGGATACATTCCATCAGAGGAAACATCGGCCCGTTTTTGTCATTAGTCGTTGGAAGGTAAAGGAACTCCGCCAATTTATTCAGTCTACCGGAGTTGTAGCTTTGCCCCCATTTTTAACCTTAGATATGTTGACAAAATTTACGTCTTAACATAAAAATGTCATTAACAATCCTATTGAAAGACGACAATAAGGGTCAGCAGCATATATCAGACTATGCTAAGGATTTATTAAAGCTCTTTGTTGATGGCTTTGGCAAAATACATGGGTAACAGTTTGTGTCACAAAATGCAGATGATGTGTCAACATTTGGCCCATTAGGCTGAGTTTTCCTAGGCGCGGAAGCGGAGAGGGGAGAGAGGAATAACCAATACACCTGCCTTTAAAAGAAAACATCAAGATGGACCTATCTCTTTGTATTGTCAGAACCCTCAGTACAAAGACCTAGTTTTAGACAAATTTAAGCTATCATCTGCAGAAAAAGACTCATGCTGTGGTTTCAAAGACAAAACTATAGTAAAAGTAAACAATTATTGCTAAAATAGCCAAATGTGCTGCGTGGTTGTTGTTGGTAGAGCATTTTCAATAGTAGGAAATGTATACGAGAAACCTATCCTTTCATCAAATTTAGAAACTTATGTTGTAAAGCTTAATAGCAGTATTAAATCCTGACCAGTTAGTGAAATAGAAAGGAAGTATGTACAACTTCCCCATGGAAAAGACTCATTTATAGTGATCCCTTTAATCCATTCAGACATTTATTAGAAGTACCGTAGTGTATCATTTCACAGTAGTGTAGCGAAGAGAATTTGAGTAGGCCTACCTATATAGGTTACTACAGTATATACCGGTAGGTAAACATTAGGCCTATATAGTAAACACATAGGTACTGGTACTAAGAAGCATATTGACATCTAATTATAAATACAGTTTAAATAAAAACAAATATTAACCGTGATTAATGAGTCATTGTAGGTTTTATTTAACTTCATTGTTTTACAGCAGTATTGTGTATATTCTTGGACAACTTACTATCAGCCCTAAATCTGACTGTAATATTACATTTTATAGTACTAGTTGCTTAATTCAATTAATTTTTTAATTAATTTCATTGTAAAAGTGAAAATTGTTGTAACATAAGGAATTTTAAAGAGCCATAACAATAATTGCTTTTGTGTTTTTCTAGGTTTATTATAATGTGGGTGGTTTTCCACTTAATAGAAGAGAGTAATGTGGAAGTGGTACCAATTTCGTGGGTTGACGGGGATTCCTGTTGGTGGCCACAGAACACGACCAGTGAGAAAATTTAAAATTAGTTGAAATCATCCCAGGGTCTGAAGCATATATGTGGAAAAAATATAAGGCAAGTACTCTAGGAATTGAATGTTTTGAGTTGTCACATGTAAAATTGTATTTTTATCGTATTGAGCGCGTATTGAGCGTATTGAATTTTTTTTCCTTATATTGAGCGCATTATAAGGAAAAATGTAAAAATAGGAATAAGTCAATTAACGAACAAGTAAATTTCGATTCCAGTTGTACTTATAAAAATGTATTGGCCGGTGCTTCGGGTAGCCAATAGGGTATAAGTAGAGACGCCATTCAAGATTCTTGTCATTCGCCTATTAGTGCTTTAGGCCTACTGTTTGCTTATATAACTAGGGGACAAGTTATTGTTTATGATTAGATCGTATTATTTGGTTAAACGAGTTTTTAAATGACTGTAATAATGGGAAACAAATTGTAAACAAAGCACGTCATCTACAGAAAACCGGACAGAACTAACAATACGATTATCTTCAGCTGTTCAATAAGGATGAGAAATATACTAAGTTTTACTAAAATTTTTTAGAAAGTTATCAAGTTGTACTATGTTTTATTTACAATGGTTGTCATCTATTTTATTATAGCCTATGGGCAACAGTGGGAAGAGGAAGAGGAAGACGAGGAGAATCTACTCATCAGATGAAGATGACACCATTGCTGTGTCACCTAGAACAATCCCTGCTACGCTCGCTTTAGGAGAGCGCATTAGCCCCGGCGTTATGCCTACATTCCAAACAGGGTCCTCAGACGAGCTAACAAACCAGTTCACTTCACTCCCATCAACTTCAAAGTCTGCAGGACCAACACAGAGTGGTAAGCCTCTGAAGTTTATTAATGTAAACTTGCTAATTAATATTAAATAAAAACTGCACTGTTTTACTTAGCTATGTAGGCCCTATATGTTACGCTCGTTAGTCCCCATGATTATAAAAGTTCATAGGCCTACCTAAAACATTTTAAGGCTCTTAAATAATGAGATAATACTTTCCCCCCAATTTGTTTCCGACCTGAATAGCAAGTTAGATTGAGGGAGACCCACAGAGTAGAAAGAGAGAAGTCACATGGGCGTCTCAGTGCCAAGATATTACAATATAAGCTGATATTTTTATTTTGTCATGTTTAAGTGACAACCAAGTGATAAATCAGGCCCATTTTTGACACTGTCTTCGCCCTAACCAGAACTATTTGTAGCACCCCTTTACAACATATTAAACGTGCCCACCAGCCAGGAAAACCGGGAATTATACTAGAGTTTTTACAAAACGGGCATTATGCGTGAATGTTGTATTTGTGCCTGGAATTTTCAATTTAACATGATTGTGCATGACAAGAATGTCGTATCTGAGATTACCATTTTGCCGCGATCCAATTTGCCCCCCCCCAAAAAAAAACCCCCGATTTCCTCGATATTCGGTATATCGGCCCTGTGTTAAATTATTGGAAGTGAACAAAAATTATATATATCTAACAAAATTTATAAAAATATAAGAAGTTTGCAAGAGTACATTTTTGTTTCTGAAAATATTACAGCTAAAAAACTTGTTCTTTTCAGAATTCAAGGTGTGGAAATTTGAAGAGGAAAAGCGTTCCATCACCATGTACCGAAGATATGTCACTGACAGGCCTACTGAGAATGGAACTACAACTTTACTTTGCTGCAGAGATGACAAATATAAACCTGATATGGTAGCACAGCGTCAAAGAACTTTAAAAAGTCAAGGATCTAGGAAAATAGGACGTGTTTGTACAAGTCACATAATATTTAACAAGGTTATTGTACCAGAAAGTAAATTGATTGTAAAATATGTGAAGACACACTATGGACTCGAAGCAGACGTGAAACATGAAAACATTTCTGTATTAGACAAAGATGCAATTGCCCGAAAGCTTGCGTTTAGTAAATTTGACGGATTAAAAAAGGTATTGGTTGGAGAGATATTCACGAAATGTAACAGAGTGGGCATACTGCTACAGGCAAGGCTCGTCTGTTACCAACAATATGCATTTAGAGTCAATGCATAAAGTTATAAAATACTTCCATTTCGTTGGGCGTCAGATATGAAGACTTGATGACTCGATTAGTGGATTAATAAGGCACTTGGAAAGGTGTATTGCCTACAAGAGACGGCTTCATCTTAGACTTCGGCCTAGGAAAAAATCAAAAACATATTAGAGGCACGTAAAAAAAGATTGCAAGGCCTGAGCATAGTACATTCACAATCTGGCGAAAACCTTGTTGAAAACAAAAAAAAGGTCAAGTTTATTTTGTAAAACAAGAAGAAAATCCATGTTTTACCTGTGATCCAATCAAACAGTGTTACTACTGTAAAATTCTTCGGCACACCTACACATGTTCTTGCCCGAACTTTTTCCTAGACACCAATTTAATTTGCAAGCACAAAAATTTTGTGGCAAGACAACTTAAAAACTCCACCAACGGAATAGCCTTGGAAGATCAACAACTTGGCAACTCTACCAACGTAAAAGCCTCGTAAGATCCGGAGAAGATGTCCCTAGTAGCTGCTCAGAAAAGCAACCCAGTTTTGTGTAATCTGAGCAACAAATCCAAGTTAAGCAATCAAGTTGAATTTGAAAACTACGTATCTGAGTTTCCCACCCACAACTCGATTCGTTTACGCTATGCACTATGCGCTATGCATTGGTATAGCAGGTTCACAGACATTTTGCGCACTCATGAATCTGCCTCTCCTCCTACAAAATTTGTGTCACATTGATAAGTGACTGGGACGGTGGCGTCGTCCTGTAATCCAGCTACTAGGAGGTCACGAATTGTGGATATGTATTGGGGTGCACTGTGGATGAGATGCTCCCTGGTGTGGATTAACGTCTGTACTAGTGAGTACTACGACTATCCGCAGTACTATCCTGATAATTAGACCAATTCGTAAATTACAAGGAAAAACTGTGGTTCGAATTCCACTATAAACTGTAGGTCCCTTAGTTGCCATTAGCTGTACGGGCTATTAATTAACAGCGGTGTCTAAGGAACATGTCGGCCTTAGTCACTAACAAGACTACAAGATCGCACCACTCATCCTACACTCATCCTTCACTCATATTTGGGTTACATTTGCACATAGTGGCGTCCCCATATTAAATAATTGATAATTGATTGAAGTATTGAAATAAGTTTTACAAGAAGTTGCAGTTCAGTCAATGAAAAAGACAGCCTTTGAATCTGTGAAAGAAAGCTCAGAAGACAGAGATGTCGCAGCTGCCTTCGACGGGACATGGCAGAAAAGTGGATATACATCTCTGAATGGAATTGTAATTGTTACGTCCTTCGATACTGGTAAAGTTTTAGATGTGGAGGTGCTCTCTAAATACTGTCAGGGTTGTAAAGGTTGTACCAAGCATAATACAGTAAGTAGGTACAGTAAAACTGGACTGAGTAGTGCGCCTCATGGGCAACAATTTTGTGAATCAGAATCAAGACACCTCCGGCTATATTGGAATGTGGGACGTACAGGTAATTAAAAACGTAAAATAAAAAGAAAACAATATA
The DNA here is from genome assembly GCF_028750875.1 of Macrosteles quadrilineatus. Classification (NCBI taxonomy): domain Eukaryota; kingdom Metazoa; phylum Arthropoda; class Insecta; order Hemiptera; family Cicadellidae; genus Macrosteles; species Macrosteles quadrilineatus. The sequence goes on from NW_026542595.1 coordinate 87,303,006, forward strand.
GGTCATACAAAAAATGTTTTATGAAACTGTAAGTATCGGGACGTTTGGGTCAGACGGTGATTCACGCGACCTGTTCAAAACTACAGGATATATTGATCTACTTACCACATTACTGTATGTGAATTCAAAATGGAAGTGTATGTTTCAGCATTTTTTTTTAAGTAAATTACTTCGTGTATCTGAAGATTTGGCTCGATTTAATGACATTTAAAATCGCTACGACTTAATTCCAGTAGCAAAAATCAAAGTATTTGACTGCAATTATAAATGGTTACCGTTACTACCAATAAAACTTTATTCGTATGATTGTTTCTGTAATTCTGTTTTCCATTTACAGCGGTGAAGCCATTGTACGTCACGACGTCCAACTGCCCGGAGGGGAGGCTCTGAGGACCATGGTGGTGGGGCAGGCGAGGGCGCTGGACCAGATCCACGCCCTGGGTATTTGCACAACGACCCCAGCCGGATAACTTCCTTTACTTTTCCGAAGGCCAAAGATGGAAGATGTGTGATTTCGGCTTGGCCTACTATTGTGATTTATCTGTGGACAAGTTAAGTTATGTATTGATTTACCTGCTTTAAATTAAGTTTTAAGTTAATAAATTGTAGAATAAATAAAGAGTTAAACTTGTATCAACTTTCTTTCTTTAGTATTAACATCTAGTTGTTCTGGGCACCTTTTTTCCTTCCGGAACTCACGTCAGAGACTTCAATGGGATACAACAAGTTAATAGGTCTGGTGATGTATCCTATTGAAGTCTCTGACGTGATTTCCGGAAGGAAAAGAGGTGCCCAGAACAACTAGATGTGGGAGTGTTGCTAAAGCAATATATAGAAGAGCAGCTGAGTTTTATTTCTTAATGTTTTGACTTTAGTTACTATGGAAACAATTTAAATTTGTAAACTAATACTAAAGAAAGATAGATGATACAAGTTTAACTCATTATTTATTCTACAATTTATTAACTTTCTTTCTTTAGTATTAGTTTACAAATTTAAATTGTTTCCATAGTAACTAAAGTCAAAACATTAAGAAATAAAACTCAGCTGCTCTTCTATATATTGCTTTAGCAACACTCCCACATCTAGTTGTTCAGGGCACCTTTTTTCTTCAGTTTCGTCTTCAACAGCGTTCGGGTAGATCATTTCAAACGGATCAGTCAGATCCATGAGCTCCTTCAAGTCCACAAGCCTACACAAGACAACAATCACATGTTGCCAAGAGTGTGGTGAGTCATAAGCCAGGATCTGTCCACTTTGGAACGATATCCCAACTTCCCCAAATGCAAAGGAATTTTTTCTAAGTAGTTTGATTTCAATATGTAAAATTTTGAATCCAGAAACAGCAAGCTTCCAGCAACTGCTCATCGTCAATGTAGTTTCCGAATGACATAGTTTTGCTTATTGGAGTGTAGGGAACTTGATGCCTGTTATGTATCAAGAAATAAGTACATATGTTTTATTTATAACATCTGTCAGATGACTGTTTATATTATTATGTTTTGTTTACTTTTTAGTTTAGTCTGATTTGTGAGTTCAATAACTTTGGTTTTGTTAATTATGTTTCAATATACTAAACTGGTGACGAGGATGGGATAATGATGGATCTCAATAAGCCAGATTAATTGGATAATGATGGATCTCAATAAGCCTGATCGTTTTGACCCCCATACGAATCCTGCAAGTGTCGCACAGCGTTGGAAACGTGGATTAAGTAATTTGAGAGGTATGCTTTAGCTGCAGACATTACCAATGATGTAAGGAAAGCAGCACTACTACTTAATCTAGCTGGTGAGGATGTGGCTTACATTTTTACTCTCCCGATCTGCTGATTGTGACCTTTGACCCTGAGTTTAACCTGGCTTCACAAAGCATATGGGTCATATGGAGGTCACCAATTTCAAAGAGCTAACACCATAGGTGCCATCATGGCTTCAACAAAGCCCCAGTGCTTTTTTCCCCTGTGCATGATTTGGGTGTCCTAGCACTGCCGGTGGGATGGTTGCTGTGCACACTCGTGTGACGAGGCATGATAGCACGTATGGTGTTGGGTCTTTGAAATTGTTGACCTCCATATGACCCATATGCTTTGTGAAGCCAGGTCATACTCAGCGTCAAAGGTCACAATCAGCAGATCGGGAGAGTAAAAATGTAAGCCACATCCTCACCAGCTAGATTAAGTAGTAGTGCTGCTTTCCTTACATCATTGGTAATGTCTGCAGCTAAAGCATACCTCTCAAATGGCTTAATCCACGTCTCCAACGCTGTGCGACACTTGCAGGATTCGTATGGGGGTCAAAACGATCAGGCTTATTGAGATCCATCACTATCCCATCCTCGTCGCCAGTTTAGTATATTGAAACATAATTAACAAAACCAAAGTTATTGAACTCACAAATCAGACTAAATTAAAAAGTAAACAAAACATAATAATATAAACAGTCATCTGACAGATGTTATAAATAAAACATATGTACTTATTTCTTGGTACATAACAGGCATCAAGTTCCCTACACTCCAATAAGCAAAACGATGTCATTCGGAAACTACATTGACGATGAGCAGTTGCTGGAAGCTTGCTGTTTGGCGGAAGCTGAAGACAGCATTATACAACCAATCGTTAACTCATCTCTCCTTGAAGCCATTCTTGAGAAGCCACTTTACGTAGGTATGTGTATTTTGGAACTTAGCAAAGTGTTAATGTAGAAGTTTTACTATGAAGTGATCATCTCTCGCTATGGTGAAGATAATGGAAGGCTCATATACATGGACACGGACAGTCTGATCTTTGAAGTAATCACACCGGATTTGCACGACAGTTTTGTATCGTCGTTGGTCTTCTGGATACAAGTGGCTTTCCAAAGGACAATCCAGCATATCGTCCTAACAAGGCCAAGGTTCTTGGCAAGTTCAAGGATGAACTGAATGGTGTGTAAATTAAGGAATTCCTTGGTGCAGAACCAAGGTGTACAAATCGTGAAACAGGATGATATGCCTGACCCAATAAAGATGTGTAAGGGTGTCACTGAGCCAGTGGTTGCTAAAACTCTTCGAGTGGAAGACTACCAGCGATGTATCCTGGTGAACAATGATTGATACACATTGAATTCAACATTCCGATCTTACAAACATGATGTTGTGACCAGATGGGAAAATAAACTATCTCTTAGTGGTTATGACACGAAAAGATACCTTTATGGTGTAAATATTAACATTCTTCCCTATGGTCTTTCTAAAATAGAACTGTGATAACAACACCTAGGTGTTGATTGTTTGTATTCAGCTTTTTTGTCTTTTCTGTTTTCCTTGTAACCATGATTTATTTTTTTTTATCTGTATGTCATCTATATTTAGTGAACAAAATATCTTTGGTACAGCTTAAACTATTTTTATGTGTTTTATATTTTGTTAAAAGCTATTAAGTTAAATTCCGTTATATGTTCATATAATATATGAAATATCAGTAGTTGGTTTATTTGTACGAAAAACAATGTTGAACGTACATTAAACATGTTATATTTAATTTCGAGCAAAACGTAAAGGAATATTTTTTACTATCTTTTAACGTTTACGTTAAAGTTTTTTTACAGGAACATGAGTGTTAAAAGTTTAAAAGTTATAATTGTATTATATTGTTACAGATTTAAGTGTTTGAACACATTTTTTATATCGTTATAAAACTACTGTTATTATTGTAGCTTGAAAATAGTTTGTAAAACTGATCCTTGATTTTACTAAATGGAAAGTTTTACTTTTATCTGTATTAGTTTACTTTTTATAGAAATCTGTAAGAACGTTCCATTAACAAAATGCTATTATTAAAATTCCTTCATTTGTGATAGGTGTAATTGCTACTATTATGTAGTTTGTGTAAAAAGAAGTACTAGGGATTTTTTCAGTATTTGATATTGTGTAAATGAGAAATATGACATAGGTTTTGTAAACTTTTAAAACAAAAGTGTTTTTATAGTTAATTTTCTGTGTTACAAAGAAATGATATGTACAGTTTTGAGACAAAATGGTATATTTCTTTTCCTACTCCTTAAAATTATTTTTAAGTGATACAGATCACTCCAATGAACAATTAACTAATCTCATATGTCTGAATTTTATCAAAACAATATTCTGTCATCCGGTTTATCTTCTTTCAGTAATAATATAATTCTCTTATTAAAAAATCTCTGTCTAATAAAAAAAAAACTTTCTGAGCAATTGAAATAACTTTAAAAACTATAAACAGATCATTTTTAAACATACTCTGAGTATAAACTCCAAATAGCTTCTTTGTTTGTTCAGCTTTCAAATACATGCATGAAATTACAAATTACTACGGTTAAAAGATAACCAGATACAACTCTAGTTATCTTCATTATTATTTATAAGTAATGTACTGATCACAAAACTTTACAGTGTCCGCTGCTATTACGGTTTTGTTGGGTCATTTATAAATGTAATGCAATATTGAAATTAAAAGTAATATTGAATTTGTAACAACTGTTTTATGTGAGATTAATTCTTATAGTACAGTATATAACTAAGATCGAGTTTTTATTTACCTTAATTATTCAGTAATAAGCTTCTCATTGTAAATATTTTACTTTTTATTAATTAAAAATTTGCTTAGTCTATTTAGGAGACAACGAACTCAGACTTTATACATAGTTTAAATGTGCAATTGTTTCCACCAGACATAAGTTTATTTTACAATCATTAGTTTGTTAAAGAATTATTATTATCAAAATAGCCTTTTTCGTGTTTGGCATGTTTTGAATGCATAATACAATTCTTACCGTTACATTTTAACAAATATTTACAGTATTATGTATGTTAAATTTATTACATGATTTTGCGAATCAATACAAGATGAGTGTTATGTATAATGAATTGGTGGAATCTCTTAACATGATCAAAAACGTTTTCATTCAGCTCACTAATAAGCTGGAATGTTTAAACTATGCAACCAATGACTTTTGGTAATTAAGCTGCTAGTCAACAGAGCGCTAGACTGTAATCAGACCAATTGAAACCCATTCAAAGATACTGAGTTTTACGAACATAAAGTTAAAAAAAAGATATAAAATGAAGCATTTTTCATAATGCTTAGCTTGCCGAAGCTTTGTACAAGAAATTAATGAAGCTATTAACTCTGTGATGGTAGTTATATCCTTACACTCTCAAATATTAGTTGTTCACCTCAGTAATTCAGCAGGGAAAAATAAAATTTCTAATGTTCAAAACGTCTAAGCGTTGCACCCATTGCCATATTTATACTAACCGTAAAATTGATATGGAATTTTTAATCTCCTAAAGCATTAAGAATTTAAAAGTTTTTAATCTCCTTATAAAACTTTTCACATCGACAAAATGACTGTTTTAGTGTAAAATGAGTGGATTTTTATCTGCATATCTTATAGGCCAATAATAATGGTTTGTCTACTCTCTAGAGATATTTAAAATATATTGAACGTTAAGTGCGAAATGTATAATACAAAACCATCAAATGCTAGTAGTAGCAACATTCGGGCTGACCTTGGCAGTGTAAGAGAATCGGTCATCAATCGTCACCCAACCAAAACAGCCAACCGTGCTATAAGGGACAGTGGTAGCCATAAAGGTGGCAACCCTCGTCCCTCGTGGCTGGGTTGTCAGGGTTGCAACTTGTGGTTAGGAAAAAGGCACGAAGGTCCCGCCGCGTCCCCCTATCACTTACATTGGCTTAAAACACGTGGCGAAGGTGCTTACGGGTGGCAACCCTGATGTATCCGGTTCATCATCGTTGTCCACGTTTTCGTTGCCATAGCCATTGCAGGAGGGTGCTGTGCTGAGCTGACAAGGTAAGCCATGCAAGTTATAATATTAGAGTTAAGGTCGTTAAAGTCACCCTAGTACTGGTTCCCTAAATTTGAAGTAGGTAGTAAATTATGTAGGTATTATGTAGGTAGTAAAACAAATACAAATAGGTAGATCCTAACTTAAACGAAGTGCTGCCATTCACATTGGGTAGGGCTGACAAGGATCAAGAGGTAGTTTGACCAGCAGGGAACGAGAGGTTTGAGTGGCTTCCCTGCAAAAGGGAGGAATTTCGAAAATTTTAATTAAAATTTAATTACTTGTACTGTTTTTCCTTTATTTAATTATAATTACATCTCTTCATTTATTTATCATTTTGAAATATCCATCAAAATCTTAGGTAGTACTGGCCTACCCTCTCTAGCTGTCCCTGTTAGAGCAAAAGTTACATTAGTAGGCCCAGGCCTACTTTATAAATGTAAAAACTTTTCAGCAAAGACATAACATTAAAGTGCATTATTATAACATTATTGAACTTAAAGTGAAGACTAACTTTCGAAAATATTATTTTCACAGATGCCTAACCCAAAGTTGAACTTGGCGGCTGCCTCCACATACGTTGTCTCTGAAGAGGCTCTTCGGCGGGCATCTATAGCCAACAGAGTTGCTGAAAGCCTACCATGGACAAACACGTTCCTAGTTGTAGGAATGCTTGGTAAGTTGCAGGAAAAATATAAATGAAACGTCAAACTCATTTACAATTTGTGTGTAGGGACAGTTGTAACATGTTGGCCATAAACTAGTAACCAGAATACCTGTGCGTAAATTGCAACGTAATAACAGCAATAACACCATGGTCTTGTTACTTCCGTAACATGAGGATAGTATTTGTATTATTGGTTAAAATAATCGCAACATCCTTTATTAGTCATAATTTGGAATAATGGCACAATATTTCCACAGAATGTAGCACATCAAACCATGTTACTTTTAGATACGTTCAAATATATTAAGCCTCATTCGCAGCACGCTTGTGCACTAAAAAAAGTTTACATTCACCCCTACCATGTTAAATATGTAAACATAAAAAGTAAATACCTTTATCAAAGTAAAAACTTATATCATCATACACCTAATAAAAATATAAAGATATTTATGCATATATTGTAATATCTGTTTACAGAGCAATTCCAATACAACGAACAATGTGTTATTAACATCCTCCGCAACTGAATGATGTTAGGAAGACGCAGAGAAGTCGAAAGAGGAGGTGCGAGAGGAGTGCGTGAAAGACAAGATGAAAGAGATCTAGAAAGAAGGGCCGAACGAATAGTGCAGAGGGGCATAATAGATGAAGAGAGGAGTGCAGAGCGGCGCGTACAGCAGAGAGGAAGAGAAACAGGCAGAATGAACAGTAAGTTATCACATTACCTAAACTTTTAATAAACAATTATTGTATTGAAATAATTTTTTTTTATTTATCATTTTGGTTAAAAATGTATTTCACCATTTCTACTCAAGTTATATAAAAACAAATTTTTTTGGCCTAAGAACCTTCCTTCAGTGAAATAACAGCTTCTATTTGAGCTATTCATTATTAATGTATGGTAATAATATTGTTATCTCTAAGTTTTTAACATTTATTTTTACAGAACAATATCAGTACAACGATGAGGTTGTTATCAACATCCTCTGGAACTGGAGGAGCAGCGGTAGAGGAGGGCGAGGTGCTGGACGGGGATGAATAAAATTCTTAAATAAAACAGCAGACTTTTCTGTTGAATAAATACTGTCCCATTTGCCGACAGTACCCGTGGATGAGTAAAATTCACGTTTTACTTTCCCTTTAACGGTGAGCGCTATATAAACCCGGCCGGTAAATGTGAAATTCATCCACTCTTTCACAGTTACCGCTCTAGTGCTCTCCTCGCTAGTGAACGATCGTATTATTGTAAAAATTAATATTTTCTATTTACTGTAAACCTCCTACTATCCATGCGTTATTCCGCAGTATACCAGAGTCTCCGAGCTACGCCCCTGCACAGCGTACAAGATCGCCAAGTTCGAGAGTTGCACCTCACGATTTGGGGAGACCGTGGCGACGATACTTGAAGGCTACATGGACGAGGATACGTATCTCCGAGTGTACCTTCCAGAACGCTTCATGGAGTTCCTGAGTGACGACATAATTGAGAGCTACAACAAGGATAAGTGCTTAAAGTATTTTTTTTTTAATCAATCCGATTAAATTTAATTTATCGAGTTCATTAAAATCAAATAAAAATCAATCTAGTCAAATTATTCTTTATAAACTTTTTTCTATGATATGTATTTTTGTTGCTTTCACGTTTAATGTATATATATATATATTTCTTTATAATTATAAATATTGTACTATATTTCATACTTTATAACTGTTCTTATTTATTAATCCCGTTTCTCTCTTAAAATAGCCTGACACAGAAGGAACTAAAAGTCCGATCCTGGAGCCGGAGTTAGATTTGTCGTTCCGGAGTCGGAGTAGTTCACTCCGGAGTTACTTACTCATTTCTCTACTGGCGTCTTCTTATTCTTCCACAATACAGTAGTTTGTTGTGTTGTGTTGTGTTGTTGCGTTGCCGTTAATTATCAATTATCGTGATCGTGGAAGAAAGTAATGCACCAACAAGAGCAAGTGTGTGACATTTTGAATAAGTTATTAACCAAGACCAATATTCCAGTCAAAAAAGATTTTACTTTCGAAAAAATTCCGAACGTTTTTAAACTTTGTCCACTAATTTCTAGGTACCTAGGGAAGATGATACCAAATAGGCTAATGTCCCCATAAATATGAAGCGAATTCTACCGGCAATTAGCGAAAATAGGGCACCTTTTTGGTTTTTGGTTAAAATCTATAAGCTTAAGTATGTATTATAGACCCGAGGTGGAAACATCCATCAGCCATTATGGCAGGCCCTTCAGGTTAAGGAAAATCCCACTTTGTTAGCAAGTTTATTAAATACGAATGTCATTTGTGAATCGGCATCATGCTGAGTGGCAACCAGGTTAAATTTTAGAAAATGTTGTGTACAAAGAAGGTATTCCGAATATGAGTGACTTTGATGGGTTGAAGAGGGGAAAATGTGACTATTATAATAATGTGTGGCCGGATTAATTTTTTTTTTTTTTATGTTTCTTGATATTAGCAGTTGGGTCTTAACTAGGCCCTATGAGTTGCAAACTTCAAACACCAGCTTTCAGCTGATTCCCATTCCCAATATAAATTATAGAGGAAAATCGGGTTTTGATGTAATTTCAAAGCTCGCAATCTCCTGCCACCTAGCATGACCCAAAAACACCCATATTCCCCATATTTTTTGGTTGCAGGGGCTGTACCAAAAACGCTCACGGGGTCACGATCTTTGGTGGTATCAGAAACCTATGTCGCTACCTGAAGATGACATAAAACAAATTGTCGCGTGAAGAGTTTGTTATGTTGTTGAACTATCCTGACGAAAATCTTGGTATACCTGAATTCCTTCCTGAGCGGTGCCGTATAGTTTTAAACACTATTTTTGTTGTAGTCCCAGGGGATTTTTTTCATAGTTCGTTAGGACATCAGACGTATGTGGGGGGTTGTTGCCAACGATTGGTAGTACCTCAAGAGATACAGACCACGATGTCCTGGATTCGGATGAGGTCCTCTACAATGGAAGTAGGATAATTACTGCTCGATTTGTTTACACTGCCCTATCGAACAAATTCAATATACATTGCACACCTTCAATAATGTATTTTTGCGTTCACAGGCGAGATTTTAGGACCGTGAGAAATAAATATCATCCGATACTGCATAGTTATCTGTAGCATTATAGCATAACCTTTGAAACCAACACCTTTGTGGACCTTCCATTCTCCATTTCCCATTTCATCCCCACCACTACCCTTTCAAATTAAGACTTTTGTAGTCCTTTCATTCTCCATTACCCGTTTCATCCCCACCACTATTATACATCCACCACCAAATTTCAACTGTGCGTCCCAATCTTATCCAAACCGTTACCCTGCACCTTAAAACCATCCCGTAAAGATGTCTTACCGGTATACTTTCGAATGGAAATTCACAGAGGAAGACGACCTCGCAAAACTGGACGAGCTCGTCTATCTTGACGAGACTATGAGTCGTGCTGGATTCAGTTCGGCTTCTTAAATAGAGGAATAAACAAATATAGAATACCGACCGAGAGAATAATTGAGGTACTTTGCTACCTCATCGCCGAAGCAATACTAAGTGGCAGGGGGTACTTCATGAGAGTAAGACTGTTCGATGAAGCATTTGAAGACCTTGAGTTTGGCGATAAGAATGGAGATACGAAAATGTATAAAAGTTGTAAAGAATTGTAAGTCGTAATAAAGATCCTATAGTTTTCATTAGTTATACGTAAATATTGTACAAATTAATTGAAAAATAAATCAATTGAAAAAAATTAACAACAATACAAAAATTCCATTTTTCATTTTTTTCATTTTTTCATTTCTGGGAAGCAAAGTTCTTTCAAGTTTTTCAAAATGGCATCACAAACTAGTCTTATAATCATTGAAATCGAAGGTTGGCTGATTCTATACTGGTAGTGGAGATCTTGCATTGAGGTTCCTGTAGCAAAATACCTAAAAATACATAAATAACATTTTCAATAGAAATAAAGCGCGCGCGCGCGTTTGTGTGTGTTTGTGTTTTAAATACTTTTTTTTACTTTTTTCAGTGACTATAACGCAAAAAAAAACATGGAAAGCAATACGATGATGCTACACTAGAGAACTTTTGCGAATGAAGGGGATCAAGAGTGGATCTGCAGCCTCAAGAAAGAAGGCTTACACATACTTCGACCAGTTGCGATTTATAGAGACGTCAGTGAAGAAAACTGTTTCAAGCATTGATGATGTTCATTTAAGTGTTATAGATGAAGAGGAAAATGAAGAATTTCCATGTCAAATTTTTCCAACAAATGTTCGTTCTGGATCCAAAAGAAAACTAAGCAAAGACAATGAACTTTCGAAAAACAAGAGAGTATTCCTAGTACTAGCAGTGATGAGCGAAAAGACGACAAATTAATTTTTGTCAATGTTACCAGAGGTCCGCAAATTCCTTCCTGAGAGGAAATTACAGCTGAGATGTGATATGATGAACTTGGTAGCTAGAGCTCAAACAAATCCCCAACAAGGTTGGCAACAGCCTTCATACCATGGATATCAGCAGCATAACAACAACCCTCCCCTGTATCAACAACCCTATCAACAACCTCCTACGTATCATTATTAAAAATTAATATTAAATAAAGATTTTTCTTTTTAGATGTATTTATATTAAAATATACATTTTTATTTATTTTTATTCATATATATATATATATACATATTATTTATTAATTTATTTATATTTTTTATCCATAGATTCGCAAAACACCAACTTTTCACAAAGCGCGCGAATCGTAATGATTTTGAGATATCTTGACGAGTACCTTGGCATACCAGAATTCCTCCCGGAGAAATGCCATATAGTTTATAAGTACTTCTTTTGTAGTAGTCCTACGGGAAAGCTACAGGATGTGCGAGTCGTGTTTAAGGAAGCATTGTTCCTATAACCGTGATGACACCAAACGTATGTGGGGGTCGATGCTGATGATTGGCAGTATTCGAGGGATACTGGCCACAATGTCCTTGATTCGGATGTGGGCCTCTAGAACGTTTTGTAGAAAGAAGAGAATTACTGTTGTATTTGTTTACATCGCCCCCTATTCGAATTTCTCGAAAGGGAGGATTGTGCTTTAAATACCAATTATCACCATCCAGAGTCAGACTCTGATGACGATATGATGCATGACTACCGCGTGTATTGTTGTGTAAAAAGACTCAGGGTTGTTAGGGAGTGATAAGAGTAGCAAAGTGTCGTGAAGTAACTTTTTGTAAATATATGTATATAGTGTTGTGTGAATTTAACTCTTTTTCAATTGCCTCATTTTACTATTAATGAGTATGTGTATTGGGACTTGAACTTTTGAATTTGAATTTCCTTCCTCGTCTGGGTCCCATACTCCATCGACATACTACAAGTGTCAAGACTGTGGCAAGGCATTCGACCATAGAAGAAACCTTGTTGCTCACATGAAGACCCATGGCACTATTAGTAATTTAATATATATTTATTATGTATTAAAAGTAAGCAAATTAACGAGGAAATTAAGTTTTAAAAGTAATAAATAAAAATTGTAAGTACAAAACCCAAGCATTGTTTTTTCTTCTTTTTATTACTTTGAAAAATCGTGATAACAGTGCCTCTGAATACTTGTTTCTTTTCTTTTGTTTTGTTTTTCAATACTTGATTGACAACTAAACTGTCAAGAGTTAACAAAACGTATTACTGAACTATTAATTTTTATTCTAATTATTTTTTTTTTAATAGAAGGACAAAAATATTAATGTGTTTAACTGAAACTACAAACTTTCAATTAAGCATAGGATTTTACTAATACTCCTTTTTTTTACTGTTTCAGATCCGGTAACGTGTGACCACTGTGGAAGGTCCTTTATGAGGAAAACTAGCGTCGCGAGAAATTCTCGTGTCCTGTCTTGCAGCAGTGGCAGCAGAACATTTCAACAAACATCGCTTCGAAGCTGCCGTCAGCTTCAAACGGCGGGGACGACGAGGTTCCGGGCCTTGTGATGACTGAGTAGGCCTTCCAGTTTCGGCTGCAGACTTACGAGCTGCGCAAGAGCTTCAGCCGTAAGTTTACGCTTCCGCTCTTCTTTACGTTCATTTTTTATCATCTGACAACACTACTAGCTATGTCCTGAAAATGTACGATACCGTAAAGATTAACATCTTCATGGAATGTGAATTCAAAAACATCCATGGAGAAACATGCCGTAAAAATTTCAAAACTGAAAATTCTCCTCTCCATCACTTCAGACATTGAACAATTCTGCTCTGATGTGTTCGCTTAACTCCTTCATGAAAAAGAAGAGTGTGACATGAAAGGGTCAGGTTGCACATTTCTGAAAGTCACAAAATTCGAAGTTAGGGTTAATCGATACGTTCCACTCAGGGGAGGATCCGGTTACATTCCGTTACCTAAGAGGTACAAAGGTGTCATCAACACCAGGAACAGTAATGAATTTTGCTCTAAGTATTCACTGCTTGCTAAATTTGTTACTCATAGGGACGCTACAAATCCCAATAGCTTCGCGCAAGATTTGTTTGAAAAGTACAATTGGCAATGCATTAATTTCCCGGTAAAGTTAAAAGATATCCACATCTTTGAAAAGGCCAACAATATTTCAATTAATGTCTTTGGTTTGGACGATGAGGGTCTTGTGTACCCTCTAAAAGTCTGTGACCACGAACTTGAGGATCATAGAGATTTACTTTTGTTGTCCAACAAGAATAAAGATACCCACTATGTTTATATTAATGATTTCAATCAGCTAGTCCATAGTCAATTGACAAAACATGATCGTAAGATTTATACGTGTAAAAAGTGTTTTGCGTTTTTTCAAGACACGCCTAACAAGTTAGGGCTTAGTGGTCAGCAGAGACTGGATGAACATGAACATTTTGTAGTTTTAAAAAACCTTTGGCGCCTGGACCTTTCCTCTGACAAGGAAATCTCCTTCAAAAACCCCGAGAGAAGCCAGAAAAAGCGGTTCGTGATCTACGCCGACTTTGAGGCTTATCTCAAACCTAATGAACAAGACCCCCAATCAGATTCCCCATTACCCACACGCATGTCCCGTACTCCTATTGCCTACCTTGTTAAAGACTCTGAGGGTGTATTTACGCAAATCCGCCAGTACAGAGGTCACGATGCTGCAAAACATTTTGTCAAATCCATAAGAAAAGACGTTTTGCACATTGGCGACATCTTGTATGGTGACAGGCAAATGACTCCACAACTCTCCCCTGATGAAAAGGCTTCGTTTCAGGCAGCAACGCATTGCCACATTTGTGGTAAAGTGTTTACAAATGAAGACCTCAAGGTTAGGGACCACATGCATTCCGCTCCCTTTAAGTTCCGAGGTGCTGCCCACAACTCGTGCAACCTTAAGTTTCACGAGCAAAACACCATAAGTTGCTACTTTCACAATCTCTCGTACGACTCTCACTTTATCATACCAGAACATGACAGTGATGCCGGTGAAATTTCAGTAATCCCCACTTCCCCCCACTTTGTATTGAGGTAAAATACATTAGTTTCACAAAGTACTTTCCCTTTAAATAAAAGCCAACCGTGGAGTACTAAAACTTCGTTCTTAGACAGTTTAAGATGTCTTCCATCTAGTTTATCAATGTTGGCCGAATCCCTTCCTAAAGATTGCCTTAATGAGACCAGGAACGGTTCCCGTAGATGAACAGTTCGAGCTGTTAACTCGGAAGGGGTTATTCCCCCTTTATGAGTGTGTCTCTTTCCTTTCAAAATTAGATGAAACCCAAATCCCCGAAAAAGTCAAGTTCTACAGTAAAATGTCCCTCGAGCACATCCAGACGAAGAGTACAACCACGCTGAGAAAGTGTGGCGTACCTTCAATGTAAAAACCCTCGGAAAGTATAGTAATATTTATCTCCTCACTGATGTTCTGTTGCTCGCAGACATCTTTGAGAATTTCCGACAGACTTGAATGCAGACCCACCAGCGTGACCACGCCCACTACATCACATGACCTAGTTTCAGTTAGGATGCAGTGTTATTCAAACTAATCTAACACTAGAGACGTCATGTACATCTTCTTTGAAATAGCATTAGGAGAGGGATGTCATTGGTTTGTAAGCGAAGGTCTAAAGTCAACAACAAACGCTGATGGTTAAAATCAGTCCCTGCCGTCTAATTACATCACGTATATAGACGGTAATAATCTATACGGTAATGCTATGTCACAGTTACTCTCCACTTGAGGCTTCAGTTGGCTCACTCAAGAGCGTTGTAATTTACGTAAGTTTATAAACTCACTATTTATTTGACACCAACATCTGTTAGGTAAAGTTACTATGGGTTTTCATTGACCCTATCACTAATTTATTATGGAGTGTGACAGTAGCCCACTCATTATTTAAGCCTCCACTCTCAATTAATTAGGACGTTAGGTTGTAAAATTAGGGCTGTTTGTTATGAATATTGTTTATGTAGGGTGCCATTACTTATCAAAGTAATTTTTAATTTTTTTTATTGTACATTACTTTTTCCTTATTTAGGCACAGAGTATAATGTGTATGAATTTTTTTTCAACACCCCGGTTCCCTCCAACAGGTCTTATGTGACGGCCCATGCGAAGGATCTGAAGTTGTTCAGCTAGCGCTAGCGCACGAGACACGAGATCGTTACCGTCAACCGGGGCTACTATGAACACCGGTGCTACTATGAACACAAAGTACAAAAATGGTTATAATTAAAAAAACTGGCACTATTTAAAAAAATCCTGTTACTATGCAACGTTATTTTGTTGTCCAGGACTTCTACTTCAAATCCATATGCATAGTTATGCAATAGAGTTTATTATAAAAATTCAATAAATAATTTAAGGAGTCATTTTTATAGTAAAATTTTCACCCCAGCCAAACTCTTAATGCCTAGTAACTAGTGTTTTTTTTTTCAACTCTATGACTAATGTCTATAAAGTTCCTGTAACGGAAAAAAATCTCGAAAGCGAGACATGGTGAAAACAAATTTAAAAATGCACTTTTTGGTCCAAAATTGGGGCTACTTTGAACATGCATTATTTTGTGGGGATACCATGAACACAAAATAAAACCTGCATGTTTCCTATTTCTAATAGCTTTGTTGTTTTGCTTGTAGGTCTAGTAGCTGTTTAATTAAGTTTATATAGTACAGTGCCTATTAGGCTGTATTTAGTAAAATTTAATTTAGTGAAAAGGTTCGCAACTACAAGCGAAAAGTTGGCGCAAGAATGTGGCAGGTCATATATCAATGGCCTATTTGCAAAACAAATAGCCTAAATAAAAGATAGCCAACATATTAAAGCCTAACTATTTAATCAGTTACTAGCCTAGTTCTAGTTAGGCTCAACTAACTAATTTCTACATTAATGTAAATTATGAATTAATAGTACAAACCTTCTGCAATATATTACATTAGTAGGAAAAATGGATAAAAGGAATGGTATTTATTTAATAAAATTGTATTCTGATCCTCATAACATGTTAAAAATCTGCATTTATAATAGAACAACCAAATCAGTGGGTAAAAGCGATCGTTCACGACAAAAAACCGTAATAAAAAACTAAATAATGATAATACATATTTTTCTGCCGAAATCGTAAAAAATGGGAATAATTTAGAAACATAACCATAAAACATTGCAGACGGAAAATTAGATTCAAAGCAAAAAGGGGGATGACGTCAGAACTCGAGACACCAAAGAGAACTAAAGTATAGAGGTTAGACCAAAGATCGGGAATAGTTTTCAATCATTTTGCCACAAAACCAAAAAAAAGCTGAGAGAAAGCTACATGCAGACAATATATTTGGACTAAACCAATGACAAGTTTATCGCAGTAAGTAATGGAAATAAGAAGAATAGGGATGAGATAGATGAAGTACAAGGTAGGTTTGAAGTTGTTGAAAGCAAATTGAAAGTAGTTGAAAGTGGAAGTAGGGAGGAAATAGCAAAGAATGGGAAGCTTATTGATAAATTTACTTCCAAGCAGAGACAGTTCAAAGAAAGATATGATAATGAGGCAGTGGTGGTAACGAATCTGATTGAGTCATTAGAAACTATGAGGTGAAATCGTTAAGTACCATAAGTGCGAATGCTGAACTATTCTTAGTAAACTTTGAAAATGAGCAGTCAGGAATTCACCCAATGACTTTTATAAAATACGCAGATAAGTTTGTGGAGGTATCGGGAGATAATTGGGGAGTTCAGTTACTAAATATTATTAAGTACCAGAACTCGAGACACCAAAGAGAACTTAAGTATAGAGGTTAGACCAAAGATCGGGAATAGTTTTCAATCATTTTGCCACAAAACTAAAAAAAAACTGAGAGAAAGCTACATGCAGACAATATATTTGGACTAAACCACGTAAATTTCTAAGCCAATAGGATTACGAGTTGACATTCAAGTCGGTGTAGGTGAAAAAATTCTGAAAATTATCTCGTTTTTAACAAGAAAGTAAGTAGAAGCCAGACATCTTGAATCTGATGCAATGAAGAAAAGAACTAACGTACTTCTCCTCCTTCTTTGGTATCGAGTCAAAGGAAGTGGCCATAAAATGATGTTCTCAGATTTAAGAAATTAACAAACAGTTTTTAAACTTTGAAAAGACATAAATTTGATTAATTAATCAACTACAAGTTAAACAGGCCTACAATTATTAATCATTCATTCAAATAAAACAAGAAGACTGTTGTAAGTAACCTATTTTGAAAACCTGCACGTTGACCAAATTCGCAAGTATCTACCAACTTTTTCAAATTGAACTAATATAAAAACTGTTGATAAACTTTATAACAATCTAGGCCTATTAATCAAAGACTCTACTATGAACTCTATGATACCTTTCCCATATAGTTTCAGTCAGGTGTAGGTTTAACCTCAATTATCCCATCCATAATGTAGATTAATTTATCATAAACTACGCTACCTTTATTATTGTATTTAAATTATACCTTGGGCTATGTAAAATTATTGTAATTGATTTTAAATTCAAAAACATTAAATAACTCTTTCTGTAATTGATGTTGTAAGTTATCATTTTCACACAGATCCACCACGCACCCTAATATTTAGATAGATAAAAAAAATCTTTGGGGACGCTGACTAACCACGTGAACATCATAAAAATTCATCAACAAGCACCTACGTCGGCCAATGAAATTCCGCCTTCAGGGCCTTCTAACACAAACTCAACACCAGAAGATGATATCCTTCCTGATTCCACCACTGAACAGTTTTATGTGCAGCCACGCCATCTCACTGTCTTCACACCCACAGAAGAAGCAATTTTTGTTGATTATTTGGTACTTATTTGTTTTTGATGAAGAAGCCTACCTTCGAGGCTTCCGATGATTGGCAGTATTCGAGGGATACTGACCACGATGTTCTTGACTCGGGTGTGATCCTCTACAATGTTTTGTGGAAAGAGGAAAATTACTGTTCTATTTGTTTATATCGCCCTCTAGTCGAAATTCTCGAAAGAGAGGATTGTGTTTTAAAGACCAATTATCGTTATCCAGTGTCACTCTGCGATGACATGATGCATGACTACCGCGTATATGGTTTTGTAAAAAGACTCAGGGCCGTTAGAGAGTAAAAAGAGTAACGAAGTGTCGTGTAGTAGTTTTTGAAAATCTATGTATATCGTGTTGTGTGAATTTTCTCAATTTGGCTAAGACAAGTATCGTTCTTGAAAAGCCTCTTTATCTAGGTTTCTCCAAATTAGACATTAGTTAGGAGCTCATGTTTTTTCCTACGAACACCAATATGTTAGGTAAAATGAAAGATTAGATGAACCTTTTTGTTCATTCTCGAATTCCTTGGCGTTCGAACTAAAGTTTATTGTATTGTTCTCTAGGACTCAAAAACGAAATAAATAAAAAATTAAAGGTGTCACTAAGCCACACCAACCCTATATAAGCCCTTTTTAAGGCCACTCTCTACAAGTTCCGACTTATCTTATACACGAAGAAACTCCCGATCCGACAATGAGTTCGACTATTGTTAGTGCGTTGCGGGAGTTATCTGTGGTTAAGCTTTGTATTTCGCTGAATGATGGCATCTGTGATTAAGGACTTAGCTTCGCTACTGAGTATCAAGCGGTCCGAGTCCTGTTTTAAGAAGCATTGTTCCTATAACCGTGATGACATCAGACGTATGTGGGGGGTCGATGCCGACGATTGGCAGTATTCCAGGGATACTGACCACGATGTACTTGACTCGGATGTGGTCCTCTACAATGTGTTTTGGAAAGACCCCTCACTTAATGTTTCTAATATGTTAGTTCCAAGGTATGATGACCTGCTGTATATGTTGAAAGTGGCCTATGTTGTAAAGTTATTTACTCAAGTTTTTACCAGTAGTAATCAACAGTTAAGATGTCTAGAAAAGAAAAATTGTTTAACTACGGATTCGCTGAAAGATCAGAATTCATAGACTCACTTTTAAGAAACCTTTCTTTTGTCAAGGCCTAGGCCTAGTGTAAATGAATTATTAGCATTATGGATTGTTCTCTTTGTTTTGTGTAAACGCTACTATCTAAAGTACTCTGCTAGCCAACAGACAATCTGTAGGCCTATATTAGTGAAGTGAACCTTTGAAGTAATGAACGAAGGAAGTGCTGGAGAGACACAAAAATACTGCTGGGATAAACTCTGTTTGGGTTAGGTCAAGTGGGCCGTTGTGCCAAGCCTAGTGAATTATAAATTGGAGCGATTAACACCTAAGCCAAATTCATAAACGTTTATCAAAGGCTTTGTTTGATAAATAGTTAAATTATTGTGCTTTTGATTGCATACTTTAGTTGCACAATTTCTACCAATTTTGGTGCTGGCGCAGACATGGGTGAATCATAGCTGACTCTTGAGATCTGGGGCCTATACTAACTTCTGTAGGAGCCCACTTGGACACCATCCCACCAGGGGCTTTGTCTGATGTCGAAACCTTCCCCGCTACTGCCATCCGACTACTTGACCTAGCGATGTGGACGCCTACTGCTGTGACAAACCGATAAGTGTTAGAACATAACTAGCCTAGGGCTGCATTCATTTGATCTAGACCTTTTAGACCAGCTAGACTGTTAAAGTGCGGAACTTAAATCCATTCAATTTGGGCCTATAGGAGAGACTTAATCTCATGGACCGAGACGAAGAGCGGTTGGGTTGGGTTAAGCCAGATGTCATCACTTAGCGTTTAAGATTTATTCATCAATGATTTTTTATATTTGTTCAAAATGTATTTGTGTTGTTAAGGGTGGCCACCTAACTGAAACTTGTCATATATGCATCACCTTGTAATTTTGAAATATAGTAAAGATTGTAATTTTGTCATATCGTTAACACTTGTGATTTTGTTTTATCGTAAAAACTTGCAACTTGTTCAAAAGAACCTACCCAATTTGACTCGTGCCAATTACACGAACCTTGTTCATTTTGTCGTACCGTTTAAATTTTGTCAGTACCTCAAATTTGTTGTAGCTTATTGTCATATTTTGTAATTGTGGTGTTCTTGGGAAATAATTGAGCTTCATTTAAGAGTAAAGGTAAATTTTGCTCTACACCTTTTTTGTTATTTTTGTCCTAACTTACTTACTTCTTATAAACTCTAGATGGTTTGAGTTGTGGTAGTTAATCTCAAATTTGTTTAGCCTATGCTGATATTTAATTCATGTCTATTACAGTAGTTTAATTTGTGCTTACTCTGAACACTTTTTGGATTTGATTTTTTTTTACTTGTTTGCTGAATTTCTACTTTAGTTAAAGTTAGGTTCTCACCATTTACCAAGTGTTTATCTTTATTTGATTTAGGCCTAAGCCTTCTGTGAACATGTGTTTCACCAGTCACTAGTTTTAAGTAAGTTTTTTTTTTAAGGTAGGCATACTGCTAAACTTGTTTGCACCCAACTCAGTTAGGTTTGGGGTTTTGTAACTGCACAATTTTGCGTATGACACAGACAAAAGGTTTCCCAGTTTAAATGTGGGTTCAAGGGTGTTTCCCTCCTCTCTAATTGTGGGTATTACCGGATTCTCCTGAGTCTTGGAATTGTATTAAGATTGCAATACACCATGCTGAGACCCTCTCTTCCTCGTCGGTGGAGGTCCACACACAACAGCCAATGAGGTGGCGCCCTCTAGACTCTGCGAGTATGTGGTCCCGTATCACCGACGACGCAACCCGGGTGAAGCTACCCGGACACTTGTGCCTTACAGTAGAAGGTTGCAAAAGACAACGATAAGTACAAAAAAAGAAAATAAGAGGTAACAGCTAGTCAGCCAGGTGAAAACTGCAGTTCTTAACATCTTAAACCCTGTTTTGGCTCTTCAAAAAATACACGCCCACTGAAGAAAAAAACAAAACTCAACGTAACGTCTGGAAAAAGTGTTAGTTTAGAGGAAGTAGGAAGCGTTGAACCGACACCGGCAAGTAATTTTTCTACTGATACCACTTGTAGCGAAAGAAAAGGAAAAATCCTAAAGACAAAGGAGACAACAAAAAACTAACCAGGTGATTACCTGCACCGATAAATCAACTAAACCAACTAAAACGAAGGTTTGCACATCAAAAAACAAAGAAGAAGAGCTTGATTTATCTACATTTTCAGTTTCTTCCTCCGATTTTGATGCTGACAAAGACGTACCTTATTATTACGATTCACTCAAAGATATTAGTATTGGCCATATCTCAGATTCTGACTTGGAAGAATTTTTTGCTGATGAACCAGAACCGCTTGCCACTGGTACCGATACCAAAAGTTCCGATGAACCAGAACCAGGTACATCCAAGTCACCAGAAAAAGCATCTTCAAAAACAGCAAAATCACATGTGCCTGCACTTGTTCTACAAATCAACTCTTAGTAAAGAAAGAGCGCACGATGTGTTTGGTTGTGTCTGTGTTTTCCTCCCTTCAAGATTAAAACGGTGGTGGGTGTAGTTCACAAGATTAGAGTTAGCCCTTGACAGTGCATGTTTGTTTTCAGGTTGTGCCTGTGATCACCCGTTATCACCTTTCTATCGCTCTTTGCACGATTTGCACTCCTTTTATTCTATAGTTATTGCACGATTATACGCTCCGTTTCCATTCCTGTTGTAGTACTTGCATGCTTTTAAGTTTTTATCAACAACAAATTCTCTTATTTCCCTTCCCGTCAATATCCTCAATGGCCCATGAGGAAAGTGATGTTGAGGATCTCGTTGACTATTCCTCGGCCAGTCGGGAGGAGTACCAGCCCGACTCTGAGGATCTGGACACGACCGACAGGGAGGATATTTTAGGCCTGTTCGGCATAGCCGCAATCCCAGCCTCACCTTTCCTCCCACCCCCTTTGACGACCCTAGGCCTATCCCTGAACAGCCTAGCCCCCTTAGGCCTAAGAAAAGACCAACCCAACAACTTCACATGACTGACGAGACAATACTTCATGAAGTAGGCACAGGCCCCCCAAGGTCCCCAGACGAAGCATTGGTCATCGTTGAATTCCACATGTCACTGACACACGCAACATGTTCATCACAGGGTGTAGATGTAGGTCTATTTAAGACATATCATTCTGGTTTGCCAAGGACGTAGAGGCATGTCCTCACAGGATGTAGATGTAGGTCTATGTAAGGCTTTCAATAGTCGTTGCTCAAGGAGTTAAAACCATGTCTGTCATAGGGTGTAAATCTATTTTTAAGTAAAATTAGTTAGTGTCACCCTAGTATTAATTCCCTTGCTTTGCCAACTACGTGAATAGTAAATTATGGCTGTAAATTATATTGTATCAATATTAATTTATTTACACTGTTTGTAACACTGGTTGCCATTAGAATTGAAGGGTAAGGTAATACGTGGTTAGTATTACCTCATATTAATAGTACCTAAGTATAAAATACCTAAATTGAAAATATAAGTGTGTAGGTGTTATTATGTTGAGGTATGATACATTATCCATGACTATAATAACCAATTATTATCTACCATTATCCATAACCAACGAAAACAGATAGGTACCCAAAGTAAATTTGAATCTCTAAAGTTTTTTCATACGAAGTGCTGCCATTCTCAATTCAAAGAACACAATATTTGGTAGTTTAAGGTATTATTGTTTTGCAATGTTGGTTAAATGGAGCTCTTATTTACACAGTGAGAGGAATAACTTAGGTACTTAATAAGTGGACCACATTTATTTCTCGACACATAAATTGCTCAATTTCGAGCAAAAGTTACACTAGTACGTAATTAACGTAAATAATGTACGTAGCTAACGTACATTACATACGCCTACTTTATAAATATGACAACTTTACAGTGAGGGACATTGAATTTTAAGTGAAAAATAAGTTGAGGATATATTATCATTTTCACATGTTGAAGGATACGCTCAATATGGCCGCCTCTAATACCTTTGTATTCTCGGAGGAGGCTCGTGCGAGAGGTCGCACAGCCAATCATGTAGCGAGGGTTGTACCGTGGGCTAACACAATGCTCATCGTTGGCATGCTTGGAGGAAAAATAATTCGTCAAATTCTTGACATGTTCTATGTGTGTACAGTTATAACATGTTGGTTATAAACTAATAACTAGAAGAATTAACCGTGTTAAGTTAAGCATTGCAACGTCATAAGAGCAATAATACCATGGTGTTGTTTTTCCTACATGAGGATAGTAGGTACATGTATTGTGTAACTTAGATAAATTTACTAGCTAAATCTTTGAACAACTAAATAATGATGAACATTTGTCATTGCGAATCTATGTTTCATAACTTTTAATTAACAAACAATAATTGTATTAAAATAAATATTTTTTATATTTATTATTTTGGTTAAAGATGTATTTCACCATTTCTACTCAAGTTATATAAAAACAAATTTTTTGGCCTAAGAACCTTCCTTCAGTGAAATAACAGCTTCTATTTGAGCTATTCATTATTAATGTATGGTAATAATATTGTTATCTCTAAGTTTTTAAAATTTATTTTTACAGAACAATATCAGTACAACGATGAGGTTGTTATCAACATCCTCTGGAACTGGAGGAGCAGCGGTAGAGGAGGGCGAGGTGCTGGACGGGGATGTATAAATTTCTTAAATAAAACACCAGACTTTTCTGTTGAATAAATCCTGTCCCATTTGCCGACAGTACCCGTGGATGAGTAAAATTCACGTTCTACTTTCCCTTTAACGGTAAGCGCTATATAAACCCGGCCGGTGAATGTGAAATTCATCCACTCTTTTACAGTTACCGCTCTAGTGCTCTCCTCGCTAGTGAACGATCGTATTATTGTGAAATTTATGTTTTCTGTATACTGTAAACCTCCTACCATCCATGCGTTATTCCGCAGTATACCAGAGTCTCCGAGCTACGCCCCTGCACACCGTACAAGATCGCCAAGTTCGAGAGTTGCGCCACACGATTTGGGGAGACCGTGGCGACGATACTTGAAGGCTACATGGACGAGGATACGTATCTCCGAGTGTACCTTCCAGAACGCTTCATGAAGTTCCTAAGTGACGACATAATTGAGAGCTACAACAAGGATAAGTGCTCAAAGTATTTTTGTTTGTCAATCCGATTAAATTTAATTTATCGAGTTCATTAAAATCAAATTAAAATCAATCTAGTCAAATTATTCTTTATAAACTTTTTTCTATGATATGTATTTTTGTTTCTAGAACCTAAATAGAATAAACTGTCTTTTTATTTGCCCCCCAGAAAAGCTGCGGCCCCTCCACCGCCGCAGCTCGTGACAGCCTCTAAAAACAGCCGTCTCCGTTCCCCTAAAATTTCTCTTACCACCTTCTTAAGGATGGGATCGAGGATTGTAGACAGGAACATCTTTTCAATCTGGTCCAATTGTATAGACGTGCTGCACAGATGGTGCATCTATCTCTTGGAGTTTTAAATTTTGGTACACATACAATTGTTCCAAACCGTCAGAAAGAAGTATTTGCTGCCTCTCCACAATCCTTACAAAACTCTTCATTGTCGAAAAAGCACATATGGCAGTAGACATAGCCACAGTTTTCATGGTGGTAATTGAATATGTAATCTTTAATCACAGGTGGGTTTGCTGCTTGCTTTAAAGCATTTAAAAGAAACATGTTTTCAGTAATTGTTCTAGCTGAGAGCTCAAGTAGGGACAACATGGTGTCAAGAAGGTTCCAAGTGGAATGACACTCACCCCTCCACACATGGTTTACGGGCCGTTTAGTCAGCCGCACCAGTGACCTTCATACATGGTTTACAGGCTTTATAGTCAGCCGTGCCAGTGACCTTCACACATGGTTTACGGGCTTTTTAGTCAGCCGCGCCAGTGACCATCATCCACACATGCACAAGGAGTAGCTCAAGTTCCTCCAAATTTGAGCGCCTCAAAGTACAAACACATTAAAAAATAACCCCACTCCAGTTAGATCTCAG
Organism: Macrosteles quadrilineatus; assembly: GCF_028750875.1. NCBI lineage: Eukaryota > Metazoa > Arthropoda > Insecta > Hemiptera > Cicadellidae > Macrosteles > Macrosteles quadrilineatus. The sequence goes on from NW_026542595.1 coordinate 87,327,904, forward strand.
CCACCATGTGCTTCGCATCGTGTTTCGGCTGGGTGATCTCCATCAAACGCGACGAGCCGTCGCCGTTTATTGTCAAGACCAGGGTTGTATTTCTTAAGCCGGAGGAGCCAATATAAGAGGAACTTCAACCCATGGATCTCAGGCCACCGCCGTTACCACCAAGAAACACAGAATATGCCACCATAAAGGTATGTAGTGATAGTGGAGAGGGGAGCGCAACACATGTGCAGCATGTGCAACATGTGTTCAGGGTCCAAGATGATCTCTCTGGTGCTAGTCATTAATGATTTCATTAAAAATTATTAATGGTGCAGGATATGCGCATTTTTAAAATTGAGTGAAGAAGAAGAAGACACAGATTCCGAATTTGGGGTTAGTTGGGGGCGAGGAGGGTGGAATGGATAGAATGAGGTGGATTTTGGGGACTGGGAAGACTGGAATGATAGTGACGATTCAGGAGTTGATATTTTGGTGAGTTTCTTGAATTTTAAACCCATATGGAAGTGTATCATAATAGCTACTATGTTTCCTCTTGGGTCCCGTAATTTTAAACTGTTTGACTTCATTGATTGTAACTATGTTCCTATCCTTTGTTCGTCTGATTATGGTTCGTCTGTTTCCTCAATGTCCATTGTTTGTGCAGCATCACCAAGGACCATCTCTTTCAAACTGTCAAATTCAATCTTTTTAGAAGTTTTCATGTTTAATGTAAACCCTTTTACTTTACAAACGGGAATCAATTTTTGTTTGTTTGTTGACCACACGAGGTATGCATAGGTTTTCGGACCTCCAGAAACAAACTCTACTATTTATAATCCAGGGCCGTACTCGACCAACTCATCGGTCATTTCCCCTAGATAATCACCAGTGGGAACTCTGTACAAACCACCCTTATATACATATAGTACAGAATCAGTATCATAATACAACACTTGACCACCCAGGGCATCTAGATGTTCATACAGCTTCAATCTCGCTTGGGCTGTGGTGTAAGCTGCCAACACAACATTTACATTTTGCAATGACTCGCCAACCTCATCAATGTACTCCCAGCTGACAACAAGAACCTCATCATTGACAATCTGTACCTTATTTACATCTATTTCAGGGCTAGTTAACATTTTGAAAAGTGTTTTTGGATCCCTAACGATTGTAGGATTTTCTAATTTTCACGCTGTCCAAATCTTCCCAAAAAAGAGTTCAACATCAGTTTAGCTAACGACCTAGAGCCACCATACTTGATAATTTTGTCTTTTTTTGTTGGACAACCTCTTTTTAAAAATAATTACCGACGTACTGATCCTTATCGTCCTCGGTTTCACACCAGCCCGGGACCCCAGATGCTACCTGTTTCATTAAAAAAAATTATTTATAAAGTCAGTGAACAATCCCTCATTTTCATATGTGGCTACCTTATACTCCCAAAGTTCATACATGTCAAGCACAACAAAACCCTTTTCTTCAGCTTTACGAATTTCGTCCATGGTCCAGGTCCCAATAAGTGCTCTGTCACCACTTTCGTGGTCGCAATCACTTTGAATCTAACCATCTCCACAAGTCGCGCACAAAACAAACATTAACTTGTCATTCATTTTGGCTGGGAGAACGGGGTGATAGAGCTCAAGAGATACAAGCTCAAGAGATTGTATCGTCGGATAGCCTACAGGATACTTGCCATATTTACATACCCAGGGATAGAGAGAGCATACATCCACGTATTCAATGGTTTCCCCTTCAGCGCATTTGTGATACGTTTTGGCATTCCCGGTTCGGCCCCCAAAAAATGCTTGCCTCGGATTCAGAGGTAAATTGTTGAGGATCAGCAACTTTTCTAGGTGTTTTAGGTTTTCTGTCTTTTTTAACTTTCTAAACTCACATTCCCACATTTGTACAACGTTATCGCCCAACTTTGCTAATTTCGATTTGGTCCGTTCATACCGCAAATGGAGTGAATCAGAGGGACCTCTTTCAAAGCATTTAGGGCAGCCATGCCAGTAGCAGCCTTGAAATTCATAGATATTTTGACCGTCAAACCCATTAACTTTCATTCCACTAATCTTAACTTCTTTTCCACGGCCAGCGTGTTCTATTCTAACTCCACTTTTCTCTTCTTCCCACGTTAGCCACTGTAACGGCTGATTGGGCGTCTGTAAGCCTATAGCCGTTTTTAGGAACGATGCCGATGGTATTTTTCTTCAAAAAGTTCCAACGGAAGGCCAAGTTACAAGCACTGGCAACGGTTACAGCCTCGAGAAACGGGTCCACATTACACTCTTGCAGGAAAATTGAACGGAATTTTAAACAAGCTTGGGCCAAGATATCAACGTCCGACATACAATACTCGAGGATTTCTTTCTTAAAGTCAAATGTAACGTGGTTTGCAACCTGATCACTATACCAGTTTTCAAAATCTTTGTGTGATTTTTCAAACATAGATTCTGGGCAGTAAAACTCCTTTGCCGGCATAGGGCCCACATAATCTTGATTCTTAAGGGTGTTGAAGAGGTGGGGGAAATAACCTTTCTTCTTTTCCGGGGGCAAGTCAAAGGCTTTGGGCAGTGCAGCAAGAGGCATAGGGAAATAACTAAGTGAATCAACAAACCTCACATTGTCAATATCCATCAAAATTACCTTAGTTCCCCGCATTACAAGTTTCGGAGTGAACTTTGTATCCTCCAACACATACTTGAGCAAAAACTGGAAATCAAAGCCCTGTCCATTGTGTGCGATGACACAGACATCTTTGAAATTTTTACAGACTTGCATGACATAGTCTATGAACTGAGTGACTGGTTCAGAACTAAACACTCGTGTACGATATTTACAAGCCATACAAAATTTAGCCTCAATACACTGATAGCAAAACTGTTGTGACACACACGAGTTTACTTGATGCAATTTAGACTCGGAATCTGAGAGCAGGGACTCATCTTGACGAGTTTCCAAGTCAAAGAAAATAAACAAAAAGTCTTTGGATTTAGGCTTTCTTGTGTCTGGTTTCATATAGCATTTGTGGTTAGGGTCTCCAAATGAACTGCAAGGTTTGTAATATACTTCACCACATTTATGAGGCTTAGATCGATCTCTAATCCAAACCAATTTCCCACAGTCTAGACGTTTCTTTACATTTCTACACCTATCAGCTTGATGCTCGATAAAACATCTGATTTTTATAAGTCATGTTACATTTAGGGCACAGAACACCACCACTCTCCACTACACAAGGAGGTGAGATAGTTTGACACAGTGGGCAAATGTTTGAGCAACGATGCTCTCTTTTATGGTCGTAGGGTACATGACAGGCTTCACAGAAATAATTACAAACAAAAGCAGCAGTCAAACAATTAATCACATTGTAGTGTCCATTGTGAAGAAACAACTCAATTTTGAACTTGGGGTTCTCTACATTTCCCTCAAAGTAGACATCACGTCCTGTCCTGTCATAGTTGTACACGACAATTTTGTAGTCCCTCATAAACCCCTGAAATTTTTCAAGTTCCGGGATTCCAGCTCCACCCTCTGGCATTTCAACCCTGGCTCGACACACAAGTTCCTGAGCCCTGACAGTCTGTCTTTTCCCATCATCTTTTCTAACTGCGTTGTAAAGGGGGTCTTTGGTTACATTGGCCATAGCCACTACAATTGCACGGGGTAAACACAATTTATCTTTATTATTAATGACGACAATTCCCCGTCTTGCCTTGCATTCCTCATCCAACGTATTGTAAATTTGCATAGCCAGGTGCTTTTGATTTCAAGTTGATCATTTTCAAAAGCTTGCTCTTTCATACTATTTACAATTTGTGCAAACCCTTGTCTCAACCAATCAAACTCATTAGTCTCTGGAGGCGGGTTGGTGAATTTTAATACAGTTTTACTCCCATACAATCTAACTTTATTTACATAAGTTTGATCAGTACTAATCAAATTAACAGGCTCAACTACTTTTACGGGTTCAACTACTTCATCAGATACGTTATCAGCCATACTAACATCCATCGTCGTCAAACGACTAGAGCAAACTAAAAGGGACGCGGAGACACAAGATCTAGTGAGGAGACCTTGCCGTCAGACCATCACCGCCTTTTTTCGTCTGTCTAAAAACGGGACAGCGGAAATTGAAATCGGAACGACGCTTTCCCCACTACTGCGCTGTGCCGAAAGCTTCCGAATCTTACCGAGCAGTGCCGAACTTAAACGTCAAATTCAATGCTGTCTGTTGCGTGGTGTACTTCATCGTTTATTGGCTTGTCTTGTCAACAATGAATGTATGCCAGTTTTGTGATAAGAGTTTTGTTAATCGGTGGGTTTTGTCTCGTCACCTTCGTGAAATACACGAATTCATTGAGGGGGAAAAGAATATACCGAGAAATACAATTTGCAGTGTATGCAACAGTGCATTTAGTAGAGCGGAAATAGTGGGACATTTTGCAGATAATACTTGCTGTACTTGTATTCACTCGGCCCAGTGGTATGCTAGTGAAATCTTTTACTGAAATAAAAGTTTTTGAGCTTAAACACATACACTGACATCCCAGATATTTTCACAGAGATACTGGTACCTACAAACATAAACGTAGGCCCATGCTGAGTAACTTGTGACAAAATAAACAAGTAGGCCTATAGAAAATTCTCAATAAGATATTTCTAATTTAAAATATTCTAATTTTTATGTTCATTTTGTTGTTACAGTTTCCAAGATGAAGAAAATATGTTGTAAATAAATGTAAATATTATTTGTGTGTGTAAGTGTATGTATCACTATATGTGTTAAATTGTTGCATTTTATAAGAAGAATTTATTTTGAAGACCAGGAATTTTAACACGAGGTATGTTACTAGTTTTAAAATGTTCACAGCTGAACATAGGCCTACCTGTAAGCTATAATTTAGAACGACAAGGAATTAAACTTTTTCTTTCTATACTTTTGTTATTTAAACATTGTAAACAACAATTAATAATAGTTAGGATTTTTATGTAATTCATCTTTATTTGGACTTATACAGGGTGTCACAAAAAAGTGTGATGGGCTATACAGGACCTAATTCTACATGCAAAAATAAGTCAAAAATGAAGAATAAATTTTTTTGGATTTCGGCTTAGTTTAGCCGTAATCCACCATTTTGTTTTTTGGGGAAAATATTTATTATTTAAAAATCCCTTTGAGATATTTTTACGAAACTTGGCAAAATTGTTTACACTATAGTAAGTAGCATTTATAAAAAGAATTATTATTTTAACTTTCTAAATTTCAAAATGGCTGCCGTTTGAAATCTTTAATGCCAAATTACATGAAAACCGGTACCTAAATCAAAATTTTGTAAGACACAAACGTTTTAGTATGTCTTATGACAAATCCAACAAAACAAAAATGAATAAAATCGGTTCATAAATAAAGAAGCTGTGTTTATTTTAGTAATTTAGACTGAAATTTTTAATAGCCTATTAAAATGTATTAAATGTAATGTAATAGTTTATGTAACGTATTAAGTAATTTCAGTCTAAATTACTAAAATAAACACAGCTTCTTTATTTATGAACCTTTTTTATTCATTTTTATTTAGTTGGATTTGTCATAATAAATACTAAAACTTTTGTGTCTTAAAAAAATGTTGATTTAGGTACCGGTTTTCATGAAATTTATCATTAAAAAATTCAAACGGCCGCCATTTTGAAATTTGGAAAGTTAAAATAATAATTTTTTTTATAAATGTTACTTACTATAGTGTAAGCAATTTTGCCAAGTTTCGTAATAATTTCTCAAAGGGATTTTTAAATAATAAATATTTTCCCCAAAAAACAAAATGGCGGATTACGGCTAAACTAAGCCGAAATAAAAAAAAAATTATTCTTCATTTTTGACTTATTTTCGCATGTAGAATTAGGTCCTGTATAGCCCATCACACTTTTTTGTGACACCCTGTATAGCTATTTGTAATTTTTAATAATTATTCTAGAAATAATTTTCAATTAACATGTTTAGACTTATATTTAACATTAAACGGTTACTGTACTTTGTTCCCGCGTAATTTTAAACAGGCTCGGTGATGACAGAAACCCGCGGTCAGATGTTCAGTTCGGACTTCAATTCCGCTGACCGTTTCTAGACAGACGAAGGTGAGCGGTTACGGTCTGAAGGCAAGGTCTCGTGATCTAGTGGGGACACGGCCTGCATTCGCACACAGCTAAATATAGCACACAGATTTTTTTTCTAATTAGAATAGTATTTTTCTCATCTTCTAGTTGTTCAATTTGAGCGTGGTAGATCATGATGTCGATGGTTTGTATGTTTCTGTGCCAGACTCGAGTTTTGTTGAGTCAGGTTGAGTACTTTTTCTCTTAGTTTGCTATTTTGCCCTAGAAGTGCGTTTCCAACTTCTGCTGCAAGTGTTAGAGAAGTTTCTAAATCGGGATCTTCTGAGTTTTCTAGTTCTAGAATTTTGTTTTCTACCTCGCCCATTTTGTTACCCTGACTTTCAGAGGATATTTGATTTGGGGGTGAAGGAGTTTGGTCTTCCAGAGGTGAGGGAAAGATCACTACAATTGTTACACCTCCATAGGAAAATGTCTTCTTTAGAAAGGTTTTTAAATTGTTTTTCTGTGATATTGACACACCCACCGTGAAACCAGGAGTGGCAGGGACCAGTACATTTTATACTGGAGTATTTTACACCGATGTTGCATTCACCACAGGGATATTTTGAAACTTTTGTTTTGTTCTTCGACATAGTTCAGGTATAAAATTGTATCAGTTTTGGAAAGTTTGGCTGGTTCTTTATGTCAGGAATCTTGAGGTTCAGGTTAAAAATTGTATCAGTTTTGAAAAGTTTGGCTGGTTCTTTATGTCAGGAATCTTGAGGTTCAGGTTAAAAATTGTATCAGTTTTGAAAAGTTTGGCTGGTTCTTTATGTCAGGATTAGAACTATTTTAATAAATAAATAAATTTATTTCTGTTGTCAAAAATTTGTGTAGAGCAATGAAGAATACAGTGTTGCACGGTATTACTGGTTTGTAGTAGGTAGTAGGTTGTACGAGTAGACATTGTTAGAAGTGGCAGTGTCTGTGGTCAGTTTGCTGAGCAGTTCAAACACTCCCAGGCGGCAGGTGTCGTGTTGGAAGTGATGAATGTGTAAAGCTGTGAGTTGGCTGTGACGTCACTGCTTGGTTGTCAGTTTGATATATTTGCAGAGTTTAGTTAAAAAAATTTGGGCACTTATATGTAAAATTGAAACTTTTAAACTATGCAATGTTTACAAGATAACCATCTGCTCTATGAATTTTTGAGGTAAATGTTATTTTTGGTATTAAACTTGTATTATAACTTACAGTCACGTTCAGTTAGTCATATTGGCTTTTCATGAGATTTTCTTGAGGGTCACTTAAAATCTTGATTGTCTTAAAATCACTTGATAAAGTTGTTGTTTGTATGTGTGTTGTTTAATTAGTAATTTTGTTGTTTTTTACCGCTAAACTACACTTTAGATATGGGAGCACTTTGCAGGTGATGCTAGATGTCCGCCATCTTGGTTGCCACCATCCAATAACAGGCCTGTTGAGGATAGTACATTCCCGCACTCGAGCAAGTCAGCTTTGAGTCAGCTACTTGCTCGAGTAACATCCATCGTCGTCAAACACCTAGAGCAAAGTAAAAGGGACGCGGAGATACAAGATCTAGTAGGGGGGCACGGCCTGCGCGCGCACACAGCTAAATATAGCACACCGATTGCACACTACAACACTGAGACACAAGATGTGGTGGGGACAGAGCTGCGCGCACACAAAGCTTAATATAGCACACCGATTGCACAATACGTTACACTAAAGAGACAAAGTTCACTTACCATAAAACTAACATAAATAATCAAGCTAACATTGAACACCAGAAATAACTTTCAAACATAACCTCAAAACATCAAACACAAGAGCACACGTCCAACACGTTCAGTTGCCAAAAGCAAAGTGAAAGAAAATTAGTACTGAAAAGTTAGAGTAGTAAAAATTGACCAATCACACAACAGATCACCTATTTATGACCAATCAGGTACAAGCTTATTACAACCAATCAGCAACCAGGATACACGCCATTAACACTTCCTTGTTTTGTTACAGAACCGTGAAGATGAAGAAGAAGAAGAAGAAGTTTTGTAGTGTTTGTAAATATTTTTAGAAGCATGTAAATATAAATCGTAGATGTATATATAGTAGCATTAAAACATATTTTAAACCAAACAATGTGCGTAATTATACCAAACCAATCTATATTGGTATGTCCATATTAGATTTGAGCAAAGTACGAATGTATGACTTTTACTACGACATAATGAAGCCATTTTATGGAAACAGACTAAAACTTTGCTACCAAGACACAGATTCTTATGTTCTTGAAATTGAAACGGAAGACCTGTATGAAGATTTGAAATTGCTACAAATACACATTGATACCAGTAACTATCCCAAGGATCATCATCTCTTTTCAGAGGAAAACAAAAAGGTTCTTAAACAATTTAAAGATGGAATTAGGTGGAGAAATCTCAAAAGCCTTCGTAGTACTACGGAGTAAGGTCTACGCCATAGACAGGAGAGACAATTCAATTAAAAAAATTAAGGGAATAAAAAAATCTGTTGTAAAAAACAAAATAAAATTTGACTACGTACGATGTTTGTATTCTTGTGAGCTCACTTATACAATGAACAATACCATCACCTCGAAGAAACATTGTTTCAACTGTTGACATAAACAAGGTGACTTTAAGTGCAGATGATGACAAAAGGTACATTCTACCAGACAAAATAAACACACTTCCTTATAGCCATTATAGACTTCAAGAACCTTCATTGAAAAGAAGAAAACTTCAGTAATTTCAGTGAAATGTGACTCTTAAGTGCGGATTATGACACAGAAGTACATTCTACAAGACAAAATCTATAATCTTCCAGACGGCTATTATTAACTTCAAGAACCTCCATTAAAAAGAAGTAAATTCCGGTAATTTAAGTGAAATGTGACTCTAAGTCAGTGTTGCCAATGTGTGGGTAGTTACCCAATTTGCGGGTATTTTGATGGGCTGTGGGTACTTGGTAAAACTATCGACCTCCAGTCAACGCTCTAAATTTTTTTTTTCAAAATGTTCGTTTTTTGGTGCTGATTCCAAAAATGATATTCATTTTTTGCGGAAATTCCCGTTTTCCCGGGAAATGGGAAAAACGGTAACAAAAATTTTCCCCTCAAAACCCATGTTGTGGGTACTCAAATTGTGCGGAATTGCACGACGAATTTAACGGTATACTGCTCAATGCGATACGACCACTAATAACCTCAAAAAACGTCAAAAACTGCCGCCGAACACTGCGTATGCGCCGTCTGTGAGCGCGGAACGTTTACCTCCACACCTACCCACCCCCATCAACCCCCACTCCAAGTCTCGCAGTCGCGCGGCGCAGTCACTCTCGTCTAGTGATGTTAGATACCGTGATTTAAAAATATCGGTGACTTCGTTCCAGTGACAAAGAAATATCGGGGGAAAATATCGGTGACTGAAATATCGGTGACAGCTTTTAAGACCGCACTGGTTTGTCACTGGGGCATTTACTATCGATGCTGTGGCGATACGTCCCTTGACGATTTAGAATCAGCTGTTTGTCACTGAATTTTAAATATTTTGGTCAATTAGGTACGAGTACCTTTGCTTTGGGGTTTTAAAGGAACATCTACTTGTTTGCCTACACTTTGTGAAATAAAATATATCGTAGTATTGACAAACTAATAAACTTTGGTTTGATATTAATTAAAATTAAAAATATATATAGGCGGTCCATAGATACTAATAGACATAATAGGCCTAGTTGAGGTTAATATTGGCATATGAAAGCATTTAGAATACGTTGAGTTTGAATAATGTTGGTTGGCGTTGTTGTCCGAAAATATTGTGTATTGTCTAGTGTCGGATGTGACTCATGTGAGGTGGTTGGCTATGCAGGGATTGGTTGATACGTGAATACGCGGGCACCTCGTCACAGGTGATTTTGTAACAGATTCTGATATCGTCAGAGAGAACAGTCTGCTGGCTCGCCCCTCCCTCCAAGCCGCCGCGCCATCGCCGAGGAGCGACTTGCCGCTGTCACCGATATTCCAGTCACTGTATTTTCGAGCCTCTTGTCACCGATATTTCAATGACAAGCAGGTATCGGTGACTGAGTCACCGATATCAAAATATCGAACATCCCTAGTCTCGTCAGTTCAGGTCGGGAGTTTGGTTTATACGGACGTGTCATTGTGTAGCCTAGTGATTGAGTCATTGTTTAGTGTTTAGTATAGGTAGTTGTTTTGTTAGTGTTAGTTGTTAGTGTTAGTGTTCATGGCTGTGAATATTGGGTGCGTTACTTGCGAGGTAAACTTTTGGGACGCGGCTACATTTACCAAAAGCCAAATTGTGGACTTTTTGGTTAACCATAAAGTTATTAAGGGTGTAACAAACTGTGGGCGGTGTGGTAGTATCGTACAATTGGACCGTGATCTTCTTGAATTCCGCTGCACTAACCGCGTAACTCTACGAAAACAAAAGAAGACTACCTGTTTTTGGCGGGCATCCGCGAAATCAGGATCATTTTTGGATAAAACTAGAATAGACATTGTCAAGTTCTGGCGCATGATCATCTATTTGTTGAATCATAAGCCACTGAGACATCCCTTTTTAGTGAAGACCTTGCATCTAGGGGAAAATAGTGTAGTAGATTGGTTTTCTTTCTACAGGGAAGTGTTGTTGGACTACCAAAAAAAGAACAAACAACTTTTGGGAGGGCCGGGTTGTGTAGTGGAGTTGGACGAGGCCAAGTTCGGCAAAAGAAAATACAACCGCGGCAGACTGGTAAAGGGGCAGTGGGTTCTGGGAGGGGTGGTGCGCGGCACAAAGGAGGGGTTCTTTGTTCCGGTGCCTGACAGGACAAGGAAGACCCTCATAAAACTTGTTAGAAAGTGGGTCCGTCCAGGGTCCATTGTTATAACAGACTGCTGGCGGGCGTATTACACTCTCCGGAGCCACTTTACATATCTAACTGTAAACCATTCCAAAAACTTTGTGGATCCGGAGACCGGGGCCCACTCTAACACTATCGAGCGCCGTTGGAGGGAGATCCGGGCAAATATCCCCAAATACGGCCGGTCCTCCAAACATTTCTTGGGGTACTTGGCCGAGTACACTTTCAAGGAGAGGTACTCGGAGGAATTCCGGCCCCACTGTTTTTTCGCTGCCGCGGCTGATCTCTTCAAGCCCCGACACTAACCCCTTCTATGGTAAGTAGTCTACAATTTACATGCTTTGGGTTAGGTTAGGTTAGGTTAGGTTAAGTTAGGTTAGGTAGGGGGTGGTGATTTTTATTTTAACATAGGACTAGGACAGGACTAAGTTGAACTAACTTAAGCTTAATGCATTACACCGGTATTTAATCGACTAACATAATGTAGCCTATTTGGGCTTGATAAGATAGTTGTAGTGTAATAATAGGCCAATAACAAGAATAGCTAACCGAGTACAGTAATGAAATGTCATTAGCATTTAAGACTTAAGTTATTGATTTAACTTTTAAAGCTCTGTTTAAAACTGTACAAAATGGACAAATTTGTGGTAAAATACAAAAAATATCCAACTAAGCCTAGCCCTATGACTGATGGGCCTATCACCTCTCAGGCCATTACCCCAGCACCTGGCACCTCTCAGGCCATTACCCCAGCACCTAGCACCTCTCAGGCCATTAGCCTAGCACCTCTCAGGCCATTAGCCCAGCACCTAGCACCTCTCAGGCCATTAACCCAGCACCTAGCACCTCTCAGGCCATTGCCTCAGCATCTAGCACCTCTCAGGCCTTTAGGCCTACCTCAGCAAGGTAGTTGCAGCTGATGGACATTGATGATGATGATGATGTTGATATTGACGACCCACCTCCTTACGATTTTGAAGATTCGCTCAACAAAGGTAGGCCTATCTCTAGTAAACAAATTAGGCCTAAAACAAAAGATAAAAAAAGAAAAGAAATTAGATCCAACAAGTTTAACCCAGCATTGCTTAAAACCACTGAGTTTCAACCTTGGCTATCGAAAAGCGAAAAAAGAGAGAAAATAATGACATGGCTCATTGCAAAATTTGTGACCAGGACATCAGTGCACATAAAACTGAAATAATTCGCCATTCCAAAAGTAATAGGCACTTGAACTTATCCAAACAAATTAGAAGCACCAGCAATATAGTCAACTTAGTTTCCCAATCCACCACTAAAGATGATGTCAAAAGAGCAGAAATTAAACTAACAGCTCTTTTAGCAACAAATTTACCTTTTAATTTGATGGACACGTTAAATTCACTTTGCAAAACAGTTTTTCCAGATTCTAAAATAGCTGAAAAATTGGCAACCAAAAGAACAAAAGCCACTGCTATTATGAAAAATTGTTTGGCAGCCTGCTTCCTTGACAGCCTCTGTGAAAAGTTGAGAATACCTGGCAATTTCTTTTCTTTAATTATGGATGAGACAACTGATCAAGCATCCATTAAGCAATGTGCCTTAACAGTAATTTTGTATGATTCTGAAAAAGTAACAACATCGTTCCTAGACATGTACGAAGTTACATCAAGTACAGCAGATGTTCTTTACCAAACCATGATTAACAACCTACACGATAAAAATATCCCCTTGCAAAACATGGTTGGATTTAGTTCAGACACATGTATTCTCAAGGTTAAAGTCAGACAATCCAAACATAGTCTGTATTAAATGTTCCTGCCATAGCATACATCTTGCTGCTTCAAAAGCATGCCTAAAAACTTCCTAGAAGTGTTGAAGATCTGCTTCGTAATTTAGGATCCCACTTTAGCAGGAGCTACTCAAGACAAGCCGCTTTAAAAGAATGCCAGGAATATTTCCAAGTTGAAATACATAAGATCTAACCCCTGCTCATACCAGATGGCTCTCTCTGGAAAGCTGTGTTAACAGAGTCTTAGAACAATACGAAGTTCTAAAGGGTTACTTATCAACTCTTGTTATTGAGGACCCATCAGTTACACTGAACACAATGCTATCCACAATGGAAAGTCTATTCACTTTGGCATTTTTAGAGTTTATGTCTTACACCCTCGTAATATTAAACAGATTTAATTGTATTTTTCAGAGTGAGTTGCCTATCTTGCACCAGTTAAAACCGCAAGTTGAGGAAATGCTCACAGACTTATGCAGTAACTTTTTAGAAGTTACTTACTTAAGGCAAGGGAAACCTATTTTGGAAATTGATCACACCAATCCACACTTTTTTGTAGACCTACACAAAATCTATGTTGGTGTTAGTACCTCAGAAACAGTCACATCACTAAAAAATAACCCCAACGTAAACCCTGCTGAAATAGAGAAATTTTTTAAAACATGCCTAAGCTTTTACGTGGAATTAGTAACCCAGATAAAGACACGGTTTGTCTTTTTAGATGAATTATTCAAACTTTGACTGAGCTTAAAAATGTGTTAAACACAGTTCTAAAACAATTACCCCACTTACACGTTTCTGGGATAAAAATCCATCTGGTAATCAACAAAAACCAATGTTAATAAAAATAATATTAGACGATCTGAATTTAAAAGTGGCAAAAATTGTCGATTATTATTAGAACTAAACAATCAACCTTAGGTGAGGTCTTACACTTAAACTTATAGTTGAAGAACAAAGATCACATTATTATACGTTTAATATTGTATGAAATGAATTGTCTATGATCAAAGCAACAAAAGTCATTAGTCAATAAAACAACAGAGAATGGGATATAATCTGTTAACTTGTATTTTTCTTAAAAAAAAAAACATTTGAAATAAAAAAGTTTGACGGTTTAAATGATTTGTATAGTTGGAACGTTAAATAAAGTTAAAGACTAGGTGAATTGATACATATTGCATACTAAAATAAAGAAAATCCATATGAAGTATAAAAATATGTATTACCTACTCTAATACTCTATGTTTACTATTTCATGCCACGGCAAGTCGGATGTGATCATGTCATTCATGTGATCGGATGTCATTCTTGACTCGGATGTGATCCTCTACAATGTTTTGTGGAAAGAGGAAAATTACTGTTCTATTTGTTTGCATCGCCCTCTAATCGAAATTCTCGAAAGAGAGGATTGTGTTTTAAAGACTAATTATCACCATCCAGAGTCAGACTCCGATTACATGATGCATGACTATGGCCTATATGGTTTTGTAAAAAGACTCAGGGTCGTTAGAGAGTGAAAAGAGCAACAAAGTGCCATGTAGTAGTTTTTGTAAATATATGTTTATAGTGTTGTGTGAATTTTCTCAATTGTTTCATTGTCCTTTTATTTGTATGTCTATTTGGACTTGAACTTTTAAATTTGAATTTCCCTCCTCACTCTACCAACCCCTACCTCTCCCCTCCAACCACAACAAGACAGAATACGCCACTTAGTTGTTGTCAGAGCAACCCCTACTTTACAGTATAAGCGCGCTCCTCTCAACCCAACTGTGCTTTAGGACTCAAGCTAATCATTGAAAACGTGATCAGCTAAACACTCAGTTGAGTCTTTTAATTTCAAGATTCGGATGTCTATGAGTATTGAATATAAAGTCATTCGCTTGCTCGCTCTAGTACGAACACAACCAGACCTCCTAGACCTACTAGACCTAGATGCTCAGAGTGCGGCGTACCTTCAATGTAAAAACCCTCGGACAGTATAGTGATATTTACTTTTCACTGATGTTCTGTTGTTTGCAGACATCTTTAAGAATTTCCGCCAGACTAGTCTGCAGACCAACCAGCTTAGCCTCGCCTACTACATCATATTACCTAGTTTCAATTAGGATGCAATGTTATTCAAAACTAACATAAGCATCAGGAAAGGGACATCACAGGAAGTGAAGGTCCAAAGTTAACAACAAACGCTGATGGTTACAATCCGTCCCTGCCGTCTAAATACATCACGTATTTAGACGCTAATGATCTATACGGTTGGGCTATGTCACAGAATCTCCCTACTTGAGGCTTCAGTTGGCTCACTGAAGAGGAAATTGATTACCTAAAGGTGGAGTCTTTGTCCGATAATGTCTTTGCCTTTGTTGGAGGTTGATGTCGAATACCCTGAATCCCTCCATGGACCCCACAGATGTCTCCCCTTCCTTAGTGAGAGGAAAGTCCCTCCAGGCGGAAAGATGTCCAAATTGCTTACTACTTCAAAACCCAAGATGAACTACATTGTACATTTCCGTATTTTGAAACAGAATCCAAACCATGGTTTCATAGTTACCAAAATCCAAAGAGCCCTTCAGTTCAAACAATCTCCGTGGTTGAAACCGTACATTGAGCTCAACACGAACCACCGTTAACAGGACAACGGTTTTGAAAAAGATCTTTTTGAACTGTCCAACAACTCTGTGTTCGGGAAAACTATAGAAAACTACCGCAAACGTATGAATTTCAAACTTGTGTCTGGCAACAGAAAGCTGGAAAAATACATTGCTAAGCCCAACTTTCTGTACAGCAGAATATTTAGAGAATCATTAGCTGGTCTCCATTTGGCTAAGACAAGTATCGTACTTAAAAGGCCTCTTTATGTAGGTTCCTCCATATTCTTCAGGACCACCTCCACGTTTTTCTGTCCCCCACTATCATCACCCTCAAAGGGTAACCCTAGGCATCTTTTGTCCATCCGTATCTCATCTGTTGTTCATGTGTCTTTCACAGGATGAATGACAACGAGAGTGGCATGACCGGTGTCGCAAATGGTGACGCCCTCACGATCGTCGAGCCGAGGAAGAGGAAGAAGTGCCAGTCTGGTAACGACTCCGATGCCTCGACAGCCACCGTGACAAACAGCCCTCCTGCCCTCGGCACCAGCTCGGATTTCCCCAAGACTAGGATCCCGCCTATCGTCATCTCCCCGACCAAAGTAACCTCAACATGATGACCTGATGTTCTTCATCAGCCTCAGAGACGAAGGCATCAAGTTCCCTACACTCCAATAAGCAAGACGATGTCATTCGGAAACTACATTGATGATGAGCACTAGCAGTTGCTGGAAGCTCTCTGTTTGGCGGAAGCTGAAGACAGCATTATACAATCAATCGATAACTCATCTCTCCTTGAAGCCTTGAAGCCGTTTACGATGCCGAAAACCGTTTTGAAAAGGAGATAATGAAAACAATTAGCGAAGAAAAGTTGATATCTGTAATTACATATGTCAACTTTGAATGGGAGCTTCGCACTTTTTGCCAAACTAACACACTGGAGACAATGAGAATTCTGATCCAACGCTACTTAAATCTGAACGCCGAAATAAAAAGTAGAAACTCTAATATAATTAGCATTAGTTTATATCTATTTAAGTGTGTATTAAATGTATGTCTTCCTCTTTCCTTAAACAATGTACATTAAAATTCAAGAATAATATAATAAAAATAATAATAAATACTATATATAGTTACTAGTGATGTGCAAAATGTGCATTGACCTCACGGCTTTGGTTTAAGTCATTGAGATAAAATAAAGTCAATAATTTCAATCATTTTCGTGTGGTGCATGTATATTACAATGCATTGTTTCCGGAACGATGTATTGTGCCACACGCAGGTTCTACAAAAGAAATTATCGAGTTTAATTAAACTCAATAACAATTATCCTTTTGTAGAACCTATATGTTATATTGCAGAGTTTCCACAACTATGTAATGCGTCATACGCTCTGCAAAATATTTAAGCTATTGTTTTGTTGTTGTTTATTTTTTGTTTATTAATTTGTACAGTACTTACTTATAACTAATTAAAACTATAGGATCTTTATTTACAACTTATTAACTATACATTTCCGTATCTCCATACGTATCGCCAAACTCGAGGTCTTCTAATGCTTCATCTAACAGTCTCACTCTCATGAAGTACCCCCTTCCACTTAATAATGCTTCGGCGATGAGGTACCAAAGTACCTCAATTATTCTTTCGGTCGGTCTTCTGTATTTGCATATTCTCCTATTTAAGAAGCCGTATTGGACCCAGCACGACTCATAGTCTCGTCAAGATAGACGAACTCGTCCAGTTTTGCAAGGTCGTCTTCCTCTGTGAATTTCCATTCGAAAGTATAATACATCTTTTGAACATCACAGGATGTAGATGTGGGAGAATAAAGGTCTATTTGATGCACATAATTCTGGTTCACAGCAAATGAAGAGGTTTGTCCATTACAGGAACTAGATGAGGGAGAATAAGGCATATAATTTTGGTTTACCAAGGATGAAAAGTATTGTCCATTACAGGTTGCTAGTGGGGAGTATCGGGCATAAGAGTCTGGTTGACCACAATTAAAGAGGCTTGTCCAAAGGAGGCTTCAGATGTAGGGGTATATGGTAAAAGATTTTGGTTACCCAAGGATAAAGATACATATCCATCCCAGGATGTAGATGTGGGAGTATGGGGCAAATAATTCTGGTTGACCAAGGATGAAGAGGATTGTCCATTACAGGTTGCAGATAAGGTAGTATCGGGCATTTAAATCTGATTGTCCACAATTAAAAAGACTTGTCCATCAGAATTATTTATATCTTGAGGTCATTCCTCGCCCTTCATTCCAATTAACAAGACGATGTCATTTGGAAACTACATTGATGATGAGCAGTTGCTGGAAGCATGCTGTTTGGCGAAGCTGAAGACAGCATTATACAAACTCACCTCTCCTTGAAGCCGTTTACGATGTCGAAACCCGTTTTAAAAACGTGGGAGTATGCGGCATATAGTTTTGGTCGACCAAGAGGCTTGATGAGAAAGTATGGGGCATATAATTCTGGTTTACCAAGTCAAGGACGTAGATACATGTCCATCCCAGGATGTAGATGTAGGTATAATTTCGTTTGACCAAAGATGAAAAGGATTGTACATTACAGGATGTAGATATTGGAAAATTGGGCATATAATTCTGGTTGACTAATGAAGAAGAGACTTTTCCATTACAGGATGTAGATATGTGAGAATGGGGCATATAATTTTGGTTGGCCAAGGATGAAGAGGCTTGTCCATTACAGATTACTGATGTGGGACTATGGGGCATATAATTACGGTTGATCACGACATAAAAGGCAGGTTCATTACAGAGTGTAATGAAGGTATGTTAAGGCATATAAATCTGGTTGGCAAAAGATGTAGATACATGTCAATCCCAAGATATAGATGTGAGAGTATGGGGCACATAATTCTGATTGATCAAGAATGATGAGGTTTGTCTATTTCAGGATGTAGATATAGGAGTATGGGGTATATAATTCTGGTTTACCAAGGATGAAAAGGGTCTTCCATTACGGGATGTAGATGTGGGAGAATGGAGCATATAATTCTGGTTGACCAAGGATGAAGAGGATTGTCCATTACTGTTTGCAGATAAGGCAGTATCGGGCATTTCTGGTTGGCCGCAATTAAAGAGGCTTATCCATCAAAATCATTTCCATCTTGATGTTATTCCTCGCCCTACACTCAAGCATAAGCAAGACGATGTCATTTGGAAACTACATTGATGATGAACAGTTGCTGGAAGCTTGCTGTTTGGCGGAAGATTAAGACAGCATTATACAATCAATCGATAACTCATCTCTCCTTGAAGCCGTTTTTGATGTTGAAAAACGTTTTGAAAGGAGATAATGAAAACAATGAGCGAAGAATAATTGATATCTGCAATAATTACAGATGTCAACTTTGAATGGGAGCTTCGCACTTTTTGCCAAACTAACACACTGGAGACAAAGAGAATTCTGATGGACGCCGAAACAAATAAGTCAAAAACTCTAATATAATTAGCGTTGTGGACCCTAAAAGCCAAGGGGTCAAAGTGACATTTTGGTCCAAATTGAGTTAAGTGCAATAATGGGTTCTAAAAAATCATATCTTTTGAGTGCAGAAGAGATCCAAGTTCAAATCTCGACAGGTGCTGCTACCTAGCGGAGTTTCCCTTAACCACCTAGACAAAGTAGTTCATCTGTTTCAGCACTAGGGGTCCAAGTAGGCACTTGGATCCCTCTTCCACCAAAAATTCTATTCACATGCTTTACAGCTCCGTGTGGTTGTGTGCTTTTGTCCTGAGTTTTGAAAGAAAACTAATATGTTTTACTGAGTAAAAAATTACTATTGTGATTCAAGAAGGTAATTACAGTGCTCAGAAGTCATTGATAGTATCTGGTGTGGTAATAGTTATTTGTTGATTAAGTTCTAAATCAGTGAAAGTTGAAACCTATTGACCTTAACCTCAAACCTTAGGTAAGTAACATAGGCCTAGTATACTATTATATCATACTTATTTTAATACAAAGTATTAGACTCACTATAGAATCTGAGAAAATACCATTTTGAGTAAATAGCACAGGTAAGATGATAAATTAAATTAATGTTTGCAAAGATTAACGGGTTCATACTGTTACCATGTTTTGGGTCGATAACAAATTTTGACATGATTTGAGTTTTATTGTAGCTTTTTATGGCTACTTAAACTAATTAGTTATTAATAATGATTATTTTTTACAGGTAATAAACTGGAAAATCTATTGGTGTTCCATAAACAACGCAAGGTTTTGAATAATTATGGCAAATAATGAGAGGGATTACGGCTCGACATCAGAATCAGGTAGGCCTATTGTCAAAATGTTTAACATTAGTTCTTTATCTTTGATTTCTATTGTAAAATGCTATTTCCTTTAACTATACAATAATTGTATTTATACATTGAACTTGGTGGTAAATTTATGTTTTTATTACCTCAACAATTTCCTGATATTAATTGGGTGTTTACTATTGCCACATAAAAAATTATCATTATATTATGTAGCGGAATCTGATTATTTGTTTGACCAGATAACCCTCTCTTTGGAGATGACACTGATGCTGATTCAAACTACTCTTCTGATGAAAACTATGAAAGCAGTACTTCTTCATCAGGTATTTTCATGATCTCCATTTTAATTTAAGACAGGCTTAAAACCAGTTTATTATGAGTTATTATTTTGCAAATGAAATTGGTTTATTTAAAGATAATTTTAGAATAAGAAACTCTTGTATTATAAACCTCCTTGGTTGTATAGCTATTTCTCAATCTTCTATACTGCTACTGCTTTTTATAATCGTCCAGTAATTTGTGTGTGTCTGTGTGTGTGGTTTTTTAATTAAGGAATTTCAAATACAGCTTTTGACATTAGCCATTTGTTTTAGATTATGATGAAGATTTGGAAGGACCCGTCCACGATTTACCTGAAAACGCAATTTCACCTCCAAAACAGCTCGGAAAGAAACGTGTAAGGAGGACAGACCTGTGGAAGCGTGAAAAGACCAAAAGATTAAGAAACTCAGGCAAGGGTTATCGAGATAGGAAAATGAAAGACCACCCACCTAAGGAGCTTCGTGAGTATAATCACAACTGTCGTTTCAACTGTAACATCAATATTCCGCAAGTGCAGAGGCAAGTTATATTTAACTCATTTTGGAACCTTGCTGATTGGGAACTGCAAACAGCATACATAAATGGGGCTTTAGAGCTGATGCCTGTTAAAAGGAGAAAACCTAATGCTTTTAATAGGAAAGATGTTTCTGTTGCCTACAACCTTGCTGGATATAGAGTTTGTAGGGAATTCTTTTTGAAAACACTTGACGTTTCCAATAAAAGAGTGAGAAATGTTACATTAAAAAAACAACAGACCCCATCAGGCGTGGCAATGAGAGATAAAAGGGGTAAGAAAGAACCCAAAAACAAAATACCTGAAGAGACAATAGCTATCGTTGAGGAACACATCAGAAGTTTCCCCAAATATACGAGTCACTACAGTAGAGTAAAAACCCCTAACAAAAGGTTTCTAGATCCAACCTTAAACTTGACAATGATGTATAATCTCTATAAAGAGATGTGTCAAGATAAAGGAATCATGCCGGTAAAAGATAGTTTTTACCGCAAAATATTTAATACGAGGTTCAATCTAAGTTTTCACAGACCTCAGACAGATACCTGTGTTACATGCGACAGGCTTGATATAAAAATCATGCATGGAACAGAAGAAGAGAAAAACTTGGCAAAGACACAAAAAGAAGTTCATTTGCGGAAGGCTGACACTATGAAAGAATTAAAAAATAAAAGCAGCCAGAATAAGTCAAAGGATACTGTGTCTATATGCTGTGATCTTCAAAAGATGATGCCCACACCTAACGTCAGGAATTCGAAAGCGTACTACATGAGGCAACTCTGGACCTACAACCTTAACATCCACAATCTTCAGGACGGAACAGCAAACATGTACATGTGGCATGAGGGTCAGGCGAACAGAGGTTGCCAGGAAATTATTTCGTGTCTTCTTAAATACATCCAGACTCTACCAAACTGTGTTAAACACATAGAAGCATTCTCAGACAATTGTGGGGGGCAGAATAAAAGCCACCTTACGACAAAATTTTGGTTGTACATTATAAGAAACAGCAACATCGAATCAGTCACCCAGCACTATTTCGTACCTGGACACTCATACAACGAGTGTGACCAGGACTTTGGTCTCATTGAAATAAAGAAGAAACATGTTCAAAGCGACTTTTATGTTCCAGAAGATTGGATACAATTGGTTGCCTCAACCAATAAAAAGTTTATTGTGACGCAGATGAGAGATGAGGACTTCATTCACATCGAACATATCAACAAAATTTTCCCCAAAAAGGTCAAAGGAATCAGAAAAATGCAAATTTTGCGTTTTAAGAAAGGAACATCAAGCATCTTGCACTACAAAAACTTTGCTGGAGACCTTGAAGGTTACAGTCAACTGAAGATGAGGAATGAAAATGCTGGAAAACTTCCTACGAAACTCCCAGCATTAATACCAACATCTTGCAAACCAAAACTGAAGGAAGATAAAATAAAGGACCTCATGTCACTCTTGCAGTTTGTGCCTCCTGTTTATCACGATTTCTACAGAGGTTTGGAGAATGTATCTGTTAGGCCGGCAGTCCACGAAGAAGCTGGAGAAGCTGATGCAGATGAAGATGATGAGGAACAAGATAAGATTTACGATACCGATGCAGATGAGTCTTGTTATAAATCGTGTGAAGTAACTTTGAAGTTTAGCTTACATTTTTGTGCACTTTTATAAAATAAATCATTCTACTACTGAAATTTTTGATTTATTACCTACATTAACAAGTCAAGGGGTCCAAGTGCAGTGGTTCAAGGGATCCAAGTACAGCCTATAAAACCTTGATGTAACTATGGTAATAAAAATACCTTTGAACAAAAAAATAACTATTTTTGTTCACTTAAAATGCATAGTTAAATACTTCTAAGATGGAAACTAATACTCAAAATTAACATATATTTTGAACCTACCTAAATATATTTTTTTGAACTTTGACTTCAATTATCTCGAAAAGTGGTTTTTGGTACTTGGATCCCTTGGCTTTTAGGGTCCTCCTATTTAAGTGTGCATTAAATGTCTGTCTTCCACTATCCTTAAACAATGTACATTGAAATTAAAAAATATATTACAAAAAAATAATGAAAAAAAAACTATATAGTTACTAGTGGTGTACAAAATGTCCAATACAGGATGTAGATGTGGGAGTATGTGGAATATAATTCTGGTTTACCAGGGATAAAGAGGCTTCTCTAACATAAAATGCCTTCATCTGTATGCAAAAATGTGTGAAAATATATGAAGTTCTAATTGATGCACATAATTCTGGATGATCACAACTGAAGAGGTTTGCCCATTAAAGGACGTATATGTGGGAGTAAAGGGCATATAAGTTTAGTCAACCAAGGACGAAGAGGCTTGTCCGTTACACGATGTAGTTATGATATATCGGCACTTATAATTTTTGTTACCCAAGAATGTAGGAAGAGGCATGTCCATCACAGAATACAGATGAAGGTCTATTCGGTGCACATAATTCTGGTTGACTGCATCTGAAGAGGTAAGTTCATTACTGGATTTAGATGTGGGCGAACATGGCATATAATTCTGGTTGACCAAGGATGAAGAGGCTTGTCCATTACAGGAAGTAGATGTGGGAGTATGGGGCATATAACTCTGGTTGACCAAGGATTAAGAGGCTTCTCCATTGGAGGATGTAGATGTGGGAGAATGGGGCATATAATTCTGGTTGACTAAGAATGAAGAGGCTTGTCCATTACAGGGTGTAGATGTGGGAGTATGGGGCATATAATTCTGTTGTACTAGGGATGAAGAGGCTTGTACATAACAGGGTGTAGATGTGGGAGTGTGCGGCATATAATTATGGTCGGCCAAGGATGAAGAGGCTTGTCCATTACAGGTTGTAGAGTTGGGGGTATGGGGCATATAATTATGGTTGACCATGACTAAAAAGGCAGGTTTGTCACAGGGTGTAGATGAAAGTCTATTTAGGCACATAAATCTGGTTGGCAAAAGATGTAGATACATGTCCATCCCAGGATAAAGATGTAAGAGAATGGGGCACATAATTTTGGTTGATCAAGGATGAAAAGGCATGTCCATAACAGGATGTAGATGTGGGAGTATGGGGCATATAATTCTGTTTGGCCGAGGATGAAGAGGCTTGTCCATTACAGGTTGCAGAAATCTGGAGTGTTGTAGATGTGGGAGAATGGGGCATATAATTATGTTTTACTAAGGATGAAGAGGCTTGTCCATCACAGCGTGTAGATGTAGGAATATGGGGCATATAATTCTGGTTGGCCAAGGATGAAGAGGCTTATCTATTACAGGTTGCAGAGTTCTGGAGGATGTAGATGTGGGAGAATGGGGCATGTAATTATGGTTGACTAAGAATGAAGAGGCTTGTCCATTACAGGGTGTAGATGTGGGAGTGTGTGGCATAAAATTCTGGTTAGCCAAGGATGAAGAGGCTGAAGATGCTTGTCCATTACAGGGTGTAGATGTGGGAGTGTGGGGCAGAAAGCTCTGGTTGGCCAAGGATGAAGAGGCTTGTCCATTACAGGTTGTAGAGTTGGGGGTATGGGGCATATAATTATGGTTGACCATGACTAAAAAGGCAGGTTTGTCACAGGGTGTAGATGAAAGTCTATTTAGGCACATAAATCTGGTTGGCAAAAGATGTAGATACATGTCCATCCCAGGATAAAGATGTAAGAGGATGGGGCACATCATTTTGGTTGATCAAGGATGAAAAGGCATGTCCATAACAGGACGTAGATGTGGGAGTATGGGGCATATAATTCTGTTTGGCCAAGGATGAAGAGGCTTGTCCATTACAGGTTGCAGAGTTCTGGAGGGTTGTAGATGTGGGAGAATGGGGCATATAATTTTGGTTTACTAAGAATGAAGAGGCTTGTCCATTACAGCATGTAGATGTAGAAATATGGGGCATATAATTCTGGTTGGCCAAGGGTGAAGAGGCTTATCCATTAAAGGACGTCGTTGTAGGTCTATTTCATGCACATAATTCTGGTTTAACTCGACTGAAGAGGCTTGTCCACCACAGGTTGTAAATGTGGTATTATGGGACATATAGTTCCTGCTGACCAAGGAAGTAGAGATTTGTCCATAACAGAACGTAGATGTAGGTTTATTTGATGGACTTAATTCCAGTTGACCATAATTGAATAGGTTTGTCCATCACAGGCTTCAGATGTAGGAGAATAGGGCATATAATTCTGGTTGACCAAGGACGAAGAGGCTTTTCCATTACAGGAGGTAGATGTGTGAGTATGGGGTATATAATTCTGAATGACCAAGGATGAAGGGGCTTGTCCATTACAGGACGTAGTTTTGAGAGTATGTGGTATATAAATCTGGTTTACCAAGGATGAAGAGGATTGTCCATTACAGGATGTAGATGTGGGAGTATGGGGAATATAATTCTGGTAGACCAAGGATGAAGAGGCTTGTCCATTACTGGAGGTAGATGTGGGAGTATAAGGTATATAATTCTGGTTGACCAAGGATGAAGAGGCTTCTCCATTACAGGAGGTAGATGTGGGAGTATGGGGTGTATAATTCTTGATGACCATGGATGAAGAGGCTTGTCCATTACAGGACACAGTTTTGAGAGTTGGGGTATATAATTCTGGTTTACCAATAATGAAGAGGCTTGTCTAATACAGTATGTAGATGTGGGAGTATGGGGCATATAATTCTGGTTGACCAAGGATGAAGAGGATTGTCCATTACAGGTTGCAGATAAGGGAGTGTCAGGCATATAATTCTGGTTGACTACAATTAAAAGGCTTGACCATCAGAGGTTTCAGATGTGGGGGTATAAGGCATATAATTTTTGTAAGCCAAGGATGTAAATACAAGTCCATCCCGGGATTTAGATGTGGGGATATTGGGCATATAATTCTGGTTGACCACGACATAAAAGGCAGGTTTATCACAGGGTGTAGATGAAAGTCTATTAATTAGGCATATTAATCTGGTTGGCAAAAGATGTAGATACATGTCCATCCCAGGATATATGTCCCAGGAGAGTATGGGGCACATAATTCTGGTTAATCAAGGATGGAGAGGCTTGTCCATTACAGGATATAGATGTGGGAGTATGGGGCATATAATTCTGGTTGGCCAAGGATGAAGAGGCTTGTCTATTACAGGTTGCAGAGTTCTGGAGGATGTAGATGTGGGAGAATGGGGCATATAATTATGGTTTACTAAGGATGAAGAGGCTTGTCCATTACAGTGTGTAGATGTAGGAATATGGGGCATATAATTGTGGTTGACCCAGGATGTAGAGGCATGTCCATTACAGGATGTAGTTGAAGTTCTATTTCATTTGATGCACATAATTCTGGTTGACCACTACTGAAGAGTCTTGTCCATTACAGGATGTAGATGTTGGAGAATAGAGCATAATGTTCTGGTTGACCAAGGATGAAGAGGCTTGTTCATCACAGAATATTGATGAAGGTATATTTGATGCACATAATTCTGGTTGAGTGCAACCAAAGAAGTTAGTGCATTGCAGGTTCTAGATGTGGGAGAATAGGGCATATAATTCTGGTTGACTAAGAATTAAGAGGCTTGTCCATTACAGGATGTAGATGTTGGAATATGGGGCATATAGTTCTGGTTGACCAAGGATGTATTGTAAAGGCATGTCCATAACAGAACGTAGATGTAGGTTTATTCGATGGACCTAACTCTTGTTGACCATAACTGAAGAGGTTGTCCATCACAGGGTCTAGATGTGGGAGTATGGGGCATATAATGGTGGTTGCACAAGGATGAACAGGCTTGTACATAACAGGATGTAGATGTGGGTCTATTTGAGGCACATAATTCTAGTTGACCACGACTGAAAATGCTTTCCATCATAGGCTGCAGATGTGGTAGTATAGGGCATGTAATTCTGGTTGACCACGAATGAAGAGGCTTGACCATCAAACAGGCATTGAGGCATCCATCAAGTCTTAAATCACTCTTGTGCACTTATCAAGTTTTTACAGAGGGTCTCTTGGACAAAATGCCTAGTTCTTCCTCTCTGGAAACCCTTTTTCACAGCTCCAAATAACCCATTTACTTTTTTACCTTTTATTGTTTCTTTATTGTAATTTTCCAATTTAATGTAAAACGTGTGATAAGAATTAACGTTACAAAATAAAAATCACCTTGTTCTTAAAGTGTTGTATAAAAGTAAATTTAGGTTAGAGAAATATTAAAAAATTTATTTAATTTATAAGTGGCCTCAGAAACCTTGTTAGGGTTGGAAACAGTATTCATCACAGGCCAAGGTATATTAAGTATATGAAAAAGATAAATATTACTCTATGTACTATTGTCAAAGAGAAATAAAATGTTGAACAGGCACAATTTTAAGAACCCTTCTGAAGGTTTGTTCCTAGATATTTCATGAATTAGGCATCAATAAAAAAAATAATTCCTTATGCCAGATTTTCCTACACATGGACACAGGAACATTTTTTAATTTGATCAATATAAATCCCCAAATTAGTGTGGGCGATAGTTTTGCTGTGGTCATAAAAAAATCCATCTACATATTAGCAAGCACTGATAAAAAATTTTGTAAACATTACTGTGAAAGATGAATTAGGTAGAGGTAAGGGAAAAGAAAACTAGTTTGTAGCCTATTACAAATTTTATTGCTTCACTTAAAACAATGCATCGACAATAAAAAGTTTAAGGCACTATCATTTTCATAGATAAAAAATTAGATTTTTTCCAAAAATTCTTCTTAGCAAGAGTATACACAACTGATATATACACAAATAATTTACATCAATCCTAATCAGCTAATTAAAAAAATCCTTGAAAAATGATTTTGTTGCATAGCATTTCTATGATGAAAAAACAACTGGAAACAAAGCAAAATATGTTCTATCATTTTGATGGTTCAACGATATTAAGTAGGAAATTAAACACCGCCTGGTGTTTATTAGGAGACAAGCTTTGTTGGTTATGAGTCTTGACTGACTGTATAGGGTTCTTGTCTTGGTAACTGCACAACATACTGCGACTGACCTGATGATGCCAACATATGACATTAAGGAGATCATCTGGAAACAAAACAAAATATACCTTAGACTAACATGGAGAGTGGAACTTTACAAAGAAATAATCATTAGAAACTGACGCAAGGAATAGGTTACAAATATTGAATAGGTTTATTATCTCAGCCACTCAGTATTCTAGTTGACAACCCATTTTCAACCTCCAAACGTTATCACCATCATGTAGAGTAATCTTAGATTTTAGGTATGAATTAAGCATTACACAATGGAAACTTTTTCATCAATGCATTCCAT
Organism: Macrosteles quadrilineatus; assembly: GCF_028750875.1. Taxonomy (NCBI): domain Eukaryota; kingdom Metazoa; phylum Arthropoda; class Insecta; order Hemiptera; family Cicadellidae; genus Macrosteles; species Macrosteles quadrilineatus. The sequence continues at coordinate 87,355,670 of NW_026542595.1, forward strand.
ACTGTGCCATAGCTAAATTAAATGTTTAGGTGAAGTTTTTAAAACACAATGTGGATTCAAAACCAAATTGATTCCCCACGCGTGGTTTTACCATACACTACCACATGTAATACTTCTCTTTAAAATCGGAATACAAGTTGTGTCGTATTGTGATGAAAACATACAACCTAACAGCATCTTTGTGTTGCATCCTCTGCTCTTGTCATCTGCTAAAAATGATCAACACTCTTTGTTTATTTAGTATCTTGTCAAACATACAACATGATGTGTACCAATATGACTTTGACAATGTCCTATTGGTCCTACGACATTAAAGAATTAGCAACAGTTATCCCCAGTTATCTAGTCTTATTGAAAAACTCGTTGGCTTTATGTGCTAAGTATTTTGCCGAATTTACAATCATTAAAACAAAAACATAATCTATGGTTTTATAGAAACAGTGACAAGATACAATGATACATAAATTTGGGAGGAAGGTGAATGTACATACAAGTAGAAATCCGGAAAATATGGAATGGAATGATCTTTAAACTAACCAAGAAGAACATGAGTTGAACAATGAATAGTGCTTCAATAGCTGTTACAAAATAGTGTCATTATCAAGTTTCAAGTAAAGCTACTTATATTTATGAAAAGGGTAAAAGTGTAAAGAAAAAAAGAAAAAAGGTAACTCTGACTTTGACTCTCATATATTTAAATATTATATTTAAATATATTTACTCCTTGCAATGCTCTTTAATGAATTCTTTACAAATGTTGGTTGCCCCTAGGTTGGAAGAACTCTAGAAAATAAAAATATCAGACAGAGCTTTTTGGCAGTGGAAGCTTGATGTTATTGAAAAATATGAGTGGACCCTGCAAAATATAAATATTCCCCAAAGGTCCTTAGGGGACGCCCCTGGCACTGTTTGTAGTTCTTCCAAAAAAGTAATACCTTTAATGAGATCAATTTACCAGTCTTAATTCTACACTGAATTTACTTGCTCACTACTACACTAGTGACTAGTGTTGCACTTAAAAGGTGAATCTTTTGTAGTGGCTTATGATTTACTGAATTACCTTTTGTTTATCAATTAAATACTATTGCATATGCTAAAATACCAAGGTTATTGAGAACTAAAAGTGAGTAACAATTTGAATTTATTGCACAGAATTTAATAATACACTTATTTCAGATTACAGTCGTTGTTGTGTTCTTTCAAGTAAAAATGACCTAGAGATACACAATCAGTTGGAAATTTATTGAAACTGTTGAATGGATTTATCAAAGGGGAGGTATGGTGCGGTTTCACACCGATCTCGAAAGTATCAATGGAAGAGTGGTATTTAATCTAATGGTTGAGATGACCTGTACCAAGCAAATCCTTTCGTTGGCCAACGATTAAAAACGAAGGTCGTCTCGCAGTCCAACTGATTGAACAATATTGTATTCAATCGTAGTAATGTTTATCAGAATGTTGCTTTATTATTTTATAGCTAATTTGGCACTTTGGTGGTTCATCTATGTTCAAACTGGCACAACCTCCAACAACACTTCCGCATCAATCGAACCAGCTACCTGCTCCCTTCTCTGATAATAATTTATTTCCCCCAAAAGATACTGACTGTGACACTCTTTAAAAGAATTGTACCATTTGCTCAACAATGAAAATTAACAATGACTCTGTGTAAAATTCCAACACTACAAAAATCTTATTAAATAACTCTGAATTGCCCTATAAAAACATTTTTACCTATTCATTCTTAATACTATAGGGTTGTTACAATCTAATTAATAAAGCGGATTGCTACAATATGAATGGATGTGAAAATCAGTGATCTGAATTTGAACCTGTGAACATGTGCTTACTCTACATGAAATGACAAAACAAGACAGGAAAAATTTTCAAAGGTGCGACTCACTGAAATCTTAAATTAACAAATAAATAACACAAATTACTTACAGTTTGGACGTCCACAAATATGACACAAATAAAGGGGAAGGGATTGGGAAATGTAACTAGCCGGTATTCTACAAGACGCGATCAATTGAACTCGTGAAACGAACGTGTAATTTTCAAATGGCGGAACTGCGTTGGCCGGTAACGAACTTTTTCACTTTCTGACAATGACACTGATTCTAATTTCCAATCGCGGGGCAATTATATCCCTTAGGGATATAGGCTGTACGACTTTAAGGAAATTTAAGATTGCCCGACCAAACGCCGCGAAATGAATTTAATTTCCACGAACGAAAAACAATTTTACCGAACTAGCTACGATGAGATTTGGATAGGAACTGGCACTGCTGGAAGCAAGTGACCATCCGGCTAGACCTTATTCCCCCTCCTACTTTAGTGCGTGGTGCATTCTGGTCTATACTGATCTATTGTTTAAACCAGCTGACTGTTCTTCGCGTTACCCTGTATTGATTTGTTGCCTTTTTACAACAAAATCGGTACAAAAGATTATCTAACTCACCGTTCAACAGCTGAAGTCCCATCAACTTAATAGATAACGCTGCTTCATACTTCCCAGAGTAATTGTTACTATCAGAGATCTTACTTCCTTTCTGTTTCGCTGGCAAACTAAATTTCCTTGTATAACCTCTCCTGTAACATAAAATCAGTTGCAGCTTTTAAATGGTCTCTAATGAACTGTCACTGCCTAATCTTACTTTCACTTACTGACTTATCACACTTTTAACTTAAACGTGATAAAAATTAGACATATTCATAAAAAAATGTATCTGGGAATTTCAACTACAGGTAATGTTTAGGCTGTTATACCTCATTATTTTAAATATCAAAACCATCAACCCTTTTCTTCAACCCTTCCCAGACTAAAGGCGGATATATTTGCTATCATTTTGTGCATATCAGACGGTAAGCGGATATATCCGCCGATTATTACAAAATCTATTGTTGTAGTTGATTAACTACATTATACTTCGTAAAAACTGTCTTTTATTCAATTATATCGTTAACCATGTACAATGATTTTTCTAAAATAAAAAAAAAATCACAAAAAAACTATATATATACTAGCTGACCCGGCGAACTTCATATCGCCTAAGTTATAGGTTTCCCCTAAGACAGACCGATGGAAAGAAAGTACCGTTACGTTTAATTTTCAAGATGATCTCGTTTGCTTCGCTCAATCACGTCCTGGTTGAAGTTCGTTCGCTACGCTCACTCACCTTTGGGTTGGAGCTCGTTCGCTACGCTCACTCACCTTTAGGTTGGAGCTCGTTCGCTGCGCTCACTTGCCTTCAGGTTAGCTCGTTCGCTACGCTCACTCGCCTCCAGGTTGAAGTTCGTTCGCTACGCTCACTCACCTTTTGGTTGCAAATTAGCTGTTGTCATAAATGTAAAAGAAATAATAGTGCTGCACCCTGTTGGTAATCCTTGTAACTTTAATGCTATTGAACATCATAGAACAGAACCAACTTGTTTAATTGAAACAGCTGTTAAGATTCATTAATTCCATTTCTCATAAGGTTAACATGGGAAACTCCAGTGCCACTGGGGTGGAGCCCTTTTAAGAATTTCGAAACGGGAAATAGTTTACGTCCGATTCGCATACCTACAGAATTTACACACCAAATTTCATAACGATCGGTGAAGTCGTTCCGGAGGAGTTTGCAGACAAACACTGTGACACAAGAATTTTATATATTAGATTTTGGACAAAAGTGCTGCCTGCCTAAGTAAGCTATTTACAACATTCTATAAAGTACAGATATAAAAAAGATTTTTTAAAGTTTTTTTATTTTTTATCAATTTTGTATACATATATTATAGGCCATCTGGGGGTTAAGTTTATAAAACTAAAAAATCATAAATTTATTCATAAATGCATTGAGTTCAGGTATCTTGGCTCAGAAAATCATAATTCAGACTCATAGATTTTTAAGATAATTTTTCTTTATTAGGTTGGCGACTTTTTTTAACCTTGCATTTGCCCGTCCACATAGACTACAGATCTGTGCGTGGAACGTATCCAGCAAAGTCAGGTGTGAGCCGGTAAAGTACGAAGGTGAACTGTACTGATAAAATGTTTGCGGCAGTGACCAGAATCTGACCCCACAACAACGCTGCCTTGGGTCCGAAGTCCGTGACGCTACCAACTGAGCCACCAAATCACCTACCTAATTAATAATGATTAACACAGGTAATAATATTTTTTTGCCTTCTTCAGGGAGTAATATTATTAAATAAAGGGCACATTTCCTTGTGCGTAATATTTTTCCCATCCAACAAAAATAATGTAATTTTAACACAAACCCATCAGATTGTACTAACCCTGTTTGACGTATATTGGTTCTGGTATGAAGAACACTGTCTGCTTCCAGTGAGTAGGTTTACTCGTGGGACTGGTGGAAAATGAAATAGCATTTGGCAGATCAAAGAAGACATCAAAATATCCTACAAGTGCTGTCAGTTGAGTTTCACGACTGGCGACCAATGTGAAATCTGAGCTGAAGTCCATACAGTCTGGGCCGACGGTGAGCAAGTCCAACACACACAGTTGCGCTGCTGTGGTGGCGACACTGTCTGGGGGCACGACACATGTCCGTGGTTCCCGCACAACATCGCCTCTTAAACTTGACATCTTGAACCCATAGACATTGGACCAAAATCCTAGCATCTCCGCATGCTTGCCTATAACAAAGGATTTGAAAAAGTTTAATTTTAAATTTATTTAAATTACTAATGTAATATAGAGCATAGGTTTTAAGATTTTTTGGACAGTAGGCTTAGGAATGGGAAAAAAGAACATCCTCACACCAATAAACAAAAGCTTTACTCTCTTTTTCCTGATAAACCGTAATGGGATTAAGCCGGTTGCGGCTTAACCGGGACACATTCTAGGAAAACTATGTAAAATTTAATGTCTTAATTCAACACAAGCCAATGCTTTTAAACTGTAAGTCGATGGTTTTTTAAACTGCATGGTCATTTACTCGTAAGTAGAGGATGTAAATAAACCATTAATCATCGTCTCCAGCCGGGCCCAGGTCCTCTCAAGGTCATAGACCCTCCCCTCTTACACTTCCTGTTTGCAATACAATGCACTAATAACAGACAAAATTGTGTAAGGAAACATGAAAGTGGAATCAAAAAGATGTATTACTCTGTTCAAAAACGGAAAACTGTTGGATTATTTTCAAAGAAATCAATTCACGGTAGTTTTTGGCTTGTAATAATATTTTATCTTAAAAACTATTCACAAATGTCAAGTGCTCAAATGCGTGTGTTATCCATTGTTATTCCTGTCAAATATAACATTCAGTTATGTTTTAATCCAATATAAACATTTTGGTTACTATTTTTAACATATTTACTGTCTTAATACCGTCTTGTATTTGAATACCCTTTACAATTTTATGTATCCGGGAAGCCTCAACCCTACTTTATTCCGGTTAATCGGGAGTTGAGTGTACATCAGACAGAAAAATTAGAGTATTTCACCAACAATAATTTTAATCAAGAAAGGTTGTAGTTGAGAAGAAATCTGTCTTCAGGTTCAAACTTCTTGACAACCATTGGACTGGACTGAAGCCTTCCTTCTTAGGATTTAAATAACGTCAGTTACAGTTGAATATTATTGTTGTATACAGTCTAAACTGTTTGTAGCAGAATTGAATTCCTAAGAGCTTGCAATCCCCCCTACAAAAAAAAAACATTTCATTTTCTAAATTCTTCTCACCAGGGTCAGCTACAGCAACAAGGCTCATTGAGCATCTGTTGGGCAACAAGAGTCCACCGGGTCTGAGGTGCTTGTCTCTGGCGTGGATCACACTGTCCAGCATGGCCTCAAACAGTAGAAAGTAGCCCATCCACTCAGAGACTATCACATCTACCTGTGACACACCACATATAGATTTAGTCAAACAAATACTAGGTTTTGTAACATTAATATTTCAGTAACATTGCTATGTCAACACGATTACTTGAGTAAAAATCATTAGAATTTGATGGAATTGTACAAATATGTAAATCTGTGTTCATTTTAACGAATTCCCGAAACAAAGCTTGTAGATGTTAAAGCTTTGTTGTGCACTAAACAATTATGGATTTTGTAATAAACAGTACTCGTTCCACAAGGCTGGGAACCTAAGAAGAAGAAAACAGGATGAAGTAAGAAATACGTGTGTTTCAGATTTAATTAAGCTTTCTTGGCTGCACAGGCAGAGTTGATGACCTTAATTTTAAGGACAACCCTCATATGTAAATGGTAAAAATATGAACAATGCAAAACTAAAACTACACAAGTTTGCCTAAAATGAAAGTTTGAATTATAAAAGCTTACCTTAGCCTCAGGCAGTTCTGTGTCTTCTATTCGTCCTTTCACAAGCATGATGCGGTCATTCAACCCATTTTCTCTAAACAAACAACAATATGAAAATGTTAACAATATTGTTACATAATGTTTTGGGTTGGTAAAATTGAAATAAAATTTATACTCAAATATTCATCTTCTTTAGCATATGACAAGTTAGTAGTAGCTATTCTTCGAAACACATTCCAAAGTAAGTAGTTACTTACTTACTTTTTAAAATGTTTAACTACACCATATTGTTGGTTTATTGCGGTGTCCAAACCATGATGAAGACATGGATGATACATGTTATTGAGCAGTAGTGCTCCTATCAGGTAGAAAGAGCTGGTCTATTGTTAGAGCACAGGACTTCAGTCCCCAAGGTGCCGGGTTCAAATCCCGCCAATCTCCATCCAAGATATAATGCCACAACTTCTAGGACTAGCCTGAAGTAATGTGTAAAACAACAAGAGCCTAGTAAAAAAAGACGAGTGCTCCTACCTGACAATGTCCATCGCGTGGTAGATGATGTCCGATTGATCCACAGCTATTACTCTAGAGGCCCCAGCCTGGGCAGCAAACATACTTAAGATGCCAGTCCCGCAGCCAAGGTCCAACACTGTCTTGCCTGCGATGGTCGCAGAGTTGCGACACAGTGCATCTCGGTAACTCTCAGTCCTCACTGTATCCTAATCAAAAACACGGAACAACTTAAGAAATGCCATAATTCACCCTATGCTTCTTGTTTTTATAGCCACTCAATGTTCATTAATGTTGTAAAATTGATATTATTAAATGTGAATATTTATTCATAGATGTATTTAACTGTTTCAACATATATTGATAAAAAAAATGATTCCACATGCAACATCCGCGATCCTCTCCAGTAATGATTTAAACTTTTGTCACTTCATTTTGGCAATTGCGTCTACATCTGAGATTGAGATCATATCGCAATCCCGGCCAAATACGTAATGATTTCCCGCAATCGCGGTATCAGCCGTGGGTATTTCTTGCGATCGAAGAAATGTCAGTTATTTGTGATGTTTCTCGCGATTATGAATTTCATATAAACAAAACAAGAAAATTCGGTGATTTTGGGTGTATTATTCAAGCATTTAAATTTCCCAGTACAAAATTTACATACAATTTACAGATTTTTTCCCAATCATCAAAATTCAGGTACAATTTCTGGGTTTTTCCGTTTATAAGTCGGCTGCACACAATGTGATACATCAATCGTTTGACTATTTTGTGTGATTAAACTATTGTACGTTTCTAAAATTTTTAATAATATCATCAACCCAGAGATTGACTTGTGTGTGAACCGCAATATTGGATACAAACAAGAATCAAATTAGTCACATTTTTAACAAATTAATAGCGAAACTTCCATTAAATAAATTCATGCAAAATAAACCACTCCGGCCCTAGAGATGAATTCTAATTTTGGCTTAACTGGGGACAAAACAGGAATGTTTACAGGATACATTAGGGTTCTTTTTCTAACAGACATCCATACAACCCTCTGTGGTCAGAAAGGCTATTTTTAGGTTGTCGTAATCGGTTGGGTGGCCAGTTGTACTGGTCACAGACTTGTACACAGCAGATTGTTTAAATTCAAGTATCCCTTACCGCTCAAATGGACAACAGTACTGGCCAACATAAAACACTCAAACAATAGGAAAGCACTGGCCAAGTAACACACTTTTTACAAATCTGTTTGTATGTCTTCTGATGGTATACCAAGTAAACAGGGGGTTTAGGGTGTTTTTGAATGGCATAATTTTAAAGGTCTAACTAGTATCTCAATATTCAACAATCTTTGGTTTTCAAAGAAGTTTACGAATTATATCTTCAATAAACAAATTGTTGATACAAGTTAACTATTATAACACTGGAAAGAAAGTTATTTTAACAAACTTTTAGCACAGAAAAAAAAACCAGTCCTAAGTGGAATAAATTGATTTGGTCACTGATGACACCGGAAATAGTCCGGCAGAATTGACCCGAACCTGGTTTTGTCCTATTAAGTTTTTAAGTTAATTAGTTATTAGTTTTTAGTTATTAGTTTTTAAGTCCTATTAAGATTTATTAAGTTTTTTTTATTGTTGATATGTGATATCTAGGGTAAGTAGACCCTAAAACCACCGGGTACTTTTTTGGTACCCTTGGGCAACAGTGCATGTTATTTTAAAATGTTTATGGTTAAATTCCCTACTCAGAAATACCATATATTAAATATTTATAATTTGTTTTAAGGTCAGTATTACTTTTCAAATTTTTTAATTTATAAAAAATAATGTCATATTTATTTTTATTTCAATTTTGCGCCTTAATTACTCATAATATGGCTATAATATATATTATAAAGTTTGTAGAGCTTTAAATTTGGCATCGGATACATCTATGGGATGTTTTGTTGGATCAAGGGTAATGCCAGAACAAAGTGTTAGAAGATATTTTTTTTATTGATTTTCAATGAAAAATAAGGATATTTTATATGTTTAATAAATTGTAACATCTTTCCTGAGACCATCTGCCACTTCTCTCTGGCTGTTTTTGGTATTAAAATGTTTGTAAAATTACCAAATTTAATTTGAACTATTAACTGTTTATATTTAAGGACTTTAAGGCCGATCTATTCATCTTCACTCCAAAGAAACAATAATTTTTCAAAAAGAAAAGTTTAAATTTTGACCAACCCATTGAGTTATTATTATTAGATGTTGTATGTATTGCAATAAAAACACTCAGTAAACAATTGGCATCCATTTGACATGATCACTGAAATCGAACGAGACGGAGGTGAATTACAAGACTTCAACCATAGTACAGTAATATGTTTTCTGTGCTTCAACCGACAAAGATTTTAATGGTTGTATAATTTTCTTTGAAAAAAGATTGTTACCTCGAGTACTAATTATGCGATGTTATGTTTTTTTTATAATAAAATACTCAGAAAACTACTGGCTTTCATTTGAGGCATTGGTCATTCAAATCTATCGGGTTTGAGGGGATTTTTAGAACTTCAACCAAATAACATTTTAGTTTTTCCAAAATTTGTCTTTTATTAAAGATATAATTACGTTTTATGAAATGTTATATACTATGAATACTCAGTGAGTTACTGGCTTTAATCCAAGCTATTGACTATTAAAATCGGCTGAGTTGAACATGAGTTGTGGACCCCAAACAAAAAAAAATTGATTTTTTTTACAATTTATCTTTAGTTAATGATTGTGTCTCAAGTTATTTTTACGTGATATTGTATGTTGTGGTATGGGAATACTCAGTGAGTTAATGCGTGCGCAATAACTATTTCACTTTAAGTCACACTTAATTTTATCAATCTCAAATCAACTCTCTTGTAAAATGGCGTTTGCCGTGCATGTAATAAATAAATAAATAAATAAAAAATGCGGTTCTTTTCAGCTATTATTTATTGCAATCTGACGTGTTTGGGGCGAGTTATAAGCTTAAACGTAGAATAAAAGTTGTTTTTTCTTAACTTTCTTCTGTATTTAAAGACATATTTCTCAGCTGCTATGTGTACTATGTTATTCGTTCTGGTCTAAAAACACTAGGCCAACTTAGAACTTTCATTTGAGACAATTTTCATTTAAATATGTAGAGCTTAAGGTGAGTTGTAGACCTCTAACTAACATTAGGTTTTCAATTTTTAAGGACTGTCTTTTATTAAAGATCTATATCTCAAGATCAAAAATGAGCTGTGTGGATATTCATTTTGGTGAAGAAAACCTCAGAAAGCTATGGGTAAACTCAGATATGAACCTAACCTGGTTTATTCCTATCAAGTTTTTTTTTTTTGTTGCGTTTGGTATACACCAGTGAACAGAATTGAAAAATATGTAGTTGCGTGAGCTCAGGCTTACCTTGCACAGTATTTTGTCATTGTGGATATAATACCTGTTTAAATAGAAAAATACAAACTCAAGACGTCAGTGAAGACTACGACAATGTAGAATAATGAGTTAATACCCCCGCTGCAGCAAACCTGACGAATAAGCGAATTTCCGTTTGCCTGGATTAATTTTCAATTAATCTATTAAATTCACATTTATGTTTAACAAGTACCTAGGTTTGCTGCTAAAGGGAAACTAATAAAGTGTATTTTTTTATTAAAATATTAATAGCTTAGTATAGAATAAATAAATCTGCCAAGTTTGATCAAAATATATAAAAAAAACAAGCCAACTAAAACATTTTACAATATTCTCCATAAGAATAACATGGGATTTTAAATGAACTATTTTTTAAATTTTATATATATATTTGAGCGAAAGAGTGTTTTTAGCCTCTGGGGACATCAAAATTATGTAAAACGGTCCCGGGCCTAGGTCTTACCATGAGACCTACAGTAATAGCTACTTCCCTATAGAGAAAACGCTAAGGTTACTCACTAAGGTTAGTCACTAAGGTTACTGAAACGTTATTTACAAGTTATTTCTATATGTAGGCCTATTATGTAAGTTACAATTTTACATTAATAAAATATTTATGTTACAATACAAAATAATAAAACTCAACTATGTTGAAATCGATTTTATTAATTTTGTTAACTGCCCTGTTGTATTGTCTTTTTTCAATGTAACGCAAATACTCACAAGCATAGCCACAAGTGCTACGGGAATTCAGTTAACTTCAAAATCGAGTATTATTATTACATGCCATAATAATGATGTAAAGAATGTGTCTTGCTAGTAACTTATAGAAGCTCAGGTTTAATTTGGTAAAACTTATATTTTGTTCGCTTATATGTAACACTAAAACAAGGTCGTATAACAAGTTTTTTTTTAATTGGGCAAAAAATGTCATTCTTAAAGATAAAAACCACGTTTTCCGCCACCGGTTTGAAACAGCTTTGATATGGCTAATATCTGGTAAATTTATGAGTAACATTATAACGAGGTTTCATACTAAATTTCACGACATTCGAACTACAAACGCATAGTTTATAGCTTAATTACTATGTTTTAAATTAATCGATTTATTTATTAATATGGACAATTATTATCCCAAATTCTAGAAGTTGCCCAAAGGTACTTTGTAAGTACCCGCTATTTTCTGCATCTATATACTACCAAAATAAAATATCATCAGTAAAAAAACGTAATAGAACAAAACAGGGTTCAAGGAAAATTCCCTGTTTGGTTGCCGGACTATTCCCAATTTACAAACCAACAAATTACAAGTAAAAGTATTGATTGATGTTCTATACCTAAAATGTTTTGAAACCCAATAATTAATATTTTCTATGAAAGCCAGTACCGACTGTTTTCATATAAATACATAAAACATAACATAACCACTAAAGATATAGGGCTTTGATGAGACTTTTTTTATAATTAAAATTACTCTTTTTGGTGGGTCCATAACTAGCTACATCCTATGATTTGAATTATAATTAACGTAAATGAAAGCCATTGGTTTATTGAGCATTTTGATACAAAAAACAGTAGAAAAGAACTACAGAATATTCTTAGGAAGAATTATATCAATTATTTTCATTTATTAGATACCCCTCTTTGTCATAGAAAAAATAAATACCCCCGCCGCAGCAAACCTGCCGTTTAAGCAAATTTCCATTTGGCTGAATTGATTTTCAATCGATCTATTTAAATAACATTAGGTTTAACGAGTACCTAGGTTTGCTGCTACAAGGAAACTAATAAAGTGTGTGTTTTAAGTAAAATAATTATTGCTGAGTAGAAAATGAATATATTTGCCAAGTTTGATCAAAAGATATCCATAAACAAGCAAACTACAACATTTTACAATATTCTCCATAAGAATAACATGGGGATTTTAAATTTATAATTTTTTTAGTTTTCTCCGTAACCAATAACCGAACAAAAACACTTTGATATACTGAATTGTTTGTTTTTTTGAGCTCTTTAAGAAGGTTTAGAGAAAAATTGAAAAATTTTGTGTTTTGAGGGTCAAAAGTGAGAAAAACCAATTTTTACCCCATAAAACCCCCCATAAAACCCTGTTCCCATGGTCCGATCATGCTGGATCGCGAACTCATTCAAGTTTATCCCGCCTTACACCTTCAAACCAAATTTCATCAAAATCGGATAAAAATTACTCAAGTTATCGTGTTCACGGACACATATATATATAAATCTATATATATATATATACATATATAAAAATTTGAAAGAAAGGTGTTTTTGGCCTCTGGGGACATCAAAATGAAAAAGTAAATCGGTCCCGGGCCTAAGTCTTACCATGAGACCTACGGTAATAGCTACTTCCCTATAGGGAAATTCGCTAATAGGTACAAGTTATTTTTTACACATTGTTGTGACGTTATCATTAATCCAACAAAGATCCCTATAGGTGTATTGGATGCACAATTTTAAGATCTACAACTTTTGTAACATGTATCATGGCTTTTTTTTCAGAGATTTTAGTACAAAGTTGAAAAAAGTAGGGATAGAACATATTTTTTATCTAAATGATTAACTTTAAAAAGAAATACTGGCTTTAAAACACACAATATATAGTTAAAATATGATATTTTCCTGCATAGAATTTCACTGTGAGTATTTTAAAAGTGTTTGCACTGCTGTAGGTAGCATGGCATATTCATAACATAGTTTTAAGTAAAAGCTTACACTGTAAATTACGTTTTAAGATGGCGGCTATTGCCCAAGGGTACCAAAAAAGTACCCGGTGGTTTTATGGTCTACATACCCTATATAACTCAAAACAACAATAAAAAAAACTTAATAGAACAAAACCAGGTTAGGGACAAAATCCTCATTTGGCTGCCGGACTAAAACCAAATATCCAATACATTAAGTAATGACAATCTGTGTTTTGAACCTACAGAGAGCATCTCATGGTGAATGCCAAAGTGAGCGTAGGTGTTGAAGTATTCCTCGTCATCTTCTAGTCTGATGTCTGCTACGTGTTGGTTCAGTAGATTGTCCCCTCCAGCCCCTGTTGTACCTACGACTACTTCTCCGAGTGTCACCTTCATACGCTGCATCTCACTCATCAGCTGAGATATAGCTTCATCCTTGTCTTTGATCTGCAACAACATACAACAGTCAAAACAACTACAGGACATTAGTATAGTAATATAGGTAGTTTAGTATAGTATGCAGAATCTAGTATTGCAGAACAATGAATATGCCACCATACAATGCTAGATGATTTTGTTTGCAATTGTTAGCCGTGGCATTTCATGTTCAAATTTTTTGTCTTGCTTATTGGTTCTGACAGACACTCAACTTGGATGGATGACTGATGTTTTTGTTACACTTGGAGATGGTTTTTAGTAGTAGTCTGAAACTATAATTGTGTTACTACTAACCCGGGATCGCTTGACAAAGCAAGGTAACATAAAACATTTAACTTATATATTCAGTAATTCAGAGGCCATTTTGCCATTAAAAAGTTACAAGATCTAACCTTTTACAAAGTTTATTCCCTTGGTTTTTATTTATTGTGTTTTGTTTCAGTTGTTTTAGACAGCCTATGGTGAACCAAGGGTTTGTGGAGCAGGATATGTTTCACAGGTGCAGTCTTATATTACTATCGGAAGAGTTCCACAGATGATTGACAGAGTTCCATAAATAGTCAATGGTTCCATTGATGAGGACTAGGGAGGCCTATTACGACAATAAATTGCCTTTAATATTGTAAATACGAAAAAATTCAATATTGCTAAGCTATTCATGTAAAAAACCGTGTTAATTTTATTCCAAATTTCACGTTAATCAGTTAAAACGTTTACATAGGCGTATTTTGATTTGAAATAATAAAGAACCGTGAGTAAACTGCGAAACGTTGACTGAAAAGTTATAAGAGAAACCACAAAATTGTAGTGTGTTAATTGTCTTTACGGAAAGTAAATAACACTTAAAACATATATTTACGCTAATACTGTTACTCACAAGACGGTAAATATACAAAAAAGATGGTAAGTGGTGATCAATTTCGATTGGACACTCCAATCATCATCAGACCCAATAGGCGAATGAAGGTCAATGCTGATCAAGAAGTTATTTAATTGTATTTGTAAAGAAAATTACAAATTGCATTGAGCTTCCTAGTTCCCTTTAGTGTGAGACTAGTCAACCAGCAGGCACCAATGAACTGAACAGTACCCGGTTTAAGACACAGACCCAACCCTTGCTTCACCAAGCTGTCCAGAACTATGGAGTCTGACCTGTGCATTGAGAGTCTGTATGGTTCTCTGCAGCTCGGCGAAGTGTAGCTCAGACAATGTCACTCTGCCGTCCTCCGCATTCACATGGTAACCTGTAGTAGGAATGTCTGTACTGGGTAGTGCTGGTGCCTCCTCCAGATCTTCAAAGTCTATATCATCAAACCTCTATAAACATGTGGCTCGATTTAAAATATGTTTGAAATTTTAGATAATATTATTATTTTATTTTTATTTAGATTCTTTATTTCAGGATAATTGGTTTTAACAATGTTTTCAGGACTTTTTAGGATCTGTAATGATCCTGTCCTCAGGTGAGAAGTATTTAAAACATTAATAATTAATGTATGAATAATAGTAGGCCTATGTCTTCAACGACAGGCGAAGCTGGAAGAAACCTGTAATAATACCCCCACTGGAGCAAACCTACAGACTAAGCAATTTCCATTTGACTGATAGATTTCCACTAAAATATTTTCTTAAAATAATTTATGCTACAAGGAAGGTAAGTAGGCCTATGTGAGGTTTTTAGTGAAATGTCAATAGCTTAAGCTTAGCATGAAATAAATGAATCGGTAAAATCTGATCAAAATGTATGTCCATAAACAAGCAAACTACAAGAAGTTAAGGAACCATCTACCTGACTACCTGAGAGACCTGACTGGCAACAAGCTACACCAGGAGTTTTAAGAAGTGGCTAATCGCAAGACCCTTCTACTCAATAAAGGAATTTTATGAAAATTATGGAAATTAACACGTACAATTCACTATTGTATTGATACTATTGTAATTCTTAACGAATTAACAATAAAGAAAATTGTATTGTATTGTAAGGCCTACTTATTCTCCATAAGAATATATTTTTTTTTATTTACTCCCTATTTCATCCTCATGTCAAAGTTGTGTTTAATCAAAGCATATGTAATACACGTGAGCGACAAACAGTGCACTAATGTAAATCACTGTTTTTTGACAAATATGTGAGATTTCCAACCAAGTCAAACTGGATGATTTATAAGTTATAGCATGTCCCATCAACTATCTCAGAAACAAAGAATAAGGAGAAAAATAACATTTTAGACACCAGCGCAGTCTATGACTGATTCACAGAACTATTAATTTTTAATATTCTATATATAAATATTTCTACTTCACTATAATAATAACGGTGGTATTTACCAAACATAAGCCAAGGATCCTCCCTGTTGACAGGTGTGAGGTATTTGTTGTCAGTCCAGGGAGGTACTTCACTGATATGCAAACTCAACACCTGTTCACACAACGGCCGCACAGTCCGTAAGTAGTTCACCATCTTGATAAACGAGTAACAGTCCATATTGTGCTTTTCCTACAAAATATTGTAAATTATGTTTAGTGTATTGAATTAAGTGAGGATTCTCATCGTAGTAAGTAATAATGGCAAAGTCATTAACATTTTTTTTTTTGCAGTGGCAGTTTATGAAATATGATTTTACTTTAAATGGCTTTGTCAAAATGCATTAGGTAAGCTACAAAGCGAGGACTACTTGTGATATTTTCATAAGAGTATGCTTAGTTTTCCATGTTACAACATGATTAGAGGGAATTGGAATTAAAGTACTGTATGTTTAGAGCATTATAGGTTTGAGAGAATACTAGAGTTCTCACTATGTAAAATCAATTTTTTTTTATATACTTCATACAACTAGCCTACGCCAAGCTGAAGGCTATATATTTTATGAATATCCATCAAATCGTATGAAGCTGTTAAATTGTTCCTCATTAATTTAAATTATGTAAAAATTTTGATTTAAAAACAACTTGCTCTTTGTAACATTGTTTACTATGAGTAGTATTAACATTCAAATGTCAATTGAGGTGCCGGTAGCCTATGGATAAATTTGGTGGCTCTTCAAAAATTAACAGGTGTTTCATCAATAAAATAATAAATGCAGAAAGGTACAGTGGCTAAAGTTTTACATTTTGGAAATGACACATAACTTAAGGGCTATTAGTAAATATTTTACATTCAACTTTAAGCTTAAGAGTCCTTGGAGCCTAGACATTTTAACTCATAAAACAATTTAAAAACTACAATGAAAAATTATAATCCCACATTATACTAGATATTTAAATAACAATCACTTTGGTATCCGAACAAAAATATACACTTTGGTATCCGAGATGGTAAATAACTCTTCATAGGCTGTTTGAAATTAACAAAATTAGCATTGCTCTCATGGCGGGCATATCCAAGATGGCCGTTGGCTTACATGGACTCCCTTGGAAAACAATTAAAAACTACAAAGACAATTTCTAATCCCTCAGTATATTAGACATTTGAGTTATAATCACTTAAGTGTTTGAAAAAATATTGTTGGATGATAATTAACTCTTCAGCAGCTGTTTAAAACTATCCAAGATGGCCGCTAACTACAGACCTTTAACCCTCTCAGTGTTACTTGACGAAAATTCGACAAGCAGCACACTTTGTGTAGTGTTACTTGTCGATTTTTCGACACGCAGACATCGTTTACGGCGAAGGCTCTATGACTGACTGAATCGGATTGAACTGGATCGAGTTAGGTATCGTTCTTTCCGTAATATTCTAAGCTTTCTCCAGAGGTCTGTCTCTAAGCGCTATTCATTTTAGTTCCGAAAATATTGTAGCAGACAGCTGACGTGCGTGTATTTGTAAACAGCTAGGTTCCCCCGGACCGATGACTGATGTGTTTTATTACGTTTATCATTGTTTTAGTGTTAAAAATCAAAAGTAGTGATATACGTGGTGCATTATAAGAAAATTTAAGTGGTTTTGAAGTGCTGGTTGATGATCCTGAAGAAGTAGGTAGTGATATTGATGTAAATTATCAGCCAGATTCCTAGCTATGGTTAGGCTATGCATTCTTAGCTAAACGCTATGTACTGAAATCAGTTTTTTGCCCATAACTTATTTATTTGCAAATCTACTTCCTTATATTATTATATATTTGTAATCCTCATAAAATTTAGAACAAAGTGGCTATTTTCAAATATTTATAGGCCTATAATTTATACAATTTCATTGAGCGCGAACTTATTTTTTTTTTTGAAAATTTTTGAAATTATATTTTTTTTACCTAAAATTTTTTTTTTTTTTTAAATGTTCCTTATGTTTTATATATAATATTGAAGCCCATGATTTTCCAAACAAAATGGTATATAGAATATTAGAATTAACATTGTTTTAAGCTTCTCAGATCCGTTTTAATAAAACCTTGCAAATGCGCCAAAAATAGGTGGACATTAAGGCCCAAACTATGGACACTTGGAGGGTTAACTTAAAACAATATTTAAAATTTCCACTATTTTGCTTTGTTTTTTTAGGCTATAGTTCATTAGTAAAAGAGGGTGAGGTTCATAATGTCCAAATTTCACAAACTCCAACGTCTAAAATATTAAATAAACAGTGCGTTTCATAACCTCCAAACTTCATAAACTCCAAAACTATAACTTCCAAATAAGCACAGTTTCACAATGTCCAAATTTCACAAACTCCAACGATAATATATTAAATAAACAGTGCGTTTCATAACCTCCAAATTTCATAAAATCCAAAACTATAATTTTCAAATAATCACCGATTCACAATGTCCAAATTTCACAAACTCCAACTTTTAAATATCAAATAAACAGAGCGGTTCATAACCTCCAAGTTTCATAAGCTCCAACGGTACAGTCTCTGCCATAAGTCAATCGGGATACCGAGGCGGACGGGCCGAATGAACCTCTCTGTTTTACACAAACATACATTCACTCAACCTGCTCTGCTGCACTTATTTGTTAACATAAAAATTTCAAATTGATATATTATTTTTCTGGAAAAACCAGTGCTCATTACTATGTAGCTAGTTTTTACCTTAACATAATTGTTATAATTTATTTAGGCAAATTAAAACAGATGATTGTTTTTTAACACCATAAAAAACATGAAAAATGTAGTAAGCGAGGAACTTTTTTTATTTTTTGGTCAGGAAAAAAATCCTGCTGCAAAGTTTTAGATCAAAGAATGAATTTTATTTTTTATTTGAAGCTTTTTTTGATACGGAGCCTGCTTGTATCATTTTTAAGCGATTAAAAATAGGCCTAAAATCGCTTGGCGCGGCATTGGCGCTAGGAGTTTGGCCGGCTCAGCATCAGTTTGCGGGATATAGAAACTGAGTTTCTAGCATTTAATCATCATTATATTTATTACATCAAATATGTCATTACATTACGAAGAATGGTAACTTAATTTACAGGCGTATGTTTGTGCATTTTAATGCTTACCGGTAGTCTATAGTTAACAAAATTTTTTGATATAAATGCTTTCCCGATTGTAATTTCGGAAATTGTCTTCGTGAAATGTGGAGATAATTTAAGTTCTTGGTAAAACCCACTGAATTAGCGACCTGGCCCAGTTATTATTTCTACTTTTATTCTCCTTTCGTTAAGGTAAACTAAATTAGTGTAAATGCATCCCTTTGACTAAACTTTACCCTAGATTTGGTTCTGGTCCAAATAATAGAAACAAAAATAGAAACTACTCTTATTCTAAGTTTATGTGGTGGAATTCCTGCTAAAAGTGCGATTGACTTTACATTCTATCGAAATAGGCCTATTTAAAACGTTCAGCGGGTTCATAGTTGAGACCATGGTTGAGACCACATTACAATACCTATTTATTTGTTTCTTCATCCTCTTTAGCCATTTAGTTGTTAGATAGTATTACATGTTATATTCAATTGATATATTATAATTTTATTTTAAAACATTTAACGAGTTTATATTCATCTATATTTGAAAAAGCTAATCAACGGCTCACGACTAACATTTTTGCCACTGCAGTGCATGGTTAGGGTTTGATTACCCATTTGTCGAAACCAATCACGAAATTACGTTTCTCCAGCATTGACATGCATATAAAGAAAAGGAAACTACCTCAAAATATTATTGTTATAGGTTTTGCCCTGTACTTTATTCATACTATGCATGCTAGTCTATATGATCTTAACCCCTTTTCCTTTTTGAAACAGAATGTACCTAGTTAAAACCTTCTCCAAACAAAATTAATAAATCCCGCTCACTGGAACTTGTCATAGTAATTGCTTTAGTGAAAAAATATATTGTCTCTACGAACTTTTTTAGTTTAATTCTCAGGTTAGTTCCAGAGTAGCCGTTGAGGTCATTCCACTTTAAACAAAATATTGATTAAACACTAAAGTAAGCGTCAAATGTTCATGTCTATGCTTCAACTGTATTTTGTATTTTAACTGTATTTTAACTGTATTTTGTGTAACAGAAACGTTTAGAATATATCATCTCATTATAATGTTTTTGAAATAAAAACAAAGCAGGAGTTTTCCATTTAATATTGAATCCATAATTAATTAGTGAAAGTGGCTATTGATTGTTAAACATTCCTTCAACACAATAATACGCTTGAAATATGAAGACATGTAAACAAAGTAAAATAATTTTGTAGACTTCGTAAACATATGTTTTAAAATGAAAATACCCCCGCCGCAGCAAACCTGCAGTTGCGTTACATACATTACATACACTCCAGCCAGCTGTTATCTTATTCTTAATGTATTGTTATTGCCTATTCGTGGTTCAGGAAATAAAACATGACATTTGTAGTTTATTTTATTTATCGATATTACTTTTATATAATCAGGTATATTGACAGTATGACCTATCACCTAACTGTCCTGTTCACCTGTTTGGTCCTGTTAGGAATCAAAGAAGTCTAGAGTTAACAAAATACTGTACTAAGGCAGAATTTTGTGGAGTGAATTAAAATATCAGTAACTAGTCAAGCGGATGTACTATAAATCCGTTATGGACGGGCGTGAGAAAAAAATAATGAAGGTCAACAAGGCACATTCTGGCGCCAAATATGAAGCACCCGAAAAGTCGCAAATGTACACAACATACTTAAAACAGTGCGCGCGCGTGAGCTTTTTACTATTCTCTTGGATACAGGTTCTTTTCCTGATTATCGTATGATATTATATCAAAACTTAAATATAATTTTTCAAGTCCTCTGCTCATAGATACTACGCACTATGTTCAAGTTGAGATAATCTTCGTCCTCTACTGTTAGACTCACACAATCAACAACAATTTTATCATGAATTATTTCGCTTATTTTTTTTTTATAAATAAAATCGATATTCAATCCTTTAACTCGTATTTCAGTAGATCAAGACCAGAGATAATGTTCTCCATCTCTAAGTAGTTGTTTTTTCAATTGGTAAATTTAATTTAAGAATTACTAGCTCTTATGTTTGCTGTTGTTTTACTAAATGCGATGCATTTTTTCATTGTAAATTAGGCACAGTTTATCTGAAATCACCAAACACAATACAGGAATCCCACCAAAGATTGATATCTCAAACTCTTGGTGTCTTAATAATTAAACCTGTCAATGTTCAACAGTTCAATAATACACCAGCTACTCATTCACTAGGATGGACTTTCATTAAACTGTGTGACACTTCACAATAAAAAACACGGAAGTAAAATAATTCGGGAAAAAACTCCTTTGCAATGTGTATCCTTAAATTCGTGATATTACTGTTTAACCTAGCAAAATAAATGGAATAAAATACAAATAAAAATGAAATAAATGTTGATTTACGTATCATTGATTGCAGATAAGTATTAAAACGATTATAATTATTGTTGAATCGTGAGTCAGCAGTGTGCTTTAGGTAAATAATGAATAGCTCAAACGAAAGCTGGTATTTCACTAAAGGTTTTTAGTCCAAAACATATAGGTTAATGTAATTAGAACTGCTGTAATACATCTTTAACTGAAAACATAGTGTTCGCAATGTACAAATTCATTGATAGAGCATTGAAGTTTTGTTATTAATTGTTGTAAGCAATTTAAGCTGGTTGGTATTACTAAAATATGTTTTATAAATAATAAAAACTAGCGAACCTGGCACACGTAACCGTGCACCAATTTACACAGTTTACAAATTTAAATATAACGGTCTCAACCCCTACGTCAAATAATGCTGATTCACAGTGGTTATTACAAATATGATCAATAATGTAGCCATAAGGTAAATAAAAATTAGTACGTTGAGCGCGATATTATAGTCGAGAACACTATTTTTAGAGATAGCATGGTAATGAAAACTCAGACAAATCCCGTCGATAGACTTAACTTATGAAACTCACTAATCAGAGGGGAGCCAATCCATCACCCGATGTCTTCTAACGAACAAGAATGGTCAATTCAGCTTGGATGCTTATTAAAAGGGAATCGTGTGGTGATTCCCAAACAACTTCGTGCAAGAATTAATTTTTGAAAGAACTTCATGAGGCTCATGTGGGTATAGTTCGCATGAAGGGACTAGCTCGTTCGTATGTTTGGTGGCCTAAAATTGATGCAGACATTGAGAATATGACTTTAAATTGTTTGGGATGTCAACGAGTACAGCATGAATCACCCAAAGCACCAGTTCACCATTGGGAATATCCTTCAAGGCCTATGCAAAGAATTCATGTTGATTTTGCTGGACCAAATGGTTAAAATTATGGCCATTTACTGTAGGCATCCACAATTAGTAGAAAATAATGGCCATAAAATGGTCCAGCAAAATCAACATGAATTCTTTGCATAGGCCTTGAAGGATATTCCCAATGGTGAACTGGTGCTTTGGGTGATTCATGCTGTACTCGATAACTCACTCCATATAGGAGTAAAGAGCCAGTTTGCGAATTTTGAATAACGAAATATTTGCCAAATATACATGTTTTGTACGATACATACCAGCTTTTAACAAGATTTTTGTGACAACTTTCAACGATAGCCAACGGTACAAATCTTAATATATGTTTCCCTTATTTGTATACAGTAGTACAAATTACAGTTGACTAAGTATAATCATGCATACATCTTAAATGCTTCCAAACACGTTTTTGTTTATCGTTTTTTTAATTTGCCCAAGATTTCTGTACGTTAATCATACTATTTCCCTCCCTTCCCATAGCACATTAGGATTGCAGATACATAAATCTAACTGCCACAAACGGTTCCCTCATTCTGCTCTGCCACATTAACTACTTCCTTCACTACTTTCTACGTCGTGGTCCTGTTTAACCCTATCTTCCCCTATCTTCCCCTATCTTCCCATAGCATTTTAGGATTGCAGATACATTAATCTAATTGTCACAACAGTTCCCACACTCCGCACTGCTAGCTTGGTTGGGCGAGTCATCAGTCCCAACCCTAGTCCATCGGGAGAACGTGTCTCGTTGTACCGCCGTCTACTTGTACCTCGATACCTAGGGACAACTAGTCGTAGGTACAACCAACGCAACTAGACGTAGGTACAACTAGACATGTATGCCCTCTCGTTGTACCGCCGTCTACTTGTACCTCGATTCCTAGGGACAACAACCTAGTTGTACCTACGCGTATTTGGCGTCCTTATACTGTAGTATAGTTGTACCTATCCTTCAATTCGTTACCCTGTTTATTTGATTACTGTACGAGTAATTTTTAACTATACCCTTAATATAAAATTAGAAACTGCAGTGGTTCGAACGTTTTTATTTTAACGTTGCTTTCTCAGACACTATTAGATTTAGAGAAAACATTTAGGAAGCATGAACTATTTTCTTTTAACAAATACAAATCCGCTGTTTTAAATATCCCCAATATTTTCCCTTATTAAAATTAACTTTAGTATTTTCTATCTGACAACTTGTATTTTATTGTGATTTCAGCATGTAATTGCAAATTAAAACTTTTTTTAAGTTGATTTTTTTTTATAAAGCTACTTCCTTGTTTATGAGTAACAGTGTGCTACATTTGGAAAATATTGGATTTTTGTGAACATTTCACATGATGTAGTTCATATAAGAATATATTGTGAAATTCGTATTCTCTTTAACATGAATCTTTATATACGGGCTTTCTATCATTGAAAATCAATACTTCTAGTATTGTTTATGTTTTTTTTTCTATGTTTTAAACTCAAAATAATCAGTAAATTATAGGCTTTAATTTGAGCCATTGAACGTTTGAAGCCTTAAGTCAAGATAATGGATTACTCAATCAATATCATGGATTTGAACATTTCTTGGATATTATAATTATTTTAACGCTGCAAGAGTAGTATGGTTCCTCTCAGGGCATACAATAACATGTTAACTGGGCGACACAAGTGTCACCCAGTCCTGAGATTTTGTCGCCCAGTGACTATGGGTGGTGCCGGCATATTTTTTTAATGGTCCACATTTTAAATTTATCGGAATTTAAAAAGTAACATTAGGTAAATATTTTAGAGTAGGGTATTTAGAGTAGGAAACTTATCAGCATTTAATTATTGCAATGGTTCTACGCATCATCGACTGTTTTTACTTATCCTACATTCATTTGAAATTAATCACTAAACGGAGTTAATAACGGCAATGTTAAAAACTAAGAGTAGTTTTGTCTGGTAGATGACGTGGATTTTATCATTTGCACTTTGGAATTTTATATATCATTTAACCAGTTGCATTATGAGAATTTTAAATTAAAACAATTGAAACGATTGGTTAATAATACAGTAGTAAGTTTTGGGAAATTGTATGTTATATCATTCACTATTGGATACAGAAGAACTATTGTATTAATAGTCAAAGGTCATATGCGTGTTATAATAACGAGACAAAGTCCGTACATAATGGAAATTGTATAAATGAACGTAAAACTTCACAAAACGTGTGGCGTGACGAAGTGGCGCGGAGGGGGGACGGCAGGTAGTGATATCACTGAATCTAAATATCAAGTAGCATTATCCATCCGTACATCGTTATTTATATACATATATAAAAATTTTAACGAATGGTGTTTTTGGCCTCTGGGGACATCAATAAATGAAAAAGTAAATCGGTCCTGGGTCTAGGTCTTACCATGCCACCTACGGTAATAGCTTACTTCGCTATAGGGAAATTCGCTAAAATTGACACCAAAAATGATTGAAGCAAGAATTATCAATGGTAAGTTTAAAGGAGAAATAGTTTTAATCACATGAATACTGATGATTTCATCCGAATTACCCTCTGAATTTAAGAAACTAAAATTTCCTTTGTGTCTTGCTTTCGCAATAACCATTTTAAGACACCAGGGCAATCCCTGACTGTCGTCGGTTTAAATTTAGAATATGCATGCTTTCACACGGACAGCTGTATGTTGCGTGCTGACGTGGTGGTAGGTACGCCTGAAAACTTATATATTTATACACCTAATGAAAAAACAAAAAACATTGTTCATCCACTAGCAATTAAGTAAAATATGTTTTTTTTGTATACACTTTTATTATTCGTCGTAATGAACTAATTGCCATTTAAAATAATATTTGTTAAGTGCAGCAAAGCGCGCCGGGTAACTGCTAGTATATATATATATATATATATATATATATATATATATATATATAAATCTATCTATCTATCTTACTAATAACCTAATTATAAATCTGAAAGTTTGTGAGTTTGTGTGTGTGTTTGTGTGTGTGTTGCTCAATCACGCATAAACTACTGGACGGATTGGGCTGAAATTTGGCATGATGATAGCTCACATTCCCGATTAACATTAAAGCATATTCTTATCTCAAAAATCCTTTCGGGCTCCGCCCCAGTGGCTCTTTAGTTAACTTTTATGTTAACTTTATAATTTTTCATATTTAAAAGGAATTAATGAATCTTAACAGCTGTTTCAATTAAACAAGTTGGTTCTGTCGTTATGTTCTATGATGTTCAATAGCATAAAAGTTACAAGGATTACCAACAGGGTGCAGCACTATTCTTTTTTTTTAATTTATGACAACAGCTAATTTCCAACTAAAAGGCGAGTTAGCGTAGCGAACGAGCTAACCTGAAGGCAAGTGAGCGCAGCGAACGAGCTCGAACCCGAAGGCAAGTGAGCGCAGCGAACGAGCTCGAACCTGAAGGCAAGTGAGCGCAGCGAACGAGCTCCAACCTAAAGGTGAGTGAGCGTAGCGAACGAACTTCAACCAGGACGTGAATGAGCCATGCGAATACTTATGAAGTTAAACGGGGCAAAGCCCGCGGGTACAGCTAGTATATACATATATAACAATTTTAACGAATGGTGTTTTTGGCCTCTGGGGACATCAAAATCAAAAAGTAAATCGGTCCCGGGCGTAGGTCTTACCATGCCATCTACGGTAATAGCTACTGTACTTCCTTATAGGGAAATTTGCTAAATAGAAACTAAAAACTATAAAAGGTACCTATCTAATAACTTGTTGAATTATTTACATTGAACATTATTTTTAAATAGAATATGCAATAATCGTTACAACAACAACTTCATACCTTAATATTTTATACGACAGTCAAAGACTCCACTGTTTGTGATTACGCATTTTTTTGGTAAATAAAAGGTATACAATGCCTAACTCTCCACTGAAAAGGCAAATCCAAATATAAATTATCACCTTGTCAAAACTTTAACATTATTGAACTACCCACATTAAGTTGCAAGGAGAAAACGAGACTGCTGTCGAGTAAAAAAGTGTAAATACTCGAGTATGAACTTTTATTGAAACTTGACCAGTATACCTACAATATGATGAATAAGTTAAATCCTATTTATAAAAATGTATTTCTGCGTTTATGTATTTTAGTTTCTACCTTTTTATGTTGTTTTAACTCTCGTCCTTTTAGTGGGTAGAATAAATAAAGTACAAGGTTTTCGGCACTTTTCTAACAAAGGGCTATTTTTACACATAACAAAAAAAAACTACTGATGTAATCATCATGAAATTTTAACAGCTAATAGAAAATATACTTATAAAACAAATTTATATGTTTTAAAATTTTTCATCGGTAAAAAAAATCTCTTACTATATTTGTAATGGCTTTTAATTGAGAGACGGAACAGTTAAGAAACTCAGCTGAAAGCTTGAATTAAAGCTATTAAAAATATAAATATGTAATTTGATTTGCAAATTATGTGCTAACACATATTTGAGTCACACAGCTGAGTGTGACTCGTAATCCGTGTTTTTCTAATTAGTTTAGTAACTTTCCTGTATAGCTCCAAATTTGAGTATCTAAACTGTATTACAAGTGACGTTGTAGGCAGAATCTGCCCGCATGACGCCACGCGGCGCGGCGGGTAGCCCCTATATTACAATTTAAATTACAACCAAACTACGCCAGCTAAAAATTTTAAAAAATATGATCCAAAAGGTTCAACTCTTTAGCTACAAAATCCACCGTTTTTTAACTTACCTGACCAAAAAATAAAAAAATTAGCAGCCGACGAACTTTTTCATGTCATATTTTAAAACTCATTTAAAAGTACCGACTTTATTTGAAGATTTAAAATAGAAAATACTAACTTTTAAGCTTTTAATTAAAACCAATAGTGTCATAGACTTATTGACTTCACTCATACGAAGTTTCAACCATATAACTTAAGTCTAAGTAGGCTAAATGTCGAGTTATTTTGAAGCGGAACATTGAGTTTTGGGGCCGTTTAATAAGCTGTGGCAACCACTGTAGAGACTTCTGGCTCAGACTGTACCGTTGGAGGTTATGAAATTTGGACATTATGAACCGCACTGTTTATTTGGTATCTTCACGTTGGAGTTTGTGAAATTTGGACATTGTGAAACAGTGATTATTTGAATGTTATAGATTTGGAGCTTATGAAATTTGGAGGTTATGAACCGCTCTGTTTATTTAATATTTAAACGTTGGAGTTTGTGAAACTTGGACATTGTGAACCAGTGATTATTTGAATGTTATAGATTTGGAGCTTATGAAATTTGGAGGTTATGAACCGCTCTGTTCATTTAATATTTTAAGCGTTGGAGTTTGTGAAATTTGGAGTTTATGAAACGCTCCCGTAAAAGACCACCGCAGTACTTCGTCAACATTCGTTTAACCCATTTTCAATTCACTTTACCATAGTCTTAGCCTACCCCACTCGGTTTTTAACTTAATGTACAATGTTCCTGACCACAACTTTAAATAATGACTTGTTTTTCTACAATTATCATAAGTCGTATACAAACCTCTTTTTTAAGTTACAATTAATTGATAATAGCTATTTTTTTAGGTTTTTTTTACCTTCATAGGGAGACAAATTTCAAGAGAAATTGTAGTGGTGTAGTGATCCTATGACAATGGACATTGTACCCATAGTTAAAAATTTACTAACTTAAGTGTAGAAAATTTCCAGATGCTATACAGATGACAGTGCTCCTACCAATTGCCAAATACTGTGTTGGGTGAATGTCAAATTGAGATAGAATATACGTCCCAGAGTCAAACTCAGGAAATCGGCAATAATTTCATTTTGATAATTAGGTTAAATTTAAGCTTAATATATATATAAATGAAAATGCAAAAAAGTAGGTACCGTATTAGAAAAATAACCTAATGTGTGTTATTTGAACCTTCCTTATGGTAGCTCACTGTCCTCAGAACCCATTATAAACGGATAGTACTGCAATTATGGAAAATCATCACAGATATTGCCACGATTGAAGAAATTCAGCACGGATATTATAAAACCAGACTCTTCATCCCAGCCGTTTCTCGTCACATCCGAGTCTCTTCTCTCAAGGCTGCGTCCCGTCCCAAACAAATGCTCACAAATTTGTTCTTAATTCAATACAAATCGCAAAAAGTCCTGTTTTACTGTAGGCCTATAAATAGTTTGCTTTAACATTCATATAAAAATATTATTAATATGTTGAAAAACAGTCATATAACCGAAAAAATAACTTAATTAACTGTACAAATCTATTTTATTAGCCTAATTAAGTTATTAATTTAATTAATAACCTACCTATTAATTTTTATTTTGAAATTCCATTTCAGTTTAACATTTGTTTACCCTGTTCCAAGTTCTGGACTGTCCACATGTTTTTATCTCATAAATTAAAGATTTCTAGTTGATCAAATAAATATAATAAGGTACCAAATTTACTTTACTTTAGATCAAAGATTAATTAAACTTACTTTAAGCTTTGCTAAGTCAAAACTGTGGTCTTTGGAGCAATGAGAAACAGCAGCTTCTACATTACGGAATGTTTTAGCACAAAAAAAGCAATCAGTCATTATAGGGCATTCATCTTCCATCTCGTCCCATTCATCTGACCCAAAGTCATCATCATCATCTTCTTCCATTACATGACATCCGATTCTAAAAAGCAGAAACAAAATTACCAGCTTAGGCCTACACAAACCTAACTTACACAAATAAACAAAAAACTTAAAGGTAGGCCTACATACGGTATACAAGTTGAGTCTAGGTCTAATAGGTACAGAAGGCCTTTTAATACAATTATTTTGTTAGGCTAGGTACCTTACAATATCACTGTTTGTTGTTGGTAAAGAAGCCTACATGTTTTGTGTAGTCGCTGCCAGCCCGACCGAATGTATGCACACACCGTAACGGTTGATCAAATAATTGTCTTGTTAAATGTAAATGTGTTCTGTGATTTCAATTTTAAGTTTAAGACGAAGCTGAGAAGAGGATAAACATGATGATATGGTAGTTGGCACGAAACATGTACTAGGCTAATTTACCAACAACAAACACGGATTTTCTAAGTTAACAAAATAATTTTATTAGGCCTAATAAAGCAATATCCAGAAGTAGAACGATGAAATCTAATAACTAAGGTAGCCTAGGCCTACATTAAAATATAATCAATAATTAATTTAGGCGAGGTTAGTTTTGCACGAGGTTAGTTTTGCACATTGCCAACACACCAGGATGTGAAATTTAACCCTAGAATGGTGTCTTTGATTTTTATCACACATTGTTAGTGTCTTTGGTCTGTGAGACCGTTTTTTTAATTTTTTTTTTAGGTAAATATAACTATATTTATTTATTTATTTATTCCAACGGGAAACCCATTACATTAAGACATTACAAGAAATAACAATAAAAATCAAGGCAAGATGTGATACAAATACTACTTAATCAACAACAACAGCAGCAACATATTAATACAATAAGTCTAAATTCTACAGCAAATAATGTCAACTGGAATATGTAACAATATAACATAACCATACCATTTATCAAACCATTAACAACAAATAAATATTTTCAGATTGACAACAACAAATATATATATATATATACCATATATATAGGCTATATATACTGGGTGGCGCATAAAGAACGCATGGATTTGAGTTGAGTGGTGAGAGCAATAGGAGCGTGGTGGAGGGACTGGGCCTGGTTGTTTTGTAGGTTAGGGTGTCCAGTTTTAGTAGCAATGGTGCAGTGGTCCGTGGTACATCGGATTTTTGCGGTAGAACATTTATTCAAAAGTAATTAAATCTGTTAAAACTGTTCAACGGCTTTTCTGCGCAAAGTTCAATGTTCCGCGAGTCCTGAAAAAAGTACGGTAAGGCCCAAAAATAACGAAAGTTACACCAAACGTTAAGTTTCAAATCGTGCAGTGGTTTTTGATGCAATTCTTTTGGGTATTCTGCTGCCAAATAGTGCCAGTTTTGCTTATTGGCATAACTATCCAAATGAAACTGCGCTCCATCATTAACATCACACACAAAACGCCATCAGTGGCAAGAACATCAACCATTCTCTCAAAACAGTTTCCATTTTCGTAATCACGTTCATAAATCTTCTGTTCGATCATAATTTTGTAAGGATGAAATTTTAACTCGTCTTTCAGGTTGCCCTGCAACGAGCGTCAAGACAAGCACACAGTTGGAGCGCATCGCCTAGTGTAACAGACGCCCTTACTCTGTCGACATTTTGTGGAGTTCGTGCCGTGCAAGGACAACCAAACCACTTCTGCTTCATAACTGATTCAATTGTGCGAAAAGGAGCTATCCAACAAAGTATTGTGTTGCGATCGGGTTTTGTTTTGAGCCATTGAACTATGCACGGAGAAGCCATTGAACAGTTATATCAGATTCATTATTTTTTTAATAAATGTTCTACAGCAAAAACGTGATGCGTCAGGTTGATTGCACCATTACTACTAAAACTGGACGCCCTAACCTACAAAACAACCAGGCCCAGTCCCTCCACGGACGCTTTTATTGCTCTTACCACTCAACTCAAATCCATGCGTTCTTTATGCGCCACCCTGTATATATATATATTTTTTTTTTACTTTGATCATGCAACAATAACAACAAATAAATATTTCAAAAAGACAACAATATAAATAATTTGACTTTTGTAAAACTAATAAATAGGCCTACTGAATTGCTAACAAAAAATATAATCTAACTTATTTAATACTAACAAAGGTACAGATTGTGTCTATATGCATTACAAACTATTGTGTCATTGTCGCAGGCTGTAGAGCTCGTCAGTTGCGACTCTTAGCAGGCTCCTCTTGACTGATGTGGAACTGTCAGCGAAAAAGTCAATGTGGTGTGAGGCTTTGTTCCCAAGTCTCTGGATTCTATTGAGGGTGCTGTTTGCATCATAGTTGGTGCTCACATGCCGTCTTCCAAAAAGGTCGGTAGATCTGGTTCCAGTACGACAAAGGAAACCAATCTGGCCTAGCAGCTCCGGACAGTCCAAGGAACCATTCACCAGCTTGTGCAGAAACACTACTCCAAAAACATCTCTTCTGGATTCCAAGCTTTGAAGGTTGAACAATGGCTCGAGATCTCTAATAGGAACTTCTCTGAAGTCAAACCCCATCCGACAGCCAAGGAGACGTAAGAACCTGTCTTGGATGGTCTGAAGCTCCCAAACCAGAATAATCTGATGTGGCGACCATACTATGCAGTTATATTCAAGCAGCGGACGTACAAGGGCGCAATAGAGTGTCCTAAGAGAGCGGAGGTCATCAAAGTCTCTGGAAGAACGCGCTAACAGTTCTTTTAAGTTTGTTAAGAACTTAAACTAAACTTAACTTAACATGAAAAACATGTTAATTTCGTCCCCCGTTTCGGAGGCCGTTTTTCAACAGATGTTCTTGAAATTTGTATCAATGTAGTTGAATAGTTATATTAGAGCTCTTATACCTCAAAAGGTTGAAAATGAAAAAAATTATGAGTTTTATACGGTAAGTGTTTAACCCTAGCAGTGGCCAATGTTAGAAGTGGGGAATGGCCAACCCATTTGGGCAATTTTGCAGACCTTTTTTGAAAATTCGTAAAAATTCAACTGTACAAGTAAATCTAGCCAACCTCATATTCATTTTGTTCGGAAAGAACAGGAGAATCTAGAAATAGATATATAATAATGATTTAGATAGTGCATTTTTTTCGGTAAAGTGAAAAAAAAATTAGATTTTTTTTTATTTCAAAAGCGGCCTCGGTATTTTTTTCTCTACAGATTTTTTATTGGAAATTCATTATATATACATTTTGTAGACAATCTAATTCCCTACATAGAAAAATATAACATGTTAGGAATATTTTTTTTTTATAAGTTTTTGGGGCGAAATATAATAAGAAACGGAGAACCGAAAAAATTGAAAACCGTACAGTGTTAGTTTGTGTTGTAAAAAGTTATATAATATATTTGTATACTAATATACATGTTTGTAAAGCTAATGAAGTACCTAAGGAATAAAAAAAGTCATAAAGTTTATGGTAAAAATATTTTTTATTTATAAATAAAATAATGTTTTTGTATTTTAGAAATTTTGTGAGAAAAAAAATCATAGTATTTAGTAAAAAACTTTTGTACCAAATGTTTTTACTTCAAACCAACATAAACATCTTGTAGTGTATTCAATTACCTACATAAAAATGTATAACATGTTGGGTAAAAATTTTTGTTTTTACGTGCTAGGGGCATAATAATATAAATAAACGGAAAACCTCAAAATACAACCAAAAGAAAAATACAACCTTTTATAAACACAATTTGACACTATTCAGTAAATATTCATGCATAATAAAATACATGAAGATTACTGTTATATACACATAGCCTACACATTTCTCAAAAAATACGAAATAATAACAAATTTAGTAATCAATCGCGGATAAAACGAGAGCAAAAACTCACCGGCAACAACACGCAATGGCGAATTCAAGGCACTTTGTGTACAAGATCTTGACAGTAGTGACACACTTTCGTCGTATTAGTGAGAGAAACCGAAAATAACCCTGAACGCAGGGCTGCCACTATCACAAGCTACATTTCTTCCTCTTCAAAATGACATATTATATGACTAGTAATAATAACTTACACTGTAGGTAATTTGTATTTTCCATACAGTCACCTGACGACGGTTGGCCATTTGTTATAGCTAAATTTCGAAAACAGCTGTTTTCATAAAATCGTACCGGTTGTCCAATCAGTAGGCTATTTAGTTCTAAAATATCACTACCACAATGAAGATAAAATCAATGGCTATCCAGTGGTACCACCCGCAACATCCCAAGACGAAAATTACCCGAGCAGGGTAATCCTAAACAAGACGTGTTTTGCCAGTTCCCAAGGGTCGGCTGCTTAAGTCGTGCCGCGCCAAAAATTCATTTGATTTCTAATCGTCGTGACATTGTTATATACCTGCTACAGGGTTTGTTTAGGTAATAAAACGAAAGTTCAGAATGTGATCTTTCGAATGGTATATATATTATTCTCATCTGAGTTGATTAGAAGTGTTTTTTTTTTACCGTTAAAATAATTTCGGCCCATACCGTCCCCAGACGACGGCTGGCCATTCTAAGCATCAACGTCAAACCGTCACCAGACGACGATTGGCCACTGCTAGGGTTAAAAGTGGGACTCATATTACGTTAAAGATTTTTTTGTAGGCCTAGGCTTACTTATACGTTTGATTTTCTTGGATATTCTTATATCATGTAACTTATGAGGGCCCTAGAACCAACATTAATCTGTAAGCGGAAAAAGTTTTAACATTAGATCTTCACACATTCCATCCGAAGCGAGGGACGTCCAAGGCATGTTTTTATTGTTTTCGCAGGGGTGAAGAAGACTCTTAAGCTTTCTTCTGTTTAAGTTACCCCATGAGTGAGATAGTGAATTTTAGTGTGTGAATAGTAGTAGGGCGTAAACAAAAACCAAAAAACCAAGATATTTATTGAGAAGAAGAGCAAATCCGGCATAATCAGAAATCCAGAACATGTAGGCTACAAACAATATGTCATTACGAACATGTGACAAGAATCAGGATTCACAAGAAAAGGTTATGTTTGCCGAGATATGTCAACCACGTGAGTATCCAGACTGGAAATTGAGAAAGTTTGAAGCACGAATAAGTAGAGTAAAAAACAAATACTTACGATGAATGTTTGTCTCCATCCATGTTCTGTGTAAATTAGTATTACCCCAATTTGTAAGTTAGGTAGAATAAAAGATTTTATTTTTTGTATCACACACACATACTACTGCTGATACGGACTATTGACGCCGGACGCGACAAGTCATAATGAAGAAATGAAGAATTTGAAGATTGAAGCCTGAACTCCTGAACTTTCCACTCGTTCTACTTCCACTCCAGTTCCAGTAGTCCAGTCCAGCTAGCTAGACCGGTCCAACGGGTGAGCACTTTTCGTCTAAAAACGCCGTGCGATTTCGCGACTATAGTTAATCGGTCCAACGGGTACGATGGCATACCTCCAAAACGTGGCAAAGCTTATAATGGGCGGGAACGACGTCATCGCTGATGTAACAGCTGATTGATCCTCAGTAAACAACCACACTACATTATTTTGATGAACTTTCCACGCAAGGATTTAGTCCAGAAAACAGCTGTTTGCCGCCAGCTTATTCTGTTGGGGTTTCATTGCGTAATACTGTTCTGCAATGATTTTTACCGGACACCTATCAGCTGATTATACTGTATTTTCGTGGCAATTAGTGGTTATAAACAAAAACATAACCTCTCTCAGAGGTTATGACTAGTGTTTATTAGTCCTTTAGTTGGTGGAAATATATAAGGATTTGTACGGATTAAGTAGTATGGCGTAAACTATCGTACGTAACTCGTCCAAAATGTGTGTACCGGACTCTTATGGAAATCCCGTACTCGACTTCGTCTCGCACGGGAACGACCACGAAGTAGCGTAAAGTGCAGCCAACGTAACAAAGCCAAACGTATTTCATACTCCTGACGGGCAAAAAAAGGTCATATGTAATTTCTTGTAAATTTATTGTATACCATTTAAATAAATAAATGTCCACCGTCAAATGACTCCACGGTAAAGGTGGCCGTGCTCCACTCCACTCCACTACTTTTGCACGTTAACACGTCAACGTTAACAAGCATTTAGAAATGTAAATTTTCCATTAAATAATCTTAAACACAAATTTAGTGCTAACGGTGGGATTCAAACCTGGCACCTTCAGCCAACCTGGTACGCTATCCATTAGACCACCGAGGCCGATGGCTCCACAACGTATCGTTGCGGTAATAGTGTTCCCACCCTCAGCTAATCAGAAGGCTCCAAATCATCATCGTAGGCTCATCTATACTCTCTTGAGTAAACACCGAAAAAATCGAATGAAGGTTAATCAAAAAAATAGTTCTGTTTATTAAATATAATTTTTAATGCCTCAAATTAAATGTTATAGTTATTTAATTATAAAATTAAACTGTCATAACCTAACCAAATTTGCTGATAATGAAAAAATCTAATGCAGGTTTACTAATCGAAAAAATAGTTCTGTTCATAAAATAAAATTATAAATACCTCGAATTCAAATATATGATTGTATACTTTTAAAATTTAACTGACGTCTATAACCATACTTGCAGACAATAAAAAAATCCATTTAACAAGTTAGTGCCACCAGTGGGTTTCGAACCGGCTACCTCCAGATCATCAACCCGGTGCGCTATCCACTACACCACCGAGACCGATGCGATGGCTCTGCAACGTATCGTTGGGGACACCGAAACTGCCACGACGTTTTACGACCATGCTCCATACTGAAACTGCCACGGCAATTAGTGAGGATTATAAGGGTGTTTTTGAGAAGGCTAGAAACACTGAAACTGCCACGGCGGATTCCTCAGGTAGACGGGGAGAAACGGGAGACTTAAAATTCCCATTTCTGTCTTAACCTTTTAATTTCTTTCACAATAATACGTTGATTGGAAAAATAAGTGATTGATTTGCCCTTTCGTATTTATATTTTAGGATTTATTTTTATGTAATATAAGTTTTTAGTGTTGCGACTGTTAGAGTATTTACTTTATAAGAATTTATTCCGTCTCTTGAGAATATATTTACTTTATAATTATTCTGAAATATAATTATTCTGAATAATTATTTACCACTAAGAAACAAGTTTTATGTTCATTTACCACTTATATAACACTGCATTTTATATGATCTGTTCGACGCTTTTAATTACACTAGAGGTGATCAAATACTAATATAATACTGTAAAACTGTAATATTCAAAAATAGTTTTATTCGCCCAAGACGCTAGGTTGCAGAACTACAAATACTGTACCAACCTCCATGGTCTGCAGAGGGGCGTTCTCGTGGAATCTCAGTGGAATGCCCTCCTATTAGCTTGACTCATGTAATATTTTTCAAATTCGGTATTTCTCAACAGTTTTGTGCCATCCTTCAGAGAGTTAGTAGTAAGGGTGTTGGTGTGTTAGTTATACTTAGTTGATAGTCTTTCGATGGAGGATAAGATATTTGAAACGAAGAGAAAGGGTGCGGCGTTGTTAGTAGACGGCCACAGTTTTGTTATACAAAGTGTGGTGTTAGTAAGTGGGTTTGCTAGAGAAAACATCGGGGACTTTTTCCTGATAGTTAAAATTCACGCGCTATTCCCGGTTTCTAGGTTGGCAGAATTAAGTGACCCTGAATTATCACTACAAGTAGCCTAGGCTAATTAAGATTTATTTTTTACCAACCGTATCTAAAATGTATACTTATCAATTATGAAGTTTTTATCTGGTATTATTAATGTAAACCTGCACATTATTCGAACTTAATTGACTAGACCATACCTTACTACTAACTCTCTGAAGGATGGCACAAAACTGTTGAGAAATACCGAATTTGAAAAATATTACATCAAGCTAATAGGAGGGCATTCCACTGAGATTCCACGAGAACGCCCCTCTGCAGGCCATGGAGGTTGGTACAGTATAAACTTAATAAACTGGAAAGACTCGAACTTAATTCTGTGTATTCTAGTCATCACAAAGGATCTTATACTTCGACGCCAATTCCTAAGACAATTGAAACGCAGTGCGCGCAGTATTTCCAACTCATTGCTGAAAAGCATGTTTTCATAGTATTCCCAGCTCATTTCTAAATACATTACCTCCACAGCAGCCCAACAAATCAAAATATTAATAGTATAGGATGAAATCAATAAAATCGCCAAATATGATCAATATATACACAATTGTGTTTTATTTATACTTCAGGACACGTATCCTGTTGTGCTATTATTTGCATTAGATTATGTTTCTTCTTGTGCAATTTTGACGATGCCTACCTATACCTTGGTATATTTATAAACTGAAAACTTCAAATCTAATGATAAAATATGTGTTTATTGAGTTCTTTAATACCAGCAATTCACTATAACGGGTTAAGAGCATTCATATAATACATTTAGTAAGAAACACTTTACATTCCATTGCAATCTTAATCCATTAGAACATATTATTTAATTATTTCTGACTTTATCGGTAGTTAAATGACTTTTTCTATTGATACTTGATTTAAATAACTGCAAAGTTAGTATGGCCTCTTTTAAGTAGTGGCATGAAAAGCATTTAACTAAGTTATGAGCTAAGTAAAGTGTTGTGTTTCAAAATCGTCACTGTGATGAGTGAGGGATATTCTCATTCCCGTTTCTCCCTGCACGTTGCCAAACCAACCTCCCCTACCTGAGGAATCCGCCATGGCAGTTTCAGTGTTTCTAGCACTCTCAAAAACACTCTTATAATCCTCACTAATTGGCGTGGCAGTTTCGGTATGGATTATGATCATAAAACGTCGTGGCAGTTTCGGTACAGCCGTATCGTTACGGCAATGGCGTTCGCTCAAGCCGTGGTGGGCGGTGGTTTCCTGAGGGAAAGGAAATCTCTAAAACATACATAGAACCTCTTCCCAAAAATATGTGTTATTAATATTTTATTTACCACCACAGCCTGGTTCGGTGGGGCACACGGGAGGGATTATGGCTAACATATCTTGTAGTAATGTCAGCGTTCGCCGCTAGAACCGCTAAGTTAACAAAATTGAAATTAATTTTATAATTTTTAGTTATAAAATTAGCTTTTTTAATTATAAAATTAATTTTTAATCATAAAATTAATTTTAAAAATTTTAATTATAAAATTAAACTGTTATAACCTAACCTAGCCAACCAAACTTGCTGATAATATATAAAAAATATAATACAAATCAAATGAATGTTTACTTATAATTTTTAACTATAAAATTAGTTTTAAAATTTAGTATTATAAAATTAAACTGTCATAACCTAACCCAACCAACCTGCACACCAGTCTGAAACGCTAACAACTATGCCACGAGCCACGACCGCCGCTGAAAAAGCAGAAATCTACCCTGTCTTTAAAAAGGGCGACAAACATGAACCCAATAATTACAGACCAATTTCAAATCTGCCAGTCATATCTAAACTGCTTGAGCGTGCTATTTATAACCAATTATCTACCCACCTTCAAAACTACAATCTTTTATCTCCATGCCAACACGGTTTCAGAAAGGGTCATAGTACCAACCCGGCAATAGCTCATCTATGCAAAACCATAAATGATCTGTGGGAAAATAAGTGTAGCGCTTCAGCCCTTTTTTTGGATCTACAAAAAGCCTTTGACAATTTAAACTGGGAAATTTTTCTTCAGAAACTTAAACTGTTCAATATCACGGACCTAGCTCTAAATTGGGTTAAGAATTACCTTGATGACAGGCAACAATTTGTCGAATTAGGCTATCAGTACCACAACACAATTGGAACCGTCAAATCATCCTTAATGAAAACAGTGGTAGGAGTCCCACAGGGATCGATATTGGGTCCTTTGTACTTTTTAATTTATATTAATAGCCTACCAGAGTCACTGAACCATAATCTGAGAACCATACTCTACGCAGACGATACAACAATAGTAATCCCTACAAAGTACCATGAGAACAATAGCAACATAGTCAATTCAACCCTGGACGAGGCTACCTCTATCTGCAAGTCTCTTAAACTCAGCATTAACACATAAGTTCACATGCACATAAGTTTCAAGCCAAACAACAGTAATAGAGCTGATGAGGACTGGCAAGGATTGAAGATTCCCGTTACCGCATCAACAAAATTCTTGGGAGTTATTATAGACCAAAACTTGAGTTGGCAAGATCACACCGACCATCTCTGCAAAAAATTAGCTACGGCTCACCACGTAATTAGACGCATTAGAGCTATAACTGATGAAAACACTGCAATTCTGGCTTACCACTCACTTTTTTCTTCCCATCTGCGGTATGGAATCGTCGCCTGTGGATCCACCCAGGAGAAGAACACAGACCGCATCTTGGTTCGGCAAAAGAAGACCCTTAGAACAATACTGCGCCTGCAACCCTCGGAGCACTGCAACCCTTTTTACCCAACACAAAATCCTTACCGTCTATTCCCTCTATATATATGAAACCATAATCCTGGCCAGACAACAATCCCCAACCCTACGACAAGAGAAACACTCCTATAACACTCGCAACAAACACAATATTGACCTACCTCAGCATAGACTCCAAAAATTTAACAAAACCCCAACCTATTCTGGCTCATTTTTCTACAATCTCTTGCCTCAAGACCTAAAAAATCTACCACCAACACGCACATTCAACATAAAACTTAAACAATACCTTGCTGATAGGCCCTACTATAAAATCTCAGACTTTGTGTCTGACCACACTTTCTCACGTCTCGCCTCGTGAAGAAAGAAGACCCTGCAGTTTGAATTGACGATTCCCCGATCGG
This sequence comes from Macrosteles quadrilineatus, assembly GCF_028750875.1. Taxonomy (NCBI): domain Eukaryota; kingdom Metazoa; phylum Arthropoda; class Insecta; order Hemiptera; family Cicadellidae; genus Macrosteles; species Macrosteles quadrilineatus. The sequence goes on from NW_026542595.1 coordinate 87,395,120, forward strand.
CTGATCGTGGAGAAGACGCCGGATGTAAGATGTAAGATGTAAAACAAACCGTCTCGTTACGGTAATCGTGTTGCCTCAAGAGAAGACATTAGCCACTATAGATATGACGTCACCACACCTTTAGCCATCGTCCCCCCCCGTATGCCCATTCGCAGCCCGGTTAAGTTTTGTATGTATATATGTGAATAGTAGTGTTCTATTTTTAAATGTATATATATTGACGAAGTCTATCCGACATTTTCGGTCAACGACGTATAATACAAGTTATGTTTTATCTATGATAAAATTTCAAGTAAGTTAAGTACTGATTATATTGATGTTTTAATCATAATTTTTAACTAAATAATTTTAAAACCCGTAAACTAAGCCTTTGTAAATTAGCAATGTACACCGTCAAGAATGCATATACATATAATATATATATATATATAATGAAATTATATAATGATAATAATAATATATAAATCTCAAGCAAAGCGTGTTGAGAGTTAATTACAGAGCCTCCTGTAGAGGCCATGGTTATTAAATACTATTCAATAATTTATTTACCTATTTTGCCTGAAGGTCATGTAGTTTGAACTAGTATGTACTCTATGCGCATTTCACCGCTCAGTGTGCGGCATCTTCGTGGAGTTTGTCATTCTTCTTACACTAAATACCTTATATTGTACTGTACTGTACATATTTACATTAGTAATGATTTTATCACTTAGCGGTCACATTCGCGGTTGCACGACAGCGATACGAGCGAGCGGCGGAATACATGTTCCGCCCACTGTTGATGTGGTCGACGACGACTTGTACTGGGACGGGACTGGGTGATTGACAGTGACGGGATTATGATGGTCAGGGCCCAGGGGATGTAGGCCTAGTCATTGTGCGTGGGGGATGGTCGCTTTCTCTTTTGCAGTGTTGCAGTTTGTGTGCGGTGTTGCCATATCGTCGATTTTCTTCGATGTTTTGAATAAGACTAAATAAGACGGAATTGTGGTAATCTTTTTTATTTATGAGGGTATCAGGGCTGGTGTTAACTTGCATATATATTTCATAGCTTTCTTTCACTATCGCAGTAGATTTGGAGTTAGTTTTGTGAAGGATCTTGTAAACTTATGGGGTTTTGATTTACTTTAAATGTGAAAAATACAAAATGACTACAATTAAGCTCAGTATACTCGCTTGGCATATGTGAGAATACTCAGGAACTGATTGAACTGACACCATTGTATGAGTTACTAAATTTTATTTGACGACTCACTCTAATCTACAACCCTTTAAAACACAATACATTTATATAATAATCAATAAATCAAATGACGTATTTACCAAAGGAATTAAATATTTTGGGGCCCCAGTATCAAATAAGAGAATTGAACACGTATATAAGTTTAAAAGTGATAGATATAATACATATGTAAAACAACTCGATCTTAATTAATTAAACCCTTTTACAAAAAATATAGATATTCATAAAATGTTATTAATCTACATCTTTGCCATTTGGCCAAAGTCCAGTTCACAAAACTTAAACCACAAGGCTAATATGAAATTCTATAAAATTAATACACTTAACAAACAAAGACTATTCACATTTAGCAAGCTACCAAATATACACGTTTGAAAATAAAATACTAAATGAGAACTTACTTAGGCTATTTCAAAAACATTATTTTACAGGTTTAACCTTTAAGGCTATTTTGTTGTTGTTTTTATTTAGCAGAAAATAATATTTTTATTATTATTTATGATTTATATCATCGATTATTTAGGTTTTAAATTTTTATTTTTTTGTTAGGTTTAATTTGAATGAATTGTAGTTATTTAACTTAGGCCCTTTTTTATGTAATTTAAATTTATCTTCTTTCTTCTAAAATTTGTTGTCCTGGGAATTATAATTGAATTTTGACATACCGAGGAGAAGATCTTGAGGGTAGATGAATTCCCCGAGGTGACGTCTCGTGATGTCCAGGCCTCCCCTTGTCTCCGTTGGCGGATGACTCGGTGGTTGATCCTGGTCCTCGATGGTGGATGACGACCCCCTGGAACCTCTTCTCTCGGCGTGGGCTGAGTAGGTGAAGTAGTTTGGCCTAGGACGTATTCAGGTGGCAGATTTTACCAATCCTGATATAATTTGGGGCCTGCTCGATCCGACCCCGTCCTAAGCCTCGCAAATCTTCTTCCAGACTGATGCCATCTTGCTCCTCCTGTCCCTTCCTTTTTTTTAGATTTTCCCATCATTCTAATTAACCCCGCCTACAGTGTCCAATCATAGTTGATCCCTTTGGTGCTCAACGTTGTGATTGGCTGCCACTTCGATCAGCAGTTCACTGTAGACGTCAGGTTGTGCGTCCATTGCCCGGGACCTTGAATATGATACTAGTAGACTCGTCGGTGCCATTCTACATGTCTCTTTGTATTAGAAAATTGTAATATTTGATTTACTTGAATCAGTAGCAAGTTTTAAATGGGCCTAATACGAATTTTAAAGATATGATGGTTAAAGATGAAATTTAAGAATTTAATTAAAATATAAATATGTTTACACTCCCCTGCTCGGGAAAATTTTTCGTCCCCGAAAAATAATCTATAGTGCCCCAGTTACTCGAAGGTGTCTTCGCATCGTCCATTGGATTGTGCTACTGTGCGGCGTCAGCCTGTTGTGTAGCCTCTTGTTGCTCCACTGGTTTACATGATTTGAATTGTAATGGATTGAATAAGAACGATATATTCCATAATTAAAATTACCATCGAGAGGAAATCCTATCAGTACTCATTGTATAAATTTGTGCTAATAAGTAGATCAATTTCGTTGTTTGATAATTTCCATTTTCTTAATATATGTTACTTAAAATCTTTGTGTAAATTGATATATTAAATAATTGTATCTGTGTATGGAACAGCTTTCTATTTGTATGGTTGATTGTTTATAACTGCAATTAATCATCATTTCTGTTTATACCCTATTAAATGTCATGAAGCATCTAGACTGCGCGCTTAGACTAGATATCTTCGCAAGATGTAATAGTCATAAAATTATTTTGAATTTAATAGTATCTTTTAGGGTTCGAATATAAATTGGGGAATATTTTTGATCTGAATATAATTTCATATAGAAGTGGTGATGTTAAGTTTTTTTACTCGGAAAAGATACAATCTCACAATGTTTGAATGAGATTGCGTACAAAGGCAATGCACCTAGATGCTGAGTCTGCTTGATATCATCTTTCTGCTGGAGTCATGAAGCTGCTGTCTTTGTCGTCCAAGCTTGAGAACTCAGTGAGATGTTTGTTCCGCGTCGCGTGTGAAGTTATGTGCGTTATTTGATTTCTTATTGTTTGTGTCTCTGGTTTCGTGTTTCTTGCTGTGTTGTTTCTTGTGTATCAATTGGATATTCACACGATGGGTAGGCTATTGGTCTTCTCGTTTATGCTGATTGTTTTATAATTGCTATGAGTTGATAAATGCATTCCTCTCGTAATGTCACGTATTTTATTTATAAATTCTTGAACAGTAACTTCTATTTATGACTTAATTAAACATTTTTATATGTGTCGTTATTAAATATGACGCTGTGAATTATAATACTCTTCAGAATTTAATGCAAATTAAATAATATTTTCCTTTCTCTCCCAACATGATGATTATTTACAAGCTTAATAAAGATGCTAGTGAGGGTTAAACGTTAATAATTTGTATTTATCTTCTATGAAACGGCTTAATATTTTGTACATGTACTGGCTCTTCACACAATCTACCTCTTTTTTCTAGAGCTACCATGTAGGTCAAATCATTTATTTTCCCGGTAATGTGATATGGCCCCTTGAAAGAGTTTTGAAATTTGCTATATTTCTTTGTGTGATCAGTAGGATATTTAATTAATATCTCATGCCCTGGCTGTAAGTCTAAATCTCTTTTATTTTGATCAAAGAAAGATTTTTGCTTATTTTGGGCCTTTTCTAAGATTTTGGGAACCTCTGTCCTAATTTTGTGAATTAGTTTGATTTCTTTTATGATGTCCGTGTCCTGATCTTCGTGTGTATAGATGTAATCAGATGGATGTCTAGCTTCCCGTGCAAAGTTTAAGTAAAAGGGCGTGTAACCTGTGTTCTTGTTTATGGTAGTATTATAGGCAAATGTAACATACTTCAAAATGTCGGACCAATTGTGTGGATTTTCCTCAATGTAGTGGGAAATTGCTGTTTTAATAACTAAATTGGCTCTTTCGGTTAAACCTTGAACTCTTTGTGCATAGGGCGGGCTAGCTTTTTGCTCAATCCCTAAACTTTGTAACAACTGTTTAAGAACTTGTCCCATGAAATGTGTTCCCTGGTCGTGGGTTATGATTTTTGGCACACCATATAAACAAAACAGATCTAGCAGTACTTTAGCCACGGTTTTGCAATCCGCGGCTCGTGTTGCACGCGTGTAAACCATTCTAGTGGTAGGGTCTGTAATGATTAAAATGTATTTGTATCCATGACTTTGCGTTATTGGCCCTAAAAAGTCTATAATAATCCTTTCAAATGGTGTTATTGGAGGTATTTGGGGATTTAATTTACCATATTGCTTATACGTGGGAGATCGCCTTAACTGACATTGTTCACATGTTTTTGTGTAGTGTTCAATGTCTTGATTCATGTTAGGCCAATAATAACGAGATTTGATTTTCTTTGCAGTTTTAAAATTTGAAAAATGTCCTCCTGAGAAAATATTATTTTGAAAAGTTTTTAATATGTCGTTAACCTTCTCCTGAGGTATTGCTAATAAATGTTCAGTGTTACTTCCGTTAAAATGCTTGTAATACAATATGTTATCTCGCTCTACATATTTTCTGGATTCATGTCTTATTTTCTTGGGAACAGAATCTGGTGATATTTTAGCTAACTTAATTTGTTTTAAATACGGATCTTTTGCTTGAAGTTCTTCAAAGTTTTCTGTTTTAATTTCCTGTGTATTTAAAGTTAGTTCAATTAGTCCCTGATCTATTATTTCCTCGGGTGGGTTTCTTGAAAGACTGTCTGCTAATAAATTTGAAGTTCCTTGTTTATATTTTACAATGATGTCGTAATCGACCAAAGAAAGAGTTAAACGATTTAGGCGTGAAGAAGTGTTCTTGAAATTTTTGTAATGTATGAGTGCTTGACAGTCGGTGAAAACTGTAGTTTGTCTACCTAAAGTGAATTCTCTCCAGTAGTTAACCGCGTAAACTAGAGCTAGCATTTCTCTCTCCGCGTTAGTGTACCTCTTCTCAGTGTCAGTGTATTTTCTAGATAGATATGCAATAGGATGCATTTGATTATTTTCAGGGTTAATTTGTAGCATGCAAGCACCAAGTGCAAACAATGAGCTGTCAACAAATATTACTGTTTCCCAATCTTCCCTAAAATGTGAAAGGATTGGTGGATTTGTTAAAATTTGTTTGATTTCATTGAAAGCTTTTTCGCAATCATCTTTCCATTCAAAAGGCAAATTTTGATTTGATTGTTTTATTAGTTCTGTTATTGGTAACGTTATTTGAGCATAGTTCTTTATGTGTTTCCTAAAAAATGATGATGCTCCTAGAAATTGACGTACGCGTCTTATGCAGTCTGGCCTTTTAAATTCCTGGATGGCTTTAACCGTAGATTCTTGTGGTAAAATTCCTTCTTTAGACACGGTATATCCTAATATGTCTACTTTTTCAAATAAAAACTTGCATTTCTGTGTGTTAAGCTTTAAATTTGCCTTATGTAAAATTTCTAAAATAGTTGCTAAATTCTCTAATTCTTGATTGAAAGTTGTCCCATAAACTATCACATCATCTATATATGCTATAACTTTGTTGTACAAGTGTTTGTTTAATAATGCCAGTAATGCCTTACTGAATAAAGCTGTGGAAACTTTAAGTCCCATTGTTAATCTTTTATATCTTAAAAGCCTGTCTTGAGTTTTTATAGCAAGTAAATTTCGATCCTCTTCTCTTACTAACAATTGATGAAATGCTCCTTTGAGATCTAATTTTGTGAATGTGTTGGCTTTGTTTAGACAATTTAAGACTAAATTAACCGATGGAGTTGGATATACGCAGTTCTTCAATATGTTATTAACTTTACGCATATCTCCTACAAGTCTTGGTGATTTATCTTTATTTCTTGTAATAAATACGGGTGAAGAGTTTTCACAGTAGTCGGGACACTCCTCTAAAATGTCTGCTTTTAGTAGTTGGTCCAAAAGTTGGTTAAGTTCCTGTCTTTCTTGAGTACTTTGTTTATATGGGGGTGAGTTTACCGCTTTGTAATTTGGAACTGTTTCTAAAGCTACTGGTGGCAAATTAGCTGGTTCTAAATCTTCAATTTTTGTAGTGAACATTGTCTTATAATTTTGTAATAAGTCTATTACTTTATTGTGCTGTTCTACCGTGAGATGGGGTGATATGTTAAACGGTATACCATCTTTATCAAATAATTGCCGTTTATTGGGATCCGTTTGGGATTCATGTTTTATTTTAGCACACGTAACTTTAGTATTTATTTCCTCAGTGAGGTAGCCAAGTAGAGTGTTTGCATTAATGTGTTTGGGAAAGTTTGATGCATTGTATAGGTTTATATAGCTATTACCATCATTATCTTTATCAATTAAATATGCGTGACATTTCTTTTTTTCCTTTAAAGATTTTTCTGACTCAAAATATGTTTTGTCATTTACTTCAACATTTAATTTAATTTTCCTATGTTGATGAGGTGCAATCACCATATCCTCTTCAGTTCTAATGTCAGTTATTTTACTTTTAGGAACTATTGCATTAGTGTTAATAGATTCAATTTGAATTAACCACTGTTTTTGCATTTTTATCCTATGCTTATATCCACCTAAGTTCATGATGATTTCTTTGGTGTCAAAGTTTAGTTCAACTCGGTTTTTATTTAGGAATTTATTACCTAAGATTATTTCACTGTTGGTATCAGGTGTTACATAAAATTTGTCTCTGATAATTATGTTGTCTATCTCTAACGCAATCTCTGTTGTCCCTATAATATTTATAGGAGAGTCGTTTGCTGAAACTACAGTTGGTAGCCTTTCGGTCTCAATTTTATTTCCCGTTAACAAGTTAGAGTTTATCAAATTTATATTTGAGCCTGTGTCTACAATACAGTTAATTACTTTGTTGGGATTTTGGATTAACCTAGCATTAAGTGTTAACACTGCTAGTCTCTTATCTTCCGTCTGTTGTATCTTAAAAAGAGTATCATGTAGTTCTATTCTCCCTAAATTCTCCTTTTTCCTTGGCTTGTGTACCCTTCCGTCTGAGACTAGGGATATATCACAGCTATGGATCATGTGTTTGGTTTCTTGTTCATTTAGCTCTATGCAAATGTTCTTCTTATATTCTTCTATTAGCTCCTTTTCTTCAATTTTCCTGTCTTCCTGCTCTTCTTTTGAAGTCAGTTCTTCTTCTCCATTCCTTTCTTCATTAGTCTTCTGCTCATGGGGTTTTCTAGGATTTGGTGAAGAGAAACCGTTACTATGTTCTCGTATCTTCCTTGTCTGATATTTACAAAAGTTTGTATTATGTACAGTTACTCTGGAAAATCCATAGTTATTTTCCTGTCCCGTAGGTTGAGTAAAACATCTACGTTTATACTGTTTCCTATATCTAGCTTCATTTAAGGTGGGAAATTCACTATCATAATTGGTTATATACAACTGTTTGTGTGTGTTACTGTGTGTGGGTTTTATGCTAAACGGCTGGGGAGGTTGCCTTGTGTAGTTAGTATAAGGAACTCCCCATTTTACGCGTTTTTTGGCCTATTGTGGGTGGGATTTAGTCTAAAACCTTGTTCTCTGCTGTGATTAGTCATTCTACAGTGGTCGCAGTACCTAGTTGTTGTAGGTGAACTGTTATTTCTATTGTTGTGGTTCCTGTATCTGCAGTCCTGGGTTTTGTGGTTGTTCCTTCTGCAGATATTGCAGTATACATTATCTCTTCTCATGTATGAAGATGATGGTTGATGTGTCCCGTAGTTGTAGTAGTGTGGCGCTGGCTGTCTATGGCTCGTTTCACATCTACCCGGCTTCTACCCGGCATGCCGTTAACCCGACTTCTAGCCGGCACCGGCACGAGTGCACCTTTACTTCTTCACCCCATTGCCGGTTAAACGACACCCGGCACCCGGCAGCCGGGTAGATGTGAAACAGGCCTATGACCGGAGGTAGTCGGTGAACTCCGTGAACTCTGGAACAGCTGATTTGCTCCTCTGTGTACGTTGTGTTGCGGATTCCACTCTGCAGGCGTTCCATATTGTTGTCTAGGTCTGTAGATCGCTGAACTTCTGAAGTTGTGTCCTCTTCCATTGTTGTTGGGGAACGATCTTTGTTGTTGCTGCATTTGTGGATAAAAGTCTGGTTGTATTTGTCTTTGTGGTGTTCCTGCCATGGTCATGTTGGATACTATTTGAGTTAAGGACCTAATCTCGGCTTGTAAATTGTTTATTTGTTCCCTACTGTCAGTGTCCCCCCGAATTAATTCCTCTCTTTCTGCTCTGTTGTATTTTTCCCTATTAACTAATTTGATTTGAAGTTGTAGTTCAATTTTTCTTAAGCTTGTTTCTAGTTGTTCTAATGTTTCACACGTTTCGGACAAAACCCTGTCACAAAATTCAGGTCGTAGACCTTGTATAATGTATTGACCTATCCGTTTCTCTGACATTTCGGGGTCATGACGTTTACATAGTGTTAGTACTTCTAAGTAATACGTCAGCACCGGCTGATCCTGCCCTTGTACTTTTTTATCCAAAATGTTTTGAAGTGTTTGAGCTTGTGCAACGGGTGTGAATGTACTTATAAAGGTGTTTTTAAGTTCATCCCAACTATCAATTAGTCTCCCTTTCATGTAGTGTTGGTACCAAGTGAGTGCAGTTCCCGCTAAGTGGGCTGGGAATAAATTTAATTTTGACGTTTCCTGCCAATTGTTTGATTGAGCTGCGATTTCGTATTTGTCTATGAAATCGCTGGGGTTTTCTGTGACTAGACCGTGGTATGTACCAGCAGAAATTAATGGTAAATTTTCTTTGGGTTGTGTCATGTTGTTTGCTAAAGGTGGCTGATTTACGTAACAAACCGTATTGTTTAAGGGTTGTGGTAAATGTACGTTTAAAGATGTGCCGGCTAATTGGATCTCTCCTAAGTCCTCTGATGCTATTTCAATGTCCTCGTAATTTTCGTCCTCCTCACTGTCACTAGCTGGGGTGTCATACAAGTTTTCCCTGTCACTGATGAATTTGTGTATGCGATTCAATGAAGGGTGTTTTAACAGTTCAGCTTCCGAAAGACATTTTTTACTTAAAAGTTTCTTTAAAATCAACTTTTTCTCTTCAGACCAATTATTTTTTACAAAAGCTTTAAGGTCAGCTACAATGGGCCTCAATTCGGCTACAAGGTCCTCATCCCTATATTTTATGTTAAATTTTGACAAAATAAGCTGTAATTGCTCCTTTTTAACCCTATATATGTCTGAAGGTAGATCAACTTCTGTTAATGGCATTTCATTTTTTATGTTTAAAAATTCCTAAACAGAGTATGTTATTTATGATTAGTTACTTGACTGCAATTTAATTAAAACTAAATGTGTATTTTTTTTACTACTGTATTTATATTTTGCTATTAACGGTTTGTGTTAATTACCTATTAGATCGTTTATAAGTTCCCTAAGGTATTTTATGTGTTGAACATCTATAACCTGACAAAGTCTTAACTTAATCTAAGCATATACACGGTTTTGTCGCTTTGCTAAATCAAAATCCCTGCTATGCGATTGTCACTTTCTTAAAACATATTAATCATACAACACTTATTTTAACATGCATAACTCATCTGTGCCAGTCCAATCATTGTTGATAATTAAATCAAATCGGCAGCCTCCACCATGTAAACTTATGGGGTTTTCATTTACTTTAAATGTGAAAAATACAAAATGACTACAACTAAGCTCAGTATACTCGCTTGGCATATGTGAGAATACTCAGGAACTGATTGAACTGACACCATTGTATGAGTTACTAAATTTTATTTGACCACTCACTCTAATCTATAACCCTTTAAAACACAATACATTTATATAATAATCAATAAATGAGATGGCGTATTTACCAAAGGAATTAAATATTGTTGGGGCCCCAGTATTAAACTAAGAGAATCGAACACATATCTAAGTTCAAAAGTGATAGATATAATATAATTGTTAAACGACTCAATCTTAATTAATTAAACCCTTTTACATAAAAATTATAAATATTCATAAAATGTTATTTATCTACATCTTTGCCATTTGGCCAAAGTCCAGTTCACAAAACTTAAAACACAATGCTAATATGAAATTCTGAAAATTAACACACTTTACAAACAAAGAACATTTACATTAGCAACCTACCAAAATTACACGTTTGAAAATAATATATAAAATGAGAACTAACTTATATAAAATACATTATTTTACAGGTTTAACCTTTAAGGCTATATTGTTGTTGTTTTTATTTAGCAGGAAATTATTTATTCATAAGTATTTATGATTTATATAATCGATTTATTTAGGTTTTTAATTTGATTATTAGTTAGGTTTAATTTGAATGAATTGTAGTTATTTAACTTAGGCCCTTTTTTTTATATAATTTTATTTTATCTTCTTTCTTCTAAATTTTGGTCCTGGAAGTTATAATTGAATTTTGGAACATACCGATGAGATGATCTTGAGGTCAGAAGATTCCCCGTGTCGTGGACGTCCAGGCCTCCCCTTGCTCCGTTGGCGGATGACTCGGTGGTTGATCCTGGTCCTCGATGGCGGATGACGACCCCCTTGAACCTCTTCTCTCGGCGTGGGCTGAGTTGGTGAAGTAGTTTGGCCTAGGACGTATTCAGGTGGCAGATTTTACCAATCCTGATATAATTTGGGGCCTGCTCGATCCGACCCCGTCCTAAGCCTCGCAAATCTTCTTCCAGACTGATGCCATCTTGCTCCTCCTGTCCCTTCCTTTTTTTTTTAGATTTTCCCATCATTCTAATTAACCCCGCCTACAGTGTCCAATCATAGTTGATCCCTTTGGTGCTCAACGTTGTGATTGGCTGCCACTTCGATCAGCAGTTCACTGTAGACGTCAGGTTGTGCGTCCATTGCCCGGGACCTTGAATATGATACTAGTAGACTCGTCGGTGCCATTCTACATGTCTCTTTGTATTAGAAAATTGTAATATTTGATTTACTTGAATCAGTAGCAAGTTTTAAATGGGCCTAATACGAATTTTAAAGATATGATGGTTAAAGATGAAATTTAAGAATTTAATTAAAATATAAATATGTTAACAATCTGTAATGATTCACGATACGTACGTAATTTTGTGGCTATGATTTTCTTTCAAGAGTTTAACTACTATTGAGCTGGGGTTGGCATGATGTTTGGTGTTGTGTTCTTTGAATCTTTTGTTGAAATTTCTGTTTGTGTAACCGATATACTGTTTATTGCAGGGGGCGAATGTGATTTTTAAAGACTCATCTTTCATTATCTGGGTTGTCTTGTTTGTAAATGGGTTCTGGATTGGTTTTAACCTTGTAAGCTGGCGTGTGCCATTTTTGGTTGAAGGGTGTTGGGATTATGCATGCTGGTATAACTGGATCTGTACCAAGAAAAGAAGCCATCGAGATACTCAGAAAAAGACTTGCCAACTGTGAAAATTTTGATGAAGAAATAAATGATATTATTAAAATTACAACAACAATAACAGAACAAAACTATTTCTCTTATTATGACAAAACATACTATGATCCCAATGGTCTTCCAATGGGAGGCCCACTATCAGCCATCTTAGCGGAGTTACCGTATTTATGCAGAATTTTGAAGAACGACATACTATCAGATGAAAACCCTTACTTCAACCAAATCAAATTTTATGCTCGGTATGTTGATGCTGCCTTCATCGTACTAAATGCTAATCAAATACAGGCGAATAGCTTCCTAACACACGTAAACAAAACACATAATAGCACCAAATTTAAAATGGAAACTGAGCTAACCATTCCATAAGCTTTCTTGACATAACAGTCACAAAAACTCAAAACCAATCAGTTAAAATCGGAATTTTCAGAAAACCAATACAAACACATCTAATTATCAGCAGAATCCAATCACACCTACAACAAAAAAATGGCAGCTTTTAGATCATTAACATTCCCAACTACAATCTCGACCAAAAAGGATATAAAAAATATACCATACGAAAATAGCATGAAACAATGGGTTACAACCCAACAATCGTGGAAACTATGATCGGCAAAACCAGAAAGAAAATTAAATCCATCACACAAAATGAACATTCAAATCAGTCGAACGTAGCAATCAGATATACGTAGCAATCAAGTACACCGACAAGACAACCGATAAATAGGAAAAAACTTTAATAAAGTAGGCTACACACCAGCTTACAAGGTTAAAACCAATCCAGTACCCATTTATTTACAAACAAGAAACCAACAAAGAAAATCCAGATAATGAATGAGGAGTCTATACAATTACATGTGCGCCCCCTGCAATAAACAGTATATTGGTTACACAAACAGAACTTTTAACAAAAGATTCAAAGAAAACAACACTGAAAACCATGCCAACCCCAGCTCAATAGGCCTAGTAGCTAAACTCTTGAAAGAAAATCATAGCCACAAAATTACATATCCTAAATCATTACAAATTCTTCACAAAACCAACTCCAAATCTACTGCAATAGTGAAAGAAAGCTATGAAATACATATATACTGAATGCACATTAACACCAGCTCTGACACCCTCCTAAATAAAAAAGATTACCACAATTCCGTCTTATTTAAAATATCAAAGAAAATCAACGATCTGACAACACCGCACACAAATGGCAACACCGCAAAAGAGAAAGCGACCACCCCCTAAGAGGATTTAACATTAAATATTTATATCGTTATACCGTTTTCGAATGTTTGTGACAACATTTAATATGGGTAATGTTCCCAAGATTATATTTTTTCAAAGGATGAAGAAAGTGAAAAGATAGTTGTACCTAGTACGAGTGCAAGCTTCAAAGATAGTAGTAACCACCATAAAACAGATAGTAGCGCACAGACAGAGAGTGAAGATGGCGGTCGAAGTGTTGAGTGTTGACATAGTTGACATAGTTGACATTTGCAATACAGTATAAGTGATCACACAGAAGAGAGTGAATTCCAAATAGATACTCCAAGAAAGAAGGCGTTAAAGATAGATTTACTCAAATTAAAACAAAACCTTGAAACTAACAAAAAGAAAATAAAAACCCTACAGTATTGTCACAGAAGATTAACAATTAAATGCAACACTTTAAATGATATTATCAACGATTTGAAGGAAAAAAAATCTGTGACCAACAATGCATGATTTTAAAAGATGGTTTATCCCAAAAGCCAGCAATAGGTGTTGAAAGTTATCAGCAATCCACAGACAAGGCAAAATATTCCCCTGCTGTTCACTCTTTTGCACTTACTCTTCATTATTACTCACCGAGCGCATATAACTATGTAAGGAAAACCTTCTGGAGGTCCCTACCTCACCCTAGAACACTAAGAAGATGGTATTCTTCTTTAGGTGGCGAGCCAGGATTTACTGAAGAAGCCTTCAAAGCCATATTGCGTTGCAAGTTGAACAGTCTAAAAAGAAAGATAAACAAGAAGTAGTGTGCTTAATGATGGATGAAATGGCGATAAAGAAACATATAGAATTCGACGGGAGACAGATGAATGGGTACTTAGATCTTGGCACTGGACTCGATATCAATGATAGTTTGCCAGAAGCCAAAAATGTGTTGGTATTTTTATGGCTGTAGCATTGAATGGCTCATGGAAAATACCCTGTGGGTATTTTTTAATCGACAGTATTGGCGCTGAAAAAATGCAATTTAGTTTGACGATGTTTGCGTAAGATTGCTGAAACTGGAGCAGTGACTATAAGTTTGACGTTTGATGGTGTTTAATCAAACCTACGTATGGCAAGTATGCTGGGAGCAAATTTAGACGTTTTTGATCCAAATTTTGACTTTTTTAGTAAGGTGTGCATTATTGGACGCTCCTCACATGCTTAAGCTAACAAGGAACATATTGGCTTCGTTAGGCGAAATAATTGTGAAAAGAGAGCAAAAAATATTTTGTATTGGCCTAGTATAAATTCATATACACAGGAGTTTGTAAATAATTGTATGACATGTGCTTTACATTCCCCCAACTGTAAAGAACCAATCCTGTTTCATGAAATACCATCCCTGCCATGGTCTAAAGTTTTAGCAGACCTCTTTGAATTAAAATCTGTGCACTACTTAGTTGTAATGGATTATTACTCTAAATACATTGAATTAGTGTCTCTAAATGATATTAGCTCAAAAGGTGTTATTAACAAATTAAAGTCAATGTTTGCAAGACATGGAATCCCCCAAATACTAGTAACTGATCCAGTACTCAGTTCACTAGGTAGTCATGAGTTTCAAATCTTTGTAAATAGCTATGAATTTAGTCATGTCCTATCTTCACCAAAGCAGTCCCAGTCCAACGGACAGATTGAGTCAGGAGTAAAAAATAGCCAAAGGTATACTGAAAAAATGTGAACATTCAAACACAGACCCCTACATCGGTTTACTCAATTACAGGAACACTCCTAAAGGTAATTTACCTTCACCCGCACAATTATTGTTTTCGAGAAACTTAAATTCATTAACATGTTCAGCAAAGTTCCTAGAGCCAAAGGTCACAAAACCAACCCCCAATCTTGTAAATAAAAGAAAACAGTCTGTACAAAAATATTATGACAAACATGTTAAACCTTTATCAAAGTTGAATGTAAATGACAAAGTTCTTTTTAAAAAGAACCTAGATGGTCCTTGGTCCCCTGGTAAGATAACAGCTTTAGGAAATGCACCCCGTTCTTATGTGGTAAAGGATGATAATGGTAGATTGTATAATTGCAACAGAAAGTTTTTTTTTTATTTTATCTCCAACTGACAATCCCGATGAAAATGTAAATCCATCTCATCCTAGCACCAATTCTAAGGATCCTAATCATAAAACCAGAGTCCCACTCCCAACCAACAAAAATATCTAATTCAGCCCAGTCCTTTGATTCCTCCCACTCCCAGTGGTCATGATGAAAATAATGTTATCCAAGTCAAAATGCCAAGCAAAGTCTGAAAGCGTTCCTAATCCAGTTACTTTTTTAACTGTTAGGGCCTAGCCGGGGAACAGGCTGTACACGAAGAAAACCTAGTATTAGGAAACTGTTATAAACTAAACTTGCTGTATCATTTCAAAATTCCGTTCGATAGCAGAAATATTCAATCAATAACTGAACATGCTCGGCGTTTTCTTTTTTTTATTAAATCTCAAAGCTTCAAAGTGGCAAAATTTTATAGGAACCTCCAGAAGTAACTGCTCCCCTGTACTGTAATAACTGGACTGGAACTAACTGGAATGTGAACGGAACGAAACGGGTTGAACTTTAAGAGATAACAACAAGAGTGACCAGTGACGTCATGCCATGACTATGAGCATGAGCCAATAAGAATGCTTTTACTACGTCCGTATAAAAAAAAAACTGGTGCTGAAATAAAAATTGTGCCGCCCTTCTATGTTGGTTAGGAGAGTCCTGGACTCAGTCCGAGTCTCAGTCTGATTCTGATTGTCTATTGTCTGTCTACTGACTGACTGAGTGACTGAGTACTGTCAGTTGTCGTTGTCAAAGGTTCCGTCCCGTCGTCTTTGCCAAGTGAGACTGTTTTCTTTTGTGAATGTAAGGTGATTCACCATCAATATTATTAAATTAATATTTTAGGTCTTTTTCTACTACTTATTAGGGTAAGTAAATCAAGTTTTATAAGTTTTATCTATATTCTCACTCTTAGATTAATGGTTGTATTTAGACCCTAATTCTAGCCAATGTCAAATTATCAATACATTTGACTGGCTAACTTGGCCTACTCTAAGAGTTCTAAGGTTCTAAGCATAGGCTATCTAACTAATTAATGTAATGTTAGGCATAGAATCCCTCGTTTATTTTGGTCTATTTTAAACTTATGAATCAACAGAAAATAAGACTGGGTTTTTTGCATAGGTATGCTTAAGTGGGACTGCTAACTGCTAAAGTCCAATAACCTAGGCCAATTATTTCTCAAAAATGTAATTTGATTAGCCTATGCTAGGCCTTGGCTAAGGCGTATGCTAAGATGACTATTTCTCTTTTTAACCTCATTCTTGAATTCCTATCAGTGACAGCGACACGCCTACTGATAGTCTATTTAGAAGAGTCAAACGAGTGAATGTTTGTCTGGTAACTAATTGATATGTCTACAACACAATATCATGTAATTTTTAGATGTCTACTTACATTATTTTTCACGCTGAATAAAAAAATGCCAATAAGTTTTTGTGGGAGAGATTCCTAAGTGGTTGTACAGTTAAATAATTAATATTAAGCTTCAGTTTTGTTGAGTGACTTATTCACATAACTTATTTGTGGTTTGGGCGAGTCCAAGTTCTAGTGGCGACTAACTCTGAAAGGGGAGGAAGGTTTGTGGAGTGGAAACAGCTGTCAGTTTTTTACATTCGCTAGGTAAGTTAGGTAGGCCTACTAAACAGACAAAACCAAACACGATGACATGAGAACAAAATCAGAATTTGATTGGAAAAGCAAATGGACTTTGGTGCCGTGTACAAAATACAATAAATCAACTGCGATACATAAATTATACATCAACATAAATTAAGTTAGGCCTATAAACAAATTGAATTTACTCTCTTAAAATAGGTACCAGTAATAGAAGCTAGGCCACTGCCGACATGATCGTTCTCATTCCAACCCTCAACGTCGTCTGTTAATGGGCGTAGCATAGTGCATAATCCCATAGTACATAAGTTAATCCCATTGTGCGTAAAAGTGAAAACGTGACACAGTGCATAATTTCATGTATTCAGCAACTAATAAATAATATTACGGTACATGTTTAATAAAGAAACCCCAACAATGAGAGATTCCATGCTTGGTAATACTGTAATATTTTTTTGCCCTAAGACAAACTGCAGTAAAGAAATTAAGTATTATTGAAACCCTTTTTAATTACATTAAGCTCAGCTAATCTAATCTAACCTAACCTAATCCAACCCAACCTTAATATTAATTTTTAAATCACATTTTATGTCAGAAAAGGCATGTAGACATAGACCTATCAAATAATTGCCAAATTTAGAGAATGAGGCAATGTTTATGATCTCAGCGGGTAATTTTTGTAAATTTTTGGCCCCATATACTGAGGGGATAAATGAAAGATTTAAGCCTATGTTGAACTGGTTTTTATAATATTTTTGAATCTTGTGTTATGTGGATGAAATTACATTAATGCCAATTTGTAAATATAAGAGCTAAAAAAGGTTAAAATTTTAAACTGAACAAATAAATCTTTACAATGTTTTCAACGGGGGACTCTGGCCATTAATTTTACAGCTCTTTTTTGGAGAATAAATATTTTTGGCCTGGCTTGATGAGCCCCATACAGTAATATTACCATAATTCATCAATTTAATTGATGAAAAATATGTGTGATATACTACCATACTATTTGTGTTTCTAAATTACAGTAGAACCTCGATAACAAGACTGTTTTTTAGGTTGGGATTATTAAATAAGACTTGTTATCAAGGTTGACTTCTCATTGAGGTTGGCAATAACATGTGATAAAGGGTAAAATAAATAAGTCAATAATAAGTCAATAAGTCATTTATTGGGCCAAATTGACAATACTTGCATTAGCCAAGTCAGTACAAGAAAAATAAATTTATTACATCTTAATAAAAAAAATTCCTTAAAGTTAAAATTTTAAATTCTCTGAAATAATCTCTGCATGATTGTTGTTTGGAAATAGAAAACACAATTCGAATTGCCCTTCTCTGAAGCCTAAACAAGAACCTTGTCCTCTCACTTTTGCACCCCCAAACAGGAACCGCATAAGTCAGATGAGGGTAGACAAGCCCATAATAGGCTGATAATAGGACATCAGTGGTGGCTGATTGGCTGAGAACTCTCATCATAAATATACCCACCGATACTTTCTTGCTGACGTGCTCGATGTGGCTGTGGAATTTGAGGTTTTCATCAAGGACAAGACCGAGGAATTTTACTTCTGAAGAAGGGGAGATAGTGTTATCGTCGAGGAGAATGTTCAAGTCATAGTGGGACCGTTTTGACCGGTTAGAAATGGAAAATTGGACTATTTGGGTTTTTTGAGCGTTCAAGATTAGGTCATTTTCTTCGCACCACTGAAGAAGGGAGTTTGATTCCAGAAAGGTGACAAGTTCCAGTTCCTCCATACTAAGTCTGGACACAGTTAGGGAAGTGTCGTCCGCGAATAGGCATACATTTGCCTCGTTTACGCTAGATGGCAGGTCATTAATGAACAGAAGGAAAAGGATCGGCCCCAGGACGGACCCCTGTGGCACACCCCTCTTTACTACAGCCTCAGAAGATACATGGTTCCGTAGATAGCCCGTGTTATCAACTGCAGGTATGATTACAGTCTGCCTTCTACCTTCAAGATAGGACGAAAACCAGTCGAGAGCTGTGCCTCTAATGCCCATGTTATTCATTTTGCTAAGGAGAAGTCTATGGTTTACGAGGTCAAAGGCCTTACTGAAATCAAAAAACATCCCAGCTACTGCTAGTCTAGAATCCATATCTTTTACTATTCCGTTTATGAGACTGAGAATTGCGCCTGTCGTTGATTTGTTTTTAACAAACCCGTGCTGACTTTTAAATAGTATGCTGTGTTTCTCAAGGAATATCCACAATCTACTCAGCACTGCCTTCTCAAAAACTTTGGAGAAGGTCGAGACCAGGCTTATAGGGCGGTAGTTGTTGCAGCACATTCTATCTTCATTCTTAAATATAGGTCTTATTAGTGATGCCTTAAGGTTGCTAGGAAATCTTCCCTCAACAAAGAAAGTGTTTATCAAGTGGCATATAGGTTTTGTAACTACATCTGATATATATTTGAGCAAATTCGGGGATATTTCGTCAATTCCAGCAGACTTTTTATTTTTTAATCCGTTAATTATACTTTTAATTTCTTCCTCGGTAACGGAACTCAGAAAAAATGAGGAATTTATTTGTTTTTTATTTGAACTGAAAGAGGGAGTGTTTCTTTTTTTCAAACAAGCATGCTTTCCCACTTCAACAAAATGCTTATTGAAGGCCTCACATACCTCCTCTGGTTTGACCACCACATTACCGTTGTTGTTTTTAAGAGAAATGCCTTCCTGTTCCCTTTTCCGTTTTGGTCTAATATCATTTATTACCTTCCAAGTTCCTACTGTTTTATTGCTCGACTTTTCAATTGTATTTAGTACTGATTGTGCTTTAATATCTCTTATCAAGTTTCTGTATCGGAATTTCAGTCTCAAATAGTACTGTCTTAGGAAATGATCAGAGTGTAAGTCTTTTGTCTTTTCGTAATACTGGAAACACTGTTCTTTCAGATGAAGCAGTTCTGGAGAAAGTTTGATTCGTTTCTTGGGTTTATTCTTAATTATTTTATTTATTTTCGGAAATGAAATTTCAAAGTAATGGCCAAGCGTGCTGTTAAATATATTGTACTTTTCCTGCGTGCTTTCTGCTTTGTATAAATCGACCCAGCTCTCTCGACCAAGTAAATATTTAAAAGATTCCATGTTTGATACACTAAATTTTCTACAGCACCGAAACTTCGCCCCTGCGTCCTTGTTGGATGGAGATATTTCAAGCTTTATAGTTTGAGCGTAATGGTCAGATAAAAATGATTTGACAACATCACTTTCGGGGCTGTTACTGTCATTCGTGAATATATGGTCTATGAGGGTACGTGAACCTAACGCTTCTCTTGTGTATGATTTTATGACATTGTGCAAATCATATGAAGATAAGGTCGCAGTAAACTTACTAGCAATAAAACTGTCAGTGGACAAGTCAATGTTGAAATCTCCTATTAATACTATTTTAGAGTGTGAAGACGCATATTTATCTAAGCAGTCTTCAATATTGTCCTAGAAGATTTCATATGATCCTGACGGTGGTCTATACCCGGCTACGACTAGCAACTTTTCATCGCAACTGATTTCGACTGACATTGCCGATAATTCACTTTCTCCTTCCACACTCAATTTGACAGTGTCAAGGGGTTGGTATTTCAGGTGTGGGCTGCACCAAATCGCAACACCTCCACCATTCGTTTCTGTTCTGCAGAAGGATGAGACATAGTCAAAATTTTGTATAACTAGGTTCTCAATTTCATGTTGTTTTAAAAAATGCTCAGATATATGCATAAGACATCTGGGGTTTCGTCATCAATAAATATGTCTAGAATATCCAGTTTGTTAAGTAAGCTCCTAACATTCTGGTGAGCTATTTTTAAGATCCTGTTAAATTCAAGGGAATTTACAAAATTACCGGTACACTTGTTATCAAGGGTGACTTATTATCGAGGGTCTTCTTATCGAGGTTCTACTGTAGTAGTAAGTTATCCGGAATTATTGTGAGAACAAATGTTTCTGAGCGTAGTCTTTTTGATAGGTTTTTCTGAATCGATTTCTATTCCCAAATAATTTATTGACTGTTGTTAATGAGTTGTCGTTAAGTTTATATTTACAATTATTTCTTGGTTAATATTGGACGCAGAAAACTGAATTAGTTGAGTTTTTGCCACATTCATGGACAGGCCATTTACTGTAAACCAGTCCCCAAGGAGTTGAAATTCCTGATTTATTGAGGCTTGTATGAGCTCATTGTTTTGTCCTGTACAAATTAGAACGATATCATCTGCATATTGAAAGCTGGACATCTTAGTATCTTTGCATAGAGCATTAAAATATATAATAAATAAACAATGGCCAAAAATGGAGCCCTGAGGAACTCCACTGGAGGGTTAATTTTCCACTCTGATTTATAATGTCTGCATATTTTGTACACCAAGTCTTTGTTTTCTGTTTTTAAATGACAAAATAGACTAGGCTAGGCCTACTACAGTAGAGTTGAGGCCGTTGTGGGAACAGAAAGTATGAGCTGCACATGTTCATTTCACTAAATTGTCAGTCTCTACAAAGATTATCTAGGATTGTCATAGTTTTTAGTTTTACCGTAGGCAGGTACAGTTCCACTCAGAGAACCTGCAATAAATATTATCGGTCGAAATATCAATCAATATATACCAATTTTGATTCGGTTCGATAGCTTAAGTTAAGTTTTTTAATGTAAATATTGAATTGAGCTATGATATTTTTTTGTTTTTTGATGATTAATAAATCTACTAAACAGTGTGGTGTGATCAGCGTGTGACTTGATTTCTGACAGAAACATTAGACTTAATTTCTGAAAAGCCGTAGTGGTAAACAATGTTGTATTTTGTGTTCAGGGGACCAATAAATCTCTACACCACTGAGTATCTTGTTAGCTGCACCCTTAAGAATAATAAGTTTTTATTTCAGATTAAGGTAGGTACACAAATGAGGTTCAGTCTTTTAAAAAAATAATTAAGAATCCTCGCTATCTTTGACCTTTTTTTTTCTAAAGTAGGCCTAATTTTTACAATCTTTTTTTATATCTTTTTTTATTATATTTGAAAAGAAGCCATCCTACAAAGGGGCCCTGTATTTCAACAACCTACCAGAACAACTTAGAAATGAACCAACTCACCGTTTCAAGAACCAATTAACAACATGGCTGCAAGAAAGGCCATTCTACTCAGAAAAAGAATTCCTTGACAACCAGCTTTAACAACATATTAAATCAACAAATTTTAATTATTATTCTGACGCATGTACTGTTCTCAACGAATATGTAAATAAAGATCATTGTCTATTGTCTATCATGTTTAACTTTTCAAACTTTATTGAATAAAATATAAACATAAACAAAACATGGTAACTTACATCTGTAACTAGACATAGTATTTTTGGTTCAGAAATGAAGTTAACTTAACTTAGCTACTTTTAGTCTTTTCCCCTAAGTATTAATATTTTTCAATAGGGTAGATGTACGGTAATTGATTCTTATTGTTTTTTTTTTATTTAATCTACAGTAGACTCCTTCTTATCCAGACACCTTTTAACCTGACGACACTCGGCGGAAATGTCATCTCTTTAACCTGATAATTTTTATTAGCACATTGGTTTAACCGGACTAGATCGGCAGGAAGTGGTCAGTAGGCCTACTGAAACAACTGTTCTCATAGGAAAGATTTGAGACCAGTGATCACATGTCTAAATATAATGCTCTCGTAAATTTAAGTCCAATATCACAGTAAACAGTCCGTTTTAACAAGATTTTGGGGACGTCGGTTTAACCGGGAAAACCCGTTATCCGGACTGGCCTCAGTCCCGAAGAGTCAGGATAAGAAGGAGTCTACTGTATTTTTTTCTTTTTTAGAAGCCAGGAAACTTTAACCATAGCATAGAAATTATACATGTTAATACAACCATTCTATTTTTTTGTTTCATAAGTTATTTCTGTTTCAGCAACACAATTTAAAGTTGTTTGTATGCTACATCTTGGATTTTGTAATATTTAAACTGCAAAATAACAATGGAGTGGTTATTTGGAAAAAGAGTAACACCTGAGGAGATGTTAAGAAAAAATCAAAGAGCCCTGAATAAAGCAATAAGAGATCTTGATAGAGAAAGAATGCGAATGGAACAACAGGAAAAGAAGATAATTGCAGACATTAAGAAAATGGCAAAAGAAGGGCAAATGGTGAGTTTATTTTCAAGTTCAAATAAGTTTTACACAATCATAGTACTCATTGTGTAGCCTAGTCAAAATATTTCTTGAAAGTATTGATGAATTCAGTTAACAAATTGTTTATATTACTTCCTGCGATCGCTGTAAAATTGTGATTGTCTCTCATGATCAGGAACGTCTCCGTAATCTTAGAAAAAATTAGAAAATCTTCCGCATAGGACTACATGTGTTATTATTATTTTTAACGTCTCCTGTGGTAACAATAACAACTTGAATGTCTCTTTCGGTCACAGCACAGGCCTAACAGTGAACATCCACAGTTGCCGGGACATCATCGTCTCCTGTGATCGTGGCGAGATCATGAAATCTCCAATTGTGATGAAACCATAATATTAATCTTGTAATCTTCATGGGCACTTTTTGCTAAAGCAATAAGTTATCGTAAGAGTAAACGCTCCACTAAGCTTTAAAATTGCTTCAACACCTCTAATGCAAATTACTATTTGAGGTTGGCCGGAAAGATACTTCCGCCATAAACTGATATCACGGGCCAACTGTTGGTCTAGCCTGACCTGAAAATTCCAGAGACGTGCAACCTGAACTTGAAATCAGGTGTAACTTGTGTATGAAAATAAGTTTACAGCACTATGAATTACTTGCGATTTGATTTTTAAGACAACTTATATTTTACTGTTGTTTACAGCCTAGCCAATAAATTGTTAACACGTTCACTGCTGAAAACCTTTAAACATGCGCTCGCAAACTGCGGCGAGGCCGCGTTACTGAATCAGCGATCGCATTTGGCATTCAAATATCTCAGTAAGACGAAACACAAAAGAGCAGTGGTGATAGCTCTGCATTACCCCGAAAGTGGACGTAGTTCACTAAAACACCCAAAGGTAGCAGCACTGCCTGGATCAATAACCAGAGTCTTTGTAATATGGCTCGAATAGAGAAAATCCCCAAAACCGGGACAAAAGCATTTCCAGACGGGATTTTACGGGAATGTTTAGTACCAACCTACACCAAAATAAAGCTTGTATTCTAAGCTAAAGCCTGGCAACAATAACACTGTCCCCGGCCGAGTGCTGGGCTCAGACTGTGTAGGCCGCAGCAAACGTGTTAAGTGATTTATGGAGTTATCAATGTTTTTTTTTTTTTTTTTTTTTTTTTTTATGTAGATACAAATGATCAAATCATGAAAGTGGTTATTTTATCATATTAAATAGCTGCCAGAAATAGCCAATATTATTTTGTGACAAACTCATATCTAGACCTACAAGCTATTATCTTAAAGTTGGTTAAAAAATAATACTAGTAGTATGGATTATTTTACTTGGTGTATTGTTGAGCGCTGGCTACATCAATTTATGTAGTTGCGCCACTAGCGCTCCTATCGGCCTACATTACTTCAGTATGAGTTCAGCCATTGCCGAGAAACTTTATAATCGTTGCTAGCCTGTAGCTTAGAATGTGAGGTTTATTTTGGAGTAGGTTGGTACTAAAATTTCCTGTAAAATCCCGTCTGAAAATGCTTTTGTCCCGGTTTTGAAGATTTTCTCTCTTCAAGCCACATTACAAAGACACTGACTACTGATCCAGGCAGTGCTGCTACCTTTGGGTGTTTCAGTGAACTACGTCCACTCTCGGGGTAACGCAGTACAATCACCGCTGCTCTTTTGTTATTCGTCAGATTGAAATATTTTAATGCCAATTGTGATCACTGTTTCGGTGCTACGCCCGGGGCTTCACCAGGGCCTCGAATAACTAATTAAAATTGTATTTGGGCCCACCTAATATTTTTATGAAAACTGTAAAAAAATGTAGACTAACGAGGAACATTTATGTAAAGTATATAGGCTGTTTCGGCCCCAGTTGCAGGCAAGTCTGAAAAACCTCTTTGCACACTGGATATACGAATAACTTTTACAAAGACCAGTGACCTTATGACCAGTGTCGTTTTACGCAATCGTTAAGTATTAGTAGTTTACGCAACAATTGCGTAAAGATAGTGTTAACAACACAAGTAGAAAATTTTAGGTATAGTATGAGCCTTGAGGAGTGCCTTAAAAACTTCTACGAATGTCGTTAACGCTATTTACGCGAGTTGCGTACACTACTTTACCTACGACAGTGATTTAATTAAAAAAAATCACTACTCATAACTTCTAAGAGAGGTTATGGTTTTGTTTATATCCTCTCATTGCTACTGACAGTGAAGCAACAAAACATTGTACCAAACACTAATACTCAACAATTAAATTGGCCTGAACAGCTGATTAGTTGAAGTTGGAATCATTACAACTAGTGTACCTGTTGCTCGAATTCAAGAAATTGCGAAGTATTACAGGCGTTATTTTAAAACGAATCACAGTCATAATTTCCCATGACTTTAAAAGAGTCGGCTCAAAGATTATGGAAATACTTACGATGTACATACAAGTTTGATATAATCAACATTTCTTGTAAATATCTTATCATTTTTCAAAAGCTGATCTTGTTTTTTCTGTTTTCTACAAATGTTTCCCACTCTGGCCTCATTAGGTTGTCCATAATAATGATTATAAAATCTAAAAAAAAAAAACACATAATTTCCATTTATCTACTTGGTGGTGCTCTCTGACTTTCCTATGCTTCCGTAGTTTGCAAATCAGCTCCAATGCTGCTCATTCAAATACAGTCCACTCTTGGTAATTCAAACACTTGATAATTCAAAACATTCGATAATTCAAAATGAAGGCTCAGTCCCTAGAGAATCTCTCAATATTTCAAATTTTTACCATGCATTTTGATACACTCGGTATTTCAAAGTCCAAATAGAGGGCAGGTCAATTTGTAACACGCAGTAATTCAAAGTTTCGTCGGAAAAACACTCTATAATTCGAAGTAACTCAGTAATTCGAAGTTCGTCGGTTGACACTCTATAATTCGAAGTCATGCTGTAATTCGAAGTTTCGTCGAAAAAACACTCTATAAATCAAAGTCACGCAGTAATTCGAAGTTTAGTTGGCAAAACACTCTATAATTCGAAGTGATCTCTTCCTGTTATAACAGGAAACTATACAGTACAGTACATCCTGTTCCCATGGTAGGCTAGTGTTGGACGTTTTGATGTTTGTTTAGTTAGAGCAGTAGTCTGAGTTAGTTCGCTGACTTGTTTTTCTAAGTTGGCAATCCCATCTCTAGATTGCGCGACATCTCCTTGAGCACAAACGTAGTTATGTCGACAGCTGATAGTTCAGCTATTGGCGAAATATATAGCGCTAAATAACAGATTTCTTTGCAACTATGTACATTAACTGAAAAGTAAGCCGTTGATTGTTTAAAAGTGTACTAAAATACGGTATGATGTTTTATTGTAACGTGCTGTACCTTTGTATGTATTAAACAAACAAACTCTCTGTAATTCAAATGGTTTATTTTTCTCCCGATAAATCAAACTCTTGATAATTCAAAACTCTTGATAATTCAAATTTATATGCTTGGCCCACCAATTTCGAATTATCAAGAGTCTACTGTAGGTGAATGGGGGTAATTGGGTGCTGTTCATTCATGCTGTCATTGCTCTTTCAATGATTGCTCAAGAAATGCTGCACAGTGTTAATTCAGTTTTATTTTTAGTATATCAAATTGTCCGGGCCACATCGCTTTTATCCATTGTAATATTAATGCCAACCCAAATTCAAAAATAGTAAATATTTCATTTCAACCAAGTCAGTAAATGTTTGTAGCACTTAAATTGCAACTAAAATATTAACAGCTGATCATAATGTAAACAAATATGTTCTTCGTAAGGATAACATGGGGACTTAAAAAACCAATGGGGCAGAGCCCAAGGGGCTTTTTCAAAAATGTAAGGTCATTTTGTAAATCTATACACCTAGACGAACATTTTGGTATATAATATGAGGGGTTAAATCTTAAAACAATAAAGCCTTAAGACCTATTTTGCTTGGAGCGACTGTAGCGATAGTCGCACAGCAAATATCGCTTAGCTACTGTTGCTGTTACGGCGGCCATTTTGCTTAGAGCAATTGGTTTTCGGTCGCCGCACGATTTTTCATAGTTAGTTGAATACCAGCACTCACAATGGTGAAGTCATGAGTGTGTGTTGTAACTTTTAAAAGTATCTCCTCAGCGAGGAGTTAGAAGACGAGGCTCTACTTGACCCTTGTGGAAGTATTAATAGACGATCGATAGAAAATACATAGTGATACGTAGGATTTGGGACGGATACGTATCACTAGACGTCACTAGATAGGATATAAATAGAAAACTGTAGTGATATCAATAGAAAAAAATATATTTATATAAAACAAAAAAATATTTATATAAATAAGACATAAATATTATGTATTTGTTTGTACATGAATGTCGGAAAATAAAACCTGGAGTCTAAATAAAAAAGATTTATTCATACAAAAAACCACAATCATAATCGTATACAATCGTAATAGCACATGAATAGAAAAATTAATGTGAACAAAAAAGTAAATCATGGTTATTTCAACTCCTATTATTAATGTGCCTAGTGAACAGCACTGTTTGAGGTTCTGTGCATGTATAGCTGCGCATCAGTCGCGGCGCGATTATCGCAAGACTAGTATCCAGGGCTGTGGTCCGCAACTGTAGCTAGTGACTCTTGCGACAGTCGCTCTAAGCAAAACAGGACATCACAAACTCCGATAGAACAGTACCCAGCTACTATCGCGGAGCGATTATCGCTACTCGACGATCGTTGCAATGGCCCAAGCAAAATAGGCCTTTATTGTTTACAAAGTTTCATGTCTCGTATTAATAATATAGATTTTACTATTACTGTTTCTCTCTCAATCCTTGAACCTCATTGGTCCGTTACCTGTGTTATGAGTGAAACTATGCTGTTATGAAAGTAAACAATGCTGTTATGTGAAACTTTTCAATTCTAAGAACTGAACTGAAACAACTACCTACTTTAAAAAACGGTCGTAGGTAAACTACTATAACAGTATTGTTTTTTTTTTTTTGCTTAACAACACTGGTACGGTAACATACCAATGAGGTTCAAGGATTGAGAGAAAAGAAGTAAAATTGTAATGCTTCGAACTGCAACTAATAAGCTGTTCAGGCTAATTTTATTGTTAATTTGTGGTGCAATTAGTGTTTGATACAATGATTCGTTGCATCACTGTCAGTGGCAATGAGAGGTTATAAACGAAAACATCCTCTCTTAGAAGTAGTTAGTAGTAGTTATTGTAAGTAATTAAAAAAACTGTTGAAGGTAAAGTAGTGTACTCAACTCGCATAAATAGTCTTATCGATACTCGTAGAAGTTTTTAAGGCACTTGCCAAGACTCGTACCTTAAATTTCTACTTTTGTCGTTAACTCTACCTTTAAATGTGATACCTAACACAAATACTCCATTAAACTGAAAGTGAAATCCGTAGTTAAATTGAAGCATTGCGCTGCTTTTACTTTATCTGTTTTTTATTTTTACAGGATGCGGTAAAAATAATGGCAAAAGACCTAGTGAGAACGAGGCGATATGAAAAGAAGTTCATGATGATGAAAGCAAATATTCAAGCAGTCTCTCTTAAAATTCAGACCCTCCGTTCTCAAAATGCTATGGCTCAGGCCATGAAAGGAGTTACAAAAGCAATGCAGAATATGAATAGGTATGTTGAGTATCTTTGGAAATTGTTTAAAAATAGAATTGGTAAATTTAGTGCAGGTTTTTTTTTATTTTTAACGAGTGATTATTGTCTTAAACTGAATTCTTGAAGTAGGTAATAAAAGAATAATAAGGGGTAAATGGGAGCCTGAGATTTTGAGCTGAGCTTTTACATAGCCTATAATGAGTGAGTGTTGTAAATACCTTACATCATTGTCGTAATAAAAATGAATTGTTACAAAATTCATATTACGAAACAAAATTACATATCTTGTTACAGGTGGGCAATATTTCATAAATAACATTCATCAGTTTAAATGCTTAACATACTGGGAAAAAAGTGTTTGTTCTTGAACTAAAAAGGCAATGACTGAGGACAACTTCCAAAGACTTGAGAAATTTGAAATTATATCTTCACTTTCATTTATCAATTCTATCTTTAAAGATAAGGAAAGTATTGCCACTTTAGGTTTTGATGTTTACACTGTTTCTTAATCAACACAAGCAAAGATGCAGATAACTACAGTATATAAACATTTAGTGAATTAAACCATGTTAATGATAATTAATAACCACTTCATGTCTGACCATACATTCTGTTATGTCAACTAGTAACCTACACATTTTACTTAACCCATTGGGGAAGGAATTAATGCGCTACCTGCAGCACCCTCTGGCGGCAATTAATTTTACCGAATTTGTAGACTTTTACTCTAACTGCTATAGAAAGAAAACCTTAGGTAATAAATTAATAATTCTTTCACCATTTTGTTCTCAGTAAAATTGTCTACAGAAAAGTGGTAACTGGATAGTCAAAGTTCTAAACTAAAAAAAATATATATATATAAAGATTATAAAAAAAATTTAAAAAACAATATTTTGAAAGTAAACTTGATATACAAATTCCAAGATTAATCCAGATACCAAATAACACTACTATTATAATGTTCAATCGATTCCCTACGTAGAAAAATAAAAAGTTGTGTACTTTAATAAGTAATAACATTTTTAAAAAATTGTTTGTTTACCTTACCGCAGCTGATTTTTTGTGATATGTGGTTTCCATGGCAACACAAAATTGTTTGTTTTTCGCTAAAATAAATGAGTAAATACAAGAAGCAAGATATTTATAAACATTATAATAGTAAGAAGAAACAAAAAGGGCGAAAAATAATAATAACTAAATAACTAATGGCGCTGCCTAGCGGTGACACGAGCGGCACTCGTAAGTCGGCCGCCGGGCCTGCAGCGGCCGTACGAGTAACGCTCGTAAGTCGGCGCCAATGGGTTAAGATCATAATGTATGACAAATAATTAAGCATTTGTCTGTTTGAAAATTCAGACATATTTTATATAGTGGTTCTAGTCAAGGATGTGTTTAATTGGCTTATTGCTGTGCAGACAACTGAACCTGCCTCAGATCCAGAGAATACTGCAGGAGTTTGAGAAGCAGTCTGAGATGATGGATATGAAGGAGGAGATTATGAATGATGCCATTGACGATGCTATGGAGGACGAGGGAGACGAGGAGGAAAGGTAAGTTTCCTCTTACTCTTTTATTTCATACATACTGCAAACACATAATACAACACCAAATGATACACAAGCAGTACGGTAGGCTACATTCATTCATATGTGCAAAACTTAATGGTACTTAATGATTTCAATATAGCAGTTAATAGTAGTTAATGACAATCAATAGTAGGTCAATTAACATAGGACTAATAGTAAAACCTTACATTCATTAACCTTATGAATGATAAGCAAAACTTTACACTAAACAAAACATAAGAATATCAACTCATACCATCCTTGGTTGGGAATGTTGTCAGTGACAGTGAAATATTTTGTAAGTAGGCCTATCGTGTTTCGTGTGCCAGATTGGACTCTTTCCCATTTAGAATTGTAGAATGAGGAGGATAGCAGCTAGCTTACCTTGACAAGTGCAAGTAGGCCATACAACATATCAGAGTAGAAACTGAACACACAATATTTTATTCACTGGAGAACTTTGACAAGTGTAGAGAAAGTGATGAGAGTTTCAAACCCTCATCGCCTTCGTCTTTTCAAGGTAAATTAGCTTCCATCCTCCTTATTCTGCAATTCTAAATCCTGGCCTAGAGCCTTTCCTTGGACAAAACTAATCTTTCCCATTTAGGTAAGCCAAGCTTGCTATCCTCACATAAAATCCCAAAAACCTAGGCTCTTGTGCTCTATGTTACATACCTAACCTTGTGTATGGGAAGTCGATAAAGACATGGATAATACTTGTGAATTATCAACACTTGATTGCTACAATTCCAAACAATTACTTACTGCCGTGGCTCCACAAATCTCACTTCTGTCCTTATCTGTCTGCTGCCAAGTTGACATTTGCACCCATTGTCGTTCAATACTTGGTCAGTCCATCTCAATTTCGGCCTTCCCAATGAACGTTTACCTCCAGGTGTGGCTCTATAAACTTCATACAGTCTTGTTCCTTTCCCTCCTCTTAGCACATGCCCTACCTAACTTAACATTCTTCCTATAACTATTGCAACAACATCTGGGTTGGTGTATAGTGATCTTAGCTCTCTATTTTTCCTCATTCTCCACATTTCTCCCTCCTTCACTGGTCCAAATATTTTTCTTAGGACTTTATTTTCAAACACCATGAGTCGGTTTTCATTTTTCTTGGACAATACCCATGTTTCACTACAATATAACAGAATAGGTTGAATTATTGTCTTATATAACTGTATTTTGGTTCTGTGAGATAATACTTTTTGCATGAGATCAACTTTTTCCAGGCTCCCCAACACTTATTGGCATTTGATAACTTAGTTAGTATATCTTCGTCTTCTGAGTTTCTACTATTTACAGTTACTCATAATCATAAATATTTGAAACTTTCTGCACAATTTATAGTTGAGTTCTTTATCTGTCTGTTTCTGTTTCTATTGTTTGCTTGTCTTCCAAAGTTAATGATTTTAGTTTTTTCTAAATTTACTTGCAGTCCTATTTTGTTTGCTTCTGTGACAAGTACCTCTGCCAAACTTGCCAAGTTTTGAACTGTTTCTGATTAAAATACCACATCATCAGCAAATGTCAATATGTTTAGATCTACTCCTAGCTTAACACCCAATCCAAGTTATTTTGTTTTCTGCAGGGCTTCTTCCACTGTTAAGTTGAATTCCAAACAATTGGTGGACATAAACATAACCTTCAGTTTTGTGATGTGTCTGATGATGCCAGCATAGCTGGCGAAAGGCCTCTAAATTGCAATTAAAAATTCAGAAAAAATTGGTGAAGTTTTTATTTTAAATTTATATTCATTTCAATATTACCAGTTCTTCTTGAAAATTAGTTGACACAAATGTTTGACATAGTGGAACTGGAAGCAGACTGAGATGGTTGGTAAGAACAGATGAGACCAACACAACATAATAGATATCCCTCAGTATTAATATTACTGACCTAATAGTATAGGTTGTTAGTGGCTTCAGATTTAGGGGGGTAGGACATACTAGATCCTTATTTTTTTATATGGACTGGCAATGTGTATGCCTCACTTCTAGGTTGTGTGATATTGAGCTGACAACATTATATTATTAGTAGCTAGTGGCATTACAAATGTTTGTGGTTGTTCAGTGATGCCGTTGTGGCACAAGTACTAGATGAACTGGGCCTGCAGTTGGATGACCAGTTGTCTGGTTTACCTCAAGCATCTGCGTCCCTCAGCGTGGCTGGTGGAAAGGTAAGTAACTGGTGTATGTTTCTATCTAGTTTTAGCATAATAATAAAGCATCAATTAGTCAATTATATGTTATCTCGGTTTACCAAAAGTGTTCCAAAGCTTTGTTTTTTTTCTTCTTTTTCTTATTAGATACTATTATGTTCATAGGGATCAGCTAGCTTACCTGGTAGATAGAGTACAGATTAGGTTTCATACACACAACAAAACAAATAACACAAAACAGTAAAATTCTTAATTTTAATGTTTAATTACGTCATGGGTTCACTAATCCCGGGTACCACCATGATTTACAAAGCCCGGGAAGCTGTCTAGCAAAAGAGGTTGTATTGGTTTTTACCTGGCTATCAGCGCCAAATGTTTAACTATCGTAGCAGATATATTCCAACACCGGTTGCCACCGGGCATAAAAACCTTGAAAAGCTTGAATGTATGAATTCTTGTGACCATGAAAAAATGTGGCCGTCTGGCCGTTTTCAATGCATTGAACGTTAAATTTATGAGAGGACACAGCTTACCGGGAATCACAGGCCCAAGAAGCAAACTTTGATTGATGCTTACATTAACTAAATTGAGACGTAGGAATTGGCTAACTCAAGAGCTCGCTAACTCGGTCGTGTGTCGGAACTGGCTAACTCTGGAACTGGCTAACCGTCTCAGTCAGGAATTGGCTAACCCCGGAACCCGCTAACTCGATTTTGTCTCGCGGCGGAATTCGCTAACTCTGGAAGTCGCTAACCCGGCCGCGCCCACTGCATGGAGCGTTGCCAACCTTGCACGACAAAATAATCGTACATTACCGTATTTCAAAATATCAGTGTCAATGAAGATACAGTAAATGTACAGTCCAACCTCAGTATAACGAATCTGAAGGGACCGAACTGAATATTCGTTATATCAAGGATTTCGTTAAAACAAGGTTCGTTATATAGAGGTTATGTTTGCAGGAATTTCGCTAAGTCGAGGTTCAGAACCAGCGTCGGTCAAGGTCGGGATTAGACATCATTAAAACACAATTAAAGTAGCATAGGCTACAATACTTTACAGTACAGTGTTTACAGTGTTTACATTGTACAGTAGAATCTAAATTATCTGGCATAATAAAGGGGAGGGATCTTGAATATTGCACAATCATGAAAATGGCATTGACCTTGGTACAGGTTAAAAAACTGTAAGTTTAAAATCACAGCTTGTTCTAACCCTCCTAAAACCTTGCCAAACACTGTATTGCGTAGTCATAAACCATGTAAAGAACAAAACAAAACAGTAGTAGAAAGTTTTCTAAGCTACTGCTCGTGATTGACCGGTAGGCTACTTACAGTACAGTAGGCCTACTGATTTATCACAACAGAGGAATGTCAATAATAATCATTAACTATAGCATTGGTGTTGATAGTTGAAACAAATCGTATCGATAACAATACAGTAAATTATTAGGTAAGTCATTATAAAAGTGTATAATCATAGCCAACTTAAAGATAATAAAAACACTCGAAAAATGAATGTTAAAATAACGATGTTGCTATTCTTTCTCTTTGGTTTTGTTTTTATATTCTTTCTTGGGTTTCTCTTTATCCAAAAATTGTACAATTCACCATAGTTAATTATCGCCCAATCACAGCTTACTAAACATTACGTCGTCATCAGTCCTCAGTGAATGAAATCAGTTATCAGTTGCAACATAGCGCGCGCAGCGACGACAGCAGACAGAGATGTGTAAAACGGAGCAGACGAATGTTAGCGCAAGCGATGACGTCACCTTTCCATTTCATTTGATATAGAAACAGATTTTTCAAAAACAATAATGGGGTGGGGGATTTGTTATATCGAGGGAAAGACGTAGACAATTCGTTATGCAGAGGTTAAATTCCCAATGTAGAGGTTCTTACAATGATAAATTCGCTATATTGAGGTGTCTTATTTTAGCTAAAATCACAAAAAATTCGTTAAATCAAGGTCGTTGTTATGGTTTGTTCGTTAAGTAGAGGTAAAATATACATTGTGTCTTATGGAGAGTTCTAGGGGATTTAAAAAAAATTCGTTATATCAAGGAATTCGTTGTATCGAGGTTCGTTATATCAAGGTTAGACTGTAATTGTTTTTGTTATCAATTCCACTTTCAACAGATAACTAGCCCAAAGTAATTCAAAGACAATTATTAAAAAATCATGAAAAGTGTTTTTTTATTTAACTCTACAATGACCAGTTAAATGTTAATGATTTCGATCTTAAATATAAATGCCATAAGTATAAAAGAAAATAATAGAGTTTGAAAAATATTGAAAAGGTACTAAATAATAAAACCTCTACGAAATTAAGCTAAAATACACGCTAGGTCTCAAACACGGAAAACAAATTTAATCGTAATGTCATCAAACATCAACCATCAGTCATCAACCATCGTAACTTTCATAACTAATTCATAGATTTAAAATTAAATGTTCGTTGTTGAATCGTCCAACTTACGTGTAAAAATATCACATTAGACTAAGCTTTTATCTAGGCCTAATAGTTTAAGCCAAAACGTTGTAGGCCTACTAGTAAATAGTTGCCTAATTCTATAATGTGTTGAATTTTTTATTAATAATGTTACATGTTTTAAATAGACTAATTTTTAATGCACTCTATAAATAAATTAGGCCTACAACTTTATAATATTGTATTGATAAATGTGTATTTAAATTCAATAGCTCTATTTAAAAATACATTAACAATGTATTTCTGAACTGACGTTTAACGTGTAAATTTTATCATGATTTATGATTCAATTTTATGATTCAAGGTGACAAGCCCAGTAGGCCTATATAAAATACGAACTCAATAATTTATTTGCAGAAGTTCAAAAAATGGTATTTATTCGAATAAAAGAAACAAATGGCGAACTACGAAAATAGATATTTCATAACATGTAAAAGATCCAAATTAAATGTACATTTTTATCTTTTTGCATACCATAAAGCTACTATTTAAGTAAGAAGCCCAAATATAAAACATACTCCCTTATATTAGTATATTTCTAATCCTTATGGATCAGCTGAAAACAGTTTTATTGTTAGTTCTGTCCGGTGCACTGTCTTTAGAGGTCGTGTTTTGTTTACAATTGTTTCTTGTTTCCAGTCATTTAAACATCGTTTAACCAAATAAATGTTCTAATCACAACTAATAACACGTCCCCTAGTTATATAACCAAACAGTAAAGAGCAAATTATGAAGTTAACTATAGAAATAATAGAAACACAAAATACACCCGCCGCAGCAAACCTGCCGACTAAGCGAATTTCCATTTGTCTGAATTGATTTTCAGTTAAATATATTTTAATAACATTAGGTTTAACGAGTACCTAGGTTTGCTGTTACAAGGAAACTAATAAAGTGTGTTTTTGAGTAAAATATTTATAGCTTAGTACAAAATAAATAAATTTGCCAAGTTTGATCAAAATATATCCATAAACAAGCGAACTACAACATTTGACAATATTTTCCATAAGAATAACATGGGAATTTTAAATTTACAATTTTTTTAATTTTCTCCGTTACTAATAATCGAACAAAAATACTTTTATATACTAAATTATTTGTTTTTTTAAGCTCTTTAAAAAGGTCTAAAGAGAAATCGGGAAATTTTGTGTTTTGAGGGTCAAAAGTGAGAAAAACCAATTTTTACCCCATAAAACCCCCCGTAAAGCCCCGTTCCCATGGTCCGATCGTGCTGGTTCGCGAACTCATTCAAGTTTATCCCGCTTTACACCTTTAAACCAAATTTCATCAAAATCGGACAAAAATTACTCAAGTTATCGCGTTCACGGACGTATATATATATATATAAGTCTATATATTTTGTTATTGTATACATCAATGAGGGCTACTTTAAATGTTACTAAGCAAATCAAAATACCACAGTACCCTAAAAACATTTTATTTTATATTACTTACATGTTTCGGACATTAATGCCATGATCACAGTATAGTATATAACCTATTCTTATATACTATATTCTTATATAATATATTCTTATATAACCTACACGGAATAGGTTATATACTATACTGTGATCATGGCATTAATGTCCGAAACATGTAAGTAATATAAAATAAAATGTTTTTAGGGTACTGTGGTATTTTGATTTGCTTAGTAAAAGTCTATATATATATACATATATAAAAATTTGAACGAATGTTGTTTTTGGCCTCTGGGGACATCAAAATGAAAAAGTAAATCGGTCCCGGGTCTAGGTCTTACCGTGCCACCTACGGTAATAGCTACTTCCCTATAGGGAAATTCGCTAAAAAAAAGATTTTGTTGGTACTAGCGATCAGTGTCATGAACGGACATGAACTAGACGCGAAAAACTAGCTTCAAAGTTTACAATGGGATATAAAGTTTACTTGTGTTGGTTAGTCTATGGTAAGACTATAATGCATTTTCCACCCTAATAATCATGAGAATAATGTTAAACATACTTCTCAATATATTTATTTGATCAACTACGTTGCTCTTACTCCTAATTAATCATAGGATACGACATTATGGTACCGATACTATATAGGTACTACACTTTCGGTAACACTGGCCAAAAATATTCGTGCTTGGCTCCCATTGGACGGCCCGCGAGGCTTCTGATTGGGAGTTAGCGAGTTCCGCCGAGGGACCGAGTTAGCGACTTCTGTACGAGGACGGAATTCGCTAACCCGGCTCTAGAGCGGGTTAGCGGGTTCCGGAGTTAGCCAATTCCGAAACCGAACAAGTTAGCGAGTTCCTCTCATCGACCAAATTTGAAGATAGGGCTTTTAACATGGGGTTAGCGAGTTCCAGAGTTAGCCAATTCCACGGACCCACTAAATTATTATTACTGTGGAATTATTAACTTTCAATCAATATATTAATTAACAGACCAAAGTTGACCGGACACAACAAGGATTAATTAAAGCAATATTGATATCTAAATGCTTACACTTAAGTTAAAATGGACATCATAAATCATTGAGCCTGAAACAAATTATGCGAAAATTTAGAATAGGTAACTTATAATTTAACCACCATACCTTATCAGGGCCTCACCCCATGACCCGTATATCTTAGCCCGTCATCCTGCTTCTTCCGTAGTTCGTCTCCGACTTCGATCTTGGTCCCGTGGTCCACCTTAACCTGTTTTGTACACAACTACACAATATGGTGGGTCAGATACCTGGAGAACAGTGTCACAAATGATTGTTCAAAAAGAGAGATTATCCCTAATTCACCCATAGGTTGCCTCAGAACATCAACAAAAAATTTTACCTGCAAGGAAAATTTCCAAAATATTGTGGTTTTCATTGTGCTAACTGGTTGATTGATTGGTCAGCAATCTAGTCGTCAGGTGTGTTCGTAATGTTTGCTTTGGCACCGTTCTAAATGGCAAAGGTGATGAATTCTTATCAATTATCAATTCAATTATATAAATTATTTAAGACTCGGACACCACTATGTGCATATTTTAACCCAAATATGAGTAAAGGATAAGTGGCACGATCTTGTAGTCTTGTTGGTGACTAAGGCAGACATGTTCCTTAGACACAGCTGTTCATTAATAGCCAATAAAGCCAATGGCACCTAAGGGGCCTGCAGCTTATAGTGGAATCCAAATTACATTTTTCCTCACTATTTCAAAACTCTATAATTTTGAAGCCAACAATCTGTAGCTCTCCACCAGGGTGGTATCCAGCTGAACATAAATTTTGATGCCCAGGAAAAATCCATGAACTGGCTAAGTTTTGTTCATTATGGGACCAGAAAATGCAAAATTTGTTTTTAACTCCAAAAATATCTACCAATTATCACGGTATATATTTTCTTTGTGTCGTCTTGCCAAGTAAAAACTTTAACCGTGGAAAATTATCATAATAATGCTACCGTGCTAGTGGTAATCGCTGCAATCGTTAGAAATTTTTATAGAAGTTGCTACAGTTACACTAAATCATTATGATTGTGTCGATATAGCAGAAGATTATCAGAGTTATTGCTATGACCATGGAAGATGGTAGCAATTGTCAATATGGTCGCAGGTGATGATCACAAATTTTGATCTTGAGAAATATCCCAGATGTTGCAGTGGTATTGAGAAATCATTGATAAAATCCCTGATCGAGGGAATTCATTACGGTTGTGCTACGATTTTTTATGTTCTCTCGGTCGTGATACATTATTAAGGACATTTCTGCAACCATGGGAAATAATCACGGATGCGATGATGACC
Source organism: Macrosteles quadrilineatus (assembly GCF_028750875.1). NCBI lineage: Eukaryota > Metazoa > Arthropoda > Insecta > Hemiptera > Cicadellidae > Macrosteles > Macrosteles quadrilineatus. The sequence goes on from NW_026542595.1 coordinate 87,433,500, forward strand.
TCATAAAATTAACATGGATATAATTTGAATCATCATAGCTACAAATAAGTGAAATGACTTTATTTTAGCATCCTGGAAAACCTAAAAAACCTTAAGTTGAATTTTATTTTATGAAATGCTGGACATGGACACCCTGCATCATCATAGGGATATATGAACTTTTGAGAAATAATTTGTTATGAGTTTGTTCTTCGTTGAGAAATTTAGACTCCCAGGTTATCAATTTCCGAGTTACAGTACTTAAATGTACTGTTGTATTGTTTGAATGATTTGTAGTACAAAAGCAGCTGTTGATTGCGGTTATTGTGTTATAGACCGCTGTGGCAGCCACAGCAGGAGGGGGTGGCGGGGCCGCACCAGTCTCCGATGCAGACGCCGACCTACAAGCTCGTCTTGACAACCTGCGTCGTGAGTAAATGATCACGACAATGTCTATTCTGTACATTACCTGTAATAAAGCTTTGGATTAACGAATGATGAGCAAAGGTATGGTAAAGTTCCATTGTAAAGTTGCCTAAATAAGTGCAAACCTTTTTAATACTAAGTCTTGTGAAAATTTTATTACTGCTACTTGTAAAAAGTGTGAATAAACTAACCCTTTTTGTAAGTTCCACCGTTGAAAATTATTGTAATTATAACTTAAAATCAGTTTGCTAGTAATCGTTGTAAATTTGAACTGTGTATAAATAATTCTAAAGGTCTAAATAGGATTTTGTATCATAATTAGACTATCAAAGTTAGAATGTTTAACAGCTTTCAATTTAAAAAATTATAACATTATTTACAATTTATATATTAAATTATTATTTCAAATTTTGAAAATTAACTTGTCTGTTATTTAATAACTTGCACACAAGTGGAGATAGTTTTACCATACTTATTATACCAAATTCCCTGTGTTTTCAACTTAAGCAAAGTTTTATCAGTATTTATTTGTATAAAAGAACTAAATTAATTATTTGTTCTAATATGAGATGTATCGAAGACACCTGAATCAATAAGCCAAGCTTTTGCTTAACATTAGGTTGTATAGTTTTATGTTAATTAATTAGGTACTATAAGACAAAAATCACTTGCAGTGAAAACTTCTTGCACCTTTCAGGGACAATTCCTGTACTTAAGTTGGGTCTTAGGTATTGGTTATTTTAAAAATATTGACCCTTTTTAATGATTGTATAAAACATGAATTGTCAATGTATAACAAAATAGATGTTTTACCATGGAAGGAAGGCTTATGCAAACAAACTCTAAATAATTGTAAAACAGTGATTCCTCTTGGTTCATTTGCATATCTTCTTTATTGGGCCTCTTTAACAGTCTAAATGTACCTTTGACTATTAATACAACTAGATATTCCATCCCCATGTTAAATATTTCCAACTGAAGCCGTCATAGTTTATGTGAGCAACCGACAGATTGTGCTGATCTTAATTACTGATTTATGTCGAATGAATACACAATCTTTTTTACCAATTCAAACTAACGGGATGACTTATGATGGGTTATAGCAACTGTTATAACCCATCAACTTGGTCAGCAACAAAAAATAAGGCAGAAAATATAAATTGAGTCACTAGCGCATTCTGTGACTGGCTCACACAACTACGTTCTTTTTTAACAAAAATTTGGCTCCGGCTGGTCTATATAGATGGGACGTTTACTTCAGTATCCAATAGTCAATGGTCTCGCGAATATAAAAACGGTAATCAAATATTTAGTTATTCTGAACATATAAAATGTGAGTTGGTGGCTTAGTCGGTAGGGTCACGAACTTCGGGCCCAAGGCAGCGATGTCGTGGGTTTGGATCCTAGTCACTGTCCTGATAACTGTACTGATAAAATTTATCAGTACAGTTCACCTTTGTACTGTACCGGCTCACCACTCGCTTTGCTGGATACGTTCCACGCAAGGGCAGATAGTCTATGTGAACAGGCAAATGCAAGGTTAAAAGAGGCTGCCAACCTCTTAAAAAAAGAAGACCCTTTATTGTGGTTCGGCCCAGATTACTAAATATGGCAATAGCAAATCCCTTCTTTACTCACATTCACAGCTTCAAACCAAAGTTGTATGTAGTCATTTTTAGATGAGAACAAAAAAAATGAAATTCATCATTAAGTTTTAAATAGGCAGGTCGACCCATAGCTTAATAATTAATGTGTTGGTTGAAAATACCATTGTTTGTTGTTTATATTTAGTGAGTATTGCCTATAAAAACAACTTTAAATGTATGTTTACATTAAGATTCCCTTTAAAAAAATGTATTAGTGTCGAATAAGTTACCAATACCACCTTAAAACAGAGTTTTCTTTTAGTCTCCTGAGTGATAAAAAATACAATTTTTAAAGCATTATATTCAATGGTTGATGTCAGTTTATGGTAATTTTTTACTTAAGTGTTTAAAAAACAATGTGATACTATAGTTAATAATTGTTATTGTATTAATATAAGCTGCTATTATAACTGGATGCTGATTTATATTAAACGACATATATATTATTTTGATAATTATTGATTTGTTTTCATTATTATCACCCGTTTACTACCATTACATTGATGTAGGACTTTGTACCGTCAATAATTGTCCAACTAATATTAATGGGAAGAAAAAAAGCAAACAAAAGTTTCTTGCCCTCAAAGTCTAACTGTTGATCCCAAACTATTACTTAACAGCTTTGGGCTTACTTTAAACTATTTCACAATTTTCTTAAACTTACTGGAACTCCAACTTTAAATTTACTGGAACTGGAACTCCTTTTCTTTTTTTAACTGAATTTAAAAGTCACCAAAGACATATTTTTTTGTTTTTTATACCAGCAAAAAATTAAATCTCAGTAAAAACTATATCAATTGGTCTTACATAGTACTCAACTCTTATGTAGTGGTCTGTTGTATGTAAGACAGTTTTGTTTACCCAAGATTGACTATTGATGGTAAAAAAACATCCTTGGAGTTAAATATCTGCATTGGACAGATTTGTGTTCTATAGCTATCCTTGTTATTGATTTTACAATTTAATGTAGATTTTTCTTTGCAAACTAAATCAAACTATTTTTGTAGTACTACAGTGTTCTATTTTATTATTATCTTGATCTATTATTATCTTTTTTATAATAATAAGGGTTTTTGCCCCTTTGGCAAAAATATTTTGTAAGCTCTTGACCTTTTCTCGACTATGTTTCGAACTTGAAACACTTTCTCGAGTCTGAAAAATCTCACTATTGGCCTTAGGTTTATCTACATGTAAGAAATAAATGAAGAAGATACATTACTGTGATGTACAGTTTATTTCAACATAAAAAATTAACAATAAATATAACGTGAAATAATATTGAATAAGTTAGCTTCGTTTGCAAGCTAAAACAACAACACTCAGAAATATAAAAATATTCTAAGAATACTTGGTTCATACAAATTGTTGCAAAATTCATAAAATTGCTTCAAGATAACTATCAACTATTTGCCTTTGGGAACAAATGGCTTACTAAATAAAGATAACAATGGTATACATAGCTTATATACATAGGTATTTTGTGGTAGAATGTTAACATCTATATACAACAAACTTTTATTATCACAGAAAAAAGTTGTACACATCTAACCACCAAAAGAGAATTACGTTTAAAACATGTATTTCTTAAAAATAAAATTACTCCAATTAGACAAATAAGAATATATTCTCCATTCATTTTAATGTATTTGATATTACAAAATAGAATGCATTTTATTTAAATATTTTACAAATAGCATTGAGCTTGATACTTCTATCAATAAAATTCATGAGCATCATTTTATAAGCTAAGTAGGCCCCAAGAGTTAAAAAATTCAATTAAAATCACTTATTTTCAAAAAATTTGTTCTTAAATTACTAAATCTAAGAATATTTTAAAATCTAATGTCAAAACTTGAGATTAAGAAAAATTCTTTAATTTGGCGGTCATGTGTTGAAGGAACTTTAAACCATGAACATTAAAACATTAAAAGGTTTGATCAAAAACTTTTACAAACAAAAGGAATGATAAAACAACTTCTAATCAGAATATTTAACACTCACAGTTTAAAATTTATAACTCTGTCCTTGAGATCTATGTTTCTTGTTAATCCTATTTTTTTTCATAAATTCAAAACGTTACTTTATGTAAATTGTATTGAGAAACAAATTCATGGCCAACATTTTAAACAAAAGAGATTACAATCGCTATGTTTTACGGTTAAGGAAGAATCACATGTGTAAAAACGTCTTAGCATCTGGCTTTAACTTAAGTCTACAAAACATAACAATAGGACTAGGAATGGTCGAGGTGCGCAGTACCCTGTTTGTCTGAGAGGTAGGTGAGGTTTACCCCTGACGGAAGATGGGCCGTTCTGACCGCCAGCCCGTAGCTGTGGGACCAAACTTGTAAACAAGCCGCTTGCCATATACTGGGAGTAAAACTTGGCTCTTGTAGTAGTATCTGTAAATCATAATAAAGGTTATAACTACAAAAAATAAGAAATCACTCTTTGTAATGCCATTGATGCCAAGACTTGTTATCAAGGTCGACTTCCTATAGAGGTTTGCACTAACATATTGTTATTATGGGTAAAATCAATTCAAGGGGATTTGGAAATGACACTTGTTATCAAGGGTGACATTTTATCGAGGCTCGTGTTATCGAGCTCCAATGTATATTGAATCACATTAATTTCTTCATGGACAACAGTAATTGTCAATCAATGTACTTTATTTTCTTATGGTGAAATAGCCTCTGAATCACGGAGCTAAGATATAATGGTTTAAATTACCGTCAAGTGATCTTATGCTAGTTGAACTGTAAATGACTAGCTTCGGGCTACTACAGTCCATCTTAAGTGTGGCAAAAAAACAATATCCATCCATGTTGGATAGAAATAGATGGACCTACATGTTTCTATCAAACTAGAAAATCTAGTAGTTTAAAACTTAACTAACACAGGATCCCTTGTACAAATTAAGAGTATCAGTGTACCAGCAGAGTCAGTTTAGCAAACAATAACATCTATTATTAGCCTGTTTACTTCATCTCAGCCTGTTTGCACATAGTGTTTACCTTCCAAAACCAGCCAAATACTTGCTATGTGACTCGCTTTCTCGTTTTAGATTGTGGAAACAGCAGTTATTTGCATTACAAACGTTATTTTTACAAAAATCTTACTTTATCACAATGTGAAATAGTTGTCAAAATCACTTTTAATGGTGTTCAATAGGTATTCACTAAAATTATTCATTCCCTTTTCATCCTTTATGAATTTAAAAATCTTTGTAAAGGAAATCTTCCTGTACAAGATCAACAATAACATCAATGCAACAATAAAATACCAATAGGTTAGTAATAAAGTGTTGATCTTATTTATTGGACAAAATTGTATTTGAAAAAGAATAGGTAAATTTGAACAAGATTTATGCTTTAGAAAGATGTCCACATACAAAATTTATCTGTATCCGCGAGAAGGGTGGTTTGCTCCATAAAAGATTACAGCATTCCTACAGAGTGCCAGAAAGTCGTGCCATATTGATGCAAACCAGCTGGTTATCGTACAAACACTTGCTAGTATGTCTTTGGAACTGGCTGACATTTTAAATTCTCATTGGTTTAAACATTATGCAGATATATCCTTCAACACCAAAATACTAGCAGGTATATTTGTTACTGGAAAGGTTAACTTATATTTTTCTCCCAAAGTGGTATCAACAATAACGACAGTTAATGCTTACCTCATGGCACGGCTGAGTTTCTCGTAGTTCATGTCGATGTTGTCTTTCTTGCTGCCCCACAGTTTGGCTACACGGTCACTGTGGACGAACCTGAACGTTCCCTCGTCGTAGTTCTCCCAACATATGAGGCTAGGGTTGTACAATGGGTTGAGTAACAGGTCTCTGATAAACTCCCACAGTCGTCCAAGCTTTTCTGTAATCAATACACAGAATTTACTAATGATCTCACTTTATTTTGATATATTTTATATCCAGCTTTACTAATGACTTTGGCAAAGTTTTTATGTTCAATCTTTGGTTTAATGGAATGATCGAGTATTAGAGATACATGAGGAATCTTTGAGCAGTTGACTTGAAGAGGACGACAGAGTGGCAGGGAAACGTGATGCAAAGGCCAAAACCTACATGAATTTCAGTGATAGCAGGACTTTTGAATATGGAAAGTAAAAAAAATGTTAAATTTATGAAATTCACAGAATATTTTGCTACTTGATAGATTTTTCTAAAAAATTTTATTTATTCCCCAAACAGAAATTTCACATATTTTGCAGTTTTAAATTAATTTACAAATTATTTTGCAATTGTAATGAGTAAAAGGGGAACCTTTTCAATTGAAAATCCCCTGCAACTGTCCCTAAGGTTGTGATAGTTTGTAGAGCCACTACTGTAACTTCCTTGAATGTTAAGGATTTAGTACCTGGTTTCTTCTTCCTCCGTGTGCCGCGAGGTCTGCCTGGTCTTCTCTTCTCAGGGGGAGGGGGAGGCTCATTGACTGTCGTCTCTTCACTGGAATCTGACTTGTAACCACTATCAACCTCTGCAACACAAGGTTAGCATTAGCTTTCAGATCAAACAACATATTGCTATAATGGAGTTTTCATGAGATTTCAGGATCTTGATACCTACCCCGCGTCCTCAAGTGAGAAACAACGATCAGCATTTGCCAGACAAAAATTACTAACAGGGTTTTTATTTATGAGCTTTTGTTTTTTTGATTATTCTACTTGTGTTTGACTAATATGTTGTTCTGTTGGTGGTTTTTGCAGTGTTTTTCCAGCTTTAGCTGTACTGGAAAATATCCACAATAATTTGTATAAATATTTATCATAACCACGATTGTGTTTACCTGATGGTGAGGAGTATGGAGGGGCGGTGGCTGTAGATGATTTAAACGCAGGAGTGTGCAAGTGGGACTCGTCCAGGTCTGTGAGTGTGTGACTCTCATGTGGTGGACTGCTGGTGTCCATGTGGTTGTCTGTACGAGACTGAGACTGTTCAATGCGATACCTGCTGTACTCGTCCTCATGCCTCGGGTTGTTCCACTGGTCTACGCTGAACATACTGTTGTAAACGTAGGGTGACTTGAACCTCTGCAGCCTCATGTACAGCTCCTTACCATGGTCAGGGAAGTTTTGGCAAAACTCTTCCGCACTCATGTGTTTCAGCATTACGCCGTTGATGTGTGCCAATTTCTCAATTTTTACCTGTTGACAAAGCAACAAGCTAGGAAATCATTTTTTAAATTGAGCCATAATAGACTATATGAACGATGGGTGCAAATGTCAACTTGGCAGAAGACAGTGAGTGACGAAGAGGCCGGTAATCTAAAAGGTGAAGAATTGACTCTGGATATGTGGAGCCAAGGCAGTAAGTAGGAAAGTTTTACTATGGATCATGAGCAACAACTAAGCAAAACTTAGTGTTATCAACTAAAGGGTTGAACTTATGTGTACTTTTGATAACAAAATCCTGGTCATTTTTTACAGGTTTCCGTCCCATCACAGCTGTATTACTAGAACATCTCAAAATTTGCATCTTGCTAACCAAATGGGTTAACAAAATGACTAAATACTTTCTCTGAATGTTGAAGAGTGGTTTTGGTAAGTAAAAAATCGGTTAGCAGATTTTGTAGATTTTTACCAACGCTTCAGGCAGTGGCGGATCCAGAGGAGGGGCGACTGACCCCCCTCTCAGGCATACATATATATATATATATATATATTTACACATTGCGTAAAATAATTTGTCACACTAACTTTGGACAAAGAAATAGTATAAAACTGCCATTTGGATATATAGTTTACACTAATTTTTAGGGGGGTACCCCCAAGTCCCACAGTCCCCCCCGTTTGCTCCCCCCCTTGTGACTGTTCTAGGTCCGCCACTGGCTTCAGGAAACAGCCCTCAAACCACTTATATCTGGCTTGCTATTTTGTTTGGAGCTACGATACCAAACTGATTATTGATTTAATCTAGAATTTCTACAAGAGTTTTGCCTTCCAAAAAGTAACAGTTTTTTCCAGAATTAACTGACAAGTATGTTATGTGAGTAATGTGACCAAGAGTAGTGGTTAACTTACCTCTGGTAGGTTGCGGCCGACTTTGAGGTTATGTAGCTCGTGTATGACCCAGAACAGACAGTCTTCAGGTGTCCAGTGGTCAATGTACTTGGACTGCCAGTCTCCGTAGTGCTGTACGTCTGGTGGACACAGCTCTGCCAGCGGCTCTGAGGAACAAGTAAATAATGAACCAAACAATGTAGTAGACAACTGAATAAAAACTTGTTTTATTTTATCACAAATCGCAAGTATTTCAGGAACACCACCTAGGATCTCTTTTTCAGGAGATGGGGACACCACCTAGGTGCCTATATTAACCCAAGGATTAGTGTAGAATGGTGTGACATGATCTGTGCGTATCTTTTGTTACTGACTAAGCCCAATGATCATGAACAGCTGGGTCAATTTGCACTGGATGTTTCTTTCCTTTTCAGGCTCAATAGGTAAATGACAAGAATCATGAGACATATACTGTAGCCTACTGTACTAAAGTTATGACGTTTCTTTATTGTTCCTCTTAAAGTTACTTATATTATCACCCGCTCAAACAAGAGATTGACAAGTAATGATTGTATTTTGTTTTACTTAGCTTACTTTTTCAAAATGAAAAATGAAAGCTGTTTAAAATTCTTCTCAGAAAGAAATTAACAGCCTCTGGATCTCAAGGCAACCACTCTAACCACTTAGCTCTAGACCTAGAGTATTTAAGTTCTCAGTTTTTAAATTAATTAATTTTTTGGTTGGTATTAGTTGTGATGAAATCTAAAATCCTCGATACTTTTAGAGATCAAACATGTAAAATCGTCATGTAGGCTACACCATGCAGGGAAAAAATAACTTCAAATGCTTGTTCTTAAGAGTTTTAAGTAAAAAAGTTAGATTTTTAATGGCAAGAGAGATGTTATTTACCTGTTTTAATGGTCTTTGGAGGTAGTCCGTAGGTCGGAGGCTGATATTCACTCTCCACTTGACGAAACAATTCGGCGTCATCGTAAAGAGAGACCGAGTCTGATAGTAGTGATGTGGCTTTGTAGATACTCCAGTCTTGTGAAGGGTCAAACATCTGGACATCACCAAAACATGCATTAGAACTGATCGGAGTATATAATTCATTAAGTAGTTTTTAAAAATGTTAAACAAGTCTTTCATTTTTGTTTATCGTAGGTTGAATCTATGCTTAAGTTATTGCTAGTGGAATTTTATTGTAATGATTTAAAAAGTAGTTATTAACTTACAGGTATATAATATATTTATTTATATTGAACTTATGCCTGTTTTCCTTATTATTGTTTGTACATTAAGAGATCATCTTCTGTTTTTTTTGTTCTTTAATATTAGTCATATCTTGTAACCGTTTACATTGCATTACCATACTCTACATAACAGGAAAAAATTCTTTGCCTTCTTTCAAAATGATTCCTTTTAAATTACTAGTCAAATCATCATCTTGTCAAACACCTTTACTATTATACTATTTACTTTTTAAACATGATATCATGTTTAAAAAGCAAATAGTATGATAGTATCTATACATATCAAAATTGAATGTATGTTGGATAAAATATAAATTAAATTGTCTGTAAGATTAAAACAGTTAAAAATTTGATTCAAAGTTTCTAAAATAAAAGGATAAGAGTACAAATTAATAGAAAACTAACTTCTTTAACTTTGATCAGTGGTGATTATTTACCATTATTTTCTAGTGTTGCTAAAACTTTATTTTGCTGAAACCATGCAAAATCTAAGCAATGATAATAAAAATACCCATGCCACAGTGAACCTGCCAACTAAGCGAATTTCCACTTGTCTGAATTGATTTTCAATTAAATCTATTTAAATAACATTTAAGGGTAAACAAATATCTAGGTTTGCTGCTATAATGAAACTAATAACGTGTGTGTTTTTTTTTTTTATACTAATAATTAAAAAGAAAAGAATTTCATTCATTGGACATCTTTTAAGGACACCGGAAAATAGAATAAGCAAGAAAATAATTGACAAGTTGTGGAATAGCAAGAGTGACTTTAGGAGGATTACAGAGATTACGGAGGACATGAGAAAGTTGAAAATATCATTAGAAGATTTGGAAAATAAGTCAGAGGCGCTTGCAGTACTCAAAGACAAAAATATCATCCTGCAAATAGGAGCAAACAATCAGAGACAAGGAAGAGTGGTTTCGGAAGAAGAAAGAAAACAACGGTCGGAAAGAATGAAGAAGTATTGGGCGGACAAGAAGATGAGAGAGAATTTAAAAAGAATCTAACCATTATATTGACCTAAGTGGTCCAATGCTGGCCATAAAATAATAATAATAATTAATAGTTTAGTATAAAATAGGCTAAATAAATTTGCCAAGTTTTATCAAAATGTATCCATAAACAAGCAAACTACAACTTATTACAATATTCTCCATAAGAATAACATGGGAATTTGAAATTTATTTTTTTTTTAATTTTCTCCGTTACCAATAATGGTACAAAAACACTTTGATATAGGTACTAAATTGTTTGGGGTTTTTAAGCTCTTAAAAAGGTTCAGAGATAAATTGGGAAATTTGATGTTTTGAGAGTCAAAAATGAGAAAAACCAATTTTAACCCCATACAGCCCCCCGTAAAACCCCGTTCCCATGGTCCGATCAAGCTGGTTTGCAAAATCTTCCAAGTTCATGTTGCCTTACACCTTTAATCCAAATTTCATCAAAATCGGACAAAAAAATACTCAAGTTATCGCACACTCAAGTTCAGGACATATATATATAGCCTATATATTGATTGTTGTATATAAAAATTTGAACGAATGGTGTTTTTGGCCTCTGGGGACATCAAAATGAAAAAGTAAATCGGTCCCGTGCCTAGGTCTTACCGTGCCACCTACAGTTATACTACTTCCCTGTAGAGTAATTCACAAAAAAATAATACTTATGCGAAAACTTCAGTCTTAAAATCAGGCACAATGTATTGCTACATTGAGATCACATTTTCTCATTGTAGTGATCTGTAGGGGCCCCCCTCGCCAAACAAAAATGAAAATAATAAGGTTTTGAAGTTAACAGTTGATCAAGCAGATATATTTGACAAATTACAATAGCTTAATACTGATCTAATGCCAAAAATAGTACGGTACACACGGGAACATGTTAAAACCCAATGGGCAATTGATAGTGAATTTAGTTTGAATCCAACAAACAAACACACATAAGGGATAAAAACTTAGTTTTGGTACTGATTGAATAGTAGACGATTATAGTTAAAATAGTGGAAAAGTCACACAAAATGTCTACACAGTTTATAAAAGTTAATTAGTTGCAGAGGGTGAACTTACTTCATTAGATTCAGAATTAACTCCTGAGAACGCTGGCATTTTGAGCCTGTAAACAAACACAAACTGTAAAAAATATAAATCAAAACTGGCTTAAACAGTATGCGAGTAAGACTAATTAATCTAATCACAATCCCTAAGGCCCTAAGGCCTCTAGTAGTAGAAATTGGACATGATTGACATTATGAAATACTTTTTGACAAAATAAGACTTCCAACTAATTTGTAGGGGGAAATAATTACCAAATGTTCCTGCAAGTTTAACTGAACTTTGGTCTATTTATTGTACAATGTAGGATTTAATACAACTAGACCTCTAACTAAATTATGTTGACAGTTAAATGTAAATATACTAAATTGTTGTTCTAATGTAAATCACAAAAATCGGGTACAGTTTCTTAACTGGGCTACGCTAATATTTATTGAACTATTGAATTGAAAATATTGATTAATAATCGATATTTTAAAATATATCTATTATAAAATTAAACTATCATAACCTAACCTAACCAACCAAACTTGCTGATGGTGAAAAAATTGCATGAAGGTTTACTAATCGAATCGATAGTTTCAATAAATATTAGCGTAGGCCAGTTAAGAAACTGTATCCCAAAAATCTACCTGATCATGACATTTCTGGCAAGTAAAACAAAACAAAATTAATTGTAAATAATTGTCATAATTATACATTGAATAATATACCGGTCTCTCATTTAACGATGGCTTGGCATGAGATGTATTAACTTAATCATAAAATCTAACTTAATTTTGTTGAAATTTTTCCCAAGTAGTAATACCCAAGTAGTAAAAAATTTGTTTAAAACAAATTCTTTGAAAGCAATCTTTTCAGCAATTAAACACAAATATACATTACTATTTTGAAAATAACTGACATGGGACAATTTTATAAAATAAATTATATCTTGTAATCAATAATAGTGTAGTATTTTGAGAAATGTTCCAATTCAATTACAACTTAAGTAATAAGTATGTTTGCTTGCTTAAGATAAATATTAAAATCCCAGTTCAAAATAATAATAGAATTAGATAATTTTACAAGCTAAATTCTTGTAAAATTGAGTCACCCTTAAACTGTGGTTTGTTTCTAAGTTCATAAATAGTTAAATTAAAGGTTTTTATGTTACAAATTCAAAGACATTTTCTAATGTTTAATTAACTTACCGGTACTTTGAATTTTACAATCCCTACAGTAAAAAAAACTTGCAGCTAGTGTTGTAAACAAGGTATATTTTATATTACATTGCAATTATGATAAACAAATTCATTTATAGCAATTGAAGTTACCATCTTATTACAAAGTAAGTGGAATTAAATTTTAAAAGGAAAAAAAGGTTGAATGGTAAAGAAAATGTGTACCATATTCCTTATCTGCTCAAAGATATGACTGCAATAAACACATATAAACAAACAGTCAGTAGGTCTTAATTAATTTGTTCACTTTATGATGATGGTTTTGCTTCACATGTATCTACACTACAGACAGAATAAAGGCAGTTGATAAACAAAACTGTAATGTCATCATCAACTGGTAAAATATACTTTTAAAATTTTACTTTCATTGTCTTACACTTATATAAAACCCATGACAGTAATAATACAGTTATAATTTTTTAAAGCAACAAACCCAAGATAAAAAGTTCAAATATTTTCAATTGTTCACAAATAAATATCTAATGTATTTTAGAAGTTACTGTAGGCCTACCTATGGCTCTGAATTACACATTTTTTTATGTATAATAAGTCATGCTTGGCAGTCAAATTTCACAAAAACGAAAAACATGCTTAATATTAGGAATTGATGTTGATAATAATTTCACACTTACCAAGTTTTTAGCAATATCCAAAAAATAGTAAATAAACTGTCTTAAGTTAAAATAGTCAAAACTATTTTTCAATTATAGATTACACACACAAAATAAAACGCACCATTTCACTGTTCACACCAACACACGCGCTCGAATGGTAACTCTCCACTGAGTGTAGGCAATATACTGATTGTTGATAACAACACACCACCAGCCAGTGCCTGTTTTCAACACTGGGTTTCTATGAGTTGGTGTCAGCCAATGAGGAACAAGCATTTCTCGGTTGTCATGACAACCGAGTCGTCACAGCTTGCCAACGACCTTGGCGACTCGGTCAGTCGGGGATAAACCAGCGTTGCCATGGTTACCTGCAAGCCTAGCTTTCTCATTGGTCGAGCCGCACTCGGTCACACAGCTGCTTATTAAAAACATTCAGAAGCTGTTCTATCTGTTAGAAACAAAAACAGAACTTCAACTTCATTCCCGGTAGGGAAAACAGGCGCACCTGTGATTAACCAAAAATAAACGAGGAAATTTACTATAAACTGTATTGTTTGATCTAATGGTTTTCATCTTATCACTCGCTCATTTTTCCTCATGCAAAAGTGCATCACAATCTGTGCAAAAGTGCTATTATCTGTCTATTTAATTGAATTCGACGAGAATATTGTCTTCTTTTTTACACATAAGTTTCTATAAAACGTTTTTCTCTTAAATTTATTATTGGTTCCTGTATTAAATTTATTAATATTGCCTAACTAAGTAGGTTAACAAAAAACCTCCCCTTAACAGATTTGTTAAATTTTCATTTCCTTGAGTATACATTTGGACCTTGGGCTTCGTGCTAGCTTACTAATGGCTGTCCTTGAGTAGTCAGTTGGACAAGGATTTGTCTACTCAATAAATTATGTGACGAAAACGATAAACACAATCACCCTGGGGAGGGAAAGTTGGGCAATGGACAAAAATAGAGAAGCCCGTGTCTACGTCCCGAAATGACCGAATGAACTTTCAGTCGCCGAATAAACCCAAAAGGGGTCATCGAACCACGATGTTTCAGATATAGATACATAAGCGAGTCAACAGGCTATTTACTGGGTTTATCTTTATATTTTCAACAAAAATGTGAAAAATACAAACACTTTTCCAGGGAAAGATAAGATGCGACTACCAAATAGAGATGCGTCAGAATGCTTACGTTCACATTAAAGTAAACGTGTAAAATTAGTTAAATACAAAGCTCTACGGTTTCCGAAACTTATAAACAAAATTTTAGTTGGTTTTGTGCAAAATACAAGTAAGATACGATGGAACGCGTCTAGCAAATAGAGAACAGATATGAAACCAAAACGTGATTACACTACGAGAAAAAGTCTGGATATTTTTGTACACGGCACCGCATATGATATCAGATGAGAAAATACATCTAGAGATAATCTAAGAGACATAATTATCATACCTGTCATACTAATCTTCATCTCGGTACAGTTGAGTTGGCACTCTATAACTTTGCCGTCGTCAATCGCTAACATAACACCTCCCCTCCACACTCACACACATACACAATTACACATACACTTACACGCTTACATACATGCACCGCGGATGTATTTCTTTTATAAAAGCAATGTGCATTCACAGATTCAAAAGGCACATTAATAACATTGTAAGTATTTTATAAATGGTCAAATAAATGTCCAGAAAGTGAATGCAATGCAAGTGACATAATGGATCAGGGAATATTGTTATCACTTAATTAATTCGCTTAACATTTCTTTTACGAATGAGATCTGCTAAAAAAGTTACATCTTCAATTTTTCAAACAATAATTTTTACTATTGTAGTGTAGGTACCTTCGTTTATATGGTTGGGTCAAAATTTATTATAATTGTAATTTAACATTTTTAAATATTTTTTAAGTTCTGCGCACAATATTTCTTAATAGTAACGCTCGTCTAATTATTAGAGGGAAGAGAAAAAAATTGATCGAAGAAGCGGTTAAAACCGAACATCATAGTGGCACGTCCAATAACACGTTTTTTATGGCTTTTGCAGTTAGAGCATGACACATTTAAAAATAACATGTAATCTATGGATTTTCGTTACATTACTTACAATGTGTGTACAGCTCACCCTCTAATATAAAAGGTTTTTGGGAAATTGATAGGTGAACAACTATCATCGCGTCGCAGGGCAAGGGATATTGTTAATGGTATTTTAATTACCGTTATGAGGAAAACTAGTATTTTTCCCGCGCTTTAGCAACAAGTTATGAATTAATTTTGTTATGCCTAATAGTTTTACAAAATATCCCTTTGATTTCTGGCAATCAACTGCTGAAGAAAACGGAAATTAAAATACAAAATTAAATATTAAAATTGCAGATTGTTTACAGTTTGGAAATTGCAATGAAATATACTGCAATCAATAACAATTTTCATTACTTATAACCAGACCTACCTTTTCTCCTTAAAATGCTTAGTTTTTCAAAATTTTAATATTAATTAATTACCAGATGTTTTATTGTTGATAATGTTGATAATATAAAAGGTTTTTGGGAAATTGATAGGTGAACAACTATCATCGCGTCGCAGGGCTTTACTGTATTTAATTCTACATATTTATTTAATTGAATGGATTTCTTCTTTTTTCAATCCATTATTTCTGTTGTTATTACCCATAAAATACAGTACACTCCACTTCTTGATTAACACAAATATTTTTTTGGTCCTTCGAGCCATTTTCTAAATTCTTTGATATTTTAAACCTTCCAACCTATGTCTAAGATGAAAGAATCTCAGATTGCTCAAGAGATAATTGTTTTAGAGTTTTATAGGGACACTCTTGTTAAGATCAGTGTTAATTTACATAATGATCTAACACACTTTAACAATTTCAAAGCACGCTTCGATAAACTCGAGCCTACAAAATGGTTGTCATAAACCTAATGTGATATCTTTGAAACCCCAGAAGCAGAACCCCCAGATATTTTAAGTTTAAGAATACGACAGAAGACTTTTCAATTTCATAAATAATAATATCAAAAGGTTTCAGTGGTATCTGATGTACGGGTTGGATATAAATAAAATACATACGGACCCACAGACATAAATAAATTTGGTTATAAATACATAGACATATAAGTAATTTAGTTTACCAGCGATATTCCAAGAAATGTAATCATTATCATGATTCCGTTGATTTCAAAGAAAAAAAAAGATAATAAGTAAATAATAATGAAGGTACGCGACGAGAATTTATTAAGTATAAGTAATTGAAAACTTCTCCCTCATGTAGCGTATATTATGAATGTCTCGGGTGTTGTATACAGAAATAGACAATGCTGGATTCTGATGGTGGCTAAACGGTGGTAGGTTAGTTGCGCAGATAATTGCAATGACCCTAGGGCCATGGACGAACCTTGACTGGGCACAAGCCAAAAAGGGTTCACTAATCCTCGCCTTGGCTGGGCACATGGTCCACGCAAGGCAGACGGCGCGCGGCAATGAATTCCTAGAAAATCCCGAGTGACTAGTGAAAGTGCAATGTTACATGTTAATCAAAACAAGGGTTAAGTTAATCCTAAAATCCCAACATTAGATAATTTTTCAAAAGCCAAAATATAAGTGAAGTGATTTGATACACAGCACACATTTGAAAGACAGCTGGCAACAACATGAACCTCTTGTGTGAAATCTATATAAATAAAATTACAGTTTTGTCTGTAAATTGCTTAGAATCATCCAATTTTTGGTTATTTGTACGTTTCATAGCCTAAGAAAGCTGAAACGAGTCTTATCTCAATTTCTGTCTGTCTGTCTGTTTGTCCATTCTATGATTCCGTCTGTGACGCCAAAATGTCATTTTACGCGGCCTACTCCTAGAAAAATAGATTACCGATCAAGGTCCAAATCATTTTTCTGTATTTACTGGATTGGTGAGAGTGTCTTGGGCTATAAAAACATGGCCTCGCTTCTTTGGAAACAAAATAACGAACGATCAAAAACCCAATTTTGTTAGATTTTTGTCAAATTTTCTCCCAATGTTTACTATTACATTTTATAAAATGAAGATCAGCTGTTTGGATTAGTTCTCACTTCTAGCTGTCACTGATATGTTTACATTAAAAGTTGTATACAAATACCGCAACCATTTCCGATAAAGTTTTGTTAGCACATCCAAACCAAGGGGGATTAAAAACGTTGTGCCTTACTTAACCGGTTAAATTAATAATAAGTGCAACGATTGTTCTTGAGTTTTGATGACCGGGGGAAATACCGTGAAACAGTGTTGTATTGGTGCTGGGAAACTTACATTTTTTTAAACATCGTCACCAATACAGTAGCTTACAAAGGTTTCCACTCAGGTAGGTAGTAGAGGTTGAGGTAGTATTTTAAGTACTTTTACCAGTGTGAAAAGTAACTTTCAATTACAGGCCTACCTTAGGGCTATGCCTCATAGATCCGTAAAGCAATTTATTTCATCATTAGATATAAAATATGGACTAACACGATCGGGTGACATTTAATTGCGAAGCATTCGTTTGGCTTTGAAACTGTCAGATATTGTATTTGCTAAGGTTTATATGTATTCCTATACAGTAATAGTTTTTCCAGCATATCTGGAAAAAATGCACACTAAATATCCAAACCAACTCCTGTTCTGAATATAAGGTTTCAACTTACTATAAGATTCCCGTACGTAGAACGGGCAAACAACTAGTTAAAAAAATCTTCGCTTGTCTATCAGACATGGCAGCTCAAGCACAACGTTACTAGTCCTGAAAATAAGTGTTTACTGGACGACTGTGGTCGTTCCCGTGCGAGACCAAGTCGAGTGCGGGATTACCATATGAGTCCGGTAAACACATTTTGGACAAGTGACGTACAATAGTTTACTCTTGTTATACTATTTCAGTGAGGGTCTCATCCATAAATATATTTTCTAAGGTAAAAGGTTATAAAAATATATCTATTAGCAATAGAAGAGCAGTGGTATATTCTTTTGTTTTTATTAAAATTTGTACTGCCACATCAACATTTCACGATAAGCCACTGTAAATAACCAAACCTGGTGAGAACTTTCAATTTTGTGATTATCAGACCTAGACATCTGAAGAAATTTATCAAAGACACATTTTTTTCAATCTATCAAACTAAACATCAAATATCCAAAAGTACAATGTTTGAAAAACTTTCTACAAAGCATCAAGAATAATAAAATAAACCCACCGCAGCAAACCTGCAGACGAAGCGAATTTCAACTTGTCTGGTTACATTTTTTCTATAAATAAGACATTATTTATTCCCAATTTCAATAACATTAGATTTAACGAGTGCTTAGGTTTGCTACTACGGGGAAGGTAAAACATGTTGTGCCCCACTAACAGACAGGAAAACGAAAGAAAAGGATCGTTTCATAAATCAACAAATTGAACTACTAAACAATCGTGATATTGACAGTAGTGTATCTCGTACAGATTATCACGTTAATATTTGTGTTCATCGGATCTAAACATTGTAGATTTTGTAAAACCTATCTTTTTGATATGCGATATAAAACCTGCACATAGGAGAAATGCATTTATTTATTTTATTAGTCTTACGTTCATTAGTTACGTCTTTAGTTCACTGGCTACGTGAGGTATTCCTGGAACCGGGGGGGCAGACCCTCCCTGCCAAAGATAAAGGATGTGCCCAGCCAAGGCGTTTCAGTTGCCGCATGTGCCCAGTAAAGGCAAGCCCAGGGCCATTGCCATAAATGGGGAGGTTAGTTCAGCATTTTAAGCTGGCGGGCCCTTTAATTAGGTAGGTTAGTTGCGCATTCATATTGACAAAGGTGGGTTACACTCCATTATACAAGCGTAATTAGCCTCACTTAAAATCGGCGTAGAATGAATATAGAACATAATGAAGTTGAGTATCCAAAGATTGAATACTCTTGTATCCGATAAATAATTCGGAATAGTAATGATACATACTCTACTCACCTTGTTTCATAAATGTTAACAAAATTGGCCTTAGTAATAATACTGATTTAACCTTTTATTATTAATAATACTGCACAGGTACACACTAGGATTAGTTGTGACAATAGTTATGTAAAAAATACACGAACAAGCGGAATACCACGCGATCTAGATGCTTGAATTCTCCAAAGGGCGTAAGTGATTGCAACCGCATACCATCCGCGCGTACTACAAATACTCTCTCCCCGTTTTCCATAGTTTAAGGAATTCCTAGAAATGTTATACCGCATTGTTTACCCCTAATTTGTAAACCATGTTTACGTGGTAACCAGCCGGTGCGGAGTGTGGAACGCTCTTAAAAGAGTTTTATATAATATAAATTATCCTGGTTGAAACAATAATCAGTTTCTGTGGTAACAACTGTTAAATTCCCTCCGGAATACACATTTTAAGTCTAAAAATCTAAACGCAAAGAGCAATTTAACATACACATGTTTCAATAGATTTCTACTTGTAGATTTTATTTAACAAACAAACTGCGTCGGTAGGTGATTTGTCGATGCAAAATATAGTACAATTGGAAGTCGTGTCTAACGAGAGAACAATAATTTATATATAGAAAATAAATAAATAGTAGTATCAAATAGTTTTATAGCGAACATACGGGTTAATATACACATCGGGTGTGGGCCAGCAGCCTAGTATAAATTTAAATTCAAACACAAGGTGAACTATGCGCTAATTACGCATTTTGATAGGGCTCAAAACTTGTTCACAAGGCAAAAAGAATAATCCAATACCATTACTTTACTTTTCATAGATTATATTGCTTAAGACGGTGTCCTACTATTTGCCACCAGTGTCGTTTGCCACCAGTGTCATTTGCCACCAGTAGGGTCAGTTCCTGGAATTCCCGCCGTGGCCGTTCCTATGAGTCATAACCATGTAGATGTACTTATAATTTTTTTGGATATTAAATAAATGTTTATAACTCCAGTTACAACTTTGGAAGTGAAAATTAATTTTACCATCTTGTTCGGCAAAAGAAAACGCACATTTTGAGTCCAAAATCACATAATCGCAAGTTAAACAGTATAAGCCTATCTATGTTAAGGTATTTTAAGCTATTTGAATATTCCTTACATGGCCTAAGATAAATAATACAAAAATAACATTTGGCACAGTATACAACGCATCAATGAGATTAAATCCTATTAAAATACTTGAAAAGACGCAGTTTCAGTGTTTAGTATTCTGCGAATATACAGGGCAAAGAACTTAAAGTAGTTGCAATCTCAGAAACTATTCGATTTAGAGAAAACATTATATGGGGAATTTCAACTACTATCATATGACATTCAAAAATATGAATTCTCTTCCTTTAAAGTGTATTTAACTTAAAAATTTCTTATCGGACACCATGTATGACGATTTTAGACTGTAATTTCAAAAATGTTTTCAGTTTATTTTTTCTATAAAGCTACGTAAGGGAGTTACAGCGTGTAAAATTTAGATTAAAGTAGCTTTTGGTTACATTCAGCAAGATATAGCTCCTAAACGAGTAAGTTTGGAGAAAAAGTGCAAAGAATAAATTATAAATGTTTTAAAATTACATCTACATTCTAAAAATATCATAAAATATATTGAAATTATTCCTTTGAGACGTTAGGTTCATGTAACAGTTATGGGATAAACAACAGACCTAAAAACTGTGTTTTGTTATCATAAGTTATCTTGAAGTTATTTGGAAAGAATCCTTCATATGTCGGTATTATGTTGTGTAAAATTCTGCCTGATAACTTCTTAAAAATAAGCAACTAAAACATTTATGTTAACCAAGTGCGTCTATGGTATAAATTAATTTGTTGATTGAATGTGGTTTTATTTAGTACGTTATTAGTTTACATTTTTATTTAGCCGCTTTAGATTAAGTTTGTATTAAAGCTCATTTAACCGCGATGTCATTCTTGTGCAATATGCATCTACTTATGTATAATTCAACTTTAAAAATCTTTGTACAACTAAATCTAGAGTTCTAATGGACCGATTTATTAATTAGTGGGTCATTGGAAAGCTTAATTCATGTAGATTTGCAAATAATTATGAACGTTTTTAGCGAATTTATAAATAAATTAGACTAACACTTTGTAAAACTTGGTGAGAACAGCACTAAAATGTCGTAACACTACAAAACCACAGATAGGAATGAGCGTTTCCGTTATGTATTCCCCTACTCATAGAGAGAGTGTTGGAATTTTTACGATAAAAATGTTGCAAGAGAGGGTGATAGTGTGAATTATAGGTATTCCTTGGTCCATCGGCCGGTGCCTAGAGGGGTGATGACCGACGGACTAGGGTTGGGGCTGATGACTCACCCAGCCAGGTATAAAGTGGTGGCAAATGACACAAATCCTAGAGTGGTGGCAAATGACACTGGTGGCAAATAACACATATTCGCTTAAGACAGTCAATAGGTGTTAAAACACAACTAATATTTAAACCGGTATAAAGAAGGTTTTCCTACAGTTACCTAACAATGTGCATGTTCTCTCACTGATTTGAGAAAGCAAAGTGGCCAATTCGCTCATCAGTGAGACAATGTTAACATTGTCTCACTCCAGATTTGCAACGTGAAGGCACGAAATAGTGTGCGCGTGCAGGCAACGTCGTATGCGCGCGAAATACGTTGGCAGCACTGGCTGTAAATCAGCTGGTCAGCTGTTGTACTGTTGTATTCGTCACTTCAGATTAAATGTTATATTAAAAGTTCACTTCTGTGTAAAAATAGGTTATGTTTCTTCACCAATTTATTTGTTTTATGGTAACTGTAGGAAAAATATAATGTGCAACTCGAGTTCAAAGTACAATTGCCTCACTCGAGAAACCATTGCTGAGTAAGGATATCTCTCGAGTGAGTCAATTGCTCACTTTTCTCACTAGTTGCACAAATAACTATTTCCTACAGTTACCTAACAATGTGCATGTTCTCTCACTAATTTGAGAAAGCAAAGTGGCCAATTCGCTCATCAGTGAGACAATGTTCTAATTACTTTGTCTCACTCCAGATTTGCAACGTGAAGGCACGAAATAGTGTGCGCGTAACATGCAGGCAACGTCGTATGCGCGCGAAATACGTTGGCAGCACTGGCTGTAAATCAGCTGGTCAGCTGTTGTACTGTTGTATTCGTCACTTCACATTAAATGTTATATTAAAAGTTCACTTCTGTGTAAAAATAGGTTATGTTTCTTCACCAATTTATTTGTTTTATGGTAACTGTAGGAAAAATATAATGTGCAACTCGAGTTCAAAGTACAATTGCCTCACTCGAGAAACCATTGCTGAGTAAGGATATCTCTCGAGTGAGTCAATTGCTCACTTTTCTCACTAGTTGCACAAATAACTATTGTCAGCATCATTGGGTCGTTGAAAGCAAACTCTAGAATTAAATAAAATGCTAGGGGGCCCTTGCCTCACTCCGCTAGATCATAAGCTTTAACACGACACCTCAATCGTAAAAATCGTTTAAGTTGTACAACTAGAAACGGGATGTAACAGAGAAAACACTAATTGTATTACGTATATGATAGATGGATGTTAAAACAACTACAATACCTAAAATATTAAATCATCAATACTGCAGGCTAATGCTTGCTGATGCTAAACATATCAACGAATTGTACGACAAAAGTCCTGCCCAAAGCTGCTCAACTGTAGAAAATATTCCCTGTAAAAAGCTATCAATCAACTTTAAAGCGAAGAGCCCTCTAAACTGATGTGAACCTCAATGTATTTAGCAGTGTAGTACCTTTATAGTCAATTGTAGTAACATCAACCAGTAAATAAATCAAAATCGCCATTCCACGAGTTGTTGATGAAAATGACAGTTGTCAGGTGATTATATTTATCACAGTCGAGTAGTAGCACTGCTTGTGCTATGACGTGAGATCGACCCTTATCATCTCAGGTGTGATAAGCGCTATCTTGTCTCGCACACATCTCGCGTTTTCCTTATTGCTGCGATAACATACTGAACACATTCAAACAATACACATACGATGCAAATAAAAAAAACATGGTAATTTTTACAGCATTTTCCTCGTGATTATTAGGTGAAGCTAGACAGCATGGCTTTTGAGGAAAACTGTTAACACTAGTTGTGACTTTTGTTTTCCTGTTGGATAATTGGCTAGAAGCTTCACACACAGATAACCTTCACGATTAGGTTTAGGCTGTATTATCTTTACAATGAAGGCGGTTAAGTTAACCTGTTTGAATTAGCAACCTTGAGAAATTATGAGCTAATTACTACATAATCGCCGAAGGAAACACAATAGAATTAGCATCAATAATATAGATTCTTAGGTAATTGCAATTTGAAACCCCTCTTTCACATGACAATGCAATTAATATATTGAAGTAATATTCGTAGAAAGTCTGAGTGTAAAACTGTGACTGATAATTTACTGTTGAATTTGTCAACATACGATTGGCATTTGTATCTGTCGCTACAGTCCACTGCAAATGGAAGATTAAATTATTTTAAAGCAAAAACTATTTTACAGAACTCACTTGTAAACATTTTTAAATTGCTCTGTAACGGCCGGATTTGAAAAGCTTTACGAACTAATCGGGTAAATTAATAATCAAAACCTCATTAGTTCCCAACATAAACAAACTTACACAACCAATATGAATATTGCCATGAAAATAAACAACATAAAAAGTCAACTTAGGATGATTCCTACACAATTCTTTAAATTCCAATAGCACTGAAAAAGAATTTCAAGTGCGCATTGCAAAACTACTGTAGAAAAAAAATTCAATTTGTGAATTGAATTGAAAGATGTTAGGTATACATAATGTAACAGGAGAAACAAAGCCACTTGACAAATGAATTTAGAGTGAGGCCACTACAACGATATAAACAACTCAGTTGGGCGACTCAAGAAACTAATATTTTTATATCGAAATGAAAAAAAAAAAACCATATTGAATTGAAAAAACAATTCATAACAGGTAAAACAAGAACCTTGTAAAACATTAAATTAAGACTAAATATTTAACTAAATTATTCATTATAAATCGAGACCACATATAACATAGAGACAAAATTTTATTTTCCAATACTGTATAACATAAGCCGTGGATTTTTATATTTGGTTTTTATTTCACGAAATTTTTATTGTGATATTTATCCTTCGAATATTAAAAAAGCTGCATGTTCTACCGTAGACGAATCTTTTACTGCAATCTTATCATCAATGTACTTTGAACTAAAAATTTAGCCTGACACCTCATACAAGAAAGGTATTTCAATATTTCCAAATGTGTATTTCCCATTCTCATTAAAAACCTATGTAGATTAGCTTTGTGACTGTTCATTCGTTAATAGATCTTTTAAATAGTCCCTTTATTCTTACACCCCCGAACGGCGTACACTGCAAACACTTTAATAACTCACAGTCTATTTAACTTTCTACTTAAATACAAACTAGACCAGTAAACTTTCAGAGATTGGCAAAACACTTTCGATCAAATAAAAATCCCAATTATGCAAAATCCTAGCGATAAGCAAACAAGTCTTAATCACAGATTTCATACTGTGAATGCACTCTTTGACTATTAGATACACTACATACAATTTCTTAGCTAGCTTACCCAATGCTTCTAAAAGCATCTAAACACGATAAACTCAATAGTGTAAAATGTTACCACACATATTATAGTCAGTAAAACTGCCATGTCATGTCTGTTAACTCAAGGATAATCATAAATGGGAGTTACACAAGCCTTTACACTCGTTATTCCAGTCCAAGATTGTATCAACCTCTCAATACCAAGTAGAATATCTTAAGTGGAACCAGTGACAGCTAACAGCTGATGCATAACTGTCACAACAATAACGAATGTGGAAGCAATCACAGATGCAATGTATGAAGAAAGAGGCACAATACACTTCTTTGTCTAAAATCTGTGTTTTAAAACGTGAAGGCCATCTTAAGAGGGTGGTAGAAACACCCCCCTCCTCTTGTAGTTGTGGGTGGTTACCACGTAAACGTGTTTCTACAAAAAATAGCTTCGTGGCATTATTAAAAAGTGTTTATCGAGTTTAAATAAACTGTAAATTATTCACAAAGATCCAAACTATGCCCTGGATAAACTAAAATTCTGTAATTGTGTCTTTAATTATTTACAAAATCATGTTGAAAATCCGTCAATTAACATTAATTTATCCCATCCATTGCAAGCTCTGCTATGATAAGAGTACAAAAAGCAAACAATCATTGGAAACAAATTAGTTTTAGAGTGTTGAGAGCATGTTTAGAAACATTAGCATGCTTTGCTGCCATCTTGAATTGACCAGGGAGAACTCTCTTAAGATAATAGTGAAACTCTTGAAGATTACAAACAAACTATGTTTACTGGTTTAACAGCCAACCACAAAACATGATGATACCAAATTATGCTTTCCACTGCTATTTGATGCGATTAGTGCTGCCAGTGGTAATGTATAGTTTAGGTTATAATTTTTTTTTAACCTTGTATATTTTTCTACTTTCAGATTTCATGTTTCCAAACACTAAGTATTATTTTACTGTTTGTTCTCTCTTTTAGCGAATTTCCCATAAAGGGAATAAGCTATTTTACATTATAATTAGTTGAAGATTGAAACGCTTATGTCTTTGAACAATATACCAATTAATCTTTTATACTAGTTTAATGTTTTGAACCACCTTGTGTCATTTGATGGTCCAGATTTTCCTGTTTTTATCATCCTCTATTTAACTGCCCAGGTTTTAAATTTTCGAATTACCCTATATCATTTGAATTATAGATTTTCATGTTTATACACATTCTATTTTCACCATCGTCTGGATGTTTAACACCATACTGAAACATTTGATATTTATTATATAAATTTTTCCCGACTCTACATATTTATTTTTCGAATATTGATGTTAAAAACCCTTGTTTGATCGTACAAATGTTAATGTGTTTAAAACCTATCTAGATGAACCAGTTTTTCATGTGCACAACCCTCATATTTGATAGTTTAACTACTCATGTCCCTCAAGACCCCAGATAAGTACTTGGTGGACCAGTTCATATGCTCAACCCCCATGATGGCTTAGCTACTCGTGTCCCTAAATACTAGATAGCCAGATACTTGATGGTCCAGTTTTTCATATGCTCAGTCCCCATATTTGATGATTCAGCTACTCATGTCCCCCAAGACCTCAGATACTTGATGGCCTAGTTTTTCTTATGCTCAACCCCCATAATTTGATAGTTTGACCATAGATTAAGGGAGTAGACATATACTCTTTTAGTCTATACTCCTTTTATATATGGTTTCATGGCCAAAACAAGGGTGGGGCTGGTGCAACTTTGGTCTCAGGGCCCGGGCCCCTTGGAGGCCCTGGCCTAGTTATGTTTAATTTTTGTTTGTTTATTGAACAATATTTTAAAGCGAATCATAGATTTTTAATTTAAATAGCCTACATATATTTATTACAAAATCAAAGTGAAAAATAGAATTTAATTCTAGATTTTAGGTTTAGTTATGAATTGGCGAAACTCAACAGACGTTTTTGATGATTTTAGTGAAAAGAATGTTAAAAAAGCTATAATTATACATACCATAAACCATCCATACATCAATGTAATGTTTTTGTTATCTCTGGTAGTACCATGCAGGCTGCATTGACGAAGGTAAACATGTACAACCTAAGGTGGGATTAGGAAACATTTGTAGAAAACGCTAAAAATAACAAGACCAGCTTTTAAAAAAATATACAATATTTACAAGAAAGGATCATTATATCAAACTTTTATGTACATTGTGAGTATTTCCATTAGTTGCATAACCTTTGAGTTGACCCTTTTAAACTCATCGGAAATTATTACTGTTATTCGTTATTAAATAACTCCTGTAATACTTTACAACCGCTCGTTTTCGAGCAACGAGCAACATGAAACACGAGTCATCGATTTGATAGTCCCATTCCTTACTTACATTGAAAAAATGTGTAAGTGGTTGAAAAATGTTCATGTGCATACTACGCGAACATAGTGTAAGGGGGCCCGAGCTCGATTCTGGTTACAGGGCCCACAATCAAATGTGGGGGCCATGGAACTACATGTCCCATAGACCCCAGATACTAGATGCCCAGTTTTTCAGCAGTATTGTGCAGAATGACATGGCGTTTCTCACGGATTCAGCCGATTAGACGGTTTGTGCCGTTTCAGTTTCACAAACAAAACAGCATGACTATGTGCGTGAACAACACGGTAACTCACGCAAACATCTGCGGGGCATCTCCTGCGGCGGCGACCTGACCTCCTAACGTCTAACTTCCGTCATTTGGGACTCTGTATTCTACGAACGGAAAATGATTAAGCTGTTATGTTGCCAGAGTCATAATCACCGCAATCTCAGTGTTAAGTACAGTTTTAGATTATTTTCTGTCACAGCTAATTTGTTTCAAAACAGGTTTGGTTGGTCGTAAGTTAACCCCTAAAAATTAATACTCGATTCGAAATTTAATCTTAACATTTTTATATGGTTTTACTGTAATAAGTAACTTTGTCACATAAGTTTGTATACTCTCATAGACGTGACATAAATTTGAAATTGGACTAAATTGAAGCACCCATGGCTAAACACAGGATTTTCTGTAAAAAGTGGCATTTTACAGTTCAACCCCCTGATCTAAGCTCCTCCATATATGATTCTTGTATATATGAGTATAATGAGAATAAAAATGAATTTATATACTTCACTAATTGGCTGAACAACCTTTCCATGTGAAACATACTTAACTTTTATGTAGTTTGAGGTGAATTAAGATCAACCCTCAGAAATGATGTTAAAAGAGAAAAATTGTGATTTCAAAAAAACCTTTCCCCCCAAAAAAAATTCACCCTCTATGTTGTTCCTACGGAAAATACCCATGTGGTTTACTCTGCTCTTTGCCAGCCTGCAGTTGTCTGTCAAATTAGCTCAAAAGAAACTATATGATTTGAACACCCTACCCCCGCAAAAAACAATCAAAATTCCCCCCTATATTGTCATTTTTGAAATTACACGTGTGGTTTGCTGATCCTTTTGTCAGCCTGTCATGTGCCTTCTTGAGCCTGCAGATGTCTGCCACGTTAGCTCAAACGAGAAACTTTTCTAACAGCAATGGAGGAACCAAGGTTTACCCTTCAAATACTCCCGTTACCTAAACCTACCGTGGAGGGGAGTAGGCGGGATCTAGATTTTAGTATTTTATTTCGTAATTGCCTGTCTACCTTGGGCCAATCTGAAAGCTGGTTGGTCCTGAATTGACATTATTGGAGAGTGCGGAATGAATTATAGCGCCATCTCAATTGACCGACAGATTTGGCTTTTCCAAATCAGACTTTGACGGGTGATAACTGGGACCTTTCACCCTGATAACATTGGTTTTATCCATCTAGTTACTAACAAGTCCTACATTTTTATTTAGATAATACATTCACTGATTCAATATTTGGTTAGTGTGGATCCGCGTACTGCTTTTGACAATTTGCGACTGTCTTTTGTACAATTCATGCAACGACATTGGTACTCAACGATTTTAGTGGGCTCAAAAAAAACGAAATTTTGATTGTAGATACGAATGTTTCTATAACCATACGAAATCAGAAATTTGTATTGTAGAAAACATTACATAAATGTATAGGCCATCTTCAGGTACAATCAATTACAAAGCAAACATAAAGTGCTTGTCTAAAAGCATTATCACAAAATAGCAGCCTTTCTCTTAATTTAAATAGTCTTTATGGCAATAAAAGTTACATTAAATCACAGACTAGCTTGATTGAAATATGTAAACAAATGTCAACAATGCATAAAATGAGTGTTTTAAACATTAAAGTCTACAATAAGATAAACATCATTACTGTAACTTGCGTTGTCAAGTTACAACCACTTCAGTGAAATAAGTAACTAACAATTCACCGTTTGATTCACCATAGTTTCAAATCTGTTATCTTAAGAATTGTAGAATGGAAACCAATAGTATTTTGAAGAGCGTTTTCATAGCATCCATTAAAAAATGCATAAATAACTTTATGAGAAAGCAAACCGTCGTAGAGAGACTACGTCGTAACATTGTACCTAAGTGTAGTAGAGTTTTTCTATCCGTAGAACGTATTTTGGAGCTAAAACTGTTCTTCGACGAAAATAACAGTGTTTTCCTCAAGACTGCTTGTGCAGATGGTATAAATAAGCTCGTTAGCTGTAAATGTTATTTTCACTCGATACAACACAATCTACCTCCTACTCCTAGTAGAGGAACCACTAATGCCACTAATGATTGTTTGTAGGTTTAGAAAAAATAGGCCTACATAAATAAGAACTATATTGTCGAATTATTGTCAAGACTTAAAATCATGAATAGAGAGCTTAAAGAATACTTTAAACAAGTGTTGCAGGAGTCAAATGTAAATTTAGTCACCTAATTGGTCGATTTCCAATTACTCGATTGGAATATATGATAAGAAAGGTATAAATACGTCACATGATGTTTAGAAATGTTAGATCATTGTTCTAGTTGCACTTTCGAGTAGTTTTTCAGTTGAAAATCTTGGTTAGGTCAGAAGGAATGTTCAGTTTCTGTTGCAATGTAAAATCTATGTTTTAAATAAACCACGTAAAATTTAAGTATTAATTACTACTATCGTGTGAACACAGTTGTTAAATTACGATTAGTCAAAAGCAAGTTTTCATGACGTTTCGAGATCTCGAATCTGATCCCAACTTCAGGTAAGTAAAGTACCAAAATACAACAAGGATAGTCTGCAAACGTGACTAGCTTGAGCTACCATCTTTGCAGACGGGTGTTGTTTTGTTTCAGGATTTTTTTTATGTTTTAGCCACAATTTTTATTATGAATAGAACAAGAAATTCCATTCTCATGTTAAGCTTGCGTTTAGTATTAAGATAAATACCCCCGCCGCAGCAAACCTACCGACTATAAGCGAATTTCCATTGGTCTAAATTAATTTTCAATTAAATCTATTGAAATAACATTAGGTTTCACGAGGTTTCACGCCTAGGTTTGCTGCCATAAGGATACTAATAAAGTGTGTTTGGTAAAACATTAATAGCGTAGTATAAAATACATAAATTTGCCAAGTTTGATCAAAATATATCCATCCTTCCACAAGCAAACTACAATATTTTGCAAAAGAATAGCATGGGAATTTTAATTTTACAATTTTTGATATTTCTACTTTATCAATAACCGTACAAAAACACTTTCTTTGGTATACTAAATTATTTGTTTTTAAGGCCTTAAAAAATATCTAGAGAGGAATTGGGTTGTGAGGGTCAAAAATGGGAAAACCCAATTTTTACCCCATAAAACCCCTCGTAAAACCCTGTTCCCATGGTTCGATCATGCTGGTTCGCGAACTCATTCAAGTTTATCCCGCCTTACACGTTTAAACCAAATTTCATCAAAATCGGACAGAAATTACTCAAGTTATCGCGTTCACGGGCACTCACACTCGCATATAGGTATATAAATTTGAACAAATGTTGTTTTTGGGCTCTGGGGACATAAAAATGAAAAAAGAAAATCGGTTTCGGACCACCTTTGGTAATAGCTATTCCCTATAGGGAAATTCGCTGAAACGAAGATAGTTTAATTTAGCGACTGATTGAGTGCGCTGATGCAAATTATATCTAACATTTAAACCAAAACCAAACGGAAAAACAAGTTATTGTGAACTACAGTATCTTTTAAACAATGATCCCAGTTACAAAATCCAAGCTGAGAGACATGCAATTTTGCTGTAGCATGTTCTGTGATTAGCTCATTAAACTTGGAGTTTTAAAATAAAAATTGGTAGCCTGTCACTGTTTTTATTATGATGCCTATTTCAGTATCCAAAGGTTAAATACTATAGGATGGTAGTTCTTTCTGTGGATTTTCATTTTGATTTTCTAGTTGTGCATACTAACCTTGTAATGTTTTTACTTCTTCACCTGAGCACAAATTCTAGATCACGAAAACATTTAACGTGGTGGAAAATGTTCGCGATATTCTCTTAAATGACATAAATTTATCATCACCAAAAATGAATCACAAACAAGGAACCATTGACAACTTATATACTTCAACTGACTACTTTACTCTTGGTACGCGTTTCTCGAGCCCTTGTGTTAGTAGAGAGTCAGGTTCTACCCCCGAGACAGGTCGTCGTCAATGTCGTTTAGAGAAAGCTCGCCACAAGAAGTTCTGCCATCAGGATCACGTAACGGTGAATGTAATTAGTGTTTAAGCGGTTGTACAGCTCCAAACTGGAGGTCGCGGTAAAAACGAGACCAATATGTAAAATAATATCTCGCAACTTATTAGGTAAAAATAATTAACAGTGAACTCTTAGCGTTAGAGATAAACCTGTAACTAGTGTGAGTAATAGAAAAAAAATTATAAAGATAAGAAATTAAATTGTAAATTTAAAACTAAAAGAAAGTTCTTATCTTAATCAATAATTTCTGTGGTTACACCGACCTGTTTGCCAAACCAAACCGAATGTACAACTTTCTGTAAACTGTACAATCTTTAACGCCACATAAATTAAAGTTTTAGTAGGTTTAAAATTAACAGATAAAATACAATTATAACAGAATACACTCTGTGATCGGCTTTATTTGAATAATAATAAACGGTATAAGCAATCTGACGCATACCTTTCCCATCAGATTGTCAACAGCTTTTACAGGAAAGCGAAGAGAGTAACTAGATATTTAGGTAAAATCACAAAAGTTCCATTAACTTTTCTACTGTAATTTTAACAGGAATTACAGGGGGGGGGGTTACACTATTTTGTTTAGAATTATAAGGACCATAACAGACGAATTTCAATCAGAATCGGTGTTTTTCTGACAAATCCATTTTTCTGTTTTTCATGGGTTTTATGGGGAAATAACATTAAGTTACAATAACTTTTGAATCGTAATGTTTACAGAAATGGAGGTTGCACTATGTTTTTAAGAATTATAAGGACCATCACATACTAATTTCAATCAAAACTGGAGTTTTTTTCGAAAATACGATTTTCTCTTATTTTATGGGGTTTTTTAAATGGGAAAATAACATAATTCAAGGGGCTACAACATACTAATTTTTTTATCAAAACTATTATCAAAATTTTTATGAATCCCACACAGACAGACACACACGGACAGACATAACTTCGAAAACCACTTTTTTGGGTCCAGGGGGACACAAAACACACATATCCACTCAAAACAAAAAACCCGAAAATTTTTACGAAAACAATACTGTCTCCATATACTATGGTATAGGGGGAGAAAGTAATGGCCAAAGCGGGTCCATACAGGTGGAATATCGGTTTTATTCGAATTTTAACGGTTAAACAACTTGTTTCAAATCTTTTTGAAGAAAACATAATTATGAATTATTTGATTTTGCTTTGGAAGTGCCGACCAACACTTAACAACATGTTGAAATTGAAGTTAGGACAGGTTAGGATAGTTATTTAACTTTCATTATTAAAAAAAAAAAAATTATTTCATATTCAAAGTACATAAAACAAACTTCTATCCTAGCCTGACCGACTTGTTGGGAACCATAATGATACCTAGTTGTATCGGCTTGTCCATAATAAGCGCTAACATTTTGTTTTGTGACAGCTCAGCTAATTCGTGGTTTAGAGAGACGAATTTTGTTTTGAATGGTTACTTAATAAAAAAGTTATGGTAATAATTCGAAATATTTTCTTAGTCTATTGAAATGTTTTGGAAATATATCTTTCCCTCTTCATCAGTGAAACACTAAACTGAACATATAAAACCATCCAAAAAATCCAAACCCACTCTTTATCTTAATTTTAAATAAAAATAAAAAGTAATCAAATTCTGAGTTTTCAATTTTGATAAGCTTGCACTAAGATTATCTAATTGTATTTTCAATGAGTCAGTAATAAAGTTTATCAAAATCATTAGGAAATATTATCATGTGTAATTCCCCTTAATAGCTGTAGCTATTCCAGCTTTTTATTTGTCATGGTTCATTGAGACATTTTTTATATTAATCTAGTCATAACTCGAGTCTAGAAAAAGTGTACCTGACAAAAAAGTAACGTATGTAAACTATTAAAACTGAATACGTTATAAGTGAATTTTCCATTTAGGGAATACGCTATTACCATAGGTCTCATGGTAAGACCTAGACCCGGGACCGATATATTTTCCGTTTTGATGTCTCCAGAGGCCATAAACACCATTAGTTCAAACTTAATTTTATTAGAACGATTTTGCGAACCATCAAAATCGTAAGTATGTATCGAAGTATGGTCGGACAGGGTTTTATGAAGTAAAAATTTGGGATTCTCTTTTTTGACCCACAAAACATAATATCTTGCAATCTCTTTATCAACTAATTTTTGTACAGCTTACACAATCGAATAATTAAGTACATTGAAGAGTGTTTGTACCCCTAATGATTACGGAAAATTATAAAAAAAACCATATATTTAAATGTCTATGTTATTTTATTTGAGAATAAATACATTTTTGTAGTTGCCTTGTTTAGAGATATATTTTGATCCAATTTGGCAAATTTATTTATCCAATACTAAGCTTTTACCATTTAAATAAAAACACACACTTTACTACCTTCCTTATCTACTCATAAGGTTTAAGCAGCAAACCTATCTGCTCATTAAATATAATGTTACAGTACATTAATATAAAAGATTGGCAATTTTTAGGGAATATTATAGTGAAAATTCAAACAGGAAAATCGGAATTTGCTTTGTCTGCAGGTTTACTGAGGCAGGGGTATTTTAAAATTATATGAAAAAGTCACAGCAGTTTTTTTAGAAGGTTACATGATTTTATTTCATGTAATAAAACTCTTAAGGCCTATATAGTTCAATAGATTTAATTAAATAATAGTCAATCAATTAATCAATTATTTAAGATGGGGACGCCACTATGTGCGTATTTTAACCATGATTTTAACCCAAATATGAGTGAAGGATGAGTGTAGAATGAGTGGCATGATCTTGTAGTCTTGTTGGTGACTAAGGCCGACATATTTTTGAGGTACATAAAATACCCCCACCACAACAAACCTACCGACTAAGCGAACTTTTATTTGTCTGAATTGATTTTTTATTAAATATATTTAAAATATATTAGGTTTAACGAGTACCTAGGTTTGCTGCTAAAAGGAAACTAATAAAGTGTGTTTTTTAGTAAAATATTAATAGCTTAGTATAAAATAAATAAATTTGAAAAGTTTGTTCAAAATATATCCATAAACAAACAAACTACAACATTTTACAATATTAGTAGTGGAGAACTGCCGGTTTTACCTCACTTTAGACACGTTTTTCCCATGTTATTCTTATGGGGATTATTTTTGGCCACCAAATCTAAAATCCTGATCTTTGCCTGCAAATCCCTATAAAATTGTCAAACCTTATTTCTTAGTTATTCCCCATAAATATATTTGATATTAAGCAAAAATAAAAAAAAATCATTTATTGACCCATGTATGTGTATATGTATAGTAGTATAGTTTGTCGCAGCCGTTTTTTGAGGTGCGTCGTCATTTTTGGGCCAACTCCCCCCCCCTCACCCCCTCACCACTCCCCTCTGCCCCATGCACAATTGCTAGTACATCTACCATTCCCCTTTCCAGTTGATATATTATATTTCTATTTCAAAATCATGTATGTGTGTGGTTTGCACGCGAACTCGGCTCATGGCGTGGGCGCGCTCCTGACTCATGGTTGTTTCTTGCCTCTAGTGGTGACGTGGTGAAAATGTCACTCACTTGGGCTTGCTCCTTGCTAGTCTTGGATCTGTTGAAGTAATTTTTACAAATTTTTAATTTCTAGCTGAAAATTGTTAAAATTTCCAAAATTTTGAAATGTTCAAAAAGTCTATAAATAGAAGTGGCACAAATTGTTTTTGTTATATATAAAAATGAGGCCCACCTGTCAACACTGCTCCGTGTCGCTCTCCACCAAAAGTAACCTGATTCGTCACTACAAGGCAATTCATCAAATGAAGGTATGTAAAGTTTGTAATTTAATCTGTGAAAATAACATTGCTCTAAAATCACATATATTACAAAGTCACAAGAGTTGTAGTTTTTGTAAGAAAAATGTTGTTGGACATTTTAGAAGACATGTTAATTCTTGTATCAAATGTCCATACACAATGATTAAATTTGTGGGTGAATCGATTAGAGCTGACCTTGAAAATACTCTGAAGTCTTGTCCTCTTCCGATAAAATGGATGTTAGTTAGGAGAATCAAATTTATAAAATATTCAATGGATCAAAATGGAAAATTAGTTAATGAGAAAGATTGTATTGCGGATTTTAGAAGTCTTACTATCTTAACTATTGAGAAGAGAGATTTAAAGCCTCAAATTGAAAATGCACTTTTAAAGATTGATGCTTCCATACACAAATATCAAGCCCAAGGCAGTGGATGGATATATGACCATACTAAATATTGGCAGTTGCATGTTTACAAGTATAAGCCCCTAACTCCAAAGTCATATATTCCCACGCCAAAAAGTATTCAATCAAAACATGCAGTTCTAAATATAAAAAATTCAGACAATAAATGTTTTATAAAAGGTTTAAATACCTGCTATTAAGCAATCCA
The DNA here is from genome assembly GCF_028750875.1 of Macrosteles quadrilineatus. Lineage (NCBI taxonomy): Eukaryota > Metazoa > Arthropoda > Insecta > Hemiptera > Cicadellidae > Macrosteles > Macrosteles quadrilineatus. The sequence continues at coordinate 87,469,376 of NW_026542595.1, forward strand.
ATTTTGTTGTTGACACAACTAGTTTCGGTGTCTGTGTGACACCATCATCAGGCTGTACAAGGACAGTTTTCTTTCTTCATACGAAGAACAAAGAAAAGATCCTGTTTTATTTCAGATATGTAGACGACACTATTGTTTTGTTCAACGGAAACAGTAGACAGTTGTCGTTACTCAACGCATACTTATGTGGCATTCACAGCAACATGAAGTTTACATTGGAGGAAGAAAACAATAATTGTTTGAATTTTCTGGACCTCACCATAAAAAAGCATGAAAATAAATTTGAGTTTAAAATATTCAGGAAACCAACATGCACTGACCAGACCATTCACTCAGAATCCCATCACCCGTATTCACACAAATTAGCTGCTTATAATAGTTTCATACACCGATTGCTCACAATTCCAATGAATGAACAGGACTACAACGAAGAAGTAATTACAATAAAACATATAGCCGTATCAAATGGTTATCCAAGTAGTATTGTGGATAAACTCATCTACAAACATAAAAATAAAACAGGAACTAATAATAAACAGAACAATTTCATCTCTGCAAAATTTGGCACCTTTATGAGCAATAAATACAAAAATCTCATGGCTAAAAACAAAATCACTGTTTCCTTTAGAACAGAAAACAAGCTTGGTTCATTGTTAAAGGAACGCAGCCCCACGATGACGCAATCTTTTGATAAATCTGGCGTTTACAAGATCAATTGTACCGATTGTACGAAATATTACATCGGCCAAACAGCACGTTCCTTTACAAAAAGATTCAAAGAGCATATTCCAAAAGCATCAACAGCCCACCAAACATCATCTTTTGCCGAGCATTTAATATCCCAAGGCCACAATTATACCAACATTAGCAGCAATATGGATATTCTACATTTTTCTAAAGACAGATATAAAATTAACACATTGGAAGAGTTCGAGATATATAAGGCAGTAAAATCCGACCACCATAATGTACTAAATGACCAACAGTTTTTCTCGTCTAATTTTATGTATGACACCGCCATCGGTTTACTGGAGGGGGAGGTGTGATTGAGTGATTGACAGGACGCAACCTGGGATGATAAGATAACGGACGTACACCACTGCACTGACCACCCGCAGTCTGGACTCAAACTCCGTCGGGTTAGCGTCGTCTGTTTTCTTAACTGATCAGTTACCATAAATGTCTCGTATTCGTGTTTGTGTCGTGTTTAAATGTTTATTTATTATTTTCGTGTAAATATGACGCTCTTCGTATGAAGAAAGAAAACTGTCCTTGTACAGCCTGATGATGGTGTCACACAGACACCGAAACTAGTTGTGTCAACAACAAAATTGGATTGCTTAATAGCAGGTATTTAAACCTTTTATAATATTATTTGGCAATCCGGAGGCTAACAACTACAATGAAATAAATGTTTTCTTTGGTCGATTTTAGCAGCTTTACATCCAAGGTATGCAAACAATGCTGAAAGGGTTTCTAATTATGTACCCTATGAAAGTCAGTTGAATATGACAAACATAAAGTATCCTGTGAAAATATCTGATATAGATAAATTTGAAACACAGAATGATATAAGTATTAATGTATTTGGGGTTGAATATGATAAATTTATATATCCATTAAGAACGACTAAACTAAATAGTAATACTCACATAGATTTATTATTATTACAAGAAGGTCATAAATCACATTATTGTTTAATTCGTGATTTTGATAGGTTAATGTTCCACTCTACAAAACATGGCCATAAGCAGCATTTTTGCAAGTTGTGTTTACAACATTTTTACACTAATGATATATTAGAACGTCATGTAACATATTGTAAAAGCTTTGATGCTCAACGAGTGGAAATGTCTAAACAAGATACATTACAATTTAAAAACTATAAATATCAACTTAAAGCCCCATATGTAATTTATGCAGATTTTGAATGCTTTATAAACTCTAATATACATATTCCATCGGGATTTGCATTTGTCGTAGTAAAAGATTCAAAAATTATTTCTGAAGAGTTGTACAGTGGCACAAATGTTATGGATGTGTTTTTTGAAAGATTATTTCAGGCTTATGATTATATTAAAAATCAAATGGCAATATATATTCCTCTTCAAATGACCCCTGAGCAAGAGGTATCTTTCCAAAACTCAACACATTGTCACATTTGTGAAAAGCCCCTATATTTTGATAGGGTGAGAGATCATTGCCATTCCTCTGGACAATACCGTGGAGCTGCCCACAATGATTGTAATTTAAACTATAAAGTAACAAAGAAAATACCAGTATTCTTCCATAACTTGAAAAATTATGATGGTCACATAATAATGCAACATTTGGGAAAGTTTAATAAACGTAAATTAAATTGTATAGCTAAAGATATGGAAAAATATATATCATTCTCTGTTGATGATTTAGTATTTTTAGATTCATACAACTTTCTGTCCCTTCCATTATATAAATTGGCTTCCAATTTGAACACATTTAGATTCATACAAAATCCACTACTACAACGTAAAGGTGTATATCCCTATGAATATATGACGGGACCAGATAAGTTCGCAGAGTCTCTACCCCCAATTGAAACATTTTACAGTTCTATAACTAAAGAACATATCTCTCCCAATGAATATGAACATGCTAAAAATGTATGGACCCATTTTAATATACATAATTTACAAGAATATCATGATTTATATCTTAAAACAGATGTATTGCTACTGGCTGATGTGTTTGAGACATTTAGAGACCTGTGTTTAAAAGATTACAAACTTGACCCTGTACATATGTATTCACTTCCTGGACTTACATGGGAGGCCTGTCTTAGAATGACAGGAATAAAATTACAATTATTCAAAGATGTTGACATGCATTTGTTCATAGAAAGTGCGATCAGAGGAGGAGTCAGTATGATTTCTACACGTTACGCTAAAGCAAATAATAGATATATGGGTGAACACTATGATCCCAATCAAGAGAGTGTCTATTTAATATATTTAGATTGTAACTCACTATACTCTACAGCAATGTGCGAGCCACTGCCTGTGGATGGATTCAGTTGGACTAATGAGATAGACTACAAATATAATCAAAATGATGAGTTTGGATACATTTTAGAAGTTGATTTAAAATATGATAAAAGCTTACATGATTTACATAATGACTATCCATTAGCACCAGAGAAAATGAATGGCAAATTAATACCTAATTTAAATGACAAAACTAAATATATTTTACATTATAAAGCATTACAAAAATATGAGGAATTGGGTTTGATTGTAAAAAAATACCATAGAATTTTAAAATTTAGACAGTCTAAATGGCTTGCGCCCTATATTAATTTTAATATTGAAAAACGCAAATGTGCTAAAACTGATTTCGAAAAAGACTTTTATAAATTGTTAAATAATAGTCTCTTTGGTCGAACAATCATGAATCAACGCAAGTTTCGTGATATATATCTCAAGGATGAGTCACTATTAACAAAATATGTCACTAATCCAAGGTTTGACTGTAGCAAAAAGTTTGATAACAATTTACATGCTATACATTTAAATAAATTAGTTGTAAAGTTTAATAAACCAACATATTTAGGAATGACCATTTTAGATATCAGTAAAGTAATAATGTATGATTTCCACTATAATTATATGTCAAAATTTAAGAACAAAAGATTTCTAATGACAGATACAGATTCATTAATGTATGCTATAGTTACAGAGGACTTTTACAAGGAAATAGAATGTGACTTACACTATTTTGATACCTCTGGATATAGTAAAGACCATTTCTTATACTCTGATAAAAATAAAAAAGTCACTGGAAAGTTTAAAGATGAATTAGGTGGTCATATTATGTATGAATATTGTGGTTTAAGACCAAAGTTATATTCTTACATTCCTCTAAAATGGTTATATGAAGAAGACAAGCAAGCTTTAGAGGTGAAGAAAGCTAAAGGAGCTGATGGTGCCACTGTTAAACATCTCCTCAGACATCAACATTATTTGAACTGCCTTGCAACTGGGCAAGATTACTATGAGAATGTGACAAGAATTAAATCTATAAATCATCATCTTCAAACCTTAACCATGAATAAAAAAGTACTATCCTTTGACGATGACAAGAGGTTTATTCTGGAAGATGGGATCAACACTCTTGCGTTTGGTCATTATAAAATTGATGTTCAAAATGTGTAAGATATATAATAAATACAAATGTTAAAAAAATCTTTCATTTATTTACCCTTACCATCCTCTTGATAGAATTGGTCAAACATAAATCTATATTTGCCATTATTCTTTGACCTTTCTTTGTCTATTACGAAAAAGCCGTATTTAGTTTTATCCCAACATTGATGACAGAGATTTTTAAATTGATCAAATGAAAAGTCATTACCAACATGATTGTGATATACATGTTTTAAATTTAAATCATCTTGTTTGAATAATATTAGGAAATTTACATTATCACGTAAATGTTTGTGTACTTTGCTGTAAGATTGACACAAGTAAAAACAGTTAATATTTTTATGTCGACCCATTGAGAAAAATTGTGTAATATTTGGACTATTTATGTCATCAAATACAACAACTGACTGTGATTTTACATCATTTGGTGTGATTTCACAGTCAGTAAACGTGTGTAATTTCACTTCATCACACAAACTAAATATTTCAATTATTTTTTTATATTTTTCTTGTTCTAACGATTTGGATATTAAATATAAGTTTGTAAATTTTAATCCTTCCTTTCTTACAATTAAGTTATAAATTACAACCGTCTTCCCACTTCCACTTGGACCGCAAATAGCACATCGAATATTGGTAGGAAATAGACCCAACTTCTTTGGTATATTTTCTTTAGTATGTACTATTTTAAATTTGTGTTTTTGTTGAATAAAAGACATTTTTTATATAATAAAAATGGTAAAAAATGTTAATAAGAAAACATGTAAAAAGGGCAAAGGTTTATTCCTAAAGCCTTACAGAGGTCGAGGGTTATTGAATACTCTTATAAATAACCTTCCATTTCCACTTCACATACCAACATATCAATACTGTGGACCTGGGACGAATGTACGTGAGAATCTAGCTAAAAATGTACCTCCAAAAAATAAACTAGACTCTTATTGTAAAGAGCATGACATATTCTACATGAATAATCCCGATACCGCTGCTCGGAACAAAGCAGACATGAGATTAGCAGACTTAGCTTGGACTAGAGTTACAGCCAATGATGCAAGTCTTGCTGAAAAAGCTGCTGCTTATGCAGTGACAAATTTGATGAAGGCAAAAGCAAAAATGGGAATGGGATTAAAATTTAATAAAAAAGATGGACAACTACCAGCTGTTAGAGGCCGCAAAAGACGTGCCTCACTTCAGAGGGGTGTACCTAAAAAGCGAGCTAAAAAATCTAACACCAAGAGTAAAAGAGTGCGGAATAGTTAATTTAGACAGTTCATCTGGCACACATTGGACAGCATATCGTAAAAATAAAGATATTGTAATTTATTTTGACCCATTTGGAATCCAACCTCCAAAAGAAGTAATTAAATATTTTGAGGGATATAAAATATTCTATACAACTGATCAAATACAAGATTTAAATAGTTCTATTTGTGGAATTTTATGTTTATCATTCATAAAAAATATTTCTTTATAAAAATGGATTCATTTACCATAACATTTTCGGGTACAGAGCCAGAGCTAAAGTCAGTGTTCTTTCCTCCCATAGAATTAAATGATGATTATGTAATTGGATTGGTAGATTTTCAAAGTTATAATTCAATATTTAATGTTAAAAAACCACTAAATATTTTAACATATTACAAAGTAGAGAAAATAACATTACCAAAAGGAGATATCTCAGTTGATGATTTAAACCAGTTATTAAATGGCAAACTTAAAGTTATAATAGATAAAAATGGAGAAGCATTAATTAATACTAAATCTAAACTTTTATTCAAAGGGCTTATTCCAAAATTAAATCAACTTAAAGGCAAAAAATTAACCATTAGTGAAGGTGATGATGTTTTCTATTATGACCACAATGCTCCAGTTACAATAGAAATTTCTGAAGGAACATATGAGGTGGTTGAGCTTGCAAAGGAAATTCAAAAGCAAGTCCCAGACTTTTTCCTTACAGCTAATAATAAAACTATGAAAGCTACACTACTTTCTAGCCACGTGTTTGATTTTACAAAACCATGTTTAGGGTCTGTTTTATTGGGATTTAAAGGTGTTTCTACTCCTGGTGTTCAGTTTGAATCTAAAAATAAAATAAACATTAATAATGTAAATGTGATTAGAGTAAAATGTAATATTGCAAACGGGTCCTATTTAAATGGCAACAAATCACACACCATACATAGCTTTTATCCAGAAGCTCCTCCTGGCTACAAAATTATTGAAGTTCCAAGAAATATTATATATTTTCCTGTAAATAAGAGAAGTTTAGATGTTGTCAGTATTACATTTGCCGATCAGCATGACAAGGCAATTGACTTTAATGGAGAAGAAACTACAATTAATTGTCATATAAAAAAGATATGAGAATTTATAAGAATTTATCTATAAGTGTACAAAATGCTAGGTTCCTAAAGTCAATAGGACTAAAGTTAAAATTTTCTATTAATAAAAATGGAAGATTTTCTAGACGTTACAGGGAAATCCCAATTCGACGATAGTGTGGTTAAAATTACAAATCACTCCTATGTTCCCCACAACACTTTAGCAATAAATAATTCTGATGAAATTCGAATATGTATTAATAATCAAGATTTGCTAACTCTCCCATGTAGAAGTTATCTGTATATTAAGGGAGAAATTGAAAATCATGATAAAGGTCATTTTATAAATAATGCATTTGCGTTCTTATTTGATGAAATTAGATACGAAGTCGCAGGTAAAGAAATAGACATTGTAAGAAACCCAGGAATTTCTAGTCTTATGAAAATATTGAGCTCTTACAATAAAACTACTAAATTGTCAAATGTAGCATTTGATTCTGACACGAATTTAAAAGAGTTCCATAAAGGTGGCAAGTTTAGTACATGTTTGCCATTAGAGCTGTTAATGGGTGTATTTGAGGATTTTAATAAGGTATTAGTAAATGTCAAACAAGAATTGGTGTTGAAAAGATCCAAAAATGATTTGAATTGTATATTAACAACCACTAGTGCTCCAGCCAGTGGCACTGCTGATACGATTCCCAAAATTACACTTAACTCTATTCAATGGGTCATGCCACATGTGATACCATCAGATGGAGAGAAGTTACAATTACAAAAGATGTTATTGCAAAATAAAAATTTGCAAATTGCATTTAGAAGTTTAGAGCTGCATGAACTTCCATCATATCCCAATACCACAAGACATACATGGTCAGTAAAGACATCTTCAAGTTTGGAGAAGCCTAGGAATATTATATTTGGTTTCCAAACAGCTAGGGACAATAGTGCACGAAAAAGAACTGATGAATTTGATCACTGTAAATTAAAAAATCTCAAAGTATTTCTAAACTCTGAATATTATCCTTATAGTGATTTAAATCTCGACTTTGAAAATGGAGATGTCTCTAAAGCTTATGAGATGTTTATGAGGTTTAGAGAGACTTACTATAATACTATCCCAGATCCTATGATTAGTAGGGCTGAGTTTATGAAGAAATATCCACTAATTGTAATAGACTGTTCTAGACAGAACGAAACAGTGAAAGAAGGAATTGTTGATATTAAATTAGAGATTGAAACTGCAGAAAATGTGCCAGCAAATACATCTGCATATTGTTTGATAATACATGATAAAGTGTTTGAGTACAATCCTTTGTCAAATGAGATAAATAAAATGTAAATAAAAGATGAAAAACATTCAACAAGAATTGGTTGACTCTGCAAATCAAATACGAGAGAAATATAGAGCTTTAAAACGTGGCAAGTTTCTAGAGGCTGAAGAGAGGTTCCAAACATTCCAACCTTTAATAGAGCCATTACAAGAATTAAAGAAAATCACATCAGAGAGGCCTCGAATGGAGATACTCCCAATGACTCCATCTAGAATATCAATGATACCAAGATTACAACCATTACAACCATTACAACCATCCACCCCACAGAAATTAGATTTTGGTCTTTTAGCATCAGACTATTTAGGAAATTACCTCAGTAAAAGTAGTATGACAGACACTACATATGGTATTAGACGAGAAGCAAATAAATTTTTTATTGGAAATAAGGAAGTTGATATTGGCAATGATGATGTTACAGTTGCAAATAAAACCTACAAGGGGACAAAAGGTTTATGGGAATTGTTAACGTTAAAAGAACCTGAGAACTATACTCAGGCTGATTTGCAAAATTATAAAGAGATTTTGGAAGCTACAAATGGACATTTAAAGAGTTACAAAGATGGTGCACCAATTTCAAGTAATAGACATACTAAATATCTTAATATAATTAAACCTCTATTTAAATCTGTTGGTGAAGGTTTGAGACAAGTGACTGGTAATAAAATAGACTATATTTATTGGGATGATCCTAATGAGCTTGTAGATAGGTTAAGACTTCTTTGGCTAAGTCGCCAAGCCGGTAACTCAGGAGTGGATAATGAAATAGATTCCATTATTGAGGAATTGAGAGAAAGTGGAATTATTTATTAAATAAAAATATGTTTATAGATAAATTTTATCGTTTATATAATCCATATAATAAGCCTGCAGAACCCAGGGCGGCAACCATGAGTAGTGAACCTACTTTAAATTTACAAGATGATAGTTGGAATTGTTTAAACCGTAAAATTGGTAATGTTAAAGATGGGGAGTTTGTAGATGATGTATCAACTTTAGGACAGACATTAACTAGAAAAGGTGATGTCTTTTTACAAGGTAAAACTAAATATGAGTTTTTAGAATCTAAGAATAAATACCCCCGCCGCAGCAAACCTGCCGTCTAAGCGAATTTCCATTTGTGCGAATTGATTTTCAATTGATCTATTCCCATGTAGCACAGATGGTTGGGCCAACGTTGGCCAACTGTGGGACAGTTGGTCGATGGTTGGTTGGAGCTTCCACAACCAACCAACCGTTGTCCAACTGTATATCTCGTATTTGGTCCAACCAATATTTACAACTGTGGACCAACATTGGTTCATTGTTAATGAAATACATTAATATGTATTGTTGGGTATCATACATCAAGCCAACCGTTGTCCAACCGTTTTTCACTCCGTTGGACCAACAAAAGATACTTTTGTTGGACCAACGATGGTCCATAGTTGAGTTTACACGACTTTCATTCTCTGGGTCTAGCTTTCACAACATAATTATAGTAAAATATCTGGTTTTACAATACCTTTATCAGTTCCAAAAGTTTCCAAAAGTTTTTGGAACTGATAAAGGTATTGTAAAACCAGATAATTTATATATTACAGTTCCGGGGCTACAACAATGAATTTTAATAATTATAATAATGCAAATATTTTTTTAAATTAATATTCTTTAACTTATTTGCAACAATTTAAGGGGAAAGAGTAATTAATCATATAACAGTCAATTATAATAGCATTAATAATCTAACGGTAATTAATTAATCTATATTCAAATACCAGTATCCTCTCTAACTAAAAAAAAAAATAACTACTTATGATGCCTTAACAGATTAACAGAATCATATTATACTGTGTAGTATCAAAAATGTTTGAAGTATTGCGACCATTGCAACTGTCGGCTACTCTTTCACCACTTGAAAACTCTCTGTATCAACAATCACAGATAGCTCAGTGGTAAGGTAAGAGGCTCATAAGTCGAAGGACCCGGGTTCGAGACCCGTCTGGGCCCAAAAATTTTGTTCCAGCTTTTTTTCAAAATTTGTTTTTATGAACTATTTAATCAATTTACTCAACTAATAATTATGCTTTTCGTACTAAATCTTTATTATTTTGTGTGAAATAATTTTGGTTGGGCCATTGTTGGACAAAGGTTGGCTGGAAAACAGTTTAAAGAGGTGACATTTCTACCGTTGGCCAACTGTGTGGCTCCACAATTTACCAACGTTGGCCCAACCATCTGTGCTACATGGGTTTAAATAACATTATTAGGTTTAACGAGTACCTAGGTTAGCTGCTACAAGGAAACTAATAAAGTAGTGTGTTTTTAGTAAAATATTGATAGCTTACTATAAAATAAATAAATTTGCCAACTTTGATCAAAATATATCCATAAACAAGCAAACTACAACATTTTACAATATTCTCCATAAGAATAACATGGGAATTTTAAATTTACCATTTTTTTAGTTTTCTCCGTAACCAATAACCGTACAAAAACACTTTGATATACTGAATTGTTTGTTTTTTTAAGCTCTTTAAGAAGGTTTAGAGAAAAATTGGGAAATTTTGTGTTTTGAGGGTAAAAAGTGAGAAAAACCCATTTTTACCCCATAAAACCCCCCATAAAACCCTGTTCCAATGGTCCGATCATGCTGGATCGCGAACTCATTCAAGTTTATCCCGCCTTACACCTTCAAACCAAATTTCATCAAAATCGGATAAAAATTACTCAAGTTATCGTGTTCACGGGCACATATATATATATATATAAATCTATATATATACCTATATATATATATATACATATATAAAAATTTGAACGAATGGTGTTTTTGGCCTCTTGGGACATTAAAATGAAAAAGTAAATCGGTCCCAGGCCTAAGTCTTACCATGAGACCTACGGTAATAGCTACTTCCCTATAGGGAAATTCGCTAAAAGTGGAATGCTAAAAAACAGAAAATTACTAATGTGGAAAAGGGTGAAAGTTTAGATGATGTGCCCACTTTACAACAGACTTTAATACGAACAGATGGTGGTACATTTGTACAAGACAATAAAAATTATGAATTTTTAGAATCGGAGAATGGTGTTTGGAATGCTAAGAAACGGAAAATTACTAATGTAGAAAAGGGTGAAAGTTTAGATGATGTGCCCACTTTACAACAGACTTTAATACGAAAAGAAGATGGTAAATTTATACAAGATGATAATAATTATGAATTTTTAGAATCAGAGAATGGTGTTTGGAATGCTAAGAAACAGAAACTTAGCAATTTGATAGAAGGTACAGATAGTAAAGATGCTGTGAATGTTTCACAAGTTCCAAAAATGGAAGCAGGCTATTGGAGTTTTTATAATAAAAGGTTAGTACGTGTTAAACCTGCCATTGATGAAACTGACTGTGTTATAAAAGAACAGACTATAACTTTTGATAAAAAAGAAAAATGTTGGGATGCCAAAAAACAATTTATAAGAAATCTACCAGAGGGGGAACATTCGGATGATATTTGTCTAATGTCACAAGCTATGCATTACGATGGATCAAAATTTGTATATGGAGAAAAAATTTTTAATTTGATGGAATATAATCCTGATTTATTAGTTGCTGACCCCACATCTTTGAGTGGATTTAAGTATATAGATAATAGACCATATATACCAGAAAACTATGTATTTAAAAGAATGGAAGATAATCTATTGATTGGGGCTAATGGTGATGTATTTAGAGTTACAGGAAAGGATGATGTTATAAAAAATGAATGAAATTGCATACGAACTTCATAAGCCTGCAAGAAAGAATTTCATTAGAAGGTCTTTTAAAGTATTGGGTATAAACGAAACTGTACAAATAGATTTAATTGATATGCAAAACTATGCTAGAGAAAATTCTGGCAATAAATATATTTTAACTTTAATAGATACATTTTCTAAAAAAGCTTATGCTGCTCCACTAAAGAATAAGACAGGGTTGGTGGTTACAGAAGCCATTAAAACCATTCTACCAAAGGGGGTTAAAAACATTCAATCCGACAATGGAAAAGAATTTTTTAATCAATATTTTAGCAAACTAATGAAAAAATTAAATATTAATCACTATCACACATTTTCTACAACTAAGGCTGCAATTGTGGAGAGGTTTCAGAGAACTTTAAAGAATTGGTTATATAGAGAATTTAGTGCTCAGGGGAGTTATAAATGGTTGGATTTACTTCCAAAGTTAATTCGAAAATATAATAATAAAGTGCATAGATCTATAGGAATGAAGCCTAACCAAGTGAATATTAAGAACAGTAAATATGTGCATGAGAGGTTGCATGAAAGGACTTCTAAAGTAGTGCAAGTTAAAAAGCCAAGATATAAGGTAGGTGATAGCGTAAGGATTTCCAAGTATAAACATGTTTTTAGTAAAGGTTATACTCCGAATTGGACAGGGGAACTATTTACAATAGCAGAAGTAAAGAATACAAAGCCTGTGACTTATATCTTGAAAGATGAAAATGGTAATATAATCAGAGGAGGCTTCTATACAGAGGAGTTGTTAAAGACCAAGTATAAAGACATGTATTTAGTAGAAAAGGTAATTAGGAGGAAGGGTGATTTATTGTATGTCAAATGGCTTGGGTTCCCAAGTAGCCAGAACTCATGGATTTCCACAAAGGATGTCCAAGGGAGCATGCCCGCGACCAGGAGCGCGCCCACGCCATGAGCCGAGTTCGCACATACATGATTTTGAAATAGAAATATAATATATCAACTGGAAAGGGGAATGGTAGATGTACTAGCAATTGTGCATGGGGCAGAGGGGAGTGGTGAGGGGGTGAGGGGGGGGGTTGGCCCAAAAACCTCGAACCACAAAAAACGGCCGCGACTTTCTTGGTGCAGGATTAAGTTTAAGCTCATCAGCATATGTCTTCATGAATCTTAAAGGCTGCAAAACTTCATTGTATGTAGTTGAGCAGGCCAAGGTCCCACTTGATTGGCATTTATTGATGACATATTTTTGAATACCAAAGTTATTATTTTTAGCAGAAGGTTTCTTAAAAAAGAATTGCTCAAAAACCTTTGTCTAATATTGCATATAATCTAACCTTTGTATATAATCTCTTTGCCATCTATTAATCCACAGTGTATAACATATATAGAAATTCATTTTGCAAAGTTAAGTTTCTTGTGAAATTTCTAGAAATTCGAGAAGCCATAAGACTTCTGACCACTTTTCAGGTAATGAGTAAAGACTGTCCCTTTGTAGTGTTGTTATAAGCGGAGGCCTGTGAATTGACTTCAGGGGAACACCACAAGTAACTTTCCAAACTGGTATTCTCATCATCAACACACTGTCGTTTATCAAACAAATATAATCCAAGCTATTCAGCAACTTGCTTACTTACTTAATCTTACTCTTACTCCTGGGGCCATTGAAACCCTAGACGGTCTTTGGTCTAGCCAACGATGTGCCTGTCTTCTGCCAGCTCTGGTCTCATTCTTCTTAGATCCGTCAACCTCGTCAACCCATCGCATCCTTGATCTTCCCAATGGTCTCCTGGAGCCCTTATTCACTGACACTGTCCCAAACTCCCATAGCCAAATAAGAATATTATCGTACTATGTCGGTGTTCCGTCGGGAGTCTAATGGCATCAGCTCCTCGGAAAAAGCAATTTTTTGCTTGGACTATTTTAACGTGTTTTTTCGATAATTTAATGTTAGATATTAAGTTATCCCAATTAGGTTTTCAATTAAAAATTAAGAAGTTTGATTTAGAACAAAATTTAAATGCATTCATTCCCTTGCTAGGGTCACCTTTATAATATTTACATTATCTAAAAATACAAGAAACACTTTTTCAGTTTCAAATAGTTTTTTCAGCTCAAATAACAAACTAAGGAGTAAGGAACTCTTTATTTTGTGCAGCTTTAAAAAAATGAAATCGCCTAAGAATAAAGACCGGCAAAGTGAAAAGTTAACACATTTTTTTAATTTTACAGGCTTTCCACTTTACTACAGATTATTATTTTTTCTAACCATTGTTGCCAGTTGATTTCATCTTACAACAACTAATAATAAATCAAGAGCTCAAACTAAATATTGATGTTTGTTGTCGCCTTTTAATGTTCGCCAGCGGCTAGGTCAGATTGCAACTTCAACTGACGTCAATATGGTCGTTAAAGCTAATCACTTCATTGGCTAAATATAGCCTCGAAAACTAATATAGATACCATTTTAAGATGTTAAACTATAGTAACTGAACAGAATCATAAGATTCAGCTGACATTGTCATAGGAGTTTTCGCTACACTACTGTGAAATAAATGTTTTCGCTACACTACTGTGAAATAACCTGTTTTCTTTACATGTTTATCACCTGCAAAAATCCACCATTTCATTGTTTACAACGGAAAAAGAATGTTAACTATGTGAAAGTAATGTTAAACTATATTAAGTAATATTAAATTGAAGGCATAACCTAAAAAATTGAAGTATCCAAAGTCTGTTTTAATTTAAAAAAATGATATGAGTCTTTGTAGTGTGGTGAAAAGTATTGTTCAAAACACGAGTGAAAGTGGGTCTATTTGGTCTTATGCGATCGCTGGTCTATACATAATTTTCGAACATTCATTTAAAGTGCTCGGCAAAACTCGCACTTCAAACATGGTCTCAATATGCAATGACTCACTTTCTACTCTTGTTATGAAATAGTAGTTTTCATTACTAGACTGGAAAGTGACTCATTGCGGGGAGAGATGGCATTTTCGCGCGAGGCGAAGCCGAGCGCTGGAAACGCCATCGTGCCCCGCAATGACACTTTCGAGGCGAGTATTGAACATTATTTTTCATTACGATACCGAAAACTTATAAAAACATGAAAATTTTCGTTTATTTAACTTAGTATTAAGAGAAAAAACCGAACTAATGAAAAAAAACTCAACTCTGAATTATTAATAAGTGCACGGAAAAAACTCATAACGCTAACTTTCCGTGTGTATGTACCTCGACATAAGCACGGAAACTTAACGTTATGAGTTTTTTCCGTGCACTTATTAATAATTGCATGGCCAATAGTTTGAGGAAAAACAGACTATTTTGGGTAAAAAAAGTATCTTTATTAAATTAACTACAGAACAAGCTGATGAATAAACAAATAAAGAAAGAGACCTTTGATGATTACATAGGATCAACACGCTGATAAATCTTTATTAATGAAAATGAAAATGTATGTTAAAGTCGCAGTTTTGATTTTCACTTATGTTTAACATTTTTTGTGGTAGCTTTAGGTTTTTTCTCATTTCTGCAACATTGACTTCCGAGTGTGTTCCATCAACTTTATTATTTTCTTGAATGAAATTGCGATTTTGCACAGTATCTTCTTCTGATGAAATTACATCGTCGATTGTAAAATATTGTTTTGAAACCAGATTCACCTCTTCATCATTGTTAGAAATGTTATTGAGTGGCAGTGAATCCAAAGAGGAATTGTTGTAATTTGAAATTGAATTAGTAATGTCTCTGATTGGAAGTAAATTCAAAGAGGAATTGTTTTGATTTGAGATTGAAGTACTTGGTTTTGAAAAAAGTTTTTTAGACACATCAATTTTTCTATTTATGGACTCCTCAATGTAACCTTCAGCAACGGTTGCACTTTTCCAGCCTCCGTGCCTCTTGAGTGTGAGTAAATCCGCTCCCCCTTCCACCAGCATTGACGCGGATGTGCGTCGAATAGCATGACCTGTGTAGGATTCAGGCTGTTCTAGCTTAAGGTACTGGGCGACCTTTTTGGGAACATCCGAAATCGTATGACTCCCGACATGTTGTGCTACGCACTTGCCTTGCCTGAAGCCAACAAAAAGTCTAGGGCTCGTCATTTTTGATGGGCGTAAAGACAAATATTTACGTACTAGCTGGCAGGGTTGATACGTACATTCATCGTCTGTAATGATGAAACTTCTGCTAGCATGTGTTTTACCATCTCTCAATGTAACCTTAATGAAACTGCCATAATCTTTTACGTCATTTATGCTAAGGCGTAATAGATCATCTCGCCTAAGGGCTCCAAAAATGCCAAACGTCAAAATTACTTTACTTAACAACCATTCTTTGTCGGGAGCGTTGATCATGAACTGAGAAATTTGATCAGATGTAAAAACATTCGCTTTTTTAGGTTTGAAACCAACAGACTTTTTCTTTAAAAATGCAACTGTTTTTGGAAATTTTAAATTTCCAAGATTTTCTTTTACTTTTAAGACATTTTTAACCATTGAATACTTGCTCCACAAGGTGCTAGGTTTCATAGTTTTCGACAGTTCTGACATATAGACTAGAAGTATGTCATCATTAACCTGGCTAGGTTTAATGTTTTCTTTTTGACACCAAGTACAAAGCTTATCGTATTCATTTTCGTATCTTAAACGCGACACATCAGGCAATAATTCGTTTGTTACACTTACCGCTCTGTTCATCAAAGTTTCAGGAATATTATCCATATTAGTACACATAGTTCAAAGAATCTATCTCAACAAACATAACCTAACTGACAATGTCAATATATAAGCGAGGAATGTGTTTTCAACAACAATACAATCAGCTGATCTGACTGCACCGCAAAATCCCATAGCGGTTACTTTCCGTGCAGTACATACGCACGGAAAGTTAACGTTATGTAACTTTTCCGTGCAGTAGCGGGAATTACCTATTTTCTTATCTCATTTTACGTTTAGAAAGTGTACTTTCGTGTGTAGAGTAATGAAAATATACTATTTCGTTCTATAGTTTATCACCTGCGAATATTTATTTAATTATTTATTTATTTATTAAATATTTATTTAATGATGACCAAACACACTATGCCTATTCAATACATACTGAAATTCATAGCTGAGCACGTTATTTTAGAACCAGACAACACATTTTCGTATATTTAAAAAATGTGTATTGTTGTGGCACAATTCTTTATTATTTTATGCAGGAATTTTAACTAGCCTATCAAAAACTTCCAAAGATAGATTCATTAAATTTTGGATTAATATTATGATTCAGCGTTTATTAAAATTGTATAGCAACTTCATTAATACTTTGGCTTTAAAAATATCTGTTTTTATAACATATTTTTGTTCTATTGAAGCGTAAAAATTACCCATTTGTACGGTTAAAATGCTTAAAATAGCAAGTAGTACATATTTATGACTCCTGGAATGATTTTATATTTTAAACTCTTTAATAGTGTAATTTTCGCCGATACATGTGACTTGCAATGTTCTCCTACACGACTGTTTAACAAAATAGCAAATGGTAGCCTAAATATAATTTATATTTATCCATAAATATAAATTATCCATATTATCCATAACTTATAACATATAACCATAGACTAACTAACCAACACAAGTGGACTTCTCATCCCATTGTAAATTTTTAAGCTCGTTTTCGTGTCTAGATCATGAAATGAAATGTTTATTTGTCACATAGAATTTACATAATTGTGACACATCACCAGTAAATATATGACACGACAGTTTGTTACAACAAAATACCTACATTATATTATACATTTTATTTGATTGCAATTAGTAATTTATAAAAAATAAGGTCAGAAATTATAATTAGGCCTATAACAAAAAAGAGTAACGTTAGTTAAAAAAAAATTAATTCTTCCAAATGTTCCCTAAGTAGTTTTTTTTAATATCCTTCTTTTCTGTCGATTTTATTTGGTTAGGGAGACGGTCGAATAGTTTCCTACACATATACAAAGGAGCTTCCTCATACTGTGTATAACAGTTCTATGGATAGGGAACTTAAAGAATAAAAACTCATCTATGATCGGTGAGTTGCCCCCAAAAATAATGCCATAGCAAGCCGGACATGAAATATGAATGGTAAATTGTTAAAGCAGCATTTAGTCCCGTTGTTTTGAAGATAACCCTTAATACAAACAAAGCTTTCGCATGAACATTTTAAATGTTACAGTTTAAATGTGTGTACACACCCAGAAATGTTGTGTTTTCAGAAGCATTGATTTGTTCCCCAGAATCTAGGCTGATGGTTTCCTTTTCTGCATTTAACTGTGGTTTGTTAAAATGAAGAACTGTAAGTGCGTTTTTGAACAGTTGAGATGAAGACCATTTTGTTTTAACCAAAGCTCAATTTTGTTCCGAAGCTTTGATAGACGCTAAAGTGATCGTTGGGCTACATATAGGGCTTTGGCCAACACCGTGGTGTCATCAAATTGGTGACCCTGGACGGTTTAGTATAGTTAGTAAAATTAATAGTAGAAACTTCAAGACATAACGCAATTTTAAATGTTGAATCAGTGTTACATCGCTACGTTTACATAGCTTATAACCTTATAGGATGAATTATTGAATTCATTTTAAAAATAATGAATGATTTTATTTATATATCAACCATTAAAGTAGAAAAATTGCTCAATTCGTCTAGAGTGAATGTACTGAACTAAGTCCATTGGACTTTACTGACACAATCAATATTGCCACTGACTTGTTGTAACTGTTGTGTTAGTGATTGTTGTTCAAACCGTGGTTTTTATCATTCCAGATTCTGGTTCTGTTTGAGTCATTATGTAGAAGGCCGTGGCGTGGCAAGGTCGTCGCGTGTGTAAACGCACGTCCACATCATCAGTCCATCATCGGTCACTGGCTAGATAGCCAGGTAGTAACACGTGTTAGTTGTTATCAACGCATACTGAAGTCACGTACAGTAATATGACGATTAACAAGGAATTAACGATATTAACACCCCCTTGTAAACATGGGGTTTTCATCACACACTATGATCTACAGAAGTAAAATATAGTTTTTCGCCACGCTACTGTGAAATGACCAGTTTTCGTTACTCGTTTATCACCTGCGAAAATTCTTCATTATATTGTTTACTACGGGAAAAAAATGTTTACTAAGCGAAAGTAATGTTTACTACCTTTTTGTATTTTGTCAACGTAAACAAATATTTGCTATTGTTTGTCAACTGTTTCAATTTTCAATAACCAAAACTCTACTACAACCAAAGTAAATATTAACTTTAAATGAAGGAATAACCTAAACAAATGCTATATGAGTTTTGTAATATGTTCCTAGCTGTAATAAAGAAATATCCAATGTCTAATTAATAAAATAATTAGTCTTTGTTGTGTAGCGAAAAGTAACGTTCAAAACACGAGTAAAAGCGGGTCTATACATATTCCCAACCATTGTAATGCCCGAACTTGGTCTTAAATATGTAATGACTCACTTTCTACTCTTGATATGAAATACACTATTTTTTTTGTAAATTGTGTAGAACCATGAAGCTTTTGGTTATTTTTACGTTTCATAGCCAACAAGTCCTATCTCAGTTACTATCTGGCTGTCCGTTAGTGACTCACGAGATACCAATTAACCCTGCTTCTTCCAGGAAAACTATTATAAAACTATTTATAGACCACGGTCAAGATATTTTTTTAATGTTCTTTTTTAAGATTATGGTCCATTTAAGTTGGGGTGGACCTGAATTGCGCCAGTTACGTAAGGGGAAATACGGGTCAGCCTGACACGCACCGGGATTGCGCCAAAGCTACCCAAGGTAGCCTGGTAATTGGGCGGAAGATGGAATTCAACCTAACCTAGCCTAAAATAACCTTACCTAACCTAACCTGATAATGAAGGGAGAAACTAAAGTTGAACTTGAAGTATTTTCTGAACTTGAAGAAATGCCACCACAATGATGGTGCGTTTTGGCAGTGGCGCTTTGCCTGTGTCTACCTGGCCCTAGTGGCGCAATCCCGGTGGACTTACTTAATGAATTAATGAATGAGTAAAGTGCCTTATTTTACAAATAAACAGCCCTCTCAGAACAATATAAGTACACTTAATTAAACAATGGTCTACTATCGTCTGTTTGGATTGCACATTTGAAAATTAACATACAACACATTTCTGTTATAAAAATAACACAAAATACTATCAATTCTTAACATACACATATAAAATAAACAATTATTGGAACTTTTTTGCAAATCAAACAATGATCGTTGGAAACAAGTTTTCTGCAATTTATGATAAGTTGCCTTCAAAGTCTTACTAAATACCGTCATCTATCAGTAACAATCAGCTGTTTGTAGAAACAACCCCTCAGCAAATTGTCACTAAAATGCTTCCGCTACGCTGTTCGCAATTATTTCTATGGTTACGACATTGGTACATTGGACATTTCTATACAGTACGAATATAAGAAAAGAGATCGGGATGGATCATAAGCATAAACAAATAACGTAACTGGTCCGACTCATATACTAATCCTATACGGTTTAGACGGTTCCATTTATGCAATGTTAAATAATTACTTCCGGGTTAGTAACATCATTTGTTCCTGTTTATGCCACAACCCGGGTCTTTTCTAGTACTCGTGCTATACAGCCTTAATGTTTGGCTTCGATGGTTAAAGTAGACAGTCGGATTTTGGTTTTCGGAAGATGACTACTTTAAATCGGAAAAGTTGGGTCTGACTTGTTCGAGTTGATATTCGTTGTAATAATTCATTTTCGGGGCAAACTACAGTTATTTAATTGAAGGTATGTTCAGTGGCATAGCTAGTAGTTTGCCCTGAAGATGGATTCCTGCTACGCATCCAAGCTGACGTCACTATGACGTAGTAACTTGAGCGCTTTAAAGTTTGTGAGCGGAATTTTGCCCTACGGTTTTGTAAGTCTAATGAAAATAGACAGAGCGTGATAAATTAGATTAGCAATAGAACACGGAATTTTACCTCCTGTCCATATAACTAGCGTTTAGGCAACTGTAGATATACGGCCCGTATTCTTACCCCCCGAAATTATATCCCCTGGTTTGTGACGTCAGTTTTTTTCCAGGGGTAAAAATCCGCTACCCCCTGAGTGCAAGATTCAAGCAATTGACCAAAGTATTGAATTATTATTTCACTAAGAAAATACTCAAATGCTACAATAAAAAATGATAACTAACCGTATCACATAGTGCGTTTTCTGACGCGGGCTTTTTACCACTATCACACCGTGTGTTATCAAAGTGTGTATTATCATTATTATTCGTAGTTGTAAATTACACACCATAAACAAGATACGGCTGCCACTTAATGGCAAAGTTCAGTGGAAAAATAAAACAACATTAAGATCGTGTAACACAAACATGAGAAGAAATTACAGTATTGAGAAGTGATTTTTAATTGGTTAAAATTTATAGATTTGCTAATAGTGATGTTTATTTGAAAAATAAAAACCTATGAGGACGTATTTTACACTGTACATTGGTATGCCGTGTTAATTAAATTTAAGTAGGGAAATTGGATGTTTTTAAAACATTTGTTTAAATTTGATTGCATTAATTGTTCACGTTTTCCCTCCTCCAACAGGTGTATTCTAAAAGAGGAAGTATGCAAAACTTCTATCAATAAGTCTAATACTTCAAATGATGCGTCTTTGAACATTATTAAAAACATACTATACTGTTCTAGAGGTTAAATATCTTGTTGCCAATGTAATCCTTGGTCGTCTGAATGGCGAATGGTTTTGACCCTCCGGTGTCATTGTGAGGACATTTGGTTGTCGCTCCTAGGAGGTCGTCAAAAAGTCTCCGAAACACATACACGAGACACGAACGTTAACAATTCTAGCTTGAACCCTGAACCCGAAGCACACCTTGATCATTAGTTGTATGGCCATACAGTATTTCTTCGTTAACATTTTGGTTTATTATGTTCGTGTCTATGTTTTGGAGACATTTTGACTCCTACCACACGTGTATAATTTATAGCTTGACAATGACACCTTAACAGTTGTGAAACCAGTTGCCATTCAGACGACCAAGGAAGGATATTGGCAACAGGATATTTAGCCTCTAGAATAGTACTGTATTAACTGTTAAGTAATCCGGGAGGCAACACCTCAAAAACAAATGAATATTTCCATGTGGTGTTAACATCCTCCTCGCCACGATGATGGTTCTGTCGCGGAGTAGTGGAAGCGAGGGAGGTAGAGCATGAAAACCACAAGTCATGGAGATGGACACGCAGTCAAGACCGTTACACCTACAACGGTCCTTCCGCTCAACAGACAGACAGCTGGGGCAACTGAGGATAGTCCTTCAATGAATCCATCACATGAAGAAAGGTCGAAGATAGTACGCTACCTTGTTTTAGCCAGAGTGTTGATCTGTCGGATGCCTTCAACTAATGGGTACAATCTGCATTTTCTTGTCCTCTCCTCGACTCCAGAAGACGGCTAAAGTAGATGATTCTGGTGCATCTTCCCTTGAACTAACCCAAACTACATGGTGAAATGGTGGTACGATGACAAGATATTCTGATTGCAAAAGATCCCGTTGTCAAGAGGTTCTGAATTAATACAACCTCGCTCGTAAAATTTCCAACCCCGTACCTGGTGATTTTTGAGCCATATTGACCGAGATTAAGTCAATGGTAGTATGAAAATTACCACAAATTTATTTTAGTTGTATGAAATCTGTGTCCGAACTGTGATCGCACTATCGCCCATGGGTTAATTGTAAAGGTCGGGCTTGCAGTTCTTCCCCACAGAACTAGCATTAAAACTTCAGATCAAATTTGTACAAAGTGTACGATATACTAAAGCAAGGTAACGCTTGTCAAAAAAAGGTTTTAGGTTTTTTTTAACTTTCTGTAGGTTGATTTATTTGTACTCACACAAATACAATAAATTAAGGGCACACAAAATTATGCTCCCCTAGGGGGCTAGGGGCACATTTCCTAGCTAGTAGGTTTTAGCCCAATTGACTCGAGGAATAAAATCTGTCGGGTGATTTTGGCCACAAAGCATTGAAGAAACGTCCTTTTTCAATAATTTGACAAAATCTTGTCATACTCAGATGGCAATCACATTCTTGTTTCCATGTCATCATGACGCCTCGGTGTGTGTTGGGTTCACTTAGGCTTTTCTATGACTTTGTACTCTTCGGCCTATTTATGTTTGTGTAAAGGGATTGAATTTCATGCGCTCATACTGAATCAAATACGTAGATGAAATAGACCTATTGATCAACAGGGAGTCAGGGAAATATTGTGGTATTTACTACCTATTTATATTATTTTACGAGTATAAAATTGGTTTGGCATTTTAAGTTTATATTTGTTAATTATTTTACAGTTTGTTTAATACAGCGACAGACTCTTCGTTGCGTGTTTTGACTTTTCAACCGAATACGAATGAGTGTAAAACGGAATGAGATGATCTCTGAAACTGGTATTTTTAAGAAATAATACGAAATCATATTATTTGTATTTTGTGTGTGGAAATTAAACACTGTGGTGGACATGAATTAAAAGGTTTAAAAACAAGGATGGGAACAAAACATGCACAGGCAAATTAGTTACGAGATGTAGCCGATCTTATTGATAAAGCATTATACAAATAATTTGTTTTGAAAAATCTTACTTTTATTTTGTTTGACGATAATATGTGATTGCGAATGACGTAAGCGTTATCATTTATCATTATCAACATCATGTCACATCCTGCTGTGATACAGAATTATCAGGAACTATCGACTGTGATATCAACGATCGAACTTCCGGGAATGAACATTTGTTACTGGTAAATTTTAGTTGTTGAAAGTTGTTAAAATAATGTGGAACTTATATTTTACATGAAAAAATGAAACTAAACAATAGTTTACATTTGCAGGCCTTCATGCAATAATAGGCCTATGTCTTGGTAGTGTCCTTAATCTACCTTTGAGTAAAATTTGCTGTGTCCACGAAGGAAAACAGAAGTATGCTATAAGGGTGTATGTATAAGTATGCTTTTATCGTAGGTGGCAAGGAAAAAACTAGATCCCGGATCACTTTGCATTTTCAGTTTGATGTCCCCTGAGGATAAAAAAAATCTATCCATTCAAATATATGTGTGCCCGTGAACACGATAGCTTGAGTAATTCTGGTCTGATTTTGATTAAATTTGGTATGAATGTGTAGATCTTAAAAAACCATTTGAAGTGTTGTTGTACCGTTAAAGCACAGACTATAGACATAGACAAAACATGCTATAGTTCGGCCGCTTAGAAAGCGACCTCCTCCAACATTGGTTTAGCATTAGCGCGCAGGTCGTTTTCTAAGCGGCCGAACTATACCTTAGCTATAGAATAACTATACAGTCTTAATCTATGTTTAAAGGTTACAGAGATAGTTCAAAAACTGTACATTTAAATTTCTATGTTATTCTTATAAAGAAAAAGAAAGCTAATGTAGTTTGCTTGTGTATGGATATATTTGTATTATATTTAGAATACTAGCTGTTGTACCCGTGCTTTGCAACGGGAAGAGGACACAAAATAGAAACATTTTTATCTTTACATCTGTTGCATATAATAGTTACACATCCGCCAACGCTTTAAGAAACAAAATTAAACTGTTATATATCTTAATAGAAACGTTTAAGTTATGACTTTTAAATCTGGTAAGTAGTGGATACCATCATTTCATGTCCCTTAATTACATATCTTTTTATTTATTACTGTATTGACATTTTAAATTTCAATTTTGAAGTTTCTACTAATTATTAAATTTAAATAAACATTTTTTTTTAATTTCACTCTTCTTAAATCACAAATCCTTCCATCTCCAGTTTCTTCACTCACAATAAATCATTAGCAAAACTAAGTAAGCTGTTATAAACTTCAGAAATACTGCTGTGCCTTATCAATACAGTCTTTTGAAATATTAAAGAAACTATATCTATAGGCCTAGGTACTATAAAAAAAAATAAATTAGCATTAAAGACAGCAGACAAAAGTAATATGATTATTAATGCATCAAGGACTAAAAAATGTAACAGCAAATACAGTATATGTTTCATAGAATCTCTCATTCTACTCTACAAAAATATCAACTTAATAGATAAACGAGTTATTTTAATCAGTTCCATCGTCCATTGCCTTTACATTTTCACACTTACCATCAAGTAAGGTTTTAGCTTACTAAAAAACCTTACATAGTATCTGTTACATAGTAACAGATATTTCATTGATTTTAGAAACAAAATAGCACGGTGTAGGCTACTGCTTAGTTTTATGATATTTTCCTTGGTTAAATTTAATCAGTGGTGTAGCAAAACACAAATAATAAAATGTATCAAATAAAATAAATGTGAACTGAAAGCTATGTTAAGATAAAATAAGAGTATTTTGTATTACCATTTGATAATTAATTTTAGTTACACATATACAACAGATTTTAAAAACAAAAATCAACGACTTACAATTTTAGTTATTGATGATATGCTTTAGTTTAATTTAAGCATAGGTTTAGCAAAGCACAATAACTTAATTTACCTAAATATACATATAAAAAACAATGTGATGTGCAAGTTAAGTTAAGTTAATCTAACACGTTAAGCAGTTAGAATTTATTTAAAGTAGCCTCCAAATTCATATAAAACATCTATACATTTTAATTTTCATACTGTTTCCATGAAATCATCTCAAAAACATTATTTTCATAGCTTAGACGCTTTAAAAACATCCAAAGCAGAGCCGGAGTTGATACGGGGAGTTGATACAGCAACGGTTATAGAATATATTTTTTAATATAATCATTGACATAGTTTTATAATAAATAATCCATGATAAAAGGTTAGATTAAAATAAACCTACCTCATAGTTATGGAAGATATTACATATACAGTATTTAATTTCTTTGTATCAGCTGTCTGAAATTGTGAAATATGCAGTTTAGCGGTTCTTCTTGTTTACATTTAAATGTCAAAGCAAATGTAAACAAACATTGTTAGTGTTCTCATCGCAGCCATGGAGACCAATCAATATTTACTTTTAAAATCTTCACCTCAGAACTTTTAAAGCCAAAGGGGCAAAGCCTACGGTCAGTATCGAAATTTAAATAGTCCTATTATAATCCTTGGCATGGTAACTATAGTTTTGTAAACTTTTAGCCCAGTTGGTTCAGTAGTTTTTGCACCTATTAGTAACACACATACAGACAGACACCATTAGATTTTTATATAATAGTATAGAATATAATAGATTTATTTATTTCATCACATACTATTAAAATTTGATAAAAAAAAACACATATTTTTGCTACACTACTGTGAAATCACCTGTTTTCGTTACATGTTTATCACCTGCGAAAATTCCTCATTACATCGTTTACTACGGAAAATGAAAGTTTACTTTGCGAAAGTAATGTTTACTATTTTTTGGGATTTTGTCGACGTAAATAGCTCTGTCGGTTATTAATTTCAACTACGTATTTTCATTATAAAACTGGCGACAATTTTATTATTGGATTGATTATTACGAGTATATCATTCTATGTGCGAGATAAACATCGCTCCTACTTTTACAATCACATTACTATCATATGATGCTCGACGATAGCATGGTCGTAGTCGGCAAATCTGTCCTTGGTAGCTAGACCTCGTCAAGGCAGACTACATCACTCAGCACTCCTATATAACATTTTACAGCAGACACACGAATCTACTATTATAAAACATTTATTGTACGGCTTGGGCACAACCTTGGTAACAATGTAGTAGGCTAGACAACCAGTCTTAGCGGGTGATACTACGTGAAGAGGGTTTTCAGTTTGTCCGATGAACACACTTACCCAAACGTTGTTTTATACCACCAGATTTTTTTATATTTTACCTGTCCATAATCTACGAACCCAGAAAGGAGCAGCGTGAGATTCGTGATTAAACAGTGAGGAACCTTTCTGATGACTTTAGGTCTGGAACTTGAACTTTGCCTCCTAACATATCAAGGGAGCTATTTCAGGAAACCTTGGGGTTTCAGGAATGAGGTAGATATCAGGCCGAAGAGGGCTAAAGTCATAGAACAGCCCAAGTAGGTTTTTGGGGGGGGGGGGGGGTGATATAAAATGAGCGTGACAAATAAAACAACTAAACGTCACGAAAGAAGAGGGGTTTGTCCAGACCTTTGAGCGGAACACTACCGGGTGAACTTGAAGGCCCTGCCTTCACAATGGTATCCTACAATTGTTTGGTACGATCGCAGTACAGTAATTAATGAAATAGTCACATTGCATCTAGAAGTCATTGTTACAAGGATTTACTGTTATCATATCGTTTTCATATATCAAACAAGTACATACCCACAAGCACAAGCACCCTCATGATATCTGTTGGATGTCTACATGTTTTGAACCTCTACATACACTCATGCAAGTGAGGTTTTATTGTGTGTTGTGTAACAATGCAATAACCATGACAATACTTGACCTTTAGTAATTTTTCTTCGTTTATATCTAAGTAATGTTAGTAGGTGCTTCGCAATTGGGTGAGGGCACAAAATTGAATGAATAAGATCTAGTTATTTAAAGTACGGTAGAAATAAAATTATACGTTACCAGCTATCACTCTGCTACCCAAATCAGCTATCTGTGAGAATAAAATCAGTAAACAAATTAGATGTCAAAGCTATTTCAGATAAAGCCTACCGTTTTCGAATTAACCAATAATGATAGCTACGCACTCTAAACGGCTTACAGTAGTGCAAATACTAATCTATAGTTCTGCGTTTTTCAAATTTTCAAATTAAGTTTTTTCAATAAGTTAGGACTATTTGAAAAGTGTTTTTTCTTGTCCTACAAATCAAGTTTATAAGGTGTGTATTAAAAATAAATGAAATAATGAAACGCAGAACTATAGAAAGTTCCATCCTCTTTAATACGAGACCTTAACTTTGATTCTACCTTCAATGTAGCAGGTGAAAACAGTAATTTTGCAAACTCTTGCAGTCGGTTGCGCGTCAGGGGTAGAGCGCACCCAAGGGGACGCCCTTTCTTAGAAACAGATTTGTCTCCCCGTTGCGAAGCATGGGTACAGCAGCTAGTACCGTATACAGTATTTATATTGTGAGCAGTAGAATTATCATATGTATAAGTATGAGATACTCTGCGTAATGCCTCATGCTGAAAGGTACTAGACCACTAAACACCAACAAGTCTTGACATGTTGAAGTATATCGATCACTTTAGTTATCTACGGTATCGCTGACGTCACATATGTTCGTGTACACCGGTCAGTAGTGACTTGAGATACAGTGTCGACCTTGTACTATGTGACCTTGTATTGCATTGCACGTGACCCCCTACTCACGTGCTACGTGACCTTGACTCAGCACCACGTGGAGGTGGAGATAACAACATTCTATCACCTCATAATTATGTCGCCTGTCTGTTTCCAGATTACGGTTGGTAAACAACCTTATTCATCTGTTGTAATTTTATTTCACAACCTACTTTGACTTAAATTTCTTTTTCCATCGTTTAGCTGAGTGGTTGTGCAGCTCGCGGGTAGAATCTTGAGAAAGATTACTGTTACTGTTCATGCTCAATCAGCTATCAGTATCAGGGTTTCCCACCCGCCGGCTAGTTACCGTGAAAACATGGTCCTACAAATCTCGTGGCACTCTTTAAGTGTTTATCGAGTTGAAATAAACTGTAAAATATTCACAAAGATCCAAACTATGCCCTGGATGAACTAAAACTTCAAAATCTTCTATTAAGTGTTTACAAAACCATTTTTAAATATCCTTAAATTAGTCTTTTTAACTTCTAAATAATAGTTAAAAATTAATTTTTTTTCATCCAATACAAGCTTTGTTATGTTAAGAGCACACAAAGCACACAGTCATTGGAAAACATATAGTTTCCGAATTTTGAGAGGTTGTACAATAGAGACATGTTCAATCCCGAACTATATTTCAATCCAGTCAATCCGCCATATTGAATTGACTTCTGGCTGCCGGGTGGAACCAGAACCCTCTTAATATTATGATAGACGACATTATCATACATAAATATCCTATTTGTCTATGGTCTTATGATAGACGATATTATCATACACAAATATTCTATTTGTCTATGGTCCTGACTAATGAGACAGCTGATCTTAGTCAGTAACAAAGCTCTCATTCATATAACGCCTATTCACCTTAAATTCACATCCTTGTTTGTTGGCAGCGTACAAATCTCCGCCTTTTGAAGTCAATCAAATATTTGCCCGAGAACACTTTCGATTCAAGGGAATCCTAATGAAAATTTTAAATTTCAACTAATTTTAGTAACAGATTGTTACAAATACTTACTAACACAAAAATTACAAAGAACAATAATTAGTTTATAGAAGTGATTTTGTCTATCCAAAAGACACACTTTACCTAAATACAGAATGCATGAAGGATATGGGGTTTAAATGAATGAGGTTACAGCTTTGTTACTGAATAAGATAATTTTTTTTGTTTATAAAATTCTCAATGATAAAGTACAGTTGGGCACAGTTTCCATCTTAACATTACTGACTTCGCTCAGAATCGATCTATGTACCTTTTGGCTATAGCATTGACTATTGGATACAGAAGTAGACATCCCATCTATATGGACCAGCTGTAGCCATTTTTTTTATACTAAAAAAGAACGTAGTTGTGTGGGCAAGTCACAGAATGCGCTAGTGTCTAAAATTCTGTTTTATACCTTATTTTTTGTTGCTGACCAAGTTGATGGGTACTCTGTATCTAATTGACAGTTGCTATAAGTTTGACTTGGTAAAATGTGTGTGTACTCGATAGAATTTAGTAATTTAGATCAGCGCAATCCGTAGGCTCACATCAACTAGGACAATTTTGATAAAAAAAGCTGGCTACAAATTTAACTTGGGGATGGAATGTCAGGCTATAGTTAATTATTGGTCAATAGCATAGGACTACTCAATTAAATTTAGACAAAGCCTGTATTTTTAAATCACGGAATTAAATTACGTTAAATCCTGTTTCACTAAAGGTATTATTTTAATTCATGTTAGCTTTCCAGAAAAATAACGCAACGTCCATTTTCTTCCTTTTCTTTCTTAGAAAAGAATACTACAAGGAAACAATACATGACAACCTTCAGTTCAAACTGTATATTTAAATGTGTTTGAGCGTACATTGGAGCAACAGATTTTCACCGATTACTCTAGGTAATCAGTTGAAATTGACCCGTTCTCAGTGCAATTAGTCCAATCAAGGCTATTCTCGGCACGTGATTGGTGATGATTATTAGTGTTTAGTTACGTAATAGCTTTGTTAGAAGTAGAGGTGACACACGGCGCGTGATAACCACTGTAACTACTACAGTATTGATAAGTGATAACAGTCCCAGCTACAATACTGGGGTTCCCCTAGCGTCGCTGTGACCTCAGTGATAACCAGGCGGTTGTGGCTAATTATAACACTTCAGCTAGCTAAATTGATTGCTAAACATACTATATACAGGGTGTCCCGTAAGTAAGCAATAAAAAATAAAAACACCCCCGCCGCAGCAAACCTGCAGACTAAGCGAATTTATATTTGCCTGATTGGATTTACACTAAAATGTCTCCTTAAAAATCACATTTATTCCCTATTTAAATAACATTAGTTTAACGAGTACTTAGGTTTGCTACAACAGGGAGGGTAAAAAGGTGTTTTTTTGTAAAATGTTAGTATGTAGTTTAGTATGAAATTAATGCATTTTCAAATTTGATCAAAATATGATCATAAACAAGCAAACTACAACAGTTTACTTATTCTCGATAAGAATAACATAGGAATTTTTAATTTGCAAGTTTTTGGAATTTTCTCCGTAACCATTAGACGCATTATAACGCTTCAATATACAAAATTATTTTTAGCGAATTTCCCTATAGGGAAGTAGCTATTACCGTAGGTCTCATGGTAAGACCTAGGCCCGGGACCGATTTCCTTTTTCATTTTGATGTCCCCAGAGGCCAAAAACACCATTCGTTCAAATTTTTATATATCTATACTTATAAAAGGCAAAGCCCTCACTGACTCACTGACTGACTCACTCACTCACTCATCACTAATTCTCCCACTTCCCATTTAGTTAGGAGGCTGAAATTTGGTACACTGATTCTTTAGGCATTAAATAGGAAAACTAAGTTTTTATTCTGATCGGACTCTCCGGCTCCGCCCCAGTGGCTCTGGAGTTTCCCATGTTAACCTTATGAGTACTCATATTTAAATGGAATTAATGAATCTTAACAGCTGTTTCAATTTAAACAAGTTGGTTCTATTCTATGATTCTAATTCTAAGGATTACCAACAGGGTGCAGCGCTATTATTTTTTTTAAATTTATGATAACAGCTAATTTGCAACCAAAAGGTGAGTGAGCGTAGCGAACGAACTTCAACCTGGGGGCGAGTTAGCGTAGTGAACGAGCTAACCTGAAGGCAAGTGAGCGCAGCGAACGAGCTCCAACCTAAAGGTGAGTGAGCATAGCGAACGAACTTCAACCAGGACGTGGTTAAGCCATGCGAACGAGCTCAATAAGGAAGTAAAACGGGGCAAAGCCCGTGGGTACAGCTAGTCTATATATATACATATATGTCCATCCGCACGATAACTTGAGTAATTTTTGTCCGATTTTGATGAAATTTGGTTTAAAGGTGTAAGGCGGGATAAACTTGAATGAGTTCGCGAACCAGCATGATCGGACCATGGGAACGGAGTTTTACGGGGGGTTTTACGGGGTAAAAATTGGCTTTCTCATTTTTGACCCCTAAACACAAAATTTCCCAATTTATCTCTAGACCATATTAAAGAGCTTAAAAAAACAAATAATTTAGTATATCAAAGTGTTTTTGTACGGTTATTGGTAAAGGAGAAAACTCAAAAAATTGTAAATGAAAAATTTCCATGTTATTCTTAAGGAGAATATTGAAAATGTTGTAGTTTGTTTGTTTATGGATATATTTTGATCAAACTTGGCAAACTTTTTTATTTTATACTAAGCTATTAATATTTTACTAAAACACACTTTATTAGTTTTAGTTTCCTTGTGGCAGCAAACCTAGGTACTCGTTAAACCTAATGCTATTTAAATAGATTTAATAGAAAATCATTCAGATGAAAATTCGCTTAGTCGGCAGGTTTGCTGCGGCGGGGGTATTTGTTTTTGCATATTATATTTTATATAAATATTATTTTTTATTATGCTTATAGTGTGACGGAATCGTAGTTGGGGAAAACCCAACTATACATATTTCATACATAACATATTTCAGAGTGTAAAACCCCTTATTTTTACTGTGCATGTGCGGTATATTGTCCAACCTTTTACGCTGTGGTTTAGGGAATTTCCCTATAGGGAAGTAGCTATTACCGTAGGTCTCATGGTAAGACCTAGGCCCGGGACCGATTTACTTTTTCATTTTGATGTCCCCAGAGGCCAAAAACACCATTCGTTCAAATTTATATATATATATATATATATGTGTGTGTGTGTGTGTGAGTGTGTGTGTGTGTGTGTGTCTGTGTGTCTGGATGTGTACAGAGCTAGAGACTACACCTGTGGTCCGATTTCGATGAAATTTGGTATGTATGTTCTAATCCATGGTATCTCCAGGCGTTTTTTTTTCATTTTTTTGAAATTTTGATTTTTAATGGGGATTTTCCCATAAAAACCCATAAAAAACTGGAAAAATCTAATTTTCTCAAAAATGGCCCGAACGATTTTGACAAAAATTTAGTATGTTGTAGCCCTTTAAATCCTGAACAAACTGGTGAAAATCCCATTTCTCTAAAAATTACGGTTCAAATGTTATGGCAAATTATGTTATTTTTCCATAAAAAACCCATAAAATAACGAAAAATAGGATTTTAGAAAAAAATCCGGTTTTTATTCAACATAGTATGTTATGGTCCTTACAATTTGATAGTTTTTTAAATTTCTTAGAAATTTTGATTTTTAATGGGTATTTTCCCATAAATCCCCATAAAATAACGGAAAAATAAGATTTTCCCGAAAACGGCCCGAACGATTTTGATAAAAATTTAGTATGTTATGGTCCTTTATATGCTGAACAAAATGGTGCAAATCCCATTTCTGTAAAAATGACGGTTTAAAAGTTATTTTAAATGATGTTATTTTCCCATAAAAACCCCATAAAATAACGGAAAAATCGGATTTTTCCAAAAATGGTTTGAGCGATTTTGATAAAAATTTAGTATGTTATAGTCCTTTAAATTCTGAACAAAATTGTACAAATCCCATTTCCGTATATTTACTTTCACTGCTTACACATGATAAAGGTTGTTGACAAACTTATGGGAGAAAGTATGTGTCAGAATGCTGATACCGTTTATTTATATGCATTTTTAAAGCCAGATAAAACCTTTTTCTAGTATGAATTAATAAAATCAGCCATAATCGTTTAGTAATTTAAGTTAAAAAGTTCAAATGGCCACCATTTTAAAACACTAAACATTCGTTTAGTAATTTAAGTTGAAAAAAATTTAAATGGCCACCATTTTAAAACACAAAACATTATTTTGTTTAAATTATTATTTTCTGAAATAGAACGAATGAATGTTTTTTATTGTCCTTCAGCATTACAATCATGCAATAGACAAAGTCAAGGTTTGATACATTACAAAAATTAGGCTATACAGTATCAGAGTCAACGTTTAAATGCTAACAGTTTTAAAATCGTAAAATTCACTAAGGCTATAAAAGGGATTTTTACACAGCCAGTCATATAACCTTACTCTAAATACTTTTTTGGTCCAGGGATTTACTGCTTTCAGCTAGCTTATTAAACAACTTAAGACTAACAATATTAAAGCTACTTTGACATTTACTTAACCTAGTGTATGGTAACTCAAGTAAGGATTGGTTTCTGGTATTGTGTTCATGTAAGTCTGATCTGAAAACTAAAGAACCTAAGCTATAATCTCTTTTTACATGTACTAAACAAACAAATATATACAGATTTATCACAGTCAAAATTTTACTATTACTAAACAAGAGTTTACAATGATCGGTAAAATACGCCTTATTTATTATTCTAAGAGCCTTTTTTTTATTAATAAAACTTCACTGACATGACAACTATTTCCCCAGAGAATTAGGCCATAACTTATCACAGACTGGAAAAATGCAAAATAAGCTATTCTTACATACGAATCAGGTACAATGTTCATCAAGGACTTAAGCAGGAAAATTACTCTAGACAATCTTACACAAACAGATTCAATGTGAGCCTCCCATGATAGCGTACTGTCAACTACAATACCAAGGATTTTGATGTTATTTTTATTGATTTGATGACTAGATTTAAGTGTACAGAGGAGATTCTGAGTCTTGTCAATGTTCAAGAGAAGGCTGTTTGAGCTAAACCACATTTTAGCTCTGTCTAGAGTATGTTCTACCTTTGATCTTAACAAGTCAGAATCTGGGTGAATACTTAAAAAAGTTGTATCATCGGCAAATATAACAGTGGATGAATCAATCACATTAAAAGCTAAGTCATTTATGGTTAAAATAAACAGCAATGGTCAAATAACTGATCCCTGTGGCACACCAGATTTAACCTCCAAGCAATCTGACACATTACCACCTGCATCAACATATTGAGATCTACCACTCAGGTATGATTGAAAAAACTTAAGCTGAATACCACAAATGCCATAGTAATCTAACTTTTCTAGCAAAATTTTATGATCAACACAATCAAAAGCCTTGCTCAGATCACAAGCAGTGACCTGGGCAAGGCTACCATCCTCAAAAGCTAATAAGATGTTGGAAATCAATTTCTCTAAGGCATCTGTGTAAATAGGTAAATAGGTTTATGACTTGATAAAACTGTACAAACAATTTCATAAAGATAACTTGAATGGTTTTTTTATATATGAATTTAAAAAAGCGAACATTATCGGAAAAATGTTATTCTTGATTTTGTTTTATTTTTTACCCATTAAACATGTTCCTAAATTTTGTCTAATTACTTACGGGACATTCTTTAAATGTCCCCTTTAAACTTAGGGGTGCTTTAAAAAATTGTTATTATATGAACTGTTTCAGTGACCAGTTATTATACACGATTTGTAAATATGCTCCATCAGAGTATTGCTGAAAATAGAAAAAAATGTGTTTAATGAAAAAATGTACGTACGAACATTCCTCTTCTACATTCTAGAAAATCCTGTTTATTCATCCGGGGTTTGAGTCTATCTAAAAAATAAGCCCAGCTTTTACAAACATAGCTCCGAGATCATCAAATTTTACAATAGTCTAGAAACATTTGTGTCGTAATAGAAGTTTAAAATTCACCGTATAGTTCCACAAAATATCTTATCGTGTTTTTGTCTATCGTCTGAGTGACAGAACAACGGATGCTTAAGAGTGTTTACAAAGTTTTTTTGTTTACAGAAAACTAACATCAAGATAAACGCCTGACAAGTAAACAACAGCTAAATGCAATAAACTATACGTTGCCACTGTTACTATAGCAATGTAGTAGAAGCATTTTTTAAACTTTGAAAGCCCTGGAGGGGGTTGCAGACCCTTCAAGGGGCTGACGAGGATGCTTTGGAGATTGGAACGACATAAGGAAGGCTAATTTTGGCTGAGAAAACACTTTTTGTACTTTATCAAACAATCTTCATAGTATATCGTAGTATTAAGTTATACTGTGTAGTAGCAACTCTACAATGATGCTACATCACAGTGTAGGTACATAAGGTACATTGTTGTAATTGTCTTTGTAAAAGATGACATTACGCAAATCGTGATAACACTGCAACCGCAGTGATTATGGTTGTGGAGAGTGTGGTAGGACGTGAAAATGGCAATTGTATGTTAAAGTTAGACAGTCAACTCAATACACATAGTTTCTGTTGCATTACCTTTCATTTCCTTAACTGCAGCAAAAACAGTAAAATTTAGCAGTTAGTAGTTAATCAGTTAGATTTGAGTGTGTTGCTGTTCCTACTAGTAGTCTAGTTGTTAACGTTTCAGACTTCGGTGCGGTAGGGACTATAGTTATAGTTCGGTTGGGGGCACATCCACAAAACTGGCTGAACCGTTTTTCCTTAAGTGTTTGAGTTTACTTAATTGGAAAATTGTGTACTGGTGTAAACACAAGCAGAAAGAGAAGAATAACCAGTTATATATTATGATTGACAAGGATATTGTATTTTTCGATTTGTCTTATAAACAGGTTATTAACCATATTGAAAAGAGCAAATTGCGCAAGGGAAAGTGTCTAAAATCAATGGTGATATACTGGATAGTGTTCCATCCAAACATGGTTATCCAAAGGTATTGCTAGTGGAAACAAAATAAATTTAAATGTAAATGAAGTTATTTATAAAAAAAAAAACAGATAAGGAAAGACTGAGTTTTCGGATACAGTTTTTATCAAACAAACCAGTTAAGAGGGTTTGAAGGTTTGATGTAATAATTATATGGTAATTGTTAACCATAAACTACTTATTTATTTCAATAATAAAACTTGAAATTAAGTGTTTAAACCGACGACAAGTTCTTCAATTTCCTAATTCTATATAATTAGAATGAATTCAATAAAAGTATTTTAACAAAACATGACACACACATAATATTTGTATATTAACTATGTTTCAGATATTGTGTTCGTGGTATGGGTGGGCACTGTACAGTGTACAGTGATGTGGCTGGGAAGTACACTGGTACAATTCATGATACTGGAAAACCCCGACCTTCATTCTTCATCATCAATATGTACGGTCAGTTTGGTGTATTGTCAAACGAATTACCAAGCTTTAATAATTGAAAGAGTTAATGTTACGAATATTTTGTTACCGGGCTTCCCAATAGAAACAGTGGGTCTACATTTTGTCGAACATTCAGGCTAAAGTTAACAATATGTAATGTCAATGACTGAATGGAGACTAAGTACAAAGTATGTCAGAGTAAATTGGATGCGACTTCTTAATTTTTTATTTTTTTTTATGTCTCTGGTGGGAGTTTCTTAATACATACTTTAACTAAAACCCTTTAATATTAAATAAATAGAACATTTTTGACCTATTTTATAACAACAATGCACCACCGTAAGTCTACTTGAAATAAATACATACAACTATCTATTTAATGACAAAACTTTGCAGCTTGGAACTAGTGAAATCGTTAAATAACTACCATATATCCAACCCTCATTGCAGGAATCGAATAATTTAAGAGCAAGTTTAGCTTTTACGATGGTTTACAAAATGGCACAGATCAAATCTCATATCCAAACTGGGTAAATCTATGAAACATAAGTGAAAACATATAAACAATCGTAACACTGCGTTACATAGTTATCTTTTATTTTAGCTGCCCGGGCTGCCCCAAAAGAGATATACGTCGTGAGGAGACCATTTGCCAACTGTGGGCCAAAATATGAGAAAATGCATTCTTTGAATTTAACATCAAGCCTGTTAGATAAAGAAAATTTCTAAAAACTGTACATTTTTTATTCCAATCTTATTCTTATGGAGAGAACTAAAACTGTTGTAGTTTGCTTGCTTTTATCAAAGAAACCCCCCCCCCTTCTTCGTAGCAGCAAGCCTAAGTACTATTTAAATAGGGAATAATTATGACTTTTTTATGGACAAATTAGATTTAAAAATCAAATTAGACAAATTGAAATTCACTCGGTCTGCAGGTTTTCTGCGGCGGGGGTTATGTGTTATCAACAGTTAACTACGGCGTATGAGTCGTGTGCTTATCATAGTAGATAGCCGTGTGGTCGTGTAGGCCTAGTAGACTCTAGAGGGTCAGGTGTATTCGGTAGCCCCGATTTCTCCAAACCTGTTCCATGATGGCGTCAATGCCGAACTGACGTACTTTCGACCCAAAACATTCGAGGGCCACGCACGTATGCAATAATTGATGTCATAAGGCGTGAGATGGTCCCAAAATAGATCTTAGGTATTGCAAGCATTCAGCTCCGACGTCAGAGGGTCTACACATGAGGGATGACGCAGGTTATGTACAAATACGTAGATATTTACTGGATACTGTACGGATTGGATCCTTTTTAATCCCCCCCCCCCTTAACATAGTATATGGAGAAGGTATTGTTTTCCTTAATCATTTTCGAGATTGAGTGGAAAAATGCGTTTCCCCTGAACAATAATAGGGTGTTTTAGAAGTGATGTCTGTACAGGTAGATGTGTACGGAGCTACAGACTACACCTGCCCGATTTTAATGAAATTTAGTTTGTGGTTATAGCAGTACCTCCAAGGATGTATTTGAATTTTTATGGTGATTTAACTATGATTTTCAGAAATACAGCTCGACCGGGTTAGTAAAAATTTAGTATGTTAAAATCTTTATAATTGTAAACAAAGTGGTACAATCCCCTATGCTTTAAAAACTACAGTTCAAAAGTTATTGCAACTTTCCCCCCCATAAAATATTATAGTTACTCCCAACCACCAGCCAATTATAAGGGTTCTTGACAAGCTAATGTAAGAAAGTTTGAGTCAGATTGCTGATACTGTTTATTTCCTTTTAGGGTGGTTTTCGATATTATTAGTCTCAAAGGGTTCTTTCTCTTATGAAGGCATAACCTGATGGATATATTAAACAATTGAAAACGTGTTTTTATTGTAAAAGGTTGTATTGTCTTGTCTATTGATTAATTAATTAATAGCCTATACATTTACATCAATCATCAAAAAATAAGCACCACATTGCAACCCTCTATAATAAACTCATAAACATAATTAAACGATCTTTATTACCGATAATATAAGATACTATAGAAAAACTCAAACTTAAAAAACATTGATTTCTTATCAATAAAAACATCACATTGTTAAATATTAAAATAAACCTTTAAAAATAATTACACCCCCTTTAGCGAATTTCCCATTTAGGGAATAAGCTATTACCATAGTACTCATGGTAAGACCTGGACCCGGGACCGATTTTTTTTCGTTTTGAGGTCCCTAGAGGCCAAAAACACCATCCGTTCAATTTCATATATATAAAACAACAGTATATATATATATATATTATAATTTATATATATATATATTATAATATATATATATATATATATATTATAATATATATATATATTATTATAGTTAATATATATATATTATTATAGTGTATATATATTTACAGGGTTAGTACATTTTGTAACGGCCCACACTAGAAAAACTAAACTCTGCACACTTTCATTTCATATTATGAAGTACTTCTTGGGCATAACTGCAACTTGGTGTACCACCCAAAATGGGGTATTTTGGGGGAAACTCAAAAATTTCAAACGAAAGACTCTTTGAGTGACCCCTCATTTCGATGGTCCTGATAATAGAAAACTAACAATCTAGAGGTCTCTAGTTTGCTAGGTGTTTTTTGGCTTCTAGGGACATCAAAATGGAAAAGTAAATCGGTCCCGGGTCCAAGTCCTACCATGAGACATACAGTATGGGAAATTCGCTAAAACACACGATCAAAATATACCAACGCCAGGTGATAGTTCGTAAGTCTATTTCTGGAATGTCTATTTTATCTTTGATTGCGTTTCCAGTAGTCTGCTCCGGGCGAAACATTGTAGCATCCTAACGGATGCAGAATTATTTCGTCAATCAAAGATGAGTGTTCTAATAACAGTTTTATATGAAGCGCTGATTTCTCGTATGTTACACTGCTGTATTAAGATAATAATAATACTGTACCCTAGTTAGTTGAACACTTGACCTACTAAATTATCATTGGTCTAGCAAAATCGTGTTAGCTATTAGACTATAATGTACTGGACATTTTCTGCAAAATTATAATTTTTGAGAATATTTTCTCAGTTTTCTTGTGTATTTTCTACGAATCCGAAAGTGTTTTCTCCGTAAAGTGCGTAAGAATCTTATGCGTCACAATTAAGGGTCTGCGGATACATGACCCGGACTCGAAAATCGGGTAATTTTGCACTACCCGAAGGTCGGGTGGGTAGAAGAAATAACCGATTTTATTTTCGAGCAGGCATCTGGAAACCTATTATTAACATTTTAATGTTTTAAATGTTTAATTATCCAATTTTCAGCTTTATATGAAGATATTTTAATAATAATAAAAAATAAAACCTAAATTTTGCGCTCATAATTTCCCTAACCCCATATTTCAACACAATCCAATGACTTCCAACTACTTACTAAATCAGTCAAATAAATGTTCTTCGATTCTTATTTTTGGCTAAATCAATATCGTCGTCGTCTGCTTGCTGGCACACCGTCTGCACTACACTTAAGTACTATAGCACTATATCAAGTCCATATTTTAGCTTAGCATGAAATGCATAATCTGTGCGTGAATAATTAAGAAAATTAATACCTTCAGCTGAGCTGAGCATTGGCGTTCGAGGTCGGGACATCTTACGTCTTACAGACTATAGCCTCGGCGAAATCCTGTCAGATTTGGGAGTTACAGTGTAGTTTTATCTGTTCGTGACAAATTAATTGTTAGTCGGAGTTGTCTCAATATCTTGTTTTTTATCACTTCATTTGCTTGGTTTTTGTTAAATTAGAAAGTTGTTTAATATAACCAGGTACTAAGTTAAATTATGGCAACACTTTTGATAAATTGCTCCATACGCATGGATTCAACAATAGATTCACTTCTTTGTTTGAAGTTCATTGTTGGTGATGGTGAGTTAATGTTGTTCAAAGGTTTATTGAGGACATTTTCCATCACGAATGTAAAAAACAATACACAACGTTTCGGGATCTGGAATCTGATCCCGTCCTCAGGTGAAAAAAAATTTTACTAACACATTACAACTAACAATACACAAACGCCCAACCTAAGTTGGACCTTCTGCCTCTGTAGTGTATCCAACTTAGGTTGGGCGTTTGTGTATTGTTAGTTGTAATGTGTTAGTTAAGTTTGTTTCACCTGAGGACGGGATCAGATTCCAGATCCGAAACGTTGTGTATTGTTTTTTTACATTCGTGATGGAAAATGTTCGCAATAAACCTTTGAACAACAGATTCACTTATTTTTTTATCGTTTTCAAAACACTGAAATAAAATGGACGTCTCGTATATTAAAATACCCCCGCCGCAGCAAACCTGGAGACTTAAGTAAAATACAATTTCCCTGGTTGAATTTTTATAAAACCATTGCCTTACAGTTTATTGTGTATATCCACGCCAGTTTTGCATTTATTAAGCAGTTTTTTTTATAAGAAATGGTCCAAACTATGGTCTTGTTACCATCTAACGTCAACGATCTATTGTTAGGAAGCATGATTAGATGGTATCCCAACGACAAATTAATGACATCTGGGTTTGTAA
This sequence comes from Macrosteles quadrilineatus, assembly GCF_028750875.1. NCBI lineage: Eukaryota > Metazoa > Arthropoda > Insecta > Hemiptera > Cicadellidae > Macrosteles > Macrosteles quadrilineatus. The sequence goes on from NW_026542595.1 coordinate 87,510,315, forward strand.
CGATCTCGTTTGGAACCGAACCAGCAACCTCCATATTTGAAGGCGAGAACCATACTGTAACCACTCGGCTAGACAATGTGACAATTGTCAGATTTTATTCAGTATTTCATGAATATCAAGTTTGATGAGTTTCGCTGATACCGATAAGACAATAAAGTGCGTTTCTTATTAAATTTTAATAGCTTAGTATGAATAAGTTTGATAAATGCGATCAAAATACATGCATAAATAAACAAACTACAAAATTGTATTCATTTTCCATAACAATGGCATACGAATTGCAATTAAATTTTTTTTCTCCATAACGATTACACTTTTTTATACGTAACTTTTTGACCTATAACAAAATTTTCAAGTTGTTCAAATCAGTTGAGAATTTTAGGAAACCCGAAAAATAGCATTGTCAACAATTAACTAGGTATAAAACGTTATACTCACTAATCTAAGTCAATTTATTTACATTTTTCCTTAAAATTGTTTCTTAATAATGGCTATGTTCTCTACAGTGGACAGTTAATACAATTTTTCACAAAATACCGCAAAATCACTCTTTACTATTTTTTATTTGACTATAAATTTTATAGTGAACGTTTTAAAACACGGCTCTAAATGTAATGTCTTTTTTAAAATCTCTGAAATAATCGACGTAAAAACTATCACTTTAGCAACTTTTCACGTATCACAAATATGATTAGTATATATCGTATTGAATTATAAAATATATATAAAACACAAGATTACTTTTTACGTAACAACTAATGCCACTCATTTTGATAATAAAATATCTATAACACAGATGGATACTTAGGCTACAAAACTTATAAAACCTACATAGACCCTTACATACTTTATGCATATGGAAATTTTAAAAACTAAACGCACGAAACAAACTCAATTTTATTTAAATCATGGGATTTGATTTGATGCCAAACTAATAATCATTTCACGGTGAGTTTCAAACAATGAAATAATTTATGGTGGGTTTTCCTCGTGAATTTCCAAGAAAAGCTTGACGGAAAATCAATATAATATCTCACTGAGAACTTCGTGTGTTACCTTTCATGTCAAAAGCAATGAAATAAATCAATGTGCAAACTAATGTGTGCAATGACATGGTTATAGTTTAATCTGCAATCAATTTGTAGTTTTCACCTAATGCATTGCCTATTTACAAAAATGAATAAGTTGAATTAATAAATGAATTTATTTCCCATTTCACATTTTATAAGCACAATAATTGTTGAGAAATTTTAACTGGTGACTTTTCAAATAGTATGACCAGTTACAAAGTTAATCATATATAATAAATAATAAAATTGTTAAATTATGACCTACCACGCTCATTTAAACACAGTGCATGAAGAGGACCAAGTCAGGGGAAGGGTACAATTCCAGGGGGGGTACAATTCCAGGAGGGTACAATTCCAGGGGAGGTACAATTCCAACATTTTACCTCAGACCATCCATCATATTGATCCTTATTGATTAAGGATCATCATATTGATTAAGTTGTTACGCTACAAATGTGTACTTAATTGTTGTTACTATAGAAATCTTCTTTGTAGCTTTCAGAAGCAAATGCATGTTACATTGTTAATTATTAAAACAAGATCATTCTTCGCATAATTAAAATAAATATTTAAACTGAACCAACTTTAAATTTGAAGCGTATGCCATGAAACAGTCATCAAACATAAATTTTAAAAGGAATTTTTACCAAAAATAGGAAAAAATTCCTCTTTGACAACCTCAGTTTAAATACAATAACTTTTTTATCGGTGTACAACTAATATATCATCAACAAACAATTTACGAATTAAATGTATGTTCCTTAATGATTGCTGGAGCAATATCAAAACACCCCTATTGTCATATGATGTCTATTAAGGATAAGAACAATAGCTATCAATACACAGCGTAAGCCAGGTATCAAAAACACATTCACCTCTGTGTTTGGCATTCCTCTGAATGATATTGCGACACTGTGTTTACTTGTTTTTGTTTGTCTGTCTGCCAAAGAACTGTATATAGTGCGGTCAGACTGAGGAAAACAAATATTGTATCTTACCATTGACTTTTGGATACGAAGTAAATACCCCATATTATATGGACCAGCTGAAGTAAATATATTAATAGGCTAGCATGTTTCTTTTTTCTCAGCTCGTATGTATCGTAGGGAAAATCTGCTTACCTCGGGCCGAAAATGAGGTTTTGCCGGCTCGAGATAGATTTTAAGTTTGAGACAAAGTCGAGAACTTAAAACGATCGTGAGCTGCAAAACCATTTCGGTCCGTGGTACGAACGCTATTTTTCACCACACTATATCCTATTACCACTATTCACCACAATAATAATGAACACTGTTAGTCAACACAACTACAATTTTAAGGTTATGTGAAGAAATAATTTGTGAAATCAGCAAAAATAATAATAAATAGTTGCTAGGCAGCGTTGACAATAAAACAATTCTATTGAATGCTATGGATACTGATTGTGTATTTAATATGCATTCATGTTTAAGGAAAGTAAGCGGGCAGCTGATTTTGCGGCCCGAGGGATGTAAAAACCTGCTCGGTCCCCAAATGACGATGACAGCTGACATGGCCAGCAAAACGTAACTTTCAGCCACCAATTGACGTATGTAAGACAGCTAAAAACATCGTAGTGTGGTGAAAAGATATATTCCTGTAGGTGTGCATAATCCCTTCATAAATTAAAATAAGCTCAAAAATAAGCACAACAAACTCTAATTAACAAATTTTGAAAAATTAACATAGGCCTTATGGGTTGCTATGCTGGTGACGAAATAACAACTAAATACAAACAGAAAATCAAAGCAAATTGAAGAAATTACAAACACATGTTTTATTTACGGTGTTGGGTTGAAAATAAAGAAGTCTGTACATTAAATATTTTTCGTCGAGTTTTCGACCACTGGACGACCTGCAGTTTTTTTTTATTTAAGAAACTTAGATGCATGGGCCACTCCCAGTATCACTAGATTATTAAAAGAATTTGTTGGATTTTTGTACTCAGCAAATCGACCCCTGAATTTTTATTTTCAAAGGCATATTGGGTATCAAATTAAAGCTCTTATCCTCTAGATGTGACTTTCCTGGGTTTAGATGATATCCCGTTTTTCAAATGTCAGAGTTTGTGCTGGATTCTGTTATCAATCATCTGAACCTTTTCAAGTTTACATTTGTTTACACCAAAACAGATAGCTGTGATACAATTTTGTTTACATCCATAGGAAAAAGTGGTTATCGTTTCGGTTCGTGATGTTTTAGTGAATTCAAGTAAAATATTGTAATGCTACTTGTATAAAATGTAAAGAAGAAAAATTAATTACGTTAGATTTTGTGTTTGGATGGTATGTTTCATTAGTATTTGTAATTTTTTTAAGGAAATTGTAAATTAAGTCAAATATATCATGGGTTTTGAAGTCACGAAGTTACTAGCTGCTAGTACGCTATGTTAAATATTTCTCCCTTAAATTTGAATACTTGAATGGTAGGATGTACATGAAAGGTGATATAGTTAAGCATACGTTTTCATTTCAGTTTCGGTTAAAAATTATTGTCAGATATTGTCTTTATGTCAACGTTCTCTATGGGTGGGTTAATTCAACTACGACAATTTCTATGCTTAATCTGTCTACAGCTTTAACGTTTAATACGAGAGTGGGAATGTAGAGTCTTCCATAGTCATGGCTATTTTTAACAAAATTGATGACACTTATGTATGTATACGTGCTTTTATTGCAGCCTAAGCTGGGGAAACCCAAAGTGTGATATCTGGGAACTGCGTCCGTTGAGTGTCCGGTGCCGCTGGAGATCGCTGGTGTCAGATATTGGCAATATGTTACACTTGCTTTAAAATGATTCTCCATCAAAGAATTGCCGATATAAAGTCAGGGGTCGAAATTCAGCCAAGTTGAATAACTGTCTTACATTTACATGAATAACTGTCTAACATAGTTCGCCAACTATGTTAAATGCCTACCGTGTTCGTGTTGAGTTTGTGTTCAATGTTTAAGAAGATTTGACGACATTCAATGAATGAAATATTTTAACGTTCTGTTTCGAAAATGACTACTTAGTAGTCAAAATAGTCAATAGAAGTTTGACTGAGGAATTGTGGACGTTGAGGTACGTAACCTGTTATGGTTTTGTTTTCGTCTACCAAGTCCCAAAGGGTAAAGAAAAGAAGCTTTTAAAATTTTAAGTGGCCAGCTGCATGGTTATAAAATTGGTGTTTCTACTACGTGTATGTACAAAATCAAAACGATTGCCTGTACAGTTATTAGAAACGAAGATTTTAAAGTCCAGTTTACTCTTTCGGACAATAGTTAACACGCCATTTAATAAATCACTTAAGTTCCACAAGTTGATTCTAAAATTTTTTTGTATTTTGTTGCACTTTACAAATTAAAAAATTATGAAGCTACTATAATCTACAAACACGACCGTCCAATCTGCAAACCATCCTCAAGATGTGCAAATATCCTACGCCAGAGCGACCGCAGACAGGAAGACTGCGCAATGAGATATTGCAGTTTTTCCTTATGAAACCGGCAGATGTTTCATTACTGAGATGCAGGGATGAAGTCGTTTATTTTTATGCCTAATGACACATTAATCGTATATTTCACCACGAGGGAGAGCTCACACTCACGGGTAGGGAGTGACAGAAGAGGTAGTAGGGACAGAGAAGGGACCTAGAGACTTTCGCTCCCCCTCCACTACTTTTTTTGTTAATTGTAAGCATTAAAAATCAATGTTGTAAGCCTGGATGAGGAAAACGAGTTCCAAATATGCGAAACAGGTTTCGGTAAGCAACGATTGAACAAGTTTTCCTTGTGACTATCAAAGAGGGAATCAAGGAAAACAGGAGTTGAAATACGGCTTGATACGTGTAATTGGTACTACGATTAGCGTTCTAATTTGAACGTGCTACAAATTATCGTCTTGGAGTGATCGTTATTTTGGTAGCAACATAATTCAAACTTAGTTGTCAAATGTTGTGCCCTGGAAATTAGAAAGCGCTTAAATACGAATATGACTTCTATTTGGGCACTAATTCATTAAACGGTGTACGCATGGAGGTTTAATGTTAATACTTTATTAATGGGGATGCGGTAGCAAGCGGTATAACCTTTAAATATATCCTAGAAATGATAGCAGTGCGGTACTCACTTTATAAGAGATGCGAGATGTTGTAAACACGATTTCTCAGTAACTATTGTATCAATCGCGGTGGAATTTGACGCGGCTTTCTTTCAGGTTGATGCGTTCTAAGAAATGATTTGAGACATTTACCGTTCTACCACACGGCCTTCAAAAGTTCTCATGTTCTCCTCGTGGACTATCGTATCATTAACTGTCGACATGGAAGTATAGATACGATTATTTTGAAACCAACAAATTAACATGGTTAGTGACTTACTACCGAAAATCACTAAGGTGCGTTTTTTAAATTATGGTAGGTGGCACAAGTGAAATTACGAATTTAAAACAAATTCATAAAAAAATTAATTAAGGCTGCACAAAATTGCAAACACATTTTGCATACGGAAACAACAGGAATGCTATTATACATTATACACCATCTATTACCTACAAGTATGCTATATATTATAGAATCCCTGAAACCCTTAACAAAAATCGCGTTGTATTCTAGAAAGAGCAAATTGAAACGGTTTCGTGTTAAAGCAGTTTTCAGTTTACAAAATTCATGCTAAACTCTTAAACAACAAACGGCTCGACCATTTTAAATGCCGCTGCCATAGTATATTTCACGTAAGTCGTCTTCCAATCGCATATAAAACACTATCTCGCCCCGAAATGGGACTTTCGTGACAAGTATTGAACGATACAAAAAAAAACTCCTTCATTTACTGTGTAAATGAAAACTCCCGTAGGCTACGCTTATGCACCATGCATAAGGCGTTGTTAAAATTATAATTTACCACGAAAAAGATTGTTTGCTTTTCGCACTCAAATAAATGTAACGTTTCTGGTTTTTGACGTAGATATTGATCCATACTTAATTTACATACCTGGTGAAAAGTTAATTCAATAGGTACCTGAAAATGAAAGGGTGTCAAAGCTTATGAAGCTACTTTTGTTTGTATTACCATTAAGTATACATGTACCTATACATTTACTAAACTGTATTAGGTCTACTCATCTTGTACAAACTGTAAACTGTTACAAACTGTTAAGTGTAAGTGCTATTTTGGGGATCGAATTAAGAGTAATTTGCTACTACATTAAACACAAGATATTTGGACAAGCTCCACAGTTTTGTGATTTGCGAATCAAGGAGAGTGTAAACTTGTGGATCATCCAAGTGTAACATACACAAATTAAAAATCCCCACCAAGAAATAAATACACGGTGATCCACCGGAATAAATTTAAAAAGAAAGTAATGTTTCGTGATCTATAATGTTTCTAAATCTTTGAGAAACCTATTGTAAACCATTCCATTTTTATCGAATAGTATTCAAGCCCAGAAGTCTATAGTATTCTAAAAATAGCGCTAGATAGGGCTTTTTACTTTATACAGTAGAGCAAAAAAGCAGAAAGGCTGGTGAATGCACGAGAAAATCTCTACTCAGTAAATCTTTGTAGCTCAATACCACATTACGAAATTCAAGTCTACCCAAGCAGTTTATTAGAAATGTTAGAAATTTCGAGAATGCACATTGAACGGTAATGTGTCATTTTGGGCGTTCTTTTACATCAGATTGGTGATGCAATTTCCGTATTAGCTACGTAATCTCAAATCTAGGATTCATCAAACAGAACTACCAATGTACGCCAATGGCCCTGGTACATACGGAATTAAAATGACCAAAAATTGTTACGGTTATGACACCACAAATGATCACGGGCTATATTGGGTACGTAGCGTCGAAATCCAATCTTCTCTTCATCATAGTTTTCGACGAGTATAGTACGGTAGATGCAGTGATAGTGGGTTCTGGATTTTGCCCGAAACCGTAGAGAATGTATTAAACAAAGCTGTAATACCAGTTGTAATTGCTTAATTAAACATTAATTAATTAATGTCTTTGAGCCTCAACAGTGACATACAGGGTGAACTACTTGACTGTGCCACCATTGGAATCTCACGAACTATTTAGAGAAAACATTAAATGGAGAACTAAACCCATTTTTATCAATCATAAATATTAATTCCACTTTTATAATAAACGAGCTGTTGGCCCGTCCTACGTACGGGAATCGAGTAGTATATTAAAACTAGAGTGTCTATTACTAATTCAAGCATAGTTTAAGCAGTTCAAAATTTATAGTAAAGAAAAAGCTGCCAAGATGAATTAAGGAACGTCCATCGATGTATAACTACGGAACGACCTTAAGAATGTAAACGGGATTTAAAAAAAAGGTTTTACTTTCGACTGTTTTCTATAAAGAGTGTACATTATGCATCCTGTAGCTCATAAACGAGTTAGAAAGGAAATGAAACGAATAGATAAGTCTTAAAATAACATCTGCATAAAAAAAAACAAAAAAAAAACTATAAAATACAGAGTGTTCCAATTTTAAAGTTAGCCGCCATAGGGGGATATGGCAGCCATTATTTGAGTAGAATTTATAATTTTAATGAATTTTAAGATGTATTCACCTAAGATTGTCGACATAGCCTGTCACTTATTGATGCAATTAAGACCACTTGGAAATTTGCAATTATGCTAGCGAAACTCAAATATTTACTTATGTTTTTGAGTATGTTTTGTCAAGCTTACATAAAATGATAGGGTGTAAAATAGGTGTGTTTCCTTGATTACAATATAAAACACAAAGTAGTATATGGAACTAATCCCAACAACATATTAATTTTTAAAGTAAATAAATTTTAAACTGAGGAAGATTGGAGGAAGGGTTAGAAGTGCCTCTAAAATAACAATTTCCTACCGATTAGAGTAAATGGGAAATATTTTGTTGCATGGCAGGTTTCAAACTACTGTATGGGGAAAAGTAAAAAAAAAAAAAAAAATAGTCACTCGAGTTTGGAGCTCTACAGAAAAGTAACCAAACTATTTAGAAAAACACGGAATATATCCACATTTCTTTGTTTTAATCTACGTATTCCTGTGAAAACAAATATTTTATAGCTTGTTTATATATATATATATATATATATATATATATATATTAAATTCGCACAATGTAAATTAAAGGTTGAACTTCATCAAACTTCAATACACTATAAGACACATATATAATGAATTAATGTACAAGTTTGCAGAATTTTTATTAAACCCAACAAGTGATTGTTGTAATTGTGATGTAAATTAATTTGTTCTAAAAAATGGCAAACGCTAGAAACAGTTTTAAAAGCTTGTTTTGAAGGTGTTTTGGTAATTGGAATATTGATTATGCTCAAGCATATTTTTACTCATAGTAAGTGCTTAAATATACCTCTGCATTTTATATTTATCACGAACTAATATCAACTAAACATAGGTAGTTTCTTTAAAAATTAGTAATATTTATTTTATACTTTTTTGCAGGGTTATTATAAACATAGTATTTTTTACATCCTTTTGCTGTCCCAATGTAGAAGTTGAACATAACGTTAACTCCTTCAATCTCCAAACGACAAACGTTAAACATACAAACGTGTACAGCACCTCAAAGTGAAATGTAAAACGCAGGCTTCGAAACTAACCAAGTTCGAAACAACTAACATCAATTACTGTACTTGTACAGGGCTATTCAAAAATATGGACCCAGTTTCGGGTCTTTGTATATCGAAAAGTATAAATTGGGAAAAAATAAGTTTTCACCGTTAGAAAGAAAAAAAAATCAAAGTTTTATTTACACTGATTACAAATACTCAATGTGCCCCCACCCCATGTGCTGCACGGCAAAACCATCAACATAGCCATTTAATAGAGCTTTCACACGGTGCGCCGCACGTCCCAACCCCTACGCTGTCTCAATTTAGGCAAACTACCTGACCAAGACAGTTGTATAAGAAATTATATATTGTTGTATCAGAAAATAATATATTTAAGTTATCACAAAACCCCCACATCCCATGTTCCTCCCATGATCATATGGGCTTTAAATAAATGATCCTGACTAATGAAACCGCTGATCTTAGTCAGTAACAAAGCTACACAGGTCATCACACACCACTACACTCATCCTTCACTCATATTTGGGCTAAAATACGCACCTAGGTGGCGTCCCCATCTCAATGATTCTAATTGAGATTTTGATAAAAAAATGTTCCTTAATAACTAGAGGAGAATATTTAGTATTAAATTACTAGTTTATACGTAATCAAACAATTTTTTTGAGACTTCTAGAATACAATATTTTCAAATGACGAATCTATATATATAAAAGGCAAAGCCCTCACTGACTGACTGACTGACTCACTCATCACTAATTCTCCCACTTCCCACTTACCCACTTACCCACTTACCCACTTACCTGAATCAACAATAAACCTATCCACCAAAAATTTATCTACAATAATGCAAGAAACTTCTCAAAGGAAAACCTTGATCATCTCAAAATGCAACTAAGAACAACTGATTGGACCAATGTATATAAACCAACCTCAGTAGAAGCAAAATATGCAAATTTTATTGACATTATAACTTCAAAAATGAATGAAACAATGCCAAAAGTTCAGAAACGACACACAATCTCAAGTAAAAGGATATTCTGGGACGATGAAACACTAAGCCTAAGAGCAAATCTTCAAGCGGCGCAACAGAAATACAACCTAACCGGAAAAGATGAAGATAAAAAAACCTACTTGGAAATAAAACAAACTTATGACAGGGACATAAAAACAAAACGCTCAAAACACACAGCAGACAGAATAAAGGAAGCCAGCGACAAAAATAAAGAAATCTGGAAGGTAATCAATGATGAGAGAAACAAACAGCAATCAGTATGATAACATAAGCCTCTTGCATAACGAAAAATCAATAACTAACACATATCATATCAGCAACATATTCAACAAAAAATTCCTACACTCAGACCTACCCGTAATAGAACTTATGGAGGAAAGCAACTGCAAGAAACACCATATTCCAACCTTTACAGCATTTAAACCCATAACCAGGCGAGAACTCGAAGATTTGTTTAAACGCCTAAACCCAAAAAACTCATCGGGATTCGATGAAATTACAGGAAAAATGGTTACTCACTGCCAAGAAGAACTAATAGAACCCATTCAACACATCATTAACTCATCACTGCAACAATCAATTATACCCAGTAAACTAAAAATAGCCAAAATCTTCCCTAAACACAAAAAAGGCAGCAAACAAGATCCATCTAACTACAGACCCATCTCCAATCTCCCCACCATCTCCAAGCTACTTGAACGTGCAATCTACAATCAACTCATTGAACATTTTGAAAAAACAATATACTAACACCATTTTAACACGGATTCAGAAAGGGGCGTACCACAACAACAGCTATATCACAACTCTGCGAGGATATAACCAACATCTGGGAGGGAAAAGAGTGTCTTCCCTTCATCAGGCATCTTTTTGGACTTACAAAAAGCATTTGACACAATCAACTGGAATACACTGCTACTGAAACTTCAACAATACAATATCAATGACAAAGCGCTTGATTTGATAAAAAGTTATCTCAGCAATAGACAACAATATGTAGAATTGGAACAACAGATTAATAACAACTTAATCAAAACAAAATCTTCTTTAAGAACAACCACCAGAGGCGTGCCTCAAGGATTAATCTTAGGACCACTATTTTTTACAGTATATATAAATAACCTCCCGGAAGAAATAGGACAACAAATTGGACAACAACTCAGATACATACTCTTCGCAGATGACACGACAATCATACTTCCCACTGACCGAACAACAGATAACACCGATTTCATTAATGAAACTCTTAATAAGGCCACCGCATACTGCAACACAATAAACCTGAGTATAAATAAAAACAAGACGACCCACATAAAATTCACACCCAACAACAACAACAGATTAGAAGAGGACTGGACCAACCTAGACATTCCAACGACCAACTCCACAAAATTCCTTGGCATAATTGTCGATAAACACCTAAACTGGGAAGATCACATAAATTACCTATCAAAAAAACTGTCAACTGCAAGGCATGTGATAAAAAGAATCCGCACACTCACGAATGAAGACGTAGCTATAATGGCCTACCATTCGCTTTTTCATTCCCACATAAAATATGGTATCACCGCCTGGGGATCAGCAAGCACTAGCAACATTGAAAAGATCTTAACCATACAAAAGAGTACAATCCGGGCAATCTTGAGACTTCACTACCTTGAACACTGCAAACCCCTCTTCATCAAACTCAAAATCCTAACAATAACCTCCCAGTATATATTTGACACAATACTCCTAGCCAAAAAATCATCCCTCACCCCAAGATCAGACATACACACCTACAACACCCGAAACAAACACAACATTAACACAAAGCAACATCGACTACAAAAAACCAGCAATACACCCATCAACTCAGGTACATATTACTATAATTTATTACCAGAACATCTAAAATCAATAACCACAATCAACAGCTTCGCTAAAAAGCTCAAAGAATACTTAATAAACAGGCCATATTACAAAACCACAGACTACATAGAACAGCACACATACCAACACCTCAAATGAGCAACTTCTTCAAGACCCCTCCAAGAGGGAAGAAATCTGACGACTCCCCGATCCGAAGATTGCGGCGAGGACTACGTGGTAAATGGTAAATGGTAAATGGTAGGAGGCTGAAATTTGGTACACTGATTCTTTAGGCATTAAATACGAAAACTAAGTGGTTTTTATTCTGATCGGACTCTCGGGCTCCGCCCCAGTGGCTCTGGAGTTTCCCATGTTAACCTAATGAGTACTCATATTTAAATGGAATTAATGAATCATAACAGCTGTTTCAATTAAACAAGTTGGTTCTGTTCTGTGATGTTCAATAGCATCAAAGTTACAAGGATTACCAACAGAGTGCAGCACTATTATTTTTTAGCGAATTTCCCCTATAGGGAATTATCCCTATAGGGAATAGCAACAAATTTAAGAAATGCTGGAAGAGAATGTCATGTAGGGCCTAACCATGAAAGAAATCCAGAAGCTGTTTTACAACCTGTCTTTAGAAGAACGCTGGAAAATGAGTTGAGTGTTGTTACTCACAATCTAGGTCCTCTTCAGTACTTGCATGTATTGTGGCGCATTTCACTTCGCAGAGGAGGCCACAAATGGACATTTCAACGCATGTTGCCACAATGGACATGCCACAACCACAAGTAAATGACGAACTAAAAGAACCGTTTTTACATGATTCGAACTTCATAAAAAACATAAGACAATACAACAGTGCAATGGCTTTTGCGTTGCTTTCCGCAACGCAAATTATGAAAATTTGTTTAAAATTAAGGTACAAATTCATAGATATATTTCTGAGTTAGTTAATAATTAATAATAATTTTAAGCTTTACATTTGGTTCTCAAAATGGAAACTATAGCAGAATTCGTAAGATTACAAAACACATCTTCAAATTTATTTCAGCTCTGATTCGTCGTTCTCCGGGCTCAGGCCAAACCGTGATGTGCACGTTTCCATTTGTTAATATGTTTTTATATATGGTTTTTATTTTAGTCTAAATTAGGGGCTATGGCCCCTACAGGCCACTAGTATATATATATATATATATAAGTAGATATATTCATGTCAATTCTGGGCCAAAAACGGAGCCACTCAAAAATTAAATGAATTTTCCTATTTTTTTATACAATATGCTATATTTTTACCCTTTTAGGTCAATTTCTAACATTTTCATATTTTTCTAGAAAAAGTATACAATTTTGATGAAATTTTCATGAATATGTCTATATTTTACATAAAATTTACTACAAACTGAAATGTTTTTAAAAACAAGTAAAATTTTAAAATTTTTTATTTAAATATTCTAAATATTTTATTTAAATTATTGTTTTTGTAAATAATATTTTTCCTATTTGAGTTATTCAAAATTTATTAAAAGTATTGAATTTCTCAGAAAATTCTAATGATATTTGATGTATTACAAGTCCATATTTCATTTTAAATAATTTTAAACTTAAACATGAAATGTTATCAAAAATGATAATCTTAAGATAAGAAGATAAGTATTGATTTAGGCTAAATTAAAAATAAATGTCACCAATGAAAAGCTTGTTAAAAATTAGTGCTATTTCATATATTATACATTTCTGTATGATTAAAGATAATGTAAAAATCAACAAAAACAAATTGTGTTGTAAATATAATCTTATTGAAGGAATATTAGTCTATGGCCTAATTTGTTTGGTCGATCTTTTTATGAAAATAAGTGATTGAATAAAATAATAACCAGTTGAATGTTAGTAAATTGCAGTGTGGATTAAAATAATTATTTTGATTTATCTAAACTAATCGAAAAGTATTTTATAATTAGTGCTTAAAATGTATAATCAATGGTTAAATAGTTAGCTAATGAAACTAGCCGATTGAACAAAAAAAAAAGTGTCAAGTTAGCAAAAATCTCGTCATTAGCTATCATAATGGGTGTGGCTCTGTCGACTGGCTGATTTTCTATGTATATTCTCATTTTGTTTTATGAAGAAATATTTAAAATAAGAGTTTATTGATGGTAAAAGTTTATTATTTATTGATTGAAGATGAAGTATAAAGAAGATTAACTATGAAAATTGTGAAACTATCGTGTTGTGAAGTGAAAATGTGTTTGAAGTGTTCATCACCATATTTGGATTGTTCAAGTGTTTTTAACTAATATTTTAATAAGTAAAAGTGATTTATTGAACTATTTATAGACTATTTTTATTGTTTGTAATCATAACTTGTTTATAAAACAATCAGAATTTTCAAGGTCAAGTGATTGCTGCTTTGTTTGATAGTTTTTTGCCAAACCATATGACATTCAAGGACAGTGTGCTTCTAAAGCACGCTTTGATAAATCTGAATTGTACAGTAAATATTTTGTGTAGAAAAATTTAAGTGACTGTGCTGTTTTATTTGACAGTTTTTTTTTTGCCAAACCAAATGATGTTCAACGAAAGCGTGCATTGAATGCACGCTTTGATAAATCTGAAATGTTCAGTAAATATTATTTGTTTATGTTTGTGTGAGTTATTTTGAATTCCTATTCAGTAATTTAACTGTTAATATCGAATGTTTCAACTTATTATTCGATTGTTAGTATCGAATGAAATTATTTGAAATATATTGTATGTTATAACTTGAGTGTTTTTGAACCAACCTTAACCAAATTTGAAACATACACTCATTGAATATTAAAGAATGTTTTTGACTTATGTTAAGGGTAGTTTCATCCCTTATTTTGTATTTTATTTATAAAAATGTAAAAAATTATTGAATAATTCTAAAACTTAAAAATTATGAAAAATTATGTTTAAAATCAATGTTTTTACTAAAATTTTCCAATTTAGGGTGAACTACCCTTAAACTAAAAACCTTAATAACTTCTTTGTTTTTAAAGATATTTTCATGAAATTTGGTATGATATATCTATAAGGTAAGTACAAATTTATTAAATAATAAAATTTAAAATATTTATTTCTTGTGACCTTGAAAATCAAAAATTTTTATTTATTAATATTTTTTTATGAAACAAATTTTAAATTAACAATAGTAGTCTCATTATTCATAAAATATAATAATATTTTGAAAAATATGTCAAAAAGTAGTAAATAAATGGTGGTTTTATAATAATTTTATTTGATTTCAGTTATATCATTTTTAATCACATTATACTCTAATAATCTTTCAGACACAACAACCACATAGCAATTAGTTTTACTAGCAACAGTTATATCATAATCAAAATCCATATTTATAATAATATCATTCTTTGAACCAGAAATATTAACAGGAGTTTTTGTTGTATCAATCACATACAATGGTCTATTTTCAATGAATTCTGTTGGATCATAATACATTTCACTATTGTTATAATAAACCTTTTTATAATCTTGATACATTTGATATACAATTCTAAATTTTCCATTATTTATATCTAGATTCATTAATTCATCAGGATAATAGTGACCATTTAATTTTACTCTAATATTTTTAATATATGTAACGAGTTATTTTTCCTAGGGGGGTAATTATTTGCTATTTGGTCGCGCACCGATTGTTGAGGTAAGCAAGCGGCGGCGGCGAACCTGGCTAGCGCCCTTTGACCCGGCTTATCAGTGCCGATAAGCCTGGGATATCCTAGTTTCTCAGGATAGCCTAGGGGAGAGTCTAGTGGTGGATCCCGTACAGTGAAGAAGGCAGTGTTGGTGTCCAGTGGAGACGGACGGCGTACGTGGGTGGTA
Organism: Macrosteles quadrilineatus; assembly: GCF_028750875.1. NCBI lineage: Eukaryota > Metazoa > Arthropoda > Insecta > Hemiptera > Cicadellidae > Macrosteles > Macrosteles quadrilineatus. The sequence continues at coordinate 87,525,723 of NW_026542595.1, forward strand.
CAGAGAAGTGTACGGTGTCGTGTGATATTGGTGCTCAAGGAGTGAGTGTCGGCATTCAAGTTGGGTAGTGAGTCAGTAACCCACTTGTGGTGAGTGGACGACGTTTTATTATATTTTGGTTTAAGAGAGTTAGAGAGTTAGAGTTGTAACCCTGCTGGTCAAAGCCTGTCAGTAGTTAGGATTTATATTAGTCAGGAATAATATTAAAGTGTATTCCTGACGGTTCTGGGCAGGTGCTAGAGCGCAAATAATATAATTTAATTGACTGTAGTAGATATTATTTTGCGTTGTACCTAGAGTTAGTTATATTATTAATATAACTCTGAGGCCCGACAAACCTAAGCTGCACGATTTAGCGTGCGTAGTTGGAAACACGTGGCCAGTAGGCTAGTAGCTAATATTATTAGCCGATTAACAGAAGCCCAGCTAAGTAACATAAAGTTGGTAGTAGCAGTAGCAGTAGTAGGGTTGTTATTGTTTATTCATTTGATTATTTTAATTTGACCTGAACAGCTTGTTTGGTAGTCCAACACGTTATCTTGGTAGCTTGGATAGCGGAGTACCGGCTATCAGATAATATATTTATCTATAGTGTTTGGAGTATTTAATATTTATTTATCTGCTACTAAGTAGCTCAATATTTTAATAGTGCCATTGCCATTTAGTTTTGCTTGTTTGGCTTGGTATTTATTGAGACCAGCTACTGGTGTTGTAGTCACTCTACCTATAGTGCACTTGTATTGTTATCTGGTATTTTTATTGAGTGAACTGTTTGATTCTTAGCTTGGGCATTAGAGTTGTGTATTGGATTATAGTGGCCTAGTAGACCCCGCCTGGTGATAACACGCGTTGTGGTTTTTATTGGCAAGTCGTCGTGTAACTCACTGTGTTTTAGGCACTCTGGGCTTGACTATTGGATAGTTAGGACGAAGCCCGAGTTGCGTAGTCAGCAACGACCCCCTAGGAGTGTGGAGAATCGGCGTAGGCCTGGTAGTGATTATTGCACGTTTGTTGTGGTGACTTGTTTTTGACTTGTTCACAGTGCCCGTGTATGAGCCAGTCCTATACCGGTTAGACCCGGCTTTTGGCCTAGTGGTTTCCCTGACCTTATCGCAGACCCTGGAATTTTACCCAGCCATTGTAGGCTGAGCTATCCCGGCAAACGGTGACGACTGCACTTTTAATATTTTTTTTCCCCAGTGCAGAAAGTCGCGTCGCAAGATGGCGCCCGAACAGGGACTGAGGTTGGCAGTGGTGCTGAGTTGCTGACGTATTAACGGCGCCCGAACAAAATAATTTTATTTGTGCAGATTTGCTGCGGACTTGTGCAGATTGGCTGCGGACCTGAGCTGTTGAGCAGAGTTTTAGGCAGACCTGCTGTGATTTTATAGTCGGTTGGGTAGGCCTAACCTGTTTTCTGTTACAGCGTGGTGTGTTGTGAACCCTAATTTATTTAGTGGTTGTATACATAGATATTAGTTAGTAATTTTAATTTTGCTAATTAATTGAGCCTTATCATTGAATATTATTTGAGTGAGAACCCTTATTGTGTATTTGTGGTTTGACTTTCACACCTATAACTGGTTTGATTTATTAATAGTACGGTGTTAAATAGATTTTAATTGGTTACGCCCTTATTTTTGCGGATTTGTCGTGGTGTTTTGAATTTTAAATATGGTTGTCACTACGAGTACGACGTCTGTGCTGGGCGGTACGCCTATTACGTCTGCTATTGCTACGACTAGTTCTGGGGTTAGCTCCGAACTGTCGGTGATGACGACATCGTCATTGTGGCCGGCGTCTTCGCCCGTTTGGCCGACAATTTCCTCGGTAGTGGCTACGACGGTGACAACTTCGTTGACCTATTCCGCGCCAGCGACTATGTCCTTGGGGTCGCAGCCCCGGGACAGTCGCGTGGGTTGGATCTATGACCTCTCGAAAGGTGAGCTCATGAGAACGATGGACCAGTATGGTTTGGTGACCACTGGTACTTCTGCGGAATTACGGCAGCGATTCTCGTCGTTTTGGAAGCAGCGGGATGCCCGTCGGTACAGCGATGATAGGCGGTGTACGGCTGGGGCTGCTGCACCGACATATGTACCGCCGGCTACTACAATTGTGGAGCTTCCTGACCCCCCGAGAACCGTACCTCAGGTACTGGGTAGTACTGAATCGGACCAAAGAGAGATATTCGGACTTAGCAGGGAGTTAGAGGCGATTAAAGAGATCCTTGGGTTGTCTTCGGAGACCGATACCCGGACTCTTAGAGAACATCTGGCATTGGTGGTGCGACAGGCGAGAGGCTCGCCGAGTAATGAGGTCGGCTATGGGTTCGAAAGACCCGCCAACCCTACGTCCCCTGTTGTGGCTGCTCCCACGCCTACCTTTGGGTTACCAAGTAGACCCGAGGGATGGCAGCGACCTAGTGATCATTCAGAGAGACCAGTCCGTCCTTCTAGCTTGGAGCTGCCTCGAGGCTCAGATATGCTCTCAAATGAGGCCAGCAGGGTGGAGCCAAAGGATTGCTCCAAAGTATGCAACACGGTACGGAAGTGGGGTTTAAGGTTTGATGGCCGACGAGACCCTGTGTCGTTCCTGGAGCGCCTTGAAGAGCTGATGGTCTCGTACTCTATAACATCAGAGGACCTGCTCAGAGCGCTGCCGGAGCTGTTGCAAGGCTCAGCGCTTCTATGGTACAGGAATTGCAAGGAGCTCCTGTATTCATTTGAAGCTTTTCGGCATCAATTTGAGATCCAGTTCCTTCCACCTGGTTATCAGAGGAATTTGGATGAGGAGATCCGGAAAAGGACACAAGGTGAAGGCGAGCACTTCCGGGACTACGTGGTTGCTATAAGTACCTTGCTTAGGCGTAGCGGTACGTTGTCAGAGCATGGTAGATTGGACTTGATCTACAACAACATGCGACCTGAGTACAAACTCATGGTGCGACGGCGGGACTTCCGCAATCTGGCCGAGATGGTTGAGTTAGCCGAAGACTACGAGGCCTATCTGCGAGAGAAGGCGGCCTTTAGACCTCCTCCTTCTCCGAACGTAGCGCTGGTTTTGGAAACCGCCTACACACCCAAAAAGAAGGTGGAGAAGCGCGCCGAAACTGCCGCCGTCGAGAAGCGGAGTTTCGAGAGACCATCTCCGGCAGCTGAGTCGCTTGGGCGGGTGGCTTCGAAGTCGGATCGGGTCCACGGTCAACGGCCCGTGACAGCAGCTAGAGCGCCTGAGGGTCCAGAGGGGACGGTGAAATGTTATAGGTGCCAGGAGATTGGTCACTTTGCCCGAGAATGTGGTAAACCAAGGACCGTCTCCTGTTTTGGGTGTGGCAAACCTGGTTTGACGGTGAGTCAGTGTGGATGTCGGGCGGGAAACGGCAGGCCAGCTCAGACATCAGGAGGTCAACTGGGCAAGGCCACCCAAAACGAACGACCTCAGAAGAGTGGTCCGAGTGGCTCGGAAAACTAAACAGCCTGGTTGGTGGAGTAGACGAAAACCGGCTGATTTCGGAGACAAGGCCCTTTGTTGAAGTTGTGCTGATGGGCAGCGTTTTTAAGGCGTTATTGGACACTGGGTCCGTAGTTAACCTGGTTGGGCGCGAAGTCGCCGATCATCTTCAATGTCAGGGGGTAGAACCTTTTAAGAAACCCTCTCCTCTAAGGATGGCAGATGGGTCGCGGTCTAGGGCCGAGTATTCGTTCCGATTGGCAGGGGAGGCTGCGGGAAGACGGTGGGTTGGAGACGCCTTGTACGTTCCCACTCTTACCACGGATATGATTTTGGGTATGGATGTCATACGACATCTCGGACTTGTGACGGTCGTGACGGGGGTGATAAGAATGGGCGTGGGTGAGGACTGTTCTGGTCAAGTGGGCTGCCTGGATACAGTCGAAATTAGTGACCAAGACCCCAGAGGCCCTGACGATGGAGATCCCCGTCTTATTCCTGAAGCCGACGTATCTGACACTTCGTTGGCTGGTAGTGGCGTGGATTATGATCCCGCTTGTGATGACGTCAAGGGCGAAGGAGTGATAAAGCCGTTGACGGAAACCCAAAGCCAGTCGTTGGCGATATTCTTGAAGGGAGAGCTGTCAAAATTTGACGATGTGCCCGGGAAGACCCATCTCTTGGAGCACGTTATTAGGCTGAAAGAGGGAGTGGTTCCGGTGAAGCAGAGGCATTACCCGAGAAATCCAGCTATGCAAGCTGTGGTTAATGGGGAGGTGGAGGTGATGTTGAAGGATGGGATTATAGAACCTTCTTCGTCTCCATGGAGCTCACCGATCGTGCTGGTAAAAAAGGCCTCGGGCAAATTTAGGATGTGCCTTGATTTGCGAAAGGTTAATGAGGCCAGCGTGCCGGACGCTTACCCCCTGCCGAGGATAAACGCCATTTTAGAAAAGCTTCGGCGGGCCCGGTACATAAGTACTCTCGACTTGTACCGTGGTTATTGGCAGGTGCCTCTCAATGAACGGAGTCGCCCGATTACCGCCTTCACGGTGCCCGGGATTGGCTTATTTCAGTTTAAAGTGATGCCTTTTGGTTTGCATTCGGCGGGGGCCACGTTTCAGCGTTTGCTGGACAAGGTTATCGGCCCGGACCTAGAACCATCGGCATTTGCGTATCTGGATGACTTGGTCTTGGTTTCTGAAACTTTTGAGAAACATCTGGAATTGTTGAGGACCGTCTTCGCCAGATTGAGAGGGGCGGGATTGCGCCTGAATCCTGACAAGTGTCATTTTTGTAAGACCCGGTTAAAATACCTGGGTCACGTAGTCAGTGATGCTGGAATCGCTACCGATCCAGAGAAGGTCAGGGCAATCAATGACTTTCCTACACCGCGAAGCGTGAGGAATCTTCGAAGTTTTCTTGGGCTGGCCAGCTGGTACAGGAGATTTGTTGACGGATTTGCGTCGTTGGTCAGGCCTTTGACCAAGTTGCTAAAGAAGGGGGAGAAATGGCAGTGGGGCTCAGATCAGGAGATTGCTTTCGAAGCAATGAAGAACCGCCTGAGCTCAACACCAGTTTTGGCATGCCCGGATTTCTCGAAGACGTTCGTGCTGCAAGTAGATGCCTCAAACGATGGCCTTGGTGCGGCTTTGACGCAAGACCAGGCCGGTAAAGAGGCCGTAGTGGCATACGCGAGCCGTCTGTTGACAGACCAAGAGCGGAAATATACGACTACCGAGAAGGAGTGTTTGGCTCTGGTCTGGGCGGTGCGGAAGTTCCGACCATATCTGGAGGGTTATCGCTTCGTGGCCATAACGGACCATGTGGCATTAAGATGGTTGATGAAGCTGCAGGAACCGTCCGGTCGGCTTGCTCGTTGGGTTATGGAGTTGCAACAGCATGATTTCGAGATCCGGTACCGTAAGGGTACGTTGAATCGTGTTGCAGATGCTCTCTCCCGTCAGCCCGTGGGTGGTGAAGATGACGATACCCCGGCTGACGTAGCTGTGATGGGAGGACACCCACGAGAGGCCGCATTAGAGACCGAGGGTATGCAGCCAGAAGATGGCACATGGTACCAGCGCACTAAAGAGTGTGTGTTGTCCAATCCCAGACGTGTCCCGAGTTATTGTATTAGGGATGGGGAGTTATACAGGCGTCTTGGGAAAGATAAGAATGATGAAGGCGGAGTGGTATGGAGGACTTGTGTACCACCATCTAAGGTTAAGGATGTGTTGGTAGAGAACCATGACTCTCCTATGGCGGGCCACCTGGGAGTTAAGAAAACAATTGCCCGGGTTGGGGAAAACTATTTCTGGCCGGGTTGGCGTCGTGCCGTGAAAGAATACGTTAGGTCCTGTGTCGCGTGCCAGGAATTCAAGGTGTTGCAGCAGAAACCGGCAGGACAAATGTACTTTCGAAACCCTCAAGGACCTTGGCATTCGGTGTCGGTCGACTTGATGGGTCCATTCCCCAGATCCAAAGGTGGGCATCGTTTTCTTGCAGTTTTCCAGGACCTGTTTAGCAAGTGGGTTGAAATAAGACCCCTGCGGTCAGCTACGGCCAAGGCTGTAGCTAGTGCATTCAAGGACGGGCTATTGCTGCGTTTTGGCGCCCCTGTGATTTTAATGAGTGACAATGGAACCCAGTTCGTCTCTAAGGTGTTCCGAGACCTGACGAAAGAGTGGGGAATCGAGTTCCGACAGACTGCCCCTTACAGCCCGCAGTCCAATCCGGTTGAACGGCCAAACCGGGTTATCAAAACTATGATAGCCCAGTTCGTTCAGGATAATCATCGTACTTGGGATGCACTCATTGCCGAGTTCCAGTACGCGATGAACACCGCCGTTCACGATTCCAGTGGGTTTTCACCTGCCAAACTGTGTTTTGGGAGAGATCTCAGGCTACCTAGGGCAATCGGGTCGTCTCTGACCACAGGACCGGAGCCTGGAGATGACCGTGAGAGAACCGTGGACGAGGTATATAGTGACCGGGAGCGGGCGTTTAAGAGGTTGTACGATAGTTGTCGACAGAACTTGAGGAGGGCTTTCCAGCGCCAGACGGACGGCGTACGTGGGTGGTACAGAGAAGTGTACGGTGTCGTGTGATATTGGTGCTCAAGGAGTGAGTGTCGGCATTCAAGTTGGGTAGTGAGTCAGTAACCCACTTGTGGTGAGTGGACGACGTTTTATTATATTTTGGTTTAAGAGAGTTAGAGAGTTAGAGTTGTAACCCTGCTGGTCAAAGCCTGTCAGTAGTTAGGATTTATATTAGTCAGGAATAATATTAAAGTGTATTCCTGACGGTTCTGGGCAGGTGCTAGAGCGCAAATAATATAATTTAATTGACTGTAGTAGATATTATTTTGCGTTGTACCTAGAGTTAGTTATATTATTAATATAACTCTGAGGCCCGACAAACCTAAGCTGCACGATTTAGCGTGCGTAGTTGGAAACACGTGGCCAGTAGGCTAGTAGCTAATATTATTAGCCGATTAACAGAAGCCCAGCTAAGTAACATAAAGTTGGTAGTAGCAGTAGCAGTAGTAGGGTTGTTATTGTTTATTCATTTGATTATTTTAATTTGACCTGAACAGCTTGTTTGGTAGTCCAACACGTTATCTTGGTAGCTTGGATAGCGGAGTACCGGCTATCAGATAATATATTTATCTATAGTGTTTGGAGTATTTAATATTTATTTATCTGCTACTAAGTAGCTCAATATTTTAATAGTGCCATTGCCATTTAGTTTTGCTTGTTTGGCTTGGTATTTATTGAGACCAGCTACTGGTGTTGTAGTCACTCTACCTATAGTGCACTTGTATTGTTATCTGGTATTTTTATTGAGTGAACTGTTTGATTCTTAGCTTGGGCATTAGAGTTGTGTATTGGATTATAGTGGCCTAGTAGACCCCGCCTGGTGATAACACGCGTTGTGGTTTTTATTGGCAAGTCGTCGTGTAACTCACTGTGTTTTAGGCACTCTGGGCTTGACTATTGGATAGTTAGGACGAAGCCCGAGTTGCGTAGTCAGCAACGACCCCCTAGGAGTGTGGAGAATCGGCGTAGGCCTGGTAGTGATTATTGCACGTTTGTTGTGGTGACTTGTTTTTGACTTGTTCACAGTGCCCGTGTATGAGCCAGTCCTATACCGGTTAGACCCGGCTTTTGGCCTAGTGGTTTCCCTGACCTTATCGCAGACCCTGGAATTTTACCCAGCCATTGTAGGCTGAGCTATCCCGGCAAACGGTGACGACTGCACTTTTAATATTTTTTTTTCCCAGTGCAGAAAATTTCGTCGCATATACATACTATCAAATTTTGAAGTGTCATATAATTGATCATTAGTTCTACCTTTTTGAAAACTAATTATTATAAATTTTGGATTATAGATGTTTCGATAAATATTTGTTATATCAAAACTAACTGTTTTTCCAGTTATTGTCTTTTGTTCAATACATTGCCAATGATTAAAGTGAAATAGTATTTTTTCTTTTTTAGTTATTTCATTAATATATTGAATTTTACTTGTAGTTTTATACTCAATTATTGGAACTCTTATGAAAAAGTCATCAATAATTACTTTTCCAACACCTGGTAATGTAGTATCATCAAAAGTTCCATCAACCTTTTTAGTTTTCCATCTAAAAATAGCATCATTATCTTCAGATCTAACAAAACATATATTGAATCCTCCTTTGTATATTGGAACATTAACATTTTCAAAGAAACCTAATCCAAAATGTGATAGATTACCCACAGCTTCAAATGTTTTTTTGAAATCTGATTGAAATCCATTACAAATGTTAGATACTGCTTCTGTTTTTGAATAAGTAACAGTACCTTTTATTGTACTCAATTGTCCAGGATATTCGATTTCCTCAATTAATTTATTATGTTTTCTAATTTCAATTTTTGAAAATAAGAATGGTACAAAATTATTAATCAACTTTACATTATCTGTAGCGCCATAGTCTTTATCATCAGATTTTTTTAATGGTCCTGAAATATAAAATTGAAACTTAGATGAACAAAATCCATCACCAAAATCAATATTAAATTCAATTTTTTTGTTTGGTTCATTTAAATGTAGTTTAGATAAAGGATAAAAATTTTTATATTCAGCTCTTTCAATTTCATAAGTATTAGCCATTTATTAAGGAAAAATTTAATAAACTCAAAGTTTTTTAAAACTAGTAAAATTTTTGTAATAAAGAATAGTTTTATAAATCTTTTTGGAATAATTTAATCAATCTCGTCATAATCCATTTTTTCTTTAAACTGTTCAATATTCAGTGCATGATCTATGATGAATTTTGCTGATATATTTTGATATTGTAACACTATTTCCCAATCCAAATCATTTTTATATTTATCAATAAAATCTTCATCTAAATTTTGATACTTGCAAACCAAATTAATATAAGCATTAAGTTGATAATTAATAAACTCATCAATAAATTGTATACTTAATGTTTGATATTGTGCAATTTTTTCCCAATTTAGTTTATTTTGAAACAATCTGATCATATCTTCATTCAATTCATATTTTTCTGAAATAATATTCCAATCTTCATTGGTCAACATAAATTGGTTTCTGATAATAAAAAGATCAAATGAGTTATAGTTTGCCATTTATTAGGAAGAAATTTTTGCAAAACAACTTTTCTTTGAATTACATATACAACATTTTGCTTTAATCATATTTTTATTTTTTTATTTTATTGCTTGAATGTCTTTAGAATTGGTTTTTTGTTTACATTTAAGACAGTAAATTAACTCCATTTATATAGTAAAAATTATTGATCTTCTTGGTTTTCTGTATTAAGTTTATCTTCTAATATTTGTGCTAATCCAGCAGTTACTAATCTTATTTTTTCAGCAAGTTTACCTTCAAGTTGTTTTTCTAAATCTTCAACATACATTTTTAGATTAAATAATGAATTAACCAATTCATTTAAATCCTGTTTAGTTTTTGAATGATCATTACCAACCTTAATAATAGAATTTAAAACTTCATTTAACTCAGATTTTATGACAACATCATAGTCGTTAATGCTTGGTTTTACATTAACAATCCTTCTAGAATTAATACTTAAATAATTTTTGGATAGACTAATAGCATTAACCAAATTATTAGTTTTCTTAATATGGTTTTTTAAATCCTTATTAATATCATTAAAAATGGAATTTAATTTTGAATTAATATAATCATTTTTTACTTCAATTAAATCTTTTTTCTATCTACCAAATAGATCAAATATATTTAATGAATCCATATTTATTAAGAATTAATTTATTGATTATGTTATCAAATCTTATATTTTTATTCAACTCATTTAATACAAAAACACACAAATGACCACATATAGGTGGATCATTATAATTTTGAATTTGTGAATCATTAAAAAATATATTGTCTTTTCCTAAATATTTAACAATTTCCTTAAAAGGTTTATTAACAATTTTTCCATAAGAATCAAAGTAATATTTAATTTTATCTTTTTTATAATAACATATCCAATGAGTTCCATTACCAGAAAAAGAATCTAAATTGACTACACCACATTCAAATTTATTAACAGTTTTTGGAAGCATATCTCTCATAAAAACACCTCTAAAATTCTTAATATTTTGACATAATTTTTCTAAATCAGCTAAAGTCAATGGGTTGAAATTTTTTTCTTAACATATTTTAATGTTTTTTTATCTAATCCAGATCCTTTTACATTAGCTAATTCTTGATCTAACCAATTTATAAATTCTCTAAATTTTGGAATAACATTGTCTTTTACTACTTTAGCTCCTCTTCTAACTTTTGGTGTTAAACTATTTATGCCAGGAATATAATCAGCAACATTTAATATTTCATTTAATAAACCACCATCTTTTATTTGTTTAAGTTGATTATAAGAAAATTCAAGTCTTAATCCAGTATTTAATTTTTTATGTTTTTCTAATTTATTCAATTGTCTTTTAGTTAATAATAATACATCATTACCATTTTTAAATCGATCTATTTCAAATTGTATAGTCAAATTTTTATTTTTCTTAAAAGCAGATTTAATTTTAGATTTTTGATAATCAGTTAAATTTACCTTAACTTTCTCCATTTATATAGGTTAAAATTTTAATCCTATTTCTAATCCCATTCCAAATTTTCTTTTTAACCACATAGCACCTGATGTTGGTAAAGCAACTAATCTTTCACTTATATCATGATCACTAGATGTTGCTATATCCCATGCTTTATCTTGTAATATTTTATCAGCAATATCATTTCTAGATTCTGTATCTTTATGATCTCTATAAAATATATCATGTTCTTTAGCAGCTTTATCTAAATCATTTATTCCAGGATCACCTCTTTTTAATCTTTTTTGTAGCTTAGTTCCAGGTCCTAGATATTGAAAACCAGGTACATGCAATTCAAATGGTAAATTATTTATAAAATCATTTAATAATCCTGAACCTATAATTGGTGATGTTATAGTTGGTAATATTCTTTTTAAATATTTTATACCATCAGGTTTTTCAATTAATTCATCTAATTTGTTTGAAATAAAATCTTTAATAGCCCTTTTTTCATTGATAAAGTTATTATTTCCAGCTTTTTCTTGAGCATATATATAATTGATTATACTTTCTAATTTGTTTAAATCATCAATATATCTGTATTCAATTTTATTTTCTGAATATTTTCTAATACCAGATCCTTCAATATTTCCTTTAGAATCCCAAATAAATTTAATCAAATTCATATATTTATTACCTTTACTTGATTTTGGTTTTCTAGTACTTGGATCATTATTTTTATAAATTAAATCTGTTTCCCATAAAATTTTTGAGTAATTATTTAAATCATCTTGACTATATAAATTATCATCTGGTTTGTCTTTATATGTCAATAATCTCCATAAACCTTGAGTGCCAGTATATGTTTTATCATTAACAAGTAAATCATCATTATCAATTACTGTTATTTTATCACCAATCATAAATGATTTTTTATGTTTATCCCAATACAAACCAAATTTATCATCTTTTGCTCTAGGTAAATATTTTTGTGCAATTGGACCAATGATTTTATTTAATATTTGAGGTGAAACAATATTTGGATCTATAAATGTTGATTCTTCTTCAATAATTTGTTCTCTTATTGGTCTAAATGGAGTACTTGAAGGTAACATAAATTCTTCTTCAGATTGTGGTATTGATATGTTTGCAAATTGATTAACAATAGGTACTAAATCCATTAAATTTTTATTTTCATTTAAAACATCACCAATTTTATTTTCTACTTTACCAATTGCAGATGTTATTGGTTCATATGCTTTTTGTTTAATTTGTTCATAATTTTCATCAATTTTAATTTGATTTTTAAATTCTTTTATTAATTTTTTTTCAATTTCATCTAACTTCTTAGCCTTGTCGACAGTTATGTTATCCATTTATTAAAAGAAAAAATATGTTAACATAAACATAAATGATGTTAACACAAACATAAACCATGTTAACATAAACATAAACTATGTCGATTAAGCACAATCAACACTACACTAATGATTAATATAAATAAAACAAAAATAATAAGTAAATCTAAAATTAAACACAAACACATCATTTTTTATTTTCTGTAAATTTAATAAGAAAAATAAACACTAAAGATAAGGCAAATATTATTATAACAAATACTTTATCAACAATTAAATCAAGCATACACCACATTTATTTAGAAGAAAATTTTATATTAGAAAACTTATTCATATATTTTCCTTCATTTGTTTTTAATATCAAATTCATAGTTAAAAATCCATAATTTTCTTTCCAACAATCATTACAAATATCCTTAATTCATTAAATGACATATCAGAACCTACAAAATGATCAAAAATTTGTTTTATATAATGATTATTTTGCTTAAAAATACATAACATATTTAAATTATTCCTTATCAATTTAATGTCAACTTTTGAATAACATTGTGAAAGATAAATACATGATATGTTTTTATGTCTACCCATTACAAAATACTCTTTTATTTTATCTTGATTTTCTAAAATACAATCATCAAAAACAATTAATGAATTTGGTTTACAATCATTTAATGAAATTATATCTTCACATGAACCAAAGAAATTTGCAACTTTTTTGTTAATGTTCATTTCAATATTTTTAAATCTATGTTGTAGTTTTATATATGCAGGCTGCTCTAATGATTTACTAAAAACATATAAATTTGTGTATGGTATCAATCTTTTATAGATGAAATTTAATAGTAATGTTGTTTTACCAGAACCACTTGATCCTATTATTAACAATCTAGTTGGTTGATTATTCTTGATTTTTTCATCATATGTATCAAATTTTATCTTATTTTTTTCCTTTAAAAATTTTTCCATTTAAATAAGATGAAATTATTTAAAATTATAGGCAATTCTTCAAAGATTGAACTAAGATTAGAACATCCAATTCATTTGGATGGAAATTATAGTATTGGTCTTTGTGGATTTTATTCAGATAATTTTATATTAAATGTACCAAATGATTATAAAAATGTATATGGTTTTAGTATTATTGATGAAAACAAAACAATTGATCAATATTTTAATATAAAGAAAGGATATTATACCTTAGAAGACATAAAAAAATTATTTACAAAAAGTTTAACAGAATTTAAAAATAAATATGATAAATTTAATGAAAATGAATTTTTATTAGAAAACAATGGTCCTTTTATTGTAATAAAATCACCTGTTAAAATTATAGTCACAGCTTTTATAATTGATCTGTTAGGGTTAAAAGATGAAATGATTGAACCAAATGTATTAATAAAAGGAATAAAATTACCAAAATTAAGACCTTTTGATGTTATTGAAATCCATCGTAATTTAGTTGAACCTAGCATTGAAAATCATAAAGATCATTCACATTTACATAGGGAATCTGAAATTTTATATTCTTTCTTTCCAAATATTGAATATGGTTCAAAGATTAGTGAAAAACCAAATGAAATTAATTATGTTCCTTTAAAAAATATAAATAAAATTCAAAATATTAAAATTACTATTCAAGATAATGAAGGAAATTTATTGAATAATGAAAATGTAAGATCGATTGTGTATTTAAAATTAAAAAAAGAATCTTCTATACAAAATTAATTATTATAAATGGAAACAACAATTGATATATTATGGAATTTATTAAGATGTAAGTCACTAAAATTGCAACCATTTAATTGATTAAAAAAACAAGTTTATAGAGGTTTATTTAAGTTTAATTATCAAATAAACTATTAGATGTTATAGAATTTATTAAATATTTGACGCGTCGTAAAAATCTCGACGCGTCAATAAATGATAAAAAATGAGTTTATAAAGGTTTAATTATCAAATAAACTATTAAAAAATATAAAATTTATTAAAATTATTAAAGTTTTTTATATCATAAAAATCATGATGTAGTTTAATTGATTAAAAAAACAAGTTTATAAAGGTTTATTTAAGGTTTAATTATCAAATAAACTATTAGATTTTATAGAATTTATTAAATATTTGACGCGTCGTAAAAATCTCGACGCGTCAATAAATGATAAAAAATGAGTTTATAAAGGTTTAATTATCAAATAAACTATTAAAAAATATGAAATTTGTTTTAAAATTATTAAAGTTTTTTATTTCATAAAAATCATGATGTAGTTTAATTGATTAAAAAAACAAGTTTATAAAGGTTTATTTAAGGTTTAATTATCAAATAAACTATTAGATTTTATAGAATTTATTAAATATTTGACGCGTCGTAAAAATCTCGACGCGTCAATAAATGATAAAAAATGAGTTTATAAAGGTTTAATTATCAAATAAACTATTAAAAAATATGAAATTTATTAAAATTATTAAAGTTTTTTATATCATAAAAATCATGATGTAGTTTAATTGATTAAAAAAACAAGTTTATAAAGGTTTTAAAACTAAATAATATAAAGTTTGAAGAAATAAATTATAAAAATGATAAATGTAAATTATATAGTTCTATTAAAAATGATATAAAACAACTTAATAAAAGAGAAAGATTTTAATAAATTGGAAAAAAAGTAATATACCTATAAATTGTAATAATTCAACTATAAATATTACATATCTATATATATAAAAGGCAAAGCCCTCACTGACTCACTCACTCACTCACTCATCTTAACAGCTGTTTCAATTAAACAAGTTGGTTCTGTTCTATGATGTTCAATAGCATTAAAGTTACAAGGATTACCAACAGGGTGCAGCACTATTATTTTTTTAAATTTATGACACAGCTAATTTGCAACCAAAAGGTGAGTGAGCGTAGCGAAAGAACTTCAACCTGGAGGCGAGTTAGCATAGCGAACGAGTTAACCTGAAGGCAAGTGAGCGCAGCGAACGAGCTCCAACCTAAAGGTGAGTGAGCGTAGCGAACGAACTTCAACCAGGACGTGATCAAGCCATGCGAACGAGCTCATCTTGAAAATCAAAATATAATTAATATGTAATATTTATAGTTGAATTATTACAATTTATAGGTATATTACTTTTTTTCCAATTTATTAAATTCTTTCTCTTTTATTAAGTTGTTTTATATCATTTTTAATAGAACTATATAATTTACATTTATCATTTTTATAATTTATTTCTTCAAACTTTATATTATTTAGTTTTAAAACCTTTATAAACTTGTTTTTTTAATCAATTAAACTACATCATGATTTTTATGATATAAAAAACTTTAATAATTTTAATAAATTTCATATTTTTTAATAGTTTATTTGATAATTAAACCTTTATAAACTCATTTTTTATCATTTATTGACGCGTCGAGATTTTTACGACGCGTCAAATATTTAATAAATTCTATAAAATCTAATAGTTTATTTGATAATTAAACCTTAAATAAACCTTTATAAACTTGTTTTTTTAATCAATTAAACTACATCATGATTTTTATGAAATAAAAAACTTTAATAATTTTAATAAATTTCATATTTTTTAATAGTTTATTTGATAATTAAACCTTTATAAACTCATTTTTTATCATTTATTGACGCGTCGAGATTTTTACGACGCGTCAAATATTTAATAAATTCTATAAAATCTAATAGTCTAATAGTAATAGTTTTATAAGGATCTTTCTTTAATTCCACTAAGTAACTATCAGTGTCCATATATAATAGTTTTATATTTGGATCAAATTTCTTCAACTTTTCATAATAAAATTCATACATCAATAGCTTTGATAATTCTAAAACTGAAAATCCTATATAAATTGGTTTATCAAATTTTACTTTTTCTTTAATCATGTGAGAAGCAATACAATCGGTATCAAATATCTTAAATGTTTTAAAGTTTGGTTTTTTAGCTAGTTTTAATGAATATTCTTCATTACCTAATTTTATATCACATCTATTCCTTACATTTTCCATTGTTTTACCAAATACAGAATTATTCATTAACTTAAAGAAGTCTTTTTCAAAGTCTGATTTTGATTGAGCTCTTAATTTTGTATTCAATTGAATATATTTTTTCATATAATTGTCTTGATCAAATGCAATCACTCTATTGACTCTTTTTAATTTTAATCCTTTTTTTAAGTAATATTTTAAGTTTCTTGAATGAACCACATAGTCTTTTTTATTAAATAATGTAGTACAAAGCTTATTATTATAATGTTCAGGAGCTAAAGGTAAATCCTTGTGATTATCATGTAATTCCTTTGGATATTCAAAATCAACATCTAAAATATAACCATAATCAGCATTTTTATCTTAATTCTAAAATTGTTTCTATCCATTCATCTGTTGTATATACATGGGGATTCATCCATTTAATTGAGCGGAGCGAGCGAAGCTCTTATACGTCGACTTTTATGCATTTCGTAATACGCAAACTCCTCCTAAACGGCTGAATCAATCGTTTTCAAATTTTGGATGGTGATAAAGACCATATCGGTGAGTGCCAACATCTATATGGCGTTAAAAATAACTCTCAGGAATCCGCCCCACTGGGTCTCAAAGTTTCAATGTAATCCTTATGGAAGCAGTATTTGACACATAAACAAAGGCATATGATCAGCTGTTGACTTTTAAATGCAGTAGATAAATAAATAGCTGATAGCATTATTCCACAGATATTAGAACATAAACGGTGGTTTGGATCATAAAATAATCAAATGACGACACTAACTTGAGGTCCGTGACGTAGGAAGTGGTGAAGGAAGTAGTAAAGGTGAGCAGTCTGGAGTGTGCAAACTGTTTATGACGATTAGATTTAGGTATCTGCATTCCAAAAATTATAAGGGAAGGGAGGAAAACGGGTCCGCGACGTAGGAAGTGTTAAAGGAAGTACTAAAGGTGAACAGTCTGGAGTGTGGAAACTGTTTATGACGATTAGATTTAGGTATCTGCATTCCTAAAATTCTATGGGAAGGGAGGAAAACGGATCCGCGACGTAGAAAGTGGTGAAGGAAGTACTAAAGTGAGCAGTCTGGAGTGTGCAAACTGTTTATGACAATTAGATTTAGGTATCTGCATTCCAAAACTTATAAGGGAAGGGAGGAAAACGGGTCCGCGACGTAGGAAGTGATGAAGGAAGTAGTCAAGGCAAGCTGTCCGGGTTGTGGGAACTGCTTAAGACCATTATATTAAGGTATTTGCAATCCTATGATGCTATAGGAAGGGAGGGAAACATGTCCGTCACGTAGGAAGTGGTGAAGGAAGTAGTAAAGACGAGCAGTCCGGAGTGTGGGAACTATTTATGACGATTAGATGAAGATATCTGCAATCATAAAATGCTATGGGAAGGGAGCAAAACGGGTCCGCGACGTAGGAAGTGATAAAGGAAGTTTTTAAGGCAAGATGTCTGGAGTGTGGGAACTGTTTATGACGATTAGATTACGGTATTTGCAATCCTTTGACGCTTTGGGAAGGGAGGGGAATATGTCCGTCACGTAGGAAGTGGTGAAGGAAGTAGTAAAGGCGAGCGGTCAGGAGTATTGGAACTGTTTATGACGATTAGATTAAGATATCTGCAATCATAAAATGCTATGGGAAGGGAGGATAACGGGTAAGCGACGTAGGAAGTGATGAATGAATTAGTCAAGGCAAGCTGTCCAGAGTGTGGGAACTGTTTATGACGATAAGATTAAGGTATCTGCAATCATAAAATGCTATGGAAAGGGTTAGGAAAAGGTCCGTGGCGTAGGAAGTGGCGAAGGAAGTAGTAAAGGTGAGCAGTCCGGAGTGTGGGATCTGTTTATGACGATTAGATTAAGGTATCTGCAATCATAAAATGATGTGGGAAGGGAGGAAAACAGGTCCACGATGTAGGAAGTGGTGAAGGAAGTAGTAAAGGCGAGCAGTCCGGAGGGTGGGAGCTGTTTATGACGATTAGATGAAGATATCTGCAATCCTAAAATGCTTTCGGAACGGAGGATAACGGGTCCGCGACGTAGGAAGTGATGAAGGAAGTAGTAAAGGCAAATTTTCCGGAGTATAGGAACTGTTTATGACAATTAGATTAAGGTATCTGCAATCATAAAATGCTGTGGGAAGGAAGAGAAAAGGTCCGAGACGTATGAAGCGGTGAAGGAATTTGTAAGGTGAGCAATGTGGAGTGTGGGAACTGGAAACCGTTTGTAGCAGTTAAATTAATGTATCTGCAATGCTGAAATGTTATGAGAAGGGATGGAAGCATCCCCACGACATAGAAAATGGTGAAAGAAGTAGTAAAGGCTAGCAGTGCGGAGTGTGGGGAATGTTTGTGGCAATTAGATTAACGTATCTAAAATACTAAATTGCTATGGAAAGTGATGAAAATAGGTCCACGATGTAGAAAAAGGCTTAGAAAGTAGTAAAGTATGAGCATAGTGTGAAAACCGTCTGTGGCAGTTAGATTGATGTATCTTTAATCCAAAAATGCTATGAGAAGGGAAGGAAACAAGTCTATGACGTAGGAAATGGTGAAGGAAGTAGTAAGGCTTGCAGCGCAGAGTGTGGGAACTGTCTTTGGCCATTACATTAATATATCTGCAATCCTAAAATGTTATGGGAAGAGAGGGAAATAGGTCCACGACGTAGGGGGTGGTGAAGGAAGTAGTAAAGGTGAGCGTGTTGAGGTGGGAATGGATTAATGTATCTGCAAAGCTAAAACGCTATGGGAAGAGACTGTAAACTGTAGGCTAAAATAATTTCGAAGCACGAATCGATACATATTTCGATACATGCAATCGTTTATAATAGAAATTTACAACTGAGTTGCCAACAGCTGATTTTTACTCCATAGAGGATAAAAACTATTTTTACTCCATAGAGGATAAAAACACTTTTACTTCCTAAAGACTAAAATTGCTACTTTAGACCCTCAACGCATGCATTAATAACGACTGGTATTACTGCAGTATGACCAAAACAATATAATATAAACCCTTGACGACTCCGCTCAATTTTGTGGATGCTTCTGCGAACGCCACCTAGTATCTTTATATGGTAGTTTTTGATCCATATAAATTGTTCGCATCTAAATATAACATATAATTTTCAGGTTTATTAGGATCATAATTTTTGGTATATTTGTTATTTGCTTTACAATACCTTGTAACACATTGAGAAATTCCACCTCTTATACCTTTTTCAATCATCAAATACATATTATAATCGCTTATCAATTCTAATTCTATTTTTGTTAATTTTAACATAGAGTCCCATGCTAATGATGGTGATGTTAAATAATGTGCAGGATCTAATTGATAGTTCTTTAAACAAACTGATCTAAAATTTTCAAATATATCAGCTAATAGCATCACATCTTGAATATTGTATAAATCAGAATAATTTCCTAATGTTTTAACTTTTAATTTGTTCCAAACTTTTAGATAATGTTTATAGTCTTCATCACTTATATTTTCATCAGTTAAAGAACTATAAAACTGTGCTTTATCTAATATTTTATCATAATTTAATTTTTTAATATCATCTATAAACTCATAAGGAAATATACCTTTAGAAGATAATATTTCAAATGTTTCATAATCTTTTTCAATTATATCAATGTTCTTTATAAATTTAGTCAAGTGTTTAAATTCTTTCAGATTTTTAGCTAACTTATCAATTGATGAGGCCATAAATCTAAACGTATCTACAAATGAGAATTTTACAAATTTTCTAGGTTTATCATCTTCAAATTCATAACCATATCCTGAATTAACTAAATAATTTATATATTTTTCATCAGTATTTGCTATTAAATCAATTTTACCATATTTTTTAGCTAATTCTTTAATAAACAAATGTGTATCATAGTTTGAACTATTATGACAAAACACAGGTATATTTTGTGGAAATTTTAGATTTAAATTACAACTTGAATGTGCTGCACCTCTAAATTTTCCTGTTAAATGACAGTGATCTCTTACCTTTCGTCTTGTGTCATTATCAAAACCAATAGTTTCACAAATATGACAAACACTTGCTTTATGATATTCAATTTCTTCATTTTTAGTTAAACTCATAGGCTTTTTGTTTTTTGAATTATATTTTTTAGCTATATACTTTGAAATCTCATCTAAGTATTCAAATAATTTATTTGGTACATTTTTCAACTCTTCATCTGTTTTTGCTCTATAACAAATTGGTTTATATATTTTATTAGTCACTCTAGAAACTAAATAAATTGTGAATCCATAAGGTATATGTTTCTGAATTTTATTTGTATATGAGTTGTTTGGATTATTTTCACAAGTATTAATCTTTTTCAGAATGCTTTCAAAATCCATATAAATTACAAAAGGATGTTCAAGTTTTTTATAATAATTTTCAAATTTAACAGTTTTACCAGGAAATGGCATAATTGGTCGACAAGGTTCAAGGGATTTACAAATTATTAAATGTTCACTTAAATCTTTGTTTTTGTAAAAATGTGTTAAACATCTTCTACAAATGAATTTCTTATGTCTATTACTTTTTGTTAATTGAGTAGAAACAAATTTACTTAAATCTGTTATCAAAACATAATGTGAATTATTATCATTTTTTATATACAATAGATCAATATCTAATCTCGCATTGTAATTTTCAGATATTTGTAATGGAACAATCTTTTTATCTTCATCAAATCTGTATACATTAATTGACATGGATGGATAATTATATTTAGAATCAAATGATCTTTTTTCAAATAATTTTATATCTTTTAAACTCATTGGATAATCAAATTCTTTAAAAATTTCATCATTCATGTAATTTTTATATTGTTTTACTCTATGTGGATGATCAAACTTTTTATCTTCATATTTATCAATAGCACATCTAATTGCATAAATAAAACAATATTCATCTTTATTTTTGAAATTTATACAACACTTTTTATTTTTGATTTCAATTGGTAATTCAACATATGAACCACCATTTAATGAATTATGTTTACTTAGTTTTAAATTTAAATCTAAACATCTTTTTAATGACCAACCAGATCCTTTTGATGGTTTATTTAAATTTTCTCTTAATATTAATTTTTTGAATTGATCATCAATAAATTCATCAGTGTTAAATATATCTGAACTTCTTAAAGGATATTACATTTGGGTTTTTTGACTATCACCATTTACTAATTGTCTTTCATATTCACAAGATAATGATAACTGACCTCTTTTATTTTTAAATTCTTGTTTTTCAATCAATTTTTTAATTTCATTTCTTTGTGATTCTAAATATTCAGATATATCTAAATCATCATTTGAATTTGTTAAATAATACTCTTGAAAATAACCTTTTAATGATGACACTTCCTGAATATTTATTACATTTTCCTTTGGAATTGGTTTATTTTTTAAATGATCAGTTAATAATCCAATCAATTCTTTTCTAGTTTTATCTTTTATTTTAATACCATTTTTAATTGATAGATTTTGAATAAATTGGAATGATCTATATTTTAGATTATTAGAATTTTGTTTGATATTATTTAATCTTTTAATTAGTTCATCTCTATTTAAATTGTCAACATTTCTAACAGATAATTTGTTAGCAATTTCTTTTAATTTTTCACTGTTAAATAGTGAATAATTTGTTGGATCATATGACTTCTTTAATTCTTTTAATTGATCTAAATTTTCGTTTTGATAATCAACTATTTTATTTTGTTCACACCAAAGTTTTAAGTTATTAACTTCAGTTTCATATTTAGTTTTATTTTCAAAATGTTTCTTTGAATTATAATGTCTATTATAATTTTTAGAAATATATTCTAATTACAATAAGGGCATAATATATTTTTATTTGTACGCTCCATTGATTAGGGGGAAAATTTGCACGATTTATTAAAAATAATTTTATTTGAAAATAATTGTTGTTGTAAAATATGAATATTAAGATAAATATTTATGTATTAATTCAAAAATTATAAAGGATTTTAAATAAAACTTAAACTTTTTTAAAACCAGTAATTTTTTTAAATAATACTTTCAAAAATTAATATTATTTTTATGAATTTTCTAATTTATTTATGTTTTTATTATGAATTTTAGTTTGTAAATGTTTTTGAAGATAACTAAGCCATTTTAAATCTCTACCACATTCACAATGGGTTGTGACTCTCATCATTTTTCTAACACATTCAATACAAATTGCAAATTTTTTATCTTTACTATAATAATGTTTATGAAAATTTTCCATATCTTTTGTTTCCTTACAATTCAAACATACTTTTTCACTTTTTTCTTCTACTATAATATTATCATATAACTTTTTTCTATAAATTAAATCACATTCTTTACAATATGAAAGTAATCCATCTTTATATATTTTATTTTTATAAAAAATATTAATATTTTTTAATTGTTTACACTTTGAACATTCCTTCTCCATTTATATAGTATAAAATTTTACAAATTAGTTTTCTTCAATTCGTAATCATAAAAACTACCAAGTATATCTTCATCATTCAAGTCTTTAATACTATATGTAACAGGATTTGTATTATTAATTCTGGAAACAAGAAATATTTCTCTTGACCAATTGTTTTTATATTTATTTGAAAAAGTTGATTTTTTGTTTCCTATTCTAACTCTATCATTTATTTTAAATTTAGATTTTGTAATTATTTTTGGTGGGATATATTTAAAAACTGTATCTAATAAATCATTTTCATTTTCTTTATTTACATCAATTGGTTTCATTTTAATTGTTGAATGATATGAATTATTATATTCTTTAACTATTTTTTGAAGAATATCAATCCATCTAAAATTTTTATTAATTTCAAATAGAACTTTCATTTTTTCATTTTGAGTCCTGTTATATCTTTCAATAATACTTGATTTTTCTTCATTTTCTGTATGATACAATTTAATATTATACTTTTTTTAAACTCCATTAAATTCTTTATTTATAAATTCTAGTCCTTTATCTGTATGTAATAAGTTTGGTGATTTATGACCAATTTTTATTGCATCTTTTATAATTTGTTCAAATGCTATAGATACACATTTTGCATCTTTTTTCTTTAAAGGTTTTGACCAAACATATTTAGAAAATGTATCAATAACATTCAACATATATTTATAACCATCATTTTCTTTTTAATAATTTTTCATAATGATTAAATCAGCTGCCCATAAATCATCAATACCTAATGTAACTATCTTTCTTTTTGGAAATTTTTTTCTTATTAGAGCATGAATTTCTTTAGCTTCAATTATTTGATCTTTTTTATTTAATTCCTTTTTTATTATTGGTTTAATTTCCTTTTTAATTATTTTACTTTTATTTGTTTTACATATTGAACACTTCGTAGCAATTCTAAACAAACCATTCTTCATTTCAACAATTTCTGGATTAATATTTTTAGTTTTCTTCTTACATTTATGACACTGAATAAGTTCTTCCATTTAGATATAATTATTTTATAAATAAATGGATATATGTTATAGATGTCATAATTTTAATAACTTTACAATTATTAAAAATTGTATAGGATGTAATATATGTAAAAGAATTATTTCTGAAAAAAAAAATTAATAGATGAAAAAATAAGAACAAACATCTTATAAATATTTTAAGAGAATTTAATCATTTTCAACCATATCGTACACAACAATTAATCAATGAAATCTATACATTATGTATTTTAGACAATAGTTTTGAAATAACACCTAAAAATATAAAATTATTCTTAAAACAAAGAAATTATACAAACTGGATATTTTACTATCAATTCTTAAACAAAATATTCAATATTGATTTTGAACTAAATTTTGAAGATAAAAGAAATATTACAGTAATTTTTAATGCATATTTCAGTTTTACAAAAAGAAATATATCATTTAAGAAACTATTACCAATGATTTTTAAACTTTTAGAATTGAATTTTTATATAAAACCAGAATTTGATGATATTTTTTTTAAATTCCTAAAACATCTATCAACTTTAAATGATCCATGCATAATATATCAACATAATGGTTTTTCTGATAACATAAGTGATACATCAGATATTATTAAAAAAAATAGAATATTCATCTATCACACAACAGTTCTAACAAACTGTTGTGTGATATTTAAAATTTTTTTCATATATTTCAATTATTAACTGTTTAAAATTTTTATAATTATTTTTGTAATAAATGGATCTATTAGAAGAGATTAATAATATTGGAGAATGTAAATTCAAAGAATATAAACCAATAAAAAGTTTAGAATTGAATACAAAATATAAAATAGAAAAATTTGAAAAAGTTAAAGATAAATATGGACCAACAGTTATTGTTGAATTAGAAAAATGTAAAGTTCATTTGCCTCATAGATTTATTAATATATTTGATGAAAAAACAATTAAAGAATTAAATAAAAAAGATTTAAACTTAATTATTACTGAAATTAAAACATTCAAAGATAAAGAAACTGTTTTAGTTAAATTTGTATAAAAACTACTCATTAAATTTTAAAATTTTACTTGTTTTTAAAAACATTTTGTTTTGTAGTCAATTTTATGTAAAATATAGACATATTCATGAAAATTTCATCAAAATTGTATACTTTTTCTAGAAAAATATGAAAATGTTAGAAATTGACCTAAAAGGGTAAAAATATAGCATATTGTATAAAAAAATAGGAAAATTCATTTAATTTTTGAGTGGCTCCGTTTTTGGCCCAGAAGTGACATGAATATATCTACTTATATATATATATATATATATATATATATGTATATATGTGTCCGTTAGCGCGATAACTCGAGCAAAAATCATCCGATTTTGATGAAATTTGGTACAAACGTGTAAACCTACGTTTATTCGAACGAGTTCGCGAACCAGCATGATCGGACTATGGGAACAGGGGTTTATGGGGGGTTTTATGGGATAAAAATTGGTTTTTCCCAATTTTGACCCTAAAAACTTAAAATGTAGCAATTTCTTTCCAAACTATTTTGTAGAGCTTAAAAAAAAAACAATAATTTAGTATATTGAAGCGTTGTTATGCGCCTAATGGTTACGGAGAAAATTCCAAAAATCTGTAAATTTAAAATTCCCATGTTATTCTTATGGAGAATAAGTAAACTGTTGAAGTTTGCTTGTTTATGAACATATTTTGATCAAATTTGGAAAATGCATTCATTTCATACAAAACTTTTACATTTTACAAAAAAATACCTTTTTACCCTCCCTGTTGCAGCAAACCTAACTCGTTAAAATAATGTTATTTAAATAGGGAATAAATGTGATATTTTTAAGGAGACACTTTAGTGGAAATCCAGTCAGGCAAATGGAAATTCGCTTAGTCTGCAGGTTTGCTGCGGCGGGGGTATTTTTAATTTATGACAACAGCTAATTTGCAACCAAAAGGTGAGTGAGCGTAGCGAATGAACTTCAACCCGGAGGCGAGTTAGCGTAGCGAACGAGCTCCAACCTAAAAGTGAGTGAGCGTAGCGAACGAACTTCAACCAGGACGTGATTGAGCCATGCGAACGAACTCACATATGAAGTTAAATGGGGCAAAGCCCGCGGGTACAGCTAGTTTATTATATTTTAAATTAGCCTATTCATTTGATTTGAACTTTTAAGTGGAGTATTCACTGAGGCGTGGTTAATGAGATTTACTCGGAGGGTTGGTAAGTTGGGTTCGTATCGTATGTCGTAATAGACATACGAAAATAAGAAAAGAATCTTTCATCGTTGCGTAAGGAATCGAATAACACCCTGAATGTCCCAAACTCGTACCGATTATTAATTATCGGGTGAACCCAAAATCGCCTATTATTTTCCTTCTTCTTTTTCATCACCTCCATATTAGGTACATGGCTAAAACCATCTTTTGCCGTCGTGTTAACATCGCAACTCAACTGAACAGAAAATAATAAATACTCAGGAGTGCCATACGCGCGCCGTACTAGTGTAAAGACACATTGAATGGGTGAGGTTCTCCACAGTGGCTGCGTGTTTTCCTCTGAGTGTTAACACTAGGTCGTCTGCAAAGGCTTGGAGGTCCATGTCTCTCCGATCTGCCTCTCTCAAAAGGTCATTCACCTCTAAAGCCCGCAACAAGGGCAAGATGACTCCTCCTTAGGGGCAACCTTGGCGTGCTGCGATTGCTGCTTAATAGCCGCCTATATATCTGCTGTCATCTCCCTGCTGTTCAGTAGAGCCTTAATCCAAGATGCTTTGTCGGGGGGGGGGGGGGGGTGCCCCTGTTTATGACTGCTGCATCTATCTATGGAGTTATAGCTCACATTATCAAAAGGCACCCAGTATTTCCATGAAGACCCCTGCTAGGAATTCCTGTTGTTTTAGGGTGTCTTCAATCTTTGCCACTAGGATACTTAGGGCCGTTGAAGTTGATTTGCCCTTCACAAACGCATGATGACATCCACTGAGGGTACTTCTTCTAAGTAATCGTCTCTAGTGCGACGGTTAGTTACTTTTTCCATTGTCTTTAGCATGAAAGACAAAAGTATATACCTGTGGGACTTTGGCTGGGCTGGGTCTCTCCCTCTTTTTCAGGAGAAATACCTCCCTTGCTTCCCTCTAACAATTGGGATATATCCTAGGGCAAAGCTGCCCCTAAACAAGGCTGTAGTCCTCGTCGTTGAGGAGGCCTCCCTCCTCTGATAGTGTCATGGCATCCCCTCCCTGAGACGCGGGCACCTCTTGGGAGGAAACGTTATGCTCTCGAGGGATAACATCTTGGGGCCTTGTAGCCACCTCAGATGAATGATCCCACGAGTAACAAGGGAATGAAGAGTCGCCCCGGGCAGAGCCCTGCTTGCCCAGGGAAGGCTGCTTGAAACTGGAGGTCGCCTGGTATCCAGCAGTCCGCATACTAGTGGCCAAGCTACCCTTGACCATGCAGTCCTCGGCGTATGCTGTTCCACCTTGACTTGGGGTTGATTAAATAGGGAAATGAAAGTAAAACTGAGAAAAGGATAGTTGCAGGTACATTTTTGAGTCAGGGGATAGAGAGAAATTAGTATTAAAATAGCGGACAAAAAATTGGTTCAGTAAAGAAGCCTGCCAGTTTAGCACCGTGATCCTTTGGGGGAAAGATGATGGAAGAGGCGGATCAGAGAGTGCAGAGTTGGGACGCACAATTTTTGCCCTTGAGTGAGAGAGTAGGACGGCAGTGCTTCGGGGACATACTGGCTCAGCACATGAGAAAGTGCTTGAAAACACAGTCACTTCCCAACCAAGCTCATTCTTAGCTCTAGTTGTTGGTTGGGAAGCGGTGTCTAAGTGTTTAAGTATTCTACTGAGACAAAGTATTAGTATATTATGTAGCCTTTTACAATGTATTTAAAAACATCTGAACTATAATTTTTCCGGTAAAGCAATCTGAACACTTTATCTGAAAAAATCCTGAATATTGAGTTTTTTTCACTATCACTCTTAGCATATATGCTGAACTAGACTTTGGCATCAAGAATAGTAAAATTGACTGCATCCTGTTCACACCTAGCCTATTTAGAAAACCTATATTTTAGAGTTTTTCCTAAAATGACTCCTTAGAAATAAATGGGCCAATTAAAAACAAAATAGACCCACTCAGACAATAGAAAATTTTATTGGTCATTTTCAAGTACAGTCATTCAAAGTAGACTTACTTGAAATGAAATAAATACATATATACATTCAACAATACAACAACATTGAGAACAGATACCACCAAAGAACTGGCACATACTTTCTCCCGTCATTAAAATGAAAATTTACTTATGTTTAGTCTACAGAAAATATTACTTACTTCGAGCTTCAGGTCACGAGACTTTATTTGGTCTTTTCATATCATAACAGAAATTGTAACATATTGGTATAGCTTCTTCTTAAAGTACATTTAATATTTTGAAAATCACAAAGAAATAAAAATATATATCTGAGAAGATTAGGTACGATGTTTTAGCTTACTTTAATTTATTGACCTCTGTTCATCCAACAAAGTATTGAGAACTTTGAAAACATTTTGACGATCAATGTCCTTAACAGAAAACAATAAAAAAAAAACATCCAGAGAAACAGTATATATATTTTTTTAAACTGTATAGTCATTAAATTTAATACTATGGTTTGTAAAATTAAATTAAATAACTTACTAATGCAATTTGTTATTTCTTTAGGTTTCTGAAACTACTTATAGGGGAAGTGTGATTAAAAACATTGATAATTGATTACAGTATTTTTACTAGTTTCCACTAAATACCCTGTATCGGTCCAGATATTACACATTATAAAAGAAAACACTTAATTGTAAATATATTAATAATTAACTACATTAGCACTGCCTACAGAATTATGAAATAATTTAATGTGCACACAAACCACGCAAGGCATCTATTCCTGATGTCTCTAATTAGAATGTAGAAAACTATGAAAAAACTAGAAATAAATAAATTTTTTTAATTGCAATACAATACTGTAAGTACAAAATATCGGTAATGTTCTTTATATGAAAACTGGAAAAAACATTTATTAAAAAATTACTAAGAATAAAAACACTGATACAAAAATCAAATTCTCAATATTGCAAATCAGAATAGACACCTTGTTTATAACAACAATTAGATGAAGACTTTAAGCAGTACCCCACAACATGGCACTTCCAAGATCTCTTATTATTTTCAGTCTTAAACAGGCAAAGGAAAGTATTACACAGTGAACAACTAAGCAATCATTTCTAAAACTGTTGGTTTGTCAGTCTTCCTTGCTTTATGAAGTTTTCATTTTATTGCTTTAAAATTAAATAAAGAAACAGGATGGACTCAGAAGATCACCTCGCATGATAACACTTTTTAACAATATGATTTTTTTTCAAAGTATATTTATTTCAATGACTTGGAATGCTGTTATGGCAAACAATTAATTGTTTATTTAGGGGAGGAAGTAGGCGATAGGCCCAAACACTGATATGATTCTGATAAAAGAATCAGATGAAACATTAAATCCATATAGATGCCATCAACAGTTTCAATTGAAGAACACATAACTACTAACATATAGGATACAACCTTGCAAAAACTGGTACAAACTTTCATAGAGATACAACAATTATAAACACAAGAATTTATGTTGGCATTAACTAGACCTATGGTCACATCCGGACTATGCATTACTATGAAAAATACAAACAACACACGCTTACTGAGATTTACAGGTATAAATACAATCTTTATGTATTCCAAGTATTTATTTTGTGAAACTAGTTGACATGTGCTGTTGAACTAGAAGCAGATACATAGTTCATCAAAAGTTACCAATTATATTTTTATTTTAAGTATATTCAATAACTAGCAAAATGGATTTTTTTGATGGCTGGAGTAAAAATTAATTTATAAATTTTTAACTTGTAAAATACACATTCGATGTTTATGAAGGTTAACAATTTACTTTACAAGATATCAACACAATATCCATTTCACCGTAAGAATATTTATTCTTAAGTATTTTAACATTTCTCAAAGTATAGAAATAATAATAAAAACAATGTTTACTTTATAAATTTACAAAAATATTTGATTTATCTCTTGAAATAGAATATCACATCTACAAAAACCACTCATTTGGTACAGATTGGTAGGGACTTGAGCACTCTTTATTCACTATAAAGCAGAAATCAAGAAGTACATATTTTACTATATTAAACCACAGAGAAGTAAGGTAAGGAAAAATTCAATGGTAAACTTAAGTGGTGTCTAGGGCAATGTCAATGTCCTCATGTTCTACAACGCTTACGTTGGAGGAAGACCCTGTGCCCTGTGTAAAAGGAATATCCGCACAGTGCTAGCAGGGCTCTTCCTTGCTTGTCACAAGTATATTTCACAAGTAAGAGCACGGTTGTCCTATAAGCAAGTTTCCTCTTTACCTCACTTCTCTGTAAAAACACATTGCAGGTAAAATATCTCACTGTCTTGCAAACTCTGAGAGTAATTTTCCTACAGCCTACTTTAAAATTAGCACAAAATGTTAGGGTTAGAAAAATTGTATCTCAGATTGTAACTCATATTATTCCTAAAATTGCGAGTGGTGTGAATTTCAATAATTCCAGCTTAAACAAACTGTATTATTTTAAATCAATTACTGAAAATATTTTATTTTCTATTAGATAAAAAGAACACGTATTTTCTATATTGTGCCGAAAAAGTGATTGAATTTACATTTCACCCCAATACTGTTGAATAAAAATCAAAATAAATGGAGAACAGAAGTAAAGTGCCAAATAGCAATATTTACCTTCAATGTGTTTAAAGTTTAAGAACTATATTAGAACTATATTTTCTTGAGCAGATGAAGATAACCAACAGTGAGGTAAGGGGTGTTTCCTACTCTAGTGAGGGCGTTATAACACAACATTTAGCATAAGTAAGTGTGAAACAGTCAACAGTGCTTGATGTGTGTGCCGATTCCCAAAACTACATTTAACAGTCATGGTACTTCTTTGAGCATTTCACAATTAAACATTTGCGATAGGCCTAACACAATAATATTGGTACATTAATTTGGCTTCACTGTCTGCTTATGTGCTCGCCAGTTTAGGCTTACTAGTCTATAACATGTTATGGGTGAAATTGCACACAGAAAATACAATAGCTGTGGAACAGATACATTAAAGAACCATCGACTAAGGAAAACATGTTCACAACAAAAGCTAAAATTCATTTGAAAAATATTAAAAATCACGTTCTGGTATTCCGGAGAACCTATGACAATGACCAATGCTAAGACGATCACAGACATTAATGACATTATGTAGCAACATTTACAGAAAAAGATCGAAGAATATATAATTAAATCAAAGTTACAATACAATTAAAAAAAATTAAACCCTTCAGTTTACATGGCAATGTAGGCTAAGATAATTTAAATCGTTTGCCTTTTTAGATTTTCAAAGCTAATAACAAACGCAAAACGAAGCCTAAATATACTAATTGCCTTTTCTATAATTTTTGATGTAATAAAGTTTTACATTTAGGACCAGATTTTTAAAGTTTGAGTTTAAGAAATAGGGCTACGCATTATACTCCGTTCAAACAGCCGTGGCACCTGAGGGATTAGGAGACCCCATGGAAACCCTTGGGGCCTCCTAATCCCTCAGGTGCCGCCGGCTGTTTGAACGGAGTATAGCAATGATTAAAAAAATGGAATTGTATATATGGTGAAAGAATATAATATCTATCTAGTAGCCTATCTATGTTTACTTTTGCAATTTTTTATGACCGTTTTCCTACTAGCAAACATCTTTGCTATAAAATATTTAAAATTTCAAACAATCATTTAACTATAAAGACTGAAGGAGTTTTTACTCATATACAAAAAAATAAGGTTTAATAGGAAGCAAAATTAAATTACACTTTATCGAAATCCAGTGATTCTTAAATAGGCCTTGTGCTGTTTAAAAGCTCAATTTGTAAATATACTGTAAGAGACTAAACAGCACTTTACTTTATTTATAAAATCTTGCAATAACATTAACATTATCTAATTTAGTATTTAAATACCATGCATAAATGAATTTTCAAACATTTATACATATCAACCAAAGATAAACTGTTAAAACCCAATAATAATTGACATGCAAGTGCTTGAAACATACATTTCCTACTTTATTCCAAAACTAATTAATGAAGATAATAATTTTCAAAAGGGAAGCTATAAGGCACCGCCCCTGATATTAGTGCCATTGTTATGGGTGGAAAACCTAATTTACAAACTACTGTTAAAACAGTAAAAGGAGACAAATACATGTGAAAATATGGTTTTTAGGCACTTTAAAGGTTTAAAGAAGCCCATGAAAATTTAAGTAACATTGACTTGGTGTACTGTGTTTTTAAAAAACAATGTTAACTTTGAAGAGTTTTACATTATCAAGTTAAAGAGATACATCCTGTGAAGACAAGTGCCCCAGTGTCAAAAAAGTGAGCTGAAATCTAATCGTCCTTTAAAAAATAGCAGTGTTAATTAAAGGTTAATTAAAGAGAATAATTACTATTGTTGAAACTAAATTAAACTACAAAAACAATTACATGCTGACCATGCTTTTAAAACAGTTTCACTTAATTTTGAAGCTATCACAAATGTATTAAAGCGGTTACGTACATTGTTTTTATCTAATGAAAATGAATCTTACACTTATTAAGAAAAGTTGAAGGAAGACAAAATAAATTCTACTGAAGAACGAAAAAAGCTAATGTGCATCGTGTTATGAATTATGATGTTATATTGATAATCCATTTACGTAGTCCTATATAAGGGCTGTAGCTGATAGGTAAAGCAGACTGTTAATTTTGTTTCTAAGATAAAGATCAGAAAATAAAATAACAAGAAAAATATTATATAAAGTTATTACAATATAAGTTTAAAAGTGTCTAAATATATTAATAGTTTTCACCTTTACCTGAGGGATTTTAATTTATCTTAGCGACAAACATTTTTAAGGTTTGAATTTTTTACCCTGAGAAATTAACACATATACACAAACACAACATATGCATTATTGTGGTCCCAACCTTTTTACCATGCCACAAAAGAATACACTTTTGAAGGACAAATCCGCAGTTTATAAAGCAATACTTATTTAAGAGGCCCTGAACGCTGTTCCTATGTTTCAGGTTGTTTCATAAAAAAGGCACTAGGCGCCTTTCTACTGTTTCACAACAAGCAAGTTGATCCTGGAAAAAGTGTTAAGGCTCCTCCTACAAAGCGCGAGGCTTATCAAACTTAATATACACACGTTTTTATTTTTATCATTGACCATAATTTCTAAAGATAAAGCTCTTATTTTTTAACCAACGTTTAATCTGTTGAGCCTAGATGTTCACCATCGTAAAGTAATCTCTTTCTTTACAGGCTAGTGGTTTTACATAACTTTGGACAGCAGTTGTTAAAATCAACTTAACTTTACTTCGTTTTTTGATTTGCTCAACAATAATTATAAGTGTATTTGACATATTGTATGATGTTCAAGCATACATACAAACAATCATGCAAGTGACAGAGAATAGTACAGCAAACGTGTTAAAGTGAAAAACTCATTATACAAGATAAGCCATAAAAAACAAACTATGCTCCAGTGAGTATTTAAGGTTAATTCCAATTTGTGCTCAAAACACGTCAGCACACAAGACTCAAGTCACTCAGGTGGTAGTAGACCTCAAACGTTAAATCTAACAAACCCTGTAGTAAATGGGCCTTGTTCCTCAAATAACTACACTATCTGTAAACAAACTTCACAAAATTATATTTTCAAGGGAATAATTGGGCCTATTTAATTTATACTTACTAACTATAAAATTACTCTTACAAAGTATCTTCATACAAAAATATAAACTAGGTAGGCTATATAATAAAATACCTACATCTCCATATCAACAACAATTTACATATATAATAAAATTTTAGAAATATTTAAACCGTAATAGTAAACCGTTTATTTACAACTTTCTAGCATTTAACATTCAAGCAAAACAGTAAATTATCAACATAAACGTAATAAGAAATAAATAACGAGTTTTAGTGATAAAGTTGTTGCTTTCATTTTTTAACCAAGCTTTTAAAATATTCTAATTATTGAATATTTTCATTCCGCTTTTTATACGTTCTAGAATTAACTGAAACCATTACATTTTTATACTTGTCTATCAAGTCGTTATAAGATTCAAATAAATTAAGACATTTAACATATAGAATAACAAATTTATAAAAAAATACATTAAACACTAAGTAACACCATAAATAAGCCTTTGCAGCCACTACAAAGGGGGGGGGTACAATCTATTGAGCAACAGTAGTGGTAGCAGCCGCGGCGGAGGGGGAGGGGGTGTTGGAGGGGAGAGTGACGGGTTTAGTGGGGGGATCACCCGGACGCCAACCCGTGGAGCGAGGCCCGAACTGGTACACCAGACGAATCTTCTCCACCGGCAACAAGTAACCTTTCTTGTAGTTTTGCCTGCAAAGAAACGAGAATATCATAAAGTGGTAGAGGCTTTTCAACATTTACAAAAAGAAATAATCAATACTTTTTTAAACTGTACTATGTGACGTGTACTACTCAGGCTATCCAGAAAGTAAAGAACGTTTCGTTATGACGCCGCTAGGCGCGCGCCGATCTCGTACATTTTGGTGCGTGCGTACTCGGCAACGATTAAAAGAAAATACACATTTTCAAGGTTAGCATAAATAAATACTTTTCTTGAATTGTAAATACTGTACCCAAACACCTAGAAAAATCACTATCCAAAAACGTTATTGAAAAATAAACTCATTTATAAAATTTTACCTAAATTACAAAATAAAGAAATCCGCAATCAGATGGCAGCGTAGTAATATCCCTTGTCTACTCTCAGTAAAAGCACAACTATCATAGTTGTTTTATTAATAGTTTTACTATGGCATTTCATGGCATTGGGGAGCGAGCTGGTGTAGTAGTTAGAGCACGGGACTTCTGTCCCTGGGGTCCCGGGTTCAAATCCCGCCAAATCATCAAATGGATTTTATTTAAGTGATAATGCTGTAACCCCTAGGTTTGGTCTAAAGTAATGTGAAAAACAATCCCGGGCTCGTGCCTAGCGTCTTAGGAAAAAAAAAAAACTTTGGCATTTCAATCTCTATTCTTAAACGACATGGTATATTAGGTGAGGTCAATACTTCAGTATGATAATATTTTTGTTGGGCATCACTCACCTTATTGAAGTCACGAGAACTTAGTCCTTGTCATGTCACAATCATACACAGTTCATTGCACATAAAAATATACAAAAATAAAAATAAAAATAAATCCAAATTTAAAATATCAGACAAAAGTTCTCAACACCAACACCAACTCAGAACTTTTGTCTGATATTTTAAATTTGGATTTATTTTTATTTTTGTATATTTTTATGTGCAATGAACTGTGTATGATTGTGACATGACAAGGACTAAGTTCTCGTGACTTCAATAAGGTGAGTGATGCCCAACAAAAATATTATCATACATTTCAATCTCGCCTAGTTCAGTTTCCAATCAAAGCCAGTTTCACTATTCGACTGTTTTATTTCTCACAAACCTGATGGATCGACTGAAGTTTTCAAAGTTCATGCGAGGGTTTCCCCGTTTGCAGCCCCACAGCTTGGCAACTTGGTCTCCGCTTCGAAAGCGAAACAACCCTTTCTCTTGATCTTCCCATGAGATCACTTTGGGGTTGTATTTTGGGTCCATGATTAGATCACGTATAAATTCCCAAACTCTACCCACCTTACCTGAGGACAGATACATTGTTTATCATGAGTGGATTGTGGCACTACAGACAACACGTAACAGAGTGGCCACTTAACTCCTGGGGAAAATCAACACAAATTCTCCGGCAGCAAAACCTGGTTTTCCAAGTGTACCTTTTTACTAGGTGTCTGTAGGTCCCCAAATGTTTAGATTGGGATGGGTCATCAGATGGCCTGAGAGATCAGTTCGAGCCAAAAACTGTTGAGCTGTAATTGATTTTGCCGTAACCACGGATGATGTTCCCTCATTTTATTGTGACCTCGAAAGATGATCACAATGTTGACGTGACCACAGCAAATTTACACATATTCAAAAACATTTAAATTAAAAATGAATTTGAACGTTTTTTTAAGCCATAAACTGAACAAGCATTACAATAAACTCTCGATTAACCGAGGTTGTTGAGACCAAGACTACCTCGATTACTGACACTCTCAGATAACACGGAGGTCTCTTACATTTTAAGGTTAGGGGTTTGACCACATTAGGAAGTCAAATACTTGGTAAAATATAATATATAATATTTTTTAACAGAACATAAGAAATTCTGTCAAACAGCATCAGGGTAAACTATCGGGCACACATTCACACATTTATCCGCTGTTTTTCAAAAGGCATTAGAAAATCGTGAACATCAGGAACTGGGATGCAACCCATTTTAAAATTCCTGCAACTAACTTTCAGACCATGGGTTCAAATCCTTAAATTCACTTCTGCACAATCCTCATAATGATAAAAATCAAACAATCTTCATGATAAAAAGGAATAATTTAATTTATAATTTGGGTAGAAACAATACCTTTTACTTTGTCCTTTTTGTGTAAACTTCGTGGTCTTCCAGGTTTCCTTTTCACTTTTTTGTAACTCTCTTCTTGGTCACTCTGAATTTCATCGTTGGTCTCTGAATTGTAACCATGGTCCATCGCTGTAATGCATGATTATACATATTATTGTACGATATTTACACCAGTAATAAATTTTACTTTTCATGAAACCATTTCATTCATCAATTCCTAAGTAGTTGATATTTTGTTTTCAATTTATACTTTGTTTTATGTACTCAAATTAGTTTTAAACATAAACTAAAAGATTGAGTTTGGCTCTTTTGATGATAATACATCATCAATATTGACCAAGTTAGTTGATAACTGGAACTTTGACTACTATTTTTACACGTATTGTTATTTCTTTGACAAATACCCAAAGTAATCTGAATTAGATGTGTTCAAGTTCCCCTTTGAAGTACAAAATAAAGTTAAAAATATAGACCTTTGGCAGAATGCCAGGAATAAACTTTAACTACACACTCAATTACAGACTTTGGTAGCAGCTTGCATTAGCTAAAGCTAAGGTCAACAATGTACACAAGTGATCCATTATCTCTCAAAGCTACATAACAGTGCATTTGCATTGTGATTTCCAGGGTGTAAGGTTTGAAAACAAAAACAGAAACCATAAAAACACTTGTATTAGCACTGTTAGTTACATTCAATACAGAATATAAAAAATACTGAAACCATGGAACGGAACTGAGTTTTAGATACATTTGAAATTAATTGACAATAGTAGAATAGTATAGAAATTTACCAGTTAAGATTTAGACATTACTTCCTTACATGAAGAATACATTTTTGCTTTTGAATTTTTAAAGTTTATACTATTAAAACAAAGCTGCATATTATTTTACTTCTTTTTGTTGTTCTATAGCACACTTTCAAGCACTATGTATACACTTCAATGTTGAAAGTAGCAATAGTACATTATACTAGTGGTAATGTTGAAATGACTAACCAGAACCCTCAACTCCTTTGGTGTGTTCAGAGTCAGCAGCTGACGCGACAGAGTCTTGAGTGTTTTCCACACAACAACTGTCTCTAGACGCCGGACGCTGAGGAGAGCACTCCACTTCTTGTGCGATGGTCTCCGCTGTATCAGGGGGAAGGGGATCAGACTCATTCTCTTGTTTGATAACCGAGCTGGTGTGTTTCACACAATCTTTTGTTAAATTCAGTATTGAGAAATTGCTTTTGGAAACTGAACACTGACTCTTTGAAACCGTAGGAGCCGGCTCAAATGAAGTAGACTGTGAACTGCTGACAGACGATGATGCTGGTAAACTGACACTTGTAATAGACAAATCACAGGCAGAAGTCGATGTGTGTTCTCTGGATAAGTTGAGTACCGTATCATTATCAGCTGACCCTCCTGGGAAAACTTCTGGTTTCCATCTAAAGCAGCCTGTTCAAACACACACGTTATTGTTAGCATACTGTGTTATATAAGCTATCAAAAACCAAGCAAACCTGCAAAACCAACACCTAAAAGGTTTTATACTTTCATTCATTTTCTGCAAACAAAATTGATTTTTTTTAGCTCAAATATTTCTGATATTTAATTGACCATGCAAAACTGGGCATGCAAGTTTCGTTTCTAAGCTTTGAAAAGTCACTAACTTACCGAAATGGCAGCAGCTACACCTTTTTATCCAGTTATATGGAAGATGAATTCCTCCCTTCCATTTTTCATTCCTTTCTATATAGAAGCCTCCCTTGAATCCGAGTCCGTAGTAATCGACCTTGGATAATAAGCAGACTTTTTGTTTAACGAACTTTGAAGGCAATAAAATGGTCGGAAGAAATAAATCTCGGCTGATACAAATCGGCATTTGCCAAAAGGATTTTTTTGTAACACGTCATTACAATTTCGTGATGAAAACGGTTCACTGAAAGATACAGTAGGTGGAAGTAGTATTACCAAATCTATGCAGAGCCATCCCATGAATTAAAAAAATTATCAGGTCAGAAAATAAATGAATAATAAGCATCAAGCCGAGGACTTTTCAAACATGCAATGAATCTGTAAAGATTTTTAAACTGAAATCCAACGTTTAAAACAATCAGACACCGTGTCTAACACTCTGAGAAACATTCACTACCACAATCTCATGTACTACGATGACTTGTGAGTATTTCTCAGTTACTGACTAGCAAATGTTAACCTTGGCCAAATAAGATACTTACCGAGCATCAAGCGATAAACTTTTGGAGTTAAGCTCACTGGCTCCCCCCACTACAAATCACCCTGTAACTGGTTGTCATATAAGTAAACAAACAAAATCAACATTACACCTTATACAATACACTCGATAAACAGACTAACAGAAAACTAGTAGTAATTTCAGATAAGACAGCTCATTGTACAGAGTCGGACAAAGAAACCTGCATTTAGGATAGGGAGTAGTTCAAGTTGAGGTGGGGTTGGCATTTAAAATTAACACGTTAAACGAGAAGTTGCCAACTGCAAAAACTCTGAATATAAATAGAACAAGAAAGATGTGAGCTTTGTGAGTTTGTTGGATTGTTGTGATGACTAAATAACACATTTTCTGACATTATGAACCAC
The DNA here is from genome assembly GCF_028750875.1 of Macrosteles quadrilineatus. NCBI lineage: Eukaryota > Metazoa > Arthropoda > Insecta > Hemiptera > Cicadellidae > Macrosteles > Macrosteles quadrilineatus. Next base: position 87,564,332 of record NW_026542595.1, read on the forward strand.
AGTCAATGATGAAGGAACTAACACTGAAAGAACCAGTAAATTTGAAGTTGAATACAAGACGCATACGCATCCCATTGCTTGACGTCTAAAATTTAATATCCCAGAACTGAATCGTAACGCCAGCTATCCTCCTCACCATCATTTATAGCTCTGATTCCCTCATCCCATAAACAATTCTGCTATATTACAACAAAAAGACAGTAGCTTGCAGCCTCAGTATCCATCAAAATAATATTTTAACTTATGAAATTTTATCTACAAAAGAGAAATACAGTAGACTCCCTCTTATCCAGACTCCTCGGGACCAAGGCCAGTCCGGATAACAGTTTTTCCGGTTAAACCAACGTCTCCAAAAATTTGTTAAATCGGACCGTTTAAGTGCATACTGTATACAGTATTTGACTTAAATTTATGAGAGCATTGTATTTAGACACGTGATAACTAGTTTCAAATCTTTTCCACAAGAATAGTCCTTTCAGTACCGCTCACTTCCTGCCGATCTAGTCCAGTTAAACCGTTGTGCTGATAAAAATTGTCCGGATAAAGAGATGTCACTTCTGAGTGTAGTCCGGTTAAAAGGTTTCCGGATAAGAGGGAGTCTACTGTATTGGTTTACAGTTACACTACGTTTCTCTGGAATAAAACCCTGCATTTGCAAGTCATCTAAATTTCATGAAATTTTGTCTATGAAAGAGAGGTATTGGAACCCCATTCCACTGTGTCCTCTGAAATTGATCCCTGATTTTTCCGGCTAAGGTTAAAATCCTATCCACCAAATAAGAAATACTTGTTAAACACAAAAGCCAAAGTAGAATTATTAAGCTTCATCACAACAAAATCACAATGCTCACCAAATCTGTGACGGTGCAATATTAAGGCCCGTTTTGCCAGAAGCGTCTCGTGCGTCTGACGCTCAACGTCTATCGCTCCGCGTCAATCGCTGCCCACTGCTTTGCATTGTTTTAGGTTAGTCTATTTTGCCAGAAGCGTCTATCGCTACAACCGCCAGCGTCTGATGCGGACCACTGCTCCTGGAGCAGACGGAGACGCAGTCGCTAGCGATTATTACTGGAATAAGCACGTGTTTAGTTGTTGACTTAACTTTTGTTTCCTTAAATAAGTTGTGTTTTCAAGTTTAGTGACATGTCACAAACAAAGTGGGGATTCAATAGTGAAGAAGATGAAAGACCGATTGAAGCCATTTCAGCACACGACTGTTAAGTCAATTGTTATGTGATTTTCAATTAACAATTTAAAATATCCCTCTTCAGGCCTCTTTTAAAACATAGTACGCACTTCTTCCCAAGGTTTGCACAACATTTCTAATATCTCATCATCGTGTAATTCCTCAGCTAACCAATACTTTACTATTTGCTTTTTACAGGTCATTTTCAGAAACACTCCTTTTGCCACCAAAGTAAACCACTTATTGATCAAATAATCGCAAGGAACAGACGCTTCTGGCAAAATAGGCCCGAGCGATAGACGCTGAGAGCGATCATCGCTGAGCGTCGGACGCACCAGACGCTTCTGGCAAAACGGGCCTTTACACAAACACATTGCCTCCCCTCAAATCCAGCAAGTGACCATATAAAATCACATTGAATGTTGACGAATAAAGCATGATTTTTATACTCGTGAGCCATTTTACAATAAATTTATCAAAGACAAATATTTAACTAAGCTTATTGCCTTAACACGTAAGTCAATCTTACAGGGATGGTTATAAAAATAGGACTTGACACAACCAAAAAAGCCACATAGAACGATCATCAGGTAATGAATCTTTTAACAATGCATTGTTGTAGATGGAACCTCCAATTTCTTTGTAGACACTCATAAGAACTGTAATAAAATTCATAAGAAATTATTGAGTTACAAAATTGTATAAATTATAGACTTATCATGAAATTACTGATTTCATGTCTAATTTAAAGTAAGCTTTTATCGAATATAGTATAATGTATAACTAAGTAAAAAATTCCTAGAAAACAATACTATAGTTCGGCCGCTTAGAAAGCGACCTCCTCCAGCATTGGTTTAGCATTGCGCGCAGGTCGTTTTTTAAGCGGCCGAACTATAATCAAACTTTGTTAATAAACGTAACATACCAAGCGTAAGATAAATTAAAAAAACTCAGTGAAATCAGAAAAAAACTTTTTTTGCTAACATCTCTGTTGTTATAGTTTAGTTACTCTTATTAGTTAGTATTAACTATATAGATGTAAAATATAGAGAAAAATGAATAATTGTTGGTGTTTTTATGCAAACTTTCACAACAATAAAATATGACTCTAATTCAAAACAAATGTTAGTCAGATGTGCAGTCATTCCAAACAATATTACTACTAATAAAATTAGACAACTTAACTTTGTGATTTTAAAACTAATACATCTGAATAGTAAATACTAAATATTGTTAAAGCAATCCGAACACATTTTGTTATAAAATGTCTTTATGTGCATAAACAACTTTCGAATGTGATTATACCTCGATTACAGTAAACCTGCGACCCAAGATGATTTATAGTTAAACATATTATAAAAGTATCAAGTTCCATATAAAATGTTTATTAATCATTTATAAATTTAAAAATTTTCATCAGTTTCTCAAAATAAAAATAACATTTTTAATATAATCACAAAATTGTACCAAGATGTTACACATAATTGCTTTATTTTCACAGCATATAATTGTTATCACTTATCATTAATTAAATGCTACAATAATAGTAAATATTACCACAATATTGCTGTCAATAGTAAATAATATTGTAACAACATTATTGTATTTAATAAAGGACAATATTTATCAATATTGAGAAATTACTAGTAAAACATCTAACAATATTGCATCAACAATATTTACAGAAAGTTTTTCTAATATTTTCTCAATATTGTTTCGTTACTTGGAATTGTGAAAGTAGCCAAGAACCTCGGCAACAACAAGCGTCTAGGCAGCCAGTGCAACTCCGAGGATCGTGGATCAGAACACCCCCCACCACCGCACCATGTCGTATGCTTCCGAATCATACCGGCGCATCAGCATAGCCTAACTGTTCGCGGAAAATTGTTATCTCTATCACTGTTTCTGTCAAAACGTATCGTTTGCAGGTTAAATTGAAATAAAATATAATTAAACTGTCGTAACCTAACCAATCTTGCTGGTAATGAAAACCTTGAATAAAGGTTTACTAATTGAAAAAAAATAGTTCTGTTCTAAAAATAAAATTATAAATATCTCAAATTCAATTTTATAACTATCATAACCTAACCAAACCAACCAAACCTGCTGATATGAAAAAAAGGTTGACAAAAAGTTAGTGACACCAGCGGGATTCGAACCCGGCATCTTCAGGTTATCAGCCCGACACGCTATCCAGTACACCACCAAGGCTCATGACTACAATTCGTATCGTCGCGGTAATGGTTGACGCCACGCCATCGGCATGGAGCGGTGGTGGGGGGGTTTCCGATCTGATACACGATCCTCGGAGTTGCACTGGCTGCTTAGATGCTTATTCGGTTGTGTTGCCAAATTAAAAAAAAAACATTCAAACAGACCTGCATTTTATGTTTCTTTTCTTTTTGCAGTCATTTTCTGTGTCTTTTAACTGCAACATCTCAATTAATTAATTATTTAAAAGTGGCTAAAACGATATATTGGCATGACAAAGTTAAATACAGTTTTGTCAAAGTAGTTAAGACCAAGAATGTTCCTAATTTCTAAAGAATATATTCCTTTTTGATTTTGGAAGACAACTAATAGTTTGGAATTGAATTATTTTTAACTGTTACATTACAAACATTGGCTTACTTAAAAACCTACAAAATCAATACTTTCGAATGTTAAAGAACGAAATTTAAATCACATGAGTTGAAAATGTGTAATGCTTTATAGATTTGTTAAATTTCAACTCAGAGCCTAAGTTGGTGCCCGTAATGATAAGAAAAAAAAATATGATAAAAGTCATAGCAAACAAAATATAATATTCTTTTTTCTTGTAAGTTCAAATATTAAGTTAAGCTTCAAACAGTAAGTTAGTATAATATTTGTTCACCACACTATGCTGTTTTTAGCCGTTTTACAGATGTTAATTGGAGGCTGAAAGCTACGCATTGCTGTACAGAGCCAAAATGCCAGCCGTCCTCGTCATTTGGGGGCCGAGCAGGTTTTTACAGTCCTACGGCCGAAAATCAGCTGTTCGCTTAATTACTCAAAACATTAATGTACAAAATACACAAGCAGTATCCTTATTATGCATTGTAATAGACTTGTTTTATATTCATCGCTGCCTAGCAACTATTTACTATTATTTTTGCTAATTCCTCTAAATATTTCTTCACATAACCTTTAAGTTGAAGTTGTGTGCATATATAGTATTTTTTCAATTTTGTATAATGTGTCGAAAAATAGCGTTCATACCACCAGCCGAAAGGGTTTTGCAGCTCTCGATCGTTTTAAGTTATCGACTTTGTCTAGAACTTAAAAAATGATCTCGAGTCGGCAAAACCTAATTTTTGCCCCTGCGTACGAAATACACTATTGTGTTATCCATAAAAATGATGCAATATGGCATTGGTTTGAATGTAAACATTATTACCTAGTTCCAGTATTTTATGTTTTAGTATTTATCTACTGCCAGTGGCATTTTTGAAATTTTGTTGTAAAGAAACTGCCCACACCATAAGTATTGGTTTTATAAATTTGACCTAGATACTTCCCGCTATAAAAGGTAAATACGTTCGGAAAGTGTTGTTTATAATCTTTCACTGTCGGCAACACATCGATTTGTTCCCACTTCAAAGTGAAATAAGCCGTATTATCTACTATGTTGATTTTATACTAAATTAAAAATGCAGTTCTAATGAAAACTTGTTATCATTCAACTGAATACCAATCACTTAGAAATTCAATAATTTTTTTCATAGTTGAATAGTAAAAAATATTTGTATAATTCAACAATAACTATACACTGTATTGGTTACAAATTTAATTTAGTATCCAATCAGCTGATGAACTGACTTTCAAAACATAACCTTCATTATATTTTCAAATTTTTGTCTTGGACTTGTTTGAATTTTTTTCCATTTTACTATTCATACAATTAGTTTCAACAAAGATTTAGTGTTTAGATACCTTTAACAAGTGTGCAAAAAGAACATTAGGACTACACAATGACTGTTGAGTACAATGACATAAAAACCTCACAGATTTACATACAAAGCATCACACAAAAACCGATCTTGTAGGCAATTGCCTGTGCTGAACTATTGCACACAATGTAGCGGTTTAAAGAATGACTGCAACAATTAAGTGATATTTTTATCAATTAATAACAATTAATGATATTGTGCTACCCAAATTTATGTGTCTAAAAAACTCACAACATTAATGGTTTGTTTTAGTTTGTGTTAGTACTGTGATATTAGCCACTATCTCACGAGAATGTGAAAATTACTTTTGTTCTTGATTTTACAGTGCAAATATAACAAAAGCTGTATATCTGTTGTGAATAAGCACAGTAATTCTTAAACAACTTATTGTGATTTTGAAAATATAATCACAATATTAGTAAGTCACCGCACGAGCTTGTTTAGAATTAATATTATTTGAACTATAATCCACAAACAGTTTTAAACTAACATACAAAATCACGAGGTCAATAAATAAATCAATTAATCACGAGGTCTATTGAGTAAGCCATATTCATATAAACTCCATGAGTACAAAGTTAAATAGACAGATTAGTTTAGAACTAAAGGTTGTCATAGATAATTGAACCCATGGAAATCTGGTCCAGTTGTTTATGTTGATAGAGAACAGATCTCAAACTTGCAACAAAATATTAATTTAATTTTTGAATCAGACATGACTTTTTTGCAAGTTTCGTGATAGCATATCAACACTCTAGATTACCGTTTCAATCGCTCAATATGAGCTGGTTAAAAAAACTGAACAAAATTACTTTGATTTAGGTAATATATTAAAGAAAATACCATTTTCAATAACAAATCAGGAGACTCATTACAAAAAAATACATAGGAAATGACTGTAACTTTAAAAAAAAGAAACAGTGTTGGATTTGCAGGTCTGTGGTTAAAATACTAGCACTACAAACGGAATTTGCAGCACTGGATTTTTATGTAAAATAAACCTAGTTTTACAAGAAATAATTACAACTACCCATGCATAACCTAATCCTTATCAAAACGTGCTACACGTAAAAATAAAATATTGAAATGGACAACCACTTACTTGGATGGGCGTACGGTATTTCTTGTCTATGAGCATAAGAAAATTCTTGATTAATACTTTGATTAGAAATTACTCGATTTTCATGAGTCCTGCTCCAAACCAGTTCAGATTGTGAGTTTGACCTTATTTTTAGCTGAAGATGATGGTAAAGTAGTTCACCGCACTCAGGCAACCTCAACTTGAAGTCATCTAATGTCATCCTTACCAGGTCTCGGCCGCTGACATCTCGGAAGTTGTTGAGACTGACGCTTGCTGGGTTGATGTTCAGTTGGAATAATTCATGAATGAAACAGTCCAAAGTGTCACTCGGTGACCACTCTGAAATACTCTTGTAAGCCCAACAGTCGTAGATCCGCCTTTCTATAGGCCAGTGTTTTGTGGAAGGACTTTCAGTAGGCCAGTGTTTTGAGGGAGGCCTTTCAGTAGGCCAGTGTTTTGTGGGAGGCCTATCCGTAGGCCAGTGTTTGGTGGGAGGCCTATCCGTAGGCCAGTGTTTGGTGGGAGGCCTATCCATAGGCCAATGTTTTGTGGATGGCCCGTCAATCGGCCAATGATTGGTTGATGTATCTGAAACATACGAAAAATATTGCTCACATACAGTAGTTATAGGATTAACTTTAAGGATTGCATCAGAGGAATTTATATTCCTGTCACAATGTCTATTTCCAATGTAATTTGTATCCCAGTCGCAATGAGTACTTCCAGTGTAATTTGTATCCCAGTCTTAATGAGTACTACCAGTGTAATTTGTATCCCAGTCTTAATGAGTACTACCAGTGTAATTTGTATCCCAGTCGCAATGAGTACTTCCAGTGTAATTTGTTTCCCAGTCAAAATGAGTACTACCAGTGTAATTTGTATCCCAGTCGCAATGAGTACTTCCAGTGTAATTTGTATCCCAGTCGCAATGAGTACTACCAGTGTAATTTGTATCCCAGTCTTAATGAGTACTACCAGTGTAATTTGTATCCCAGTTGCAATGAGTACTTCCAGTGTAATTTGTATCCCAGTCACAATGAGTACTACCAGTGTAATTTGTATCACAGTCACAATGAGTCATGGCCTAGGGCGCGAGGCAATTGGCTTTTTTGGGGGGCGCCAAAAAATTGGAAAAAGAAAAAAAATTGTGGCCGTTTTTGCATGTGATTGCGGTAAACTGATAATCCCTTGCAGCCGTGTAGACATCTTAACAGTCTCCCACAATTGCGGCAAGATGTTAATTATTTCCTGCGGTTGTATATACATCATCATCGTCCGTCTCCCGCGATCGCGGCAAAATTCGGACTATTTCCAGCGGACGTGTGGACATAATTATCGTCTTCCTTGATTGCGGCAATATATGAACACATCCCGCGGTCGTGATGAGATTATCACCGTCTACCGCGAATGAGGCAAAATTGTAATTTTCCCTGGGTCGTGTGGACATTATCATCTTCTTGCGTGATCACGATAAAATTCTGATAATCCCTCACAGCTGTGAAGACATCATCGTCTTTCGCGAATGAGGCAAAATTCTGATCTTTCCCGTGGTTGAGTGGAAATGATCATCGTCTAACGCTAATAGACATTATCATCGTCTCATGCGATCGCAACAATATTCTGATCATCCTTCACGGCTCTGTAGATCTCATTATCTTATTGCGCGATCTCGGTAAAATCATGATCATATCCCGCGGTCGTTTAGACATTATCATCGTCTCATGCGATCGCGGAATAGTTCTGATCATCCCTCGCGGCCTTGTGGAGACATATTATCGTCTCCCGTCTTCCGTGGTCACAGAAACGTCACTGTTGTCATGCGCCATCGCGGTAAATTGACAATTCCTGGTTAAAAAAAAATCACGCTTGATTCCCGGATTTCCCGGTTGGTGGTCACCCTGTTATATATTGCAAAGGGGCGCTACTATTTTAGTTGTGCATAGGGCTCTGACATGGTCAAGAACGGTCCTGCAATGAGTACTACCAGTGCAATTTGTATCCCAGTCTTAATGAGTAGTTCCAGTGTAATTTCAATCCCATCGCAATGAGTACTACCAGTGTAATTTGTATCGCAGTCGCAATGAGTAGTTCCAGTGTAATTTCAATCCCATCGCAATGAGTACTACCAGTGTAATTTGTATCGCAGTCACAATGAGTACTTTCAGATATGAATAACAACACAGTATACAGAGCTACTGAACACACCTGTAGTCCGGTTTACATAAAGTTTGGTACATTTATATCGGTTGGGTACTAATCCATGGCATCTCTAGGCATGTTTCCCTTTTTTTTGGAATTTTGATTTTTAATGGTGATTTTCCCATAAAATAGTGGTAAAATCTAATTTTCTAGTAAATGGCTGGAACGATTTTGATAAAAATTTAGTTTGTTATGCCATTTAAATCCTGAAAAAAAAAAAATGGTAGAACTCCCATAGTTGTGAAAAATTGCAGTTCAAAAGTTAATGTAACTTATGTTATTAACTGTGTTCCCATAAAAAACCTAGAAAATAACAAGGATTACAAAAAAAAGCTGGTTTTGATTAAAATTATGTTATCATACTAATATTATAATATTAATGTGAAAGTTTGTGTGTTTGTTTGTTTCAAGTTCAATCACGCATCAACTACTGGTCGGATTGGGCAGTAATTTGGTATGATGATAGTCCACATTCCTGAATAACATATAGACATACTAGCTGTAACCCGCGGGCTTTGCCCCGTTTAACTTCTTAATTTTCAAGATTATCTCGTTCACATAGCTCAATCACGTCCTGGTTGAAGTTTGTTCGCTACGCTCACTCACCTGTAGGTTGGAGCTCGTTCGCTACGCTCACTCACCTTTAAGTTGGAGCTTGTTCGCTGCGCTCACTTGCCTTCAGGTTAGCTCGTTCGCTACGCTAACTCGCCTCCAGGTTGAAGTTCGTTCGCTATGCTCACTCACCTTTTGGTTGCAAATTAGCTGTTGTCATAAATGTAAAAGAAATAATAGTGCTGCACCCTGTTGGTAATCCTTGTAACTTTAATGCTATTGAACATCATAGAACAGAACCAACTTGTTTAATTGAAACAGCTGTTAAGATTCAATAATTCCATTTCTCATAAGGTTAACATGGGAAACTCCAGAGCCACTGGGGCGGAGCCCGAAAGGATTTTTGAAATAAGAATATGCCTATATATTAATCGGGAATGTGAGCTATCATCATGCCAAATTTCAGCCCAATCCGACCAGTATTTTTCGCGTTCACTTGTCACAAACATACATCCATACATCCAAACTTTCTCATTTATAATATTAGTAGGATTCTTATCTCAAAAATCCTTTTGGGCTCCACCCCAATGGCCCTGGAGTGTCCCATGTTTGCATTATGAGTATTTATATTTAAAAGAAATTAAAAAACTTTGTTGGCTGTTTCAACTACAAAAGTTGGTTCTATGATATTCAATATAATTAAAAAGGTATAAGGTATATCAACAGGGTGCAGGACGATTAATTTTTTTAATGTTTTTGCATTCATGACAACAGTTAATTTGAACCAAGCAGCGAGAAAAAGCTGTGATACACGATGAGAACTGTCAAATTAGGATCGTTTACAAGTTTATGTTTTTAATTTATAAATAATCTTTTGATATTCTGCAAATATTTGATAATTTAATTTTTGTTTGTTTAGGTGTAGTGGTATAACATTATGGCTATGGTAGATGTGTTATACTCTGGCATACCATAAATTAAAAAAAAATTTCTCAAACCGTGTCCTCTCCCATCGCAAACGCAAAGCACGAGTATAACTGCAATAAGCATTTTAATACTTATACTATTTACTTATATGCCAACCCTGTATGAAGGACGGGCATTCTGTTTGTGGTCCTTTAATTCTTAAATCCCCCATTGCTGTAAACGGTTTGAAAGTTACTGAAACTTTTGTGATTTTCCTTATAAGATATCATAGTAACTCCCACTGCTTACCCATGATAAAGGTTGTTTTCAAGCTAATGGGAGAAAGCATGTGTCAGATTGCTGATACCATTTATTTAAACTTAAACTTAAAAGTCCAATACCTCGGAAGTAAAGTCACAGCAGACGGAGGAGCAAAGGAAAATGTTAGGAGCCGCATTGGAAAAGCTTATGCAGCATTTATTCAGCTTTACCCAATATGGTGAAATAGAAATATTTCAATGAAAACCAAAATCCGCATCTTCAACACAAACGTCAAGTCTGTCCTTCTATATGCCAGTGAAACTTGGAAAATGGATCAGTGTAGTACTTATCAGCTCCAGGTGTCTCAGATGTATAATGAGAGTGTTCTGGCCAAACACTATATCAAATGAACAGCTTTGGGAGGCAACAGGGCAATAAAAGATCAACCTAGAAATCAGAAGACGGAAGTGGAGGTGGCTGGGTCACACTCTTCGGAAGACGGATGGTGCAATTGAAAAGAAGGCCCTGGAATGGAATCCCCAAGGGACCAGAAAGAGAGGAAGACCCTGTGACACCTGGAGGAGAACAATAATGAAGGAAGCCTTGAGTGTCGGGAAGACCTGGGGTCAACTGAGGGATCTGGCGCAAGACAGGGATGGATGGCGAGCTCTTCTCGATGCCCTATGCTCCCGCTAAGGAGCGACAGGAAATAAATTTAAAAAAAAAATCAAATAACTTAAAAGTGTTTCTTGGTCAAGAAATGATTTAGCAAGATTACCAGGCATGTGGGGGGGCATCTGAGGTTGGTCGAAGTAGGCCATGTGTAGCGGATGACTCGGACCTGGGGTCGGCTGAGGCATCCCTTCTCTGCCCCACACCTCGTTCATCACACTCTTCAACTTGGTCTGCAGCTGATGATACAAGATGTCCCCATACTGGGGGATGATCTTGCGGAAGTCCTCCACGGAGAAATTCTTTAGATCGCATCCTCTTGTGTTGACAAAGTGCTCTAGTTTGAGAGTCGCCGGGTTCTGCACTTGCAGTTTGTATAGTTCACTCAGCAGCCAGAAGAGTGTATCGTAGGAGGACCAATAGTCAATAAGTTTGAACTTCCACCCTTCATAGTGGTCATCGGCACTGAAGCCTGCTTCTGAAACTGATAGCAATGCATTTGAAATTGTTATCGTATACGAGTAAAACAGTTATAGGGCTATTCTAACTTTTTTTAAATATTAAGGATTTTTTTGGATAGCAGGCTTACCTAAACTGAAACACACAAGTTAGGATATTTCGCTGGAAGATATTTCTCTTTCCAACTCAAACCGCCCCTGGTTGAAAATGGTGTCGGTGACAGTGAAATGGTTTGATTTATGTGGATAGTGTATGGTGTTTTAGCGTAAACTGTTTCACACTTAGGTAAGTATACTGTCCAACAAAAATCCTCAATCAAAAGTCCTCAAAAATCAGGGCCGGATTTCCCAATAGGCCCGGTAGGCCCGGGCCTATGGGCGCAAGGTCCCAGAGGGCGCACGGCCAAGAGGAATTTTTTTATAGGCTATCTAAAAATAAAAATAAATAGTCATAGTTGATAAAAAAACTTCCGAAGTTCATAAGAAGAAATTATTGTTATGAAATTTAAAATATTTTTCAGAATTACGCATCAATTTCGTTACAAAATTGCTAACGAACATTGGTTATACGGGAGTAGGCTGTAGGGATGTTGACGTTGACGAATGCCCAAGGAGTACGCATCGTATTGCCACTGCACTGGGCCACTATGCTGGCTCGGCTTGCTCAGGCTCAGGCTCAGCACTACTGATCATAGTGATTAGGGGCGCAAGCGTGCTAGACATTGTTACCACCCTCACTTCACAAAACAAAAGTTATTAACTAATCTTTTGATTAGTTACAACAATCTGCAGGATCAAGTTAAAATATATAATACGTTGTGTTGAATATTAAAACGATTAATTTACGTTTAAATTTAACGATAAAATATTAATCTCAGTTTGCATTAGATTTTAGAAACATTCAATACCCTCCAAAGCACCATTAATGCTGTCATTTTCTCCTCAGACCTAAGGATCGGTATGGTTGGCAGGAGTATTGCTCTGTTTTGCTTTGGAAATATAACCTAGATACAGTACGACCATAGATTAAATATAACTCAAGTCGACTTCTTATGACATTGCTAATTCAAAATTTGTTCATGTCTAGTTCATGTTGGTGATACTGGACGTTAGTTTTGACGTAATTTTGTTTCTATTTTTTTTTGGGTTTGTTCTATGATGTGTGTTTTAATTTCTTGTAATATAAACAGGAGACGATTGTTGATGATTAGATCGTTTTATTTTGGATAAACTAGGTTTAAACATAGATAAAACATACTCCTTAAATAACAAGAATTGTTTTCAGCTAATCCAAAATTATGACAAATCTACTAAAGGAGTAGCCTATGTTTAATCTATGGTATCACATACTGTATGGAGTTCAGGTTTTTGGGCCTGGAATTGGAATCAATGGCCATGTTTTTTTTCAGGAATTCTCGGTGGTTTGAGTTGTTTTGTTTCAGTCCCACGGCCACAAACGTGAGCATTTATTAAAAGCATAAAATTGCTAACAGTGTTTAAGACGGCATTTTGTTAAAGCTAAACAATCAATAAAAAAAAAACTTGCAATGATTCCGGCGAGGAGTGGTATTCAAGCAATTAACTTAGGCCTATGGGCGTGATATAGTTTTTAATAAAGGTTTGAAGGAAAGTAACTGTGACCAGACTAGGGGGCGGAAAATTATTTGGGCCTAGGGGCGCAAAAATGCTAAATCCGGCCCTGATCCTTATAAGTGGACCCTCATGTTACATCACTTTTAAAAGTATTATTAAAGTACTACCTAAATCTCGGAGGGTCAATCACTGTAATTACGGCGACGTTGCAGGCTTTCTGTTTCATGCGATATAATAGCGTACTAACGAACGATCCCATTAACTATGTATCCAGCAGATTCTGGGCTTCACGACAACCAATGAAGATGGCAGTTTTGTGAACTGTTTTTCTGGCCTATGTTAGTTTTTCTGCTTGTTAGTTTTTCTGCTTGTTTGTTTTTGTCTATGGTTGTCATAGCAACATCGTTTCGGTGTTCATATCTTTGTTTTTATGTTTAGTAATCATTTTTCAAATACTTTTTCCTCATTTAATTTTTTTTCTTTTTTTTCCTAGGACGCTAGGCACGAACCTAGGACTGTTTTTCAGATTATTTCAGGCTAGAAATAGGGGTTGCGGCATTATCACTTAAATAAAATCCATTGGTGATTTGGCGGGATTTTGAACCCGGGACCTCTTGGACCGAAGCCCCCACGCTCTAACCACTAGACCAGTTCGCTCCCCCTCATCATTTAATTTAGAATAAAATGTATACATCAGTTTGTTAGTGTTTTACCACATGTCTAGTTACTCAGATATAGAAACCAAATTTGTGCCTCTTCTGGATTTGAACTCATATAGGAATTCAGTCTTGTAAGGTAAGGGTATTATACTATATACTAGTGTACATGTTGCTCGAAATCGAGCAATTACAAAGAAGTACTGGAGTTATTTATAAACAAATGACTTGTTTAAAAACTAATAACAGCCATAATTTCCGATGATTTTAAAAGAGTCGACCAAAAGATTGTTAACTAATCGAAATACTCACAATTTACATAACAGTCCTATTCCAGTTTAAAGGGTTAATTTTTAACTATCAAACTTCCCATGGACGGGAAAAGGAAAGCTTACAATTCAATTCAACCTAAAAAGGCTGTCAGTGTCAGCTTGTATAATGTACCGTACCTAAGTTATTTAGCCAATTTGTAGACAATAAGGTGTAGGCTACTTTAAACTCTACAGAACAGCGTTAAGAAAAAACTGGCAGAACTCTGGAATTGTGTTATTTATCATAGGCATACTCATGTGGCAAATCCTCAAAATAAAAATTCAATATTTAATAACACATATCATTAAACCAACATTCAAAACTATACACATTTTTAATACAACATAGATAATTTACACTTTGACTGTTTACAATTAACATATGTTCTTCTTCTCACTTTTTATTTTTGCTTCGCAACGGGAAAAATCTGTTTCATAATCACTGAAATAGATTTATAATAAATAATCTATCATACAGTTTAAGAATAATTAAGCCCTACCACATAGTTGTTTTATTTTATTTTGTTGTTGTTGTATCAGCTGTCTGAAATTGTGAAATAGGCATTTGACATTTCTGGTTGTTTACATTTAAATGTCAAAGTAAATGTAAACATTGTGAATTTTCTCATGCTTCCATGGAGACCAATTATTAATATTTCATTTCTAACAACAGCTGGAGTTTCAAAACAATGTTTGTTTCCCATGTTAATCTTATGGAGAAATACGAAACTTTAAAGGGTCCCAGGGCCTCACTCTCTAATTATTTAACTTAAAAGAAAGTTTCCTGCACAACTTCACGTTACGCTCTTTCCAATGACACCAAAAACATGTCAATCGGTTCAGTAGTTTTGGAAGAGTAATTGTCACAAAAATCCTGCTTGCGTATTAAATAAGTATAGATTTCAAGATAGCCTATTTTATGTAGTTTAAGAAAATATACATGTTTATATTTTTGTCTTCTGTGAAAGTTTTTATGGATGTTTACATAAAACGCAGGAAAAGTGCATGAACACTAAAGACATTTGGAGGTTGTCAATGCGACACCTAGAGGGTTAAGTACTATGAATAAATATTTGTTTTTTTAGAAACAAGTCGTAGAACATCAAATTAGCATTTCTGTCTAGGGTACATGATATGAGGGCACCAGATGCTACTTTACAGTACATTTACCTTTCCAGTGGGTCATAGCCCCTATGCACAACTTCCTGTTAACTTCATTATTTATTTACGTTTTCGACACATTTTAAGTCAAAACGTTACAGTCACAAAATACATTTCACAACGAAACCTGACAGCTGAATAAAAAGTTGACATTGTCAATAACACCACGTGAATATGTTTTTGTAAACACTAGTAGGCCTACTCCCTTGTAGAAACAATTTCAACATTTGAGGTGTCAAAAAACTGTCTCGATTTATAGTTTTGCAACGTTTTAAAATTTTAAAAGTTCTTATCCTTAAGTGTGTGAGACACCCTCAATGGTTGAATTTCCTCCGTAAGCATTACATAGAACAAATTCAAAAACAAAAAAAAAAAACAGCTGTTTATAAGATTAAACTCGTCAGATTTTTGGGAGTAAAGGTAATTTCCTGTGTTAATGGGAACATTCATTATTATCGATGATTTTTTTTTATATACCGTAGAGATATTTTTGTTTCCTTTGCGATCCATTTTCCTTCTGTTTTAATATGTTCAAACACATTTAAATTACAAATTGACAACTGATCTTGTTTAGGCAAAAATGATACATGGATTAAGAAATGAAACTGTTCTAAACTAACCAAACTTGCAGTACCATTTCAAGATTCCGTTTGATATTCCCCACATGCCTTTTCTGTTATCAAACGGAATTTTGAAATGGTACTGCAAGTTTGGTTAGTTTAGAACAGTTCTTTTCTTAATAATATAAATGTTACATAAATCTGTCCGTCTTTGGTCTTAAAAAATAGTCTGGGGGTGACTAGTTTCGGGTCAAAGACCCAAATCCACATCAAATTGAATAACTTAGTCTATAAACCGACGGAATTCTTCATCAAAACATATATCAAGTCAACATATAAAGTCCATATATTTACACACAGATACAGCTACATTTAAAAACATTAGCCGGCCACATTCATTCATGCACAGGACAAACCGACACAGATTATACGGCGGACACGACGGAACTCAAGAAAGAGAGAAGGACCTCATCCTCAACTATTTTTTTAGACTAAAGACGGACGGAGGTATGCAACCTTTATATTATTTTGTACAATCAGTCTTGGTGGCAAGAATGTTTTCATTTCTTAATCCATAGCCTATATCATTTTTGCCTAAACAAGATCAGTTGTTAATTTGTAATTTAAATGTGTTTGAAGATATTAAAAGAGAAGGAATATGGATCCTAAAGGAAAACAAAAATATTGATTCGGTATATCGAAAAAAAAAAATCATCGATAATAATAAATGTACCCTTTATTAGGAAAGTACCGGAGTAAATAGTGATGTTTGTAATATTCAGGAGGTTATAGACCAATATAAACATTTAATCAGTTTTATTGGATGAAATGAAGAACCTAATAATAATGAAAAATAATGTAATAGGTCAAACTAATATAAACTCAGATAATTATAGCACCAGGCCAATTGAACAATATAGGCCCTATGTAGTTTTTGTTACTCACTCTAAATCAATTGAGAAAAAAGCAAATGGATTGTATACTTCTTGCTATCATAATGGCAAGGTTACGTTGCCAGTTCCACAAACAATCAAACTTATAAAAACTTTATTGACTGGAATTCACCATCAGCCAAGACATTTCAAGTCAAAACAAGAATCTGCAACAACTCATTTGCTATGTTAGTGTTAGTGGCAATATTTGACCAACCACAAGAGAAGGGAAGTTTATTTTTATGATCCAGAAGAGGCAAATAATAATATAACTTACACTGTTCAATAAGAGAAAATGAAAATTGTTATCCAAATCTAATGCAAGAGTTATTTTACCTATTAAACAAATAGAGATCTATACTTTCAAGCTTTCAAAACATTGGGACAGGTATTAAGCAAAAATCCACATGAACAAGTGAGAATATACGGATGCTGGATGCTGGGCATATACTCTGACAGACAACAAGAAAAAAGACGTTACAATTGACCAACTTCCAATGATATTGCTTCAAATGATAAAACAGATGTTAGCTGCCTAGTTGGTAACCCAGAGTTTGTGGTATGCCTAAAAAAAAATAGCTCCTGAAATGGTTGATAGCACCCCCTTGTTCACGATTGGATCCGATGGCCTATCATTTACTTTTCCTGTGCGGGGAAAAGAGTTTGTTTAGGGGGATGTGTCAAATTGAAGAAAGTGCTACTGCTCAAAGAAATAAAGTGACCAACTTCAACTTGCTTCACACAGATTATCGGAAAGGCAACAAATTGTCTTCAGTTCTTCATAATGTAAAAGCTTTGTTGCAACATATCACAGACATGTTAGAGACATGTGTTGAATTAAGGAGAACGTTTAGCATTCATTAGAAGCAACACTGAGAACAGAAATGAACGTGAACCTTCAAAACGCAATTATAGATATTTAACCTCAATTTCTATCAAGTTTTCAGACAACTCTAATAATCGTATTGAAATTAACTTGAATTCAGAGAACTCAGATAATCTTACTGCAATTAACTTGAATTCAACAACAAGTTTTCCTCAACATTGTATTCCTTACTGTGCAACTCATTGAGCCTTCGTTTAAGCTAATAGAATTGATCAAATTACCTCAATAATTGCGTTTCCTGTTACACTGTGGATATTACCTTTTTCATATAATGTAATAGGAGTAAACTTAAATCACTAGTTACTATAAAAGTTTAAGAACCAAATCGGTCAATATTCTGTGCTATTGCTGTCCTGTTTTATACAGCTAAGCCTTGCATACCAATTATATTACATTATTGGATATTTTTACTTGATGAGATAGCGTTTCTACTTTATGATATAACCAAACCATATAATAAACATTCATAAGTCTTTTAATAATTTCATAATATTGGCTATTCTAATGGATAGTTATTTGTGCAAGCTTAAGTTTTATACATGGGACCTAACATTGACCTGTTAATGCGTAAAGTAGCATGATAAAGTTCTTACTATAAACCATTAAAATGTTAGCTAAAGTTATTTGGGTGATGGATAATTAGTTGGCAAACATATTTTTAATTGGTTCAATTCCCAGCACATCCACAGCACATATGTGGGTTTGGACCACATTCCTTAAAAGCTTTTAATTGCTTCTACCGTGCAACTCTTCAAGTAAAAATGTCATTGGCATCAAAACAAATAAAAATACTCCCGCTGCAGCAAACCTGCCGACTAAGCGAATTTTCATTTGTGTGAATTGATTTTTAATTAAACCTATTTAAATAACATTAGGTTTAATGTGTACCTAGGTTTGCTGCTACAAGGAAACTAATAAAGTGTATTTTTTTAAAAAACATTAATAGTTTAGTATAAAATAAATAAATTAGCCAAGTTTGATCAAAATATATCCATAAACAAGCAAACTACAACATTTTACAATATTCTCCATAAGAATAACATGGGAATTTTAAATTTATAGTTTTTTGAATTTTCTCCTTTACCGATAACTGTACAAAAACACTTTGATATACTAAATTATTTGTTTTTTTAAGCTCTTTAAAAGCGCCTAGAGAGAAATTAAGAAATGTTGTGGGTAAAAAATGAGAAAAACAAATTTTTACCCCATAAAACCCCGTTCCCATGGTCCGATCATACTGGTTCGCGAATTCATTCAAGTTTATCCTGCCTTACACCTTTAAACAAAATTTCATCAAAATCGGACAAAAATTACTCAAGTTATCGCGTTCACGGACGTATATATATATATATAAAAATTTGAACGAATGGGGGAAACGGGTAAATCGGTCCCAGGCCTAGGTTTTACTGTGCCACCTACGGTAATAGCTAAATATAGGGAAATTCGTTAAAAACATAGGTTAACTTTCTATCTTATTGATCGGTTATCAAATTTGGTATTTGGAAGGTGGATGAACCCACTTTTACTACTCTCGTTAGGTATTTGGTTTTTTATTATTTTTTTTACCTCTAGTAAAGCCTAGTTTGATGTGAATATAATTGGGGACACATTAGAAGCTAGTTATGCAGCTGTGGATACATACTGCTGTCAAAAACGACTGGAAAACACATGCGGCCAAAGGAGGCCCAAGATTGGTTTGGCATAAACAGTTTTCATACACTCACAAAATTATGACTAGTTTTTTATCATAATTTTTATTGAAAAATAAAGATGATGTAAGAAAATGTTTATTTTACGAGATGACAGTTAAAGTTGTCAGTAAAATGAGAAATTGGGATTATTATGCTGGTATAGCCTTTCCTCCCAGAATATTCAGGCTAGGGCCACATAAGTTGAAAAGTTAATAACAGCTATATTTAATTTAAACAGCAGTGGCATTTTGTAACTAAGAACATAAAGCTTTTAAGGAAAGCAGTCCAAACCTTTCTAATTAAAGTGCATTTGTCAGGGACCGAACTTGTCCCTCTTGGACTGAAGTCCAGAATATGTGTCACTAGACTAGCAAAAACATCAAAACAACAGCTAACCAATCAGAAGTAAGCCTAGTCACAAATTTGATAAATATAACATTTAAAACAAAATAAAATGTAGTGTAATATTACAAGGTAATTACCTTCTCGGGGATTAGGTGGGGAAAAGCTATGGTTAGAGAAGTGATACGCCATGGAGGGCCACCAGAGCGTTATCAACTCCTCTATTGTAAACCTCCAATCTGAGTGCTGCAAACAAAACCATAGATGAGTAATGTTTTTGAGAGATTAAGTTTCAAATATTTACTAAAAACAAACAACGCTAGATATGTTGTTGGTGAATTCCTCACCAGGAAGTGATTTGTTGGAGATTTAAAACTGGGATTATGCATCATTATGTTATTCAGCTCATCTTAGTCCGTACACAAGGTTTCAAGTAATTTATTCTACACTCCTTCTTTAATTAAAACCTTGAACTGCTACTAGTGTAGTGTGGTGTGTCAATGTACAACATGTCAAACTTTTACTTCATATTTGGTTTGTGATAAATATCTATTCAACTTCGTAGATTAATTTTTGGTAGAAAACGCTGTCTTTTGCTTGTTGCTCAAATCAGACGCTGCTCTCAATATATTACTGTTAAAGTGCTAAACCTATTCGTCTTAGGCCTATGCACCAATGTTTTAATCATGGAAAACTGCAAAAGCAGCTTATTGCATACTATAGGATTATTTATGTTTCTACAAACTATCACATTTTAAAAATTGAATGAGAAAATAGATATTCAACAATAACACAATATGAGAAGTATATTCAACTATGTTGTCATTCGGAACCTCGAGTATAGCAGGCATATATGGATGAGAGGTCTTCAGTGTCCAAAATTAATGGGATATCAAAACTTGAGCAATAACATTTCACTACTACTATTATTACTTGAGCAAAATTCTCAGTAGGTGATAGAAGCTTTGCATGACATAGATATGATAGAATGAATACAATTGAACAGATAGCATGAGGAAAACTTCTGAGCACTTTCACAAGTACTCCACTTACTATCAAATGAGATAGTAAATATGCTGTATCCGGTAATAGATGACGTAGAAGCAACTAACGCAAACTAAGTCGCTCAGAAAATGTACTCTAAATGTTAAGAATGTACTTAGTATACTCATTATCACAAAAGTGTTATTTGCGTTTCTTCACAAAAGACAATTCAACTTATAAGATAAAGGCCGAATCCCTGGTCTAGTTACTAGGTAAATCTATGCTGTAGTTGCTTGCTATATCAGCAGGTCGTACCGGATTTACTACAGATCTGTTTGCATGTGACGGAAGTGGTATATTGGGGGCTAAGCGGATTATCAGCAAATTGCCTTTTTCTACGACTCAAGCCACTAATAAAATGATATTTTCTATACCCAAAACAGTAAATTATTGGTGACAATCTTTTGCTTAACTAAATTTTAGAGCTGGTTTAGCAACAAAATGTTTATAACTATGTGTTGAATAATTTTTAAGTAACATTTTATTATACATTTTATATTTTTAACGGAGTTATGCAGAGTAACTCTGGTTTGCTCTTACAAAAAATGCCCCCGCCTCCGCGAACCTTTCAGCCTGATTAGATTTTGACTAAATTATTCCCATAAACAAGTCGTACTTGTTCCCTCTTTCAAAAATCATTGGATTCAACAAGTTCTTAGGGTTTGCTGATATAGGGAAGGTAAAAAGTGTGTTTTGATCAAATGTAAATAGTGATAAAATAAATAAATATGACAAATGATCAAAATTTATCCATAAACAAGCAAACACCAACAGTTTTCTTTTTCCATAAGAATTTAAAAAGTACAGTTTCTTTTATTTTCTCTGCGACCTTTAAATATACAGCAATCCTTTAATATACTAAATTGCGTTCTTTAATTGTATAACAATGCTTAAATATACTAAACTGTTTCTTTTTTAAGCTCTACACGATAGCTGCAATTGAAATTGGGCAATTCCATAGTTTAAGGGTTGAATAAAAGAAAAACTATTTTTTAAACAATTTCATAACCCTATAACCACACATTGATCTTCTGACCTGGAATCTTAATGGTTCGCAAACTCAATCAAGTTTATCCATCCACGCCATTCATGCCAAATTTCATCAAAATTTAGCCAAAATAGTTATTTTGTTCATACACATACATATATAAATTTGAGCAAATAGTTTTTGGCCTCTGGGGATATCAAAATGAAAAAGGACAATCTAGGTCTTTCTGTGCCTCTTTCTTCCATATAGGGAAATTCGCTAATATTTAGACAGCCTACTCCGAATTATCTCAGACTAGATACAATATTCGATTGGTTTTCTGAGAATTTAAATAAATGAGATACGTTTAAGAGTTTTATACATTAGTCTTATCTATAAGTGACAGTTATTTTCTCAGAAAAATGTGAAGTGTAATTTGTTGATGTCATGAATTAATAGTCACCGAAATTTTAATTATTTTGACTTTGTGTACGTACATAACATGTATTTATTTTTTGTTGGAACTGTTATATTTTTTTAAATATAAATAGCTATTTATTTATTTTTTATATAAATAAATAGATTATACCTTGTAGACTATCCTTAAAACCTATTCCATCTTAGAAATATTTGTCTAAAAGATATTAGTACAGCAGTCCAAATATAGTCAGTGTTTGAACAGCTGAAATTCTACCGTGGCAAACTCTACATGAAGCCATTACTCACTAAAGTAAGGAAAACATATTCAATTAATATGTGAGTCATAAACGCTATTTTTCGCTACACTACTGTGAAATGATCTGTTTTCGTTACATGTTTATCACCAATGAAAATTCATCATTATTTACTATGCAAAAGTAATATTACCTATATTTTTTGAATTCAGCTCAGGAATTGATCAGAAATAAAAAACACTGCAAAGACAATACTTTAGTATACTCTATACCCAAGTGTACCCCAGTAACCTTCTCATGGGTTGCACACCAGTCCTAACCAAGAAGGGATTTGAACCATGGATCTGCAAAGGTGTCCTAGCCAGAACAACAACATCTTAGACAGCTCAGGCATTGATCAGTGATAACAAACACTGCAAAGACAATACTGGTATACTTTAAACCCAAGTGTACCCCAGTAACCTTCTCATGGGTTGCACACCAGTCCTAACCAAGACGGGATTTGAACCATGGATCTGCAAAGGTGTCTCCTAGCCAGAACAACAACATCTTAGACAGCTCAGGCATTGATCAGTGATAACAAACACTGCAAAGACAATACTGGTATACTTTAAACCCAAGTGTACCCCAGTAACCTTCTCATGGGTTGCACACCAGTCCTAACCAAGACGGGATTTGAACCATGGATCTGCAAAGGTGTCCTAGCCAGAACAACAACATCTTAGGCATTGATCAGTGATAACAAACACTGCAAAGACAATACTGGTATACTTTATACCCAAGTGTACCCCAGTAACCTTCTCATGGTTTGCACACCAGTCCTAATCAAGACGGGATTTGAACCATGGATCTGCAAAGGTGTCCTAGCCAGAACAACAACATCTTAGGCATTGATCAGTGATAACAAACACTGCAAAGACAATACTGGTATACTTTAAACCCAAGTGTACCCCAGTAACCTTCTCATAGGTTGCACACCAGACCTAACCAAGACAGGATTTAAACCATGGAACTGCAAAGGTGTCCTAGCCAGAACAACAACATCTTAGACAGCTCAGGCATTGATCAGTGATAACAAACACTGCAAAGACAATACTGGTATACTTTATACCCAAGTGTACCCCAGTAACCTTCTCATGGTTTGCACACCAGTCCTAATCAAGACGGGATTTGAACCATGGATCTGCAAAGGTGTCCTAGCCAGAACAACAACATCTTAGACAGCTCAGGCATTGATCAGTGATAACAAACACTGCAAAGACAATACTGGTATACTTTAAACCCAAGTGTACCCCAGTAACCTTCTCATGGGTTGCACACCAGACCTAACCAAGACGGGATTTGAACCATGGATCTGCAAAGGTGTCCTAGCCAGAACAACAACATCTTAGACAGCTCAGGCATTGATCAGTGATAACAAACACTGCAAAGACAATACTGGTATACTTTATACCCAAGTGTACCCCAGTAACCTTCTCATGGTTTGCACACCAGTCCTAACCAAGACGGGATTTGAACTATGGATCTGCAAAGGTGTCCTAGCCAGTACAACAACATCTTAGACAGCTCAGGCATTGATCAGTGATAACAAACACTGCAAAGACAATACTGGTATACTATATACCCCAGTGTACCTCAGTAACCTTCTCATGGGTTGCACACCAGTCGTAACCAAGACGGGATTTGAACTATGGATCTGCAAAGGTGTCCTAGCCAGAACAACAACATCTTAGACAGCTCAGGCATTGATCAGTGATAACAAACACTGCAAAGACAATACTGGTATACTTTATACCCAAGTGTACCCCAGTAACCTTCTCATGGGTTGACCACCAGACCTAATCAAGATGGGAATTAAACCATGGATCTGCAAAGGTGTCCTAGCCAGTACAAAAAAAAAACCTTAGACAGCTCAGGCATTGATCAGTGATAACAAACACTGCAAAGACAATACTGGTATACTTTATACCCAAGTGTACCCCAGTAACCTTCTTATGAGTTGCACACCAGTCCTAACCAAGACAGGATTTGAACCGAACCATGCAAAGGTGTCTCCTAGCCAGAACAACAACATCTTAGACAGCTCAGGCATTGGTCAGTGATAACAAACACTGCAAAGACAATACTGGTATACTTTATACCCAAGTGTACCCCAGTAACCTTCTCATAGGTTGCACACCAGTCCTAATCAAGACGGGATTTAAACCATGGATCTGCAAAGGTGTCCTAACCAGAACAACAACATCTTAGACAGCTCAGGCATTGATCAGTGATAACAAACACTGCAATGACAATACTGGTATACTTTATACCCAAGTGTACCCCAGTAACCTTCTCATAGGTTGCACACCAGTCCTAATCAAGACGGGATTTAAACCATGGATCTGCAAAGGTGTCCTAGCCAGAACAACAACATCTTAAACAGCTCAGGCATTGATCAGTGATAACAAACACTGCAAAGACAATACTGGTATACTTTATACCCAAGTGTACCCCAGTAACCTTCTCATGGGTTGCACACCAGACCTAATCAAGACGGGATTTA
Organism: Macrosteles quadrilineatus; assembly: GCF_028750875.1. Lineage (NCBI taxonomy): Eukaryota > Metazoa > Arthropoda > Insecta > Hemiptera > Cicadellidae > Macrosteles > Macrosteles quadrilineatus. The sequence goes on from NW_026542595.1 coordinate 87,588,980, forward strand.
AACCATGGATCTGCAAAGGTGTCCTAGCCAGAACAACAACATCTTAGACAGCTCAGGCATTGATCAGTGATAACAAACACTGCAAAGACAATACTGGTATACTTTATACCCATGTGTACCCCAGTAACCTTCTCATGGGTTGCACACCAGACCTAATCAAGATGGGATTTAAACCATGGATCTGCAAAGGTGTCCTAGCCAGTACAAAAAAAACCTTAGACAGCTCAGGCATTGATCAGTGATAACAAACACTGCAAAGACAATACTGGTATACTTTATACCCAAGTGTACCCCAGTAACCTTCTCATGGGTTGCACACCAGACCTAATCAAGACGGGATTTAAACCATGGATCTGCAAAGGTGTCCTAGCCAGAACAACAACATCTTAGACAGCTCAGGCATTGATCAGTGATAACAAACACTGCAAAGACAATACTGGTATACTTTATACCCAAGTGTACCCCAGTAACCTTCTCATGGGTTGCACACCAGACCTAATCAAGACGGGATTTAAACCATGGATCTGCAAAGGTGTCCTTGCCAGAACAACAACATCTTAGACAGCTCAGGCATTGATCAGTGATAACAAACACTGCAAAGACAATACTTTGGTATACTTTATACCCAAGTTTACCCCAGTAACCTTCTCATGGGTTGCACACCAGTCCTAACCAAGACGGGATTTGAACCATGGATCTGCAAAGGTGTCTCCTAGCCAGTACAACAACATCTTAGACAGCTCAGGCATTGATCAGTGATAACAAACACTGCAAAGACAATAGTGGTATACTTTATACCCAAGTGTACCCCAGTAACCTTCTCATGGGTTGCACACCAGACCTAATCAAGACGGGATTTAAACCATGGATCTGCAAAGGTGTCCTAGCCACAACAACAACATCTTAGACAGCTCAGGCATTGATCAGTGTTAACAAACACTGCAAAGACAATACTGGTATACTTTATACCCAAGTGTACCCCAGTAACCTTCTCATGGGTTGCACACCAGACCTAATCAAGACGGGATTTAAACCATGGATCTGCAAAGGTGTCCTAGCCACAACAACAACATCTTAGACAGCTCAGGCATTGATCAGTGTTAACAAACACTGCAAAGACAATACTGGTATACTTTATACCCAAGTGTACCCCAGTAACCTTCTCATGGGTTGCACACCAGACCTAATCAAGACGGGATTTGAACCATGGAAAGGTGTCTCCTAGCCAGAACAACAACATCTTAGACAGCTCAGGCATTGATCAGTGATAACAAACACTGCAAAGACAATACTGGTATACTTTATACCCAAGTGTACCCCAGTAACCTTCTCATGGGTTGCACACCAGACCTAATCAAGATGGGATTTAAACCATGGATCTGCAAAGGTGTCCTAGCCAGTACAAAAAAAACCTTAGACAGCTCAGGCACTGATCAGTGATAACAAACACTGCAAAGACAATACTGGTATACTTTATACCCAAGTGTACCCCAGTAACCTACTCATGGGTTGCACACCAGTCCTAACCAAGACGGGATTTGAGTTTCATCCTGCATAGGTATCTCCTGGCCAATTGGACAACACCTTATCAGGCATTGATCAGACCTAACAGTCTACTGCACTAACAATATTGATGAACCCAATACCCAATTTTACCTCAGTAATTTGCACAAGTTGCACGCCAGTCCTAACAAAGATGGGATTAAAACCATTGATCCACAAAGGTATCTCCTGTCTGGAGAGACAATGCCTGACAGAATCAGACCTAAGAGAATACTGCATGACAATATTGGTAAACCCTACCTGTCAGGGGCTGTTTTCTGTCGCTTTTTAAGAGTTAAATTCACAGATTCTGAGAACCGGTAAGTCTCAGGATGGTTGATTATATTTTTTACATCTGAGTCAGCTAACCAAGTAAAAACTGTGTATTTTTGCTATTTTTTATACTAAATAATGGCTAATCAGTTGTTACTTTATTTATTTCTTTGTGCATCATTTATCTACACCACTGTTAGTTTAAGTTTTTTATTTGTAAGAGAACCCCTGGTCTTGTTACTATCTAATGCCGACCTTTAGTTTGATAGCAACATTAATTACTAGCCCAATCACAAATCTGGGTCCAGAATAAATCTCGATGGAACTGAACCAGGGACCTTCAGATTTAGAGACGATTGTAATTATTTAATAACATTAGGGTACTTTTGATTGTGGAACAATTTTTTGAGACATGAAAATGGTGAGCCAACGTCCATGTAAAAACATAAACTAGATTCTCCAGTTCCTTTCACTGTCTCCATTTAAATTGTTGCAACATTTAGCAGGAAAAAAGCAACAAACAAACAAAACCAAAACCAATTGAATTTCATTTAGGCCTATCTAAAATTCCTATTTGAAAATTCTAAATAAATTATTGATAAATATTTACTTACAGAGGTGATTCTTGTAAGAAAGCAAAATATACTGTTTTACCGATGTATATAATTGAGCGGAGCGAGCGAAGCGAGCGAAGCTCTTATACGTCGACTTTTATGCATTTCGTAATACGCAAACTCCTCCTAGACGGCTGAATCAATCGTTTTCAAATTTTGCATGTTGATAAACACCATATCGGTGAGTGCCAACATCTATATAGCGTTAAAAAAGTCTCTCAGGAATCCGTAGAAAAATGAAACTGAAAATCACATTTTTTTAACATTAGTCTTATGGGTTGCTAGGTAACCATGTTGGCTGAATTAAATAACAAGTAAAAAGTAAACAAAAGATTTGAAGTTTTAGCATGTGCTCATAATAAGCCAACTACCCACAGTATACTAGGAAATTACAAATACAGTACAAAAGGAAAAACATCACTTGTTAATATTGAGCAAAGATTATACTTAAGATTACTCGATACATTGTAGTCAAGGGTAGCAGTGCGAAGTCTAGGATCTGTTTATGACGAATACATTAAGGTATCTGCAATCCTAAAATGCTATGGGAAGGGAAGGAAACAGGTCCGTGACGTAGGAAGTAGTGAAGGAAGTAGTATAGGCAATCATAAAATGCTATGGGAATAGAGGGAAACAGGTCCGTGACGTAGGAAGTGATGAAGGAAGTAGTAAATGCGAGCAGTCCGGAGTGTGGGGACTGTTTATGACGATAAGATTAGGGTATCTGCAATCCTAAAATGCTATGGGAAGGGAGGAAAACAGGTCCGCGACGTAGGAAGTGGTGAAGGAAGTAGTCAAGGCGAGTAGTCTGGAGTGCGGGAACTGTTTATGACGATTAGAATAAGGTATCTGCAATCTTTAAGTACAATAGGAAGGGAGGGAAACAGGTCCGTGACGTAGGAAGTGGTGAAGGAAGTAGTCAAGGCGAGCTGTCAGGAGTGAGGGAACTGTTTATGGCGATTAGATAAGGGTATGGGCAATCCTAAAATGCTATGGGAAGGGAGGGAAACAGGTCCGTGACGTAAGAAGTGGTGAAGGAAGTAGTCAAGGCGAGCTGTCTGGAGCGTGGGAACTGTTTATGATGATTAGATTAAGGTATTTGCAATCCTAAAATGCTATGGAAAGGGAGGAAAATAGGTCCGCGACGTAGGAAGTGGTGAAGGAAGTAGTCTAGGCGAGTTGTCCGGAGTGTTGGAAATGTTTATGACAATTAGATTAAGGTATCAGCAAACCTAAAATGCTACGGGAAGGGAGGAAAACAGGTCCGCGACGTAGGAAGTGATGAAGGAAGTAGTCAAGGTGAGCTGTCCGGAGTGTGGGGACTGTTTATGACGATTAGATTAAGGTATTTGCAATTCTAAAATGCTATGGAAAGGGAGGAAAATAGGTCCGCGACGTAGGAAGTGGTGAAGGAAGTAGTCTAGGCGAGTTGTCCGGAGTGTTTGAAATGTTTATGACAATTAGATTATGGTATCAGCAAACCTAAAATGCTACGGGAAGGGAGGAAAACAGGTCCGCAACGTAGGAAGTGATGAAGGAAGTAGTCAAGGTGAGCTGTCCGGAGTGTGGGAACTGTTTATGACGATTAGATTAAGGTATTTGCAATCCTAAAATGCTATGGGAAGGGAGGAAAACAGGTCCGCGACGTAGGAAGTGGTGAAGGAAGTAGTCAAGGCGAGTAGTCCGGAGTGTGGGAACTGTTTATGACGATTAGATTAAGGTATCTGCAATCTTTAAATGCAATGGAATGGAGGGAAACAGATCCATGACGTAGGAAATTGTGTAGGATGTAGATGTGTGGATTTATGCATCTCCAATACTACGGTGCTTTCAGAGTGAACTAATGATTTTCCCCGAGCAAAGCTCGGTCCCCAGGTACTATAATCAAATGACGACACTAGCTTGAGGTTCGTGACGTATGAAGAGGTTAAGGAAGTAGTAAAGGTGAACAGTCTGGAGTATGGAAACTGTTTATGACGATTAGATTAAGGTCACAACGTTCCTAAAATGCTACGGAAAGGGAGGGAAACAGGTCCGCGATGTGGGAAGTGGCGAAGGAAGTAGTAAAGGCGAGCTGTTCGGAGTGTGGGATCTGTTTATGACGATTAGATTCAGGTATCTGCAATCTTAAAATGCTATGGGGAGAGAGGGAAACAGATCCGCGACGTAGAAACAGGTGAAAGAAGTAGTAAGGTGAGCAGTGTGGAGTGTGGGAACTGGAAACCGTTTGTAGCAGTTTTAATGTATCTGCAATGCTGAAATGCTATGAGAAGGGATGGAAGCATGCCCAAGACATAGGAAATTGTGAAAGAAGTAGTAAAGTCTAGCAGTACGGACAGTGGGGATGTTTGTTGCAATTAGATTAACGTATCTAAAATACTAAAATGCTATGGAAAGCGATGAATACAGGTCCACGACGTAAGTGGTGAAGGAAGTAGTAAAGGCTGGCAGTGCAGAGTGGGGGAACCGTTTGAGCAGATGGATAAATGAATTTGTAATACTTAAATGCTATGAGAAAGGAAGGAAACAGGCCAATGACGTAGTAAATGGTGAAGGAAGTAGTAAGGCTAACAGCGCAGAGTGTGGGAACTGTCTTTGGCAATTAAATTAATGTATCTGCAATCCTAAAATGCTATGGGAAGAGAGGGAAACAGGTCCACGACGTAGGGTGTGGTGAAGGAAGTAGTAAAGTCGAGCAGTGTTGAGTTTGGGAATCGATTAATGTATCTGCAATGCTAAAATGCTACGGGAAGAGACTGTAGACTGTAATATGTTAAAATGATTACGAAGCACAAATCGATACATATTTTCGATACATGCAATCGTTTACAATCGAAATTTACAACTGAGTTGACAACAGCTGATTTTTACTCCATAGAGGCTAAAAACGATTTTTACTCCCTAAATATTAAAAATGCTACTTTAGACCCGCAGCGCATGCATGAAAAAATACTGTTTTTACTGCAGTAAGACAAAAACAATATAATATGAACCCTTGATGACTCCGCTCAATTTTGTGGATGCCTCTGCGAACGCCACCTAGTTTTATACATTTCATGTTTATCATCTATGTTATGCAACAATGGGTATTCAATATTGTACTTAACTCTTTTTGTATCATTAGTTGTCAAAAGGAGTGTTATTTTTCTATCATGGCACCAATAGTTGTTATTGATCCTGCTTCCCATATTTAATTTAACATTGGATAAAAATATTTATCTTCTATAATTCTTGTGATACATTATCATTAATTGATTATTAATTATTTTTAGTTAATTAACTATCAATTATCAATTGAGTTGGGGACGAGACCTAGGTGTGTATTTTAACCAAAATATATGAGTGAAGGATGAGTGTAGAATGGCATGAGATGACTTTTATAGCTTTGTTGTTGACTATACTAAGATCAGCTGTGCCATTAGCCAGAATGATTTGTTTAAAGCCCATTGATCAGGAACAGCTGGATCTAGTTGAAAACTATCATAAGCTACTGAATTTTCTCAGGATCGAACCGGCGACGCTTTGATTGTTAGGCACTTGATCACTTGATGTTGGATTGTGTTAGCACTTTAACCACTCAAATAAATTATATAAATGGGCTGGCTTACAAATGTGAGGGTGAGAGTTACAAGCCAAAGAATACTTGTCAGTGGTTTTACAGAGTAGGCCTACAGGCTCCATAGGTGCATAAAAATCTGTTTTTTTCTGAGAAAATAATTTTAAAATCTGATTTTAAAAGAGATTGGTCCACTTATTACAGTAGAATGCACAATAAGCTTCGGTTGACGTGTTTGGACCATGAGTCCTCCCCTGTTACAATCAATCAATCTATTACAGTATCTTATTACTTACACCATAAACGTAGAGCTATAATAATAGATACTACTGTTATACTTTTGTTTTTATTCAAAACCAGTGTCAATGAACAAACAATCCAATGTTTTCATTTAGAATAGAATAAAATATTATGTCCATTTTCTCAATTCAATTGACTTACAATACATTGTACATGGTTCACAATTATTGTAGACCTACATTAAAAACTGGCAATAAAGAAAACCCAAAATAAAGTTGAAATTAAATATAAATCTGTTGTTCTCACCAGGCTGACAATAACAAGATACATTTTATCAATTGACATAAAATAAACTGAAGAAGAAAGACAACCGTCCTGTGTATGTATAATAAAGGTGTCCCGTATATTTTTAAGTTAGAGAAAATAATTAGGGCCTCTTTAGGTGAGGCATGAGGTCATTATTTACAAATTTTGGCTACAATGAGAGTTCAATCAGATCGATATTCCATGTTTCAAAAATGTAGATAATATAACTTAAAATATCATAAATTATATAAATTTGTTAAATAACACCAGGCTATATATAGGCCTATGTTAGGTATTAAGTTATATAAATTATTATACACACAATAGTTACATACTTTGTACATTAAATAACTACGGTACCTATGAACTCTAAAAAAAATAGGTACTTTGGTAAAAAAAGAAGGATTAAAGTATCGTTTGATTCATAACAAAACAAGAAACATATTTATGATAGATAACCCAACCTAACATAACCGCCGCAGCACGCACTAAAAATATGTGGCCTCCGTATAATACCAAAACATTTTTTTAAAGCAGGAATAGTAGTAGGTATATTTGAATAATTATAAACTATAAATCTTGTGAGCAGTCGTTTTGACATCACTGTTGGTAGAGAACAATATTATATTTTGGTTTATAATAATATATCAATATTTTCAATATTTTAATAAAATCAAATGACATTTGTCATAATTAGTGCATGTAAACAGGAATGTATGACAATGCCAGATTATTTATCATTTTACCATTGACTTTTTAATACTGAAGATTTTACCCACCATTACTAATAGTGTGGAATATAACAGTGTGGTTCTCAAATTAACAATTTTGTTAATAAAGAATAAACTACTTTAAAAATACTCGTAATTTTAAGTGTTGGGCACTGTATCAAGGACAAGCTTTCCTAGATATTGGAACCCTCAACTAAACCGGCCAAACTGGAACTAGCAATCGCCACAAGCCGATTTCACCTATCCACTATCACTAACAGGTTTGCCGATCAACCATCAATTAGTACCTACCAACTAATTTTTTTCCGTAGCCAAAATAACCACAATGTGTTATTCAACAGGGAAAACGCATATCTTAAATGGACGGCCAAATTAAACCTGAGTGACGTCACAGTGTTTAGAGAGAAACCTTTGATATCGAGGCCTTGAATTTGAATAGGTCAAGTGGATAACTCATTACACACACTAACACATCATTGTTGTATTTTGTGGAGCTATTTTCTTCGTTCATAATAAATACATAACAATCAATGGCAGTATTGATTAGTTTACCTCCAACTCTAGTATAATTAATATTTCTAATCAATTACCACACTCACATTACACTAATTTAATTACAGCGTAATAAAACATAAATTCCAAGACAGGTCACCAACTCACGTTTGTGTTGCCATCCGTTGGTGGATTTTATCGACAAGGCGAGAACAAAATACCCTGAAAACGGAACGCGCACTTGATAGCTATATAAATCAAAATGGCAGATGTTAGAATTTACACGTAACACGTTCGTGACGGAAGCTCGGTAGTATCTCGCAATCGCACCGCACAGCACACTAACACACAGCGACAGCGACAAAACTCACAGCTGATCATCAAGGTTATAGAGTCAGCTGAGCTAAGATTCAGCCAGCAGCCAGGTTAACCACCCGTCAACCGTCGCTATAACCGCGAAATACACTCCTCCGTCTTAACTCTCTAACCGCACAATCACAATCTAGAGAGTAGAGACTGCCGCCGCCACCGCCGCTGTCGGCTGTACAGCACAGCTGTAGCGCGGTAGTGGTGGTGGCTGGCGCTGGTAGGCCATTCCCGAAATAACTATCCTGGCGCGTTCACGTGGTTACGGCCCGGGTCAACAGGTGATAGAGCCGTTCACCGCTCGATACAAAATGTACATGCGTATTCGCCCCCCGGTCCCAATAATTACTGCCCATCTCTCTGGCACTCGAGTGCCTAAAATAAATAAATCTCCACGCGCATGTCGCCGTGGGGCCAAGGTCACTGATATAGGAAACGCCAATAACAAAATAGCTAACAAACTCGAGGCGGAGGTAAATCATTTACCACTGACGATTTCAAGTAGGTGAAAATAATTTTACACAATTTAATTTAATCTGTAGAGTAACGTAAAATTAAATTTTCCTAATACAAACATTATGAATAATTTTTTTAATTTTCAGTTTCTCGTAAGTCTAGACGTTATGTATCATCATCTCCGGCCAAACATCAATAACCGTAAACCCACCCCCTGCCCGTGTTCACGCCCACTTCCAACATCGATCTCATCTCCCAAGTGGGTATGTAGAGCACGTGGCTGTCACACCACTGACACAGCGACCTGATTCGGTCATTGTACCGCTGGAGGGTCTAGGTCTAGTTAGTTAGTTTGAAGGTTTGTTGTTAATTGAGTTTGGATAGAGTAATTTAGTTCTGGCCTGCCGTTATTTTATTATTAATTTTAGACATAAAGGAAATTACATGACTAATAAAAATTTGTAATACCCCCGCCGCAGCAAACCTGCAGACTAAGCGAATTTCCATTTGACTGATTGCATTTACACTGAAATGTCTACTTAAAAATATAACATTTTTTCCCGATTTAAATAGAATTAGCAAGTACTTAGGTGTGCTGCATCAGGGAGGGTAAAACTGTTTTTTTTGTAAAATGTTAATAGTTAGTAAGAAATATTAACATTTTCCAAATTTGATCAAAATATGTTCATAAACAAGCAAACTACAACAGTTTACTTATTCTCCATAAGAATAACATGGGAATTTTAAATTTACAATTTTTTGGAATTTTCTCTGTAACCATTAGGCGCATAATAAAGCTTCAATATACTAAATTATTTGTTTTTTTAAGCTCTACAAAATGGTTTGGAAATAAATTGCTAAATTTTATGTTTTTTGGGTCAAAAATGGGAAAAACCTATTTTTACCCCATAAAACCCCCCATAAACACCCGTTCCCATGGTCCGATCATGCTGGATCGCGAACTCGTTCGAATAAACGTAGGTTTACACGTTTGTACCAAATTTCATCAAAATCGGATCATTTTTGTTCGAGTTATCGTGCTGACGGACATATATATATATATATATATATATATATATATATATATATATATGAAT